>NC_069676.1:65425000-66050000 GCF_023699985.2 Odocoileus virginianus
GACTTCACCATCACCACCCTTATAACTATCACTCAAATCAATAAATAGAATCGCCAGCCACCCCTGTAACTTCTCCATGTACCTCATATCAACACAATTTCTCCTTACCTCCAGAAGTAACCACTATCCTGACTTTTATAGTAATCATGTCCTTGCATTTATTTGTGGTTTTATCGTTCAAGTGTGCATCCCTGAACTGTAGTTTATTCTTGCCCTTATGTTTTTAAACTTGATATACCTTTTAGGTCACTTTAATCTATGATTTTCCCCTCTAGCTCTTTCCCTTTCTTACAATTTATTTGTGGACAAGTCTGGGCCATTTGGCTTGTTAAGTTTCCTACAGTCAGATTTGCTGACTGCTCACTCAGGATTCTTCCCTGGTGGCTCAGACAGTAAAGCATCTGCCTGCAATGTGGGAGACCCAGATTCCATCCCTGGGTCAGGAAGATCCCCTGGAAAAGGAAATGGCAACCCACTCTTGCCTTGCAATCACTCTTGCCTAGAAAATCCCATGGATGGAGGAGCCTGGTAGGCTACAGTCCATTGAGTCACAAAGAGTCGGACACGACTTCACTTTCACTTTCACTCATGACGCATTTCAGTGTGTTCCTCTGTCTTTTGTATTTCCTGCAGATTGGAAGCTAAATCGAGAGGCTTGATCTGACACAGGTTTGATCTCTTAAATAAAGTTACAGGTGATGTTATGTCTTATGTCTGGTTTATGCTGTTTTTTGATATTAATTAAAGTAGATGCTCAATGTTGACATTCATTAATTCATTGGGAGTTGAAAAATAGTAATAATTTAATTCTATAGTATATTTTTATTTGTTACTTGGGGTACATTTTAAAAATATAAAGGAATAATATCTCATCTGCTGCTTTGTTATGCCATACTACAATTCATATAGGATAGGTAGGACAAGGTTTGATTACTCTTTTATTTGCCTAGTTTTCAAGATCACAACTGGATCATTGTTTTGTCTGAAGTTAACCAATTATTATTTTTAAAATGCATGTCATTAATTCGTTCATGGGCTTATATGTATTTGGTGAGCTTCAATCTTCTATATAGCTCAAATCTTTGGCAGTGGAAAGTTCTTCAAGGTGCTTCCTGAATTCTTTTGACATGACCTTCGTGGTTTTTTTTACCATTTCCTTCTAACTTCATGTCAAGATGTTCCAAACTCATGGATATTTCCTGCTGCAGACCTGAAATTAGCCATTTATCCAAGAAATCCTGGTTTTGCTCAATGGGATATGTCACTTGAAAGTCAAATCTGAGTGCTGGAGATGCTTACAGCTATCAGGTTAATTTTTGTTTCTAAATCCTTTTAATGGAAAAAGCTAGAATAAACAAATACCTTGAGTTCATACTGATATTTCTAATTCAGATTTAAATCTATAGGATATCTACTTAACATTGCCTTAGTAACTCCTTTCTTTCACCAGAAAATTATTGAAGGTGCAAGGGATAGTAGAATTAGAAATATTCCATTGTTAGCATTTGCTTTTTTCTGCTTCACATATGCAACATTCTCAGAGTAATAATCACTGTACTATCACTGACATTATTATTGCTGAAAGCAGATAAAACATTTCTTTGCATATGCTAATCATCTCCCCATTTTTTTATAGTCATATATTTGCATTTTAAATCATATAGCCATTACATACTGGAATCTCTACCTTTTAACCCTCATTTAGTCTTTTAGCTTCAAGAAACTATATATCTAATATTCACCAGCAATACCTGTCTGAAACTTGTTCTTTAGTAGATTCCTTAGGAAGGACTCATGGGAATAATATTCTCTGAATCTTTGCATGTCATTAGCAGTTTGTGATTTCCTGGATAAAATATCCTTAGTTCACATTTTTTCTCCTTGAATATCTTAAATACATTACTGTAATTTCTTCTGGCAAAAAGCTTTGCTGTCAAAAAAAAAATCAGAAGATAATTTAATTTGATTTCTCTTATATGTTCTTTTTGCCTAGCTACCCAGATTTTTTTTCTTTTAAATGTGATAATTTTTCTAGACTATGTCTTGATTTTGGTCATTCTGGCTCAGTGTTCTCAAGTATAGGCTATGTTCTTTCAATATAGGGTTCACATAATTTTTTATATTGGGAAAACTTTGCTGAACTATAGTTCTTGGGTTTTTTTGGTTAATGTTCTTTTGTGATTCCTATTTTTATTTGCTTTCTTCTTTGAAGTCTCCTATTAGTTGAGCATTGGATCCTCTTTGCCTATCTTCCAGTTAACTCTTTTAAATATAAGTTTCAATTGTTTGGTTTGTGTGATAATTCATAAGACCTCTGGGCAAATATGTGTCTATTTAAAAGCTGATTTATGATTTGGGATAATGAGTGACTATTTAAAAATATTGTTTTCATTTTATTGGGGGAATTGGAGAAACTGAATCATAGTCTCCAATGAAGAGTATACATTTACAGTACAACAGCAGGCTCGTAGAAATGACAGTTTGGTACCCTGAGACTTCTCGTATTATACAGTCTAAAAATATGAGCTGGCACTGGAGCTAAGACCTTACTACCTTTGTAGGATTAGGAATCTTTCTTTGCCTTTTCTGATTATTAAAGCCTATTTGGAAGCCTGGCATGCTGCAGTCCATGGGGTCACAAAGAGTCGCACATGACTGAGTGACTGAACTGAACTGATTTGGAACCAAAGGTGGCATCCCTGGTGGCTGAGTGGTAAAGAATCTGCCTGCCAGTACAAGAGATGTGGGTTCAATCCCTGGGTTGGAAAGATCCTTTGGAGAAGGAAATGACAACCCACTCTAGTATTCTTGCCTGGGAAATCCCATGGACAGAGAAGCCTGGTGAGCTATAGTCCATGGGGTCTCAAAAGAGTCAAGACATGACTTAGTGACTAAATAACAATTTGGAACCAAAAACCTCCCTTCCATCAAAAACATAAGTTTAAGGAAATTTCATTTAATTGTTTCACAATAGAATCTAAAGTAGGATAGATGAGGGTGGCTCTCAAGGCAGGAATAAATGCTTGGAAGCTAGTCTGAATTGAACACACTTTGTGGCTTAATGTAATAGCTTCCAATGGAGAAGGGATACAATAAATATCCCTCAACATCCTATGTTCTCGGGTTTGAAGTAACATCATTCACTATAATAGTGTGAAGTTGCTGATCCACCTGACTTGGACTTTTATATTAGTTTCCTGTTGCTGCTGGAACGAATTAATTACAAATCTAGTGTCTTAAAACAATACAAACTTGTTATCTTGCAGTTCTAGAGATCTGAAGTCCAAAATGGGTTAAAATCACATGTTGGCAGGATTTCTTCAGAAACTCTGGAGGCAGATAACTTGCTTCCTTGCCCTTTTTATCATCTAGCCATCAGTATTTCTTTGCTATGGCCCTGTCTTCCATCTTCAACTCCTATCACTACAATCTCTGCCTCCATCATCATGTAGCCAAGTCTCCCTCTGCATTCCTCTTATAAGTACACATTTGATTACATGAAGGCCCACCTAGATGACACAGGATAATCTCTCCATCTCAAGATCCTTTACTTAATCACACTGGCAAAATCCCTTTTGCCATTAAAGTAAGATTCATAGCAAGGACCTGGGGATTAGAACATGGATATCTTGGAGGGAGCCACAATCTAAAATACCACGTCGGTAAGCTTTTTTCACAAAAGAATTCCTAATAACAGAGAAAAGTAAACTCATTTACAGGTTGGTGATGAGACTGTAGCTCAGAGTAGTCTCCTGGAAGCCTGCAGTTTCTTTGACGACTAATGTTTTGTTGCTGTTCAGTTGCTAAGTCAAGTCCAGCTCTTTGCAACCCCATGGACTGCAGCATGCCATGATTCCCTGTCCTTCACTATCTCCCAGAGTTTGCTCAAACTGATGTCCATTGAGTCAGTGATGCCATCCAACCATCTTATTCTCTATCATCTCCTTCTCCTCCTGCACTCAATCTTTCCTAGCATCCAGGTCTCTTCCAGTGAGTCAGCTCTTTGAAGCAGGTGGCCAAAGTATAGGAGCTTCAGCATCAATGTTTGAATTTTTTAGTTTACATTTATGCTTACTAACTAATAAGAAGGATAATCTCCCTAGCCTACTTTCCTGTACCAAAAGGAAAACTGAACTGAGAAGATATGTCCTGATTCTTCCATGGCTGTAAGGAATATGGAATACTGCATACACATGGCTGTAAGGAATATGGAATACTGCATACACCCTAGTAGTAACTGTGTAATTTGGATGGCATGACATCACATCATAAGAAAGTGTGCACATTGAGGTGTCATTAGTCCCAATTATTGATGAGTCAGGCCTTGCCCAGTAATCTAGGGGGAAACTATCGCTCATACATTCTATCTCCTGCCCAGAATTGCCATTCATGCCTGAGTCCCTTGAACAAGGTAGGAAGTCTCCATTGGGCATGAGGTAAAGACAACCAGTAGGACTTGCTCCTTCAATCAGAAAGTGAGTCCCTGGACCTCATGGATATCCCCTCCTCCAGCATTGAATCAAGAGCTGATCCTCATGGAATGCTCATTTGCAGGCTGATCCTCAGAATGAATTTTTCTTGCTTTCTTGACCCAAGGTTCATGCATGGGCTCTCTTTCCCGTTGGAGAGCTTGTCGTGCACAGAATCAGCATCCTGGTCATGGATTCTACTGAAGAAAGAGTGAGGCACCTTCTTTTGACAGCTCTTTGCATGATAGACCATGCATAGTTATTATTCAGACTTTCTTTCCTCCTCCTCCACCTCCTGCCCCTTCTTCTCTGTAACTGCCCAGGGTCCCAGGACAGTTGAAATCTGTCCAGCTGGGTGCTATTTTTAACTTCTCCATCTATCACAGCTGAGGCCTTGGACCCCATACACATGTATCCACAGCCACTGTTTCTTTTGGTCTGAGGATGCCGATATAAAACCTATGCCCATGCTTGGAGTGGAGGAGGCAAGGGAGGCAGGAGGTCCAGTTGTCTTCTCCCAACCTCCTGGACTACCCAGCTCTGCTCATTGCAGTATGTAGCATGCAGTACAGTACTTTGTAAAATGTGGTGTTCATGGGTGCTGCATGATAAAGACTATGTTAGGTCCTATCTGCTCAAGTTTGGGCCAAGATGAGAATTATATTGTCCAGAATTTCTCTCCCCTCCCTTCTGACTAAAGGCAGCTCCTCCTTCCTGCCAGAGCCAGCTGAGGGTCCTCTCTCAGGGGAGGTAGTGAGTAGACAGAAATACATGGTGAATAGCCTAGTATTAGGAAAAGAATGGATCAGTTTCTAGTTATTTCTCTCTTTAAGGGACCTGCACTAGAATGACAGAGAATCTAGTTAGAATTAAAAAACGAATATATCATATATATGTATATATATACACACACACATACACATATATATGCACATTATATATATGCTACAATATATATTATATAGTACAATATTGCTTATACATATGTGTAATACATACATATAT
Organism: Odocoileus virginianus; assembly: GCF_023699985.2. NCBI lineage: Eukaryota > Metazoa > Chordata > Mammalia > Artiodactyla > Cervidae > Odocoileus > Odocoileus virginianus. Next base: position 65,430,475 of record NC_069676.1, read on the forward strand.
GTATTAAAACATTTTTTTTTAAACTGACTTTAGTTTGAAACTTTTCACCAGGCATTTTTGTTTCAGTTAATCACGTTTCTATTGCAGTCTGGGGACTTTCAAAAACATTTCTAGAACCCCCTATCTTGCTCCCAAAGGCTTAAGCATTATTTGATAATTAGCCTTCACAATTATGTTATACGTTTCAGAGAGAAGTGTGGGCTGGAGGAGGGTGGGAGGAAGAAAGTTGTGTGTGTTAGTTAATGTGGGAGGAATGAGGGGTATTATCTGGGGATTGGAGGAATGCTTCTAAGAGAAAGGAGTTCACTTTTTCAAAATTGTGTTGGTTGCCAGTTCTCTGTGAAACCCTCACTTAGACACCAGGAAGGGCAGTGGGGGAATATCGATAATATTCTTGCCTTTTCTAATTAAAATGATGCCAGAAAACAGGATCCACATAGAGGCCAGCTACGTGCCACTTAAAAAGAAATATGCTTCATTACATTTTCTCTCCATGTCCCAGAGCTCACAATGGAAACAAGAGAAAGGAAGAAGACCTGTTAAACTCTGGCATAGTATTTTGTTATTTACCCAGCTGTTAGCATGGTGTCACAATAAAATAACTCTTGCTAAAATGATAGCTTTTCTCCCTTTCTGTCTGTCATATACAGAAAGTGTATGTGTTCATATACCTTCTGCCTCTCAAAGTCGTCACCCTCACAAAAAAGCAAGGCAGTATCCTCTACTTCCAGAGTGTGTTCCTTTGGTTCACGCTCTCTCTGATTCTCTACAGGAAACCGTCATATTTGCATCTTCGAAGAGGTCTATTTGCTCTGTTTTTATTTTATGAAAATTGCCTTCTTTTTTAAAGGGAAATTTTTGTGTTTTTGATTGAATCAGATTTCAACAAGTTTGGGTATGTGACTGATTTCGAGAGTGAGAGAGAGAGAACTAGCAAGGACACTGTGTATGTATTGTGTGTGCATGTGGTGTGTGTGTTTGTGTGTGTGCATGCGTGTATGCACACAATACAGTGGGACTGAGAGTTCTTATAGTTGAGAATGGCCCTCAGCCAAAATATTAAAATAGATAAGATGTGTGATAGAGGCCACTTCTTTCTCCATCATTTCTCTTTCAAATCCAAAACGTGGAGGATCAGAATACTTAATCCAGTCTACAGTGGAATTCCTGGCAGCACCAAACAAAGGGAAAGGTTTGTTTGCCTATAATTTATTAGTTTTTGGTGAGGAGAGGAATTACTGAATTACTTGGTTCTTCTAGAATCACACCACATATAGAACTTCTTGAAGCTAGTTATGCTAAAAGTTTTTTCTTGGCCAGAGCAGGAAGCTTGCCATAGAGCAGGGCTTACCAGTTTAAAAGCCTATAGTGGCCATGACCATGATGGTGATGCAGGGACCTCGCTGAGTGTGAGAAAACTGGGAGTGAAGGGGACCGTGCAAACAGGGAACCGCAGCCACCCAGCTCCAGCCACTGCTGCTGGTCAGGAGTGTGAGCCCAGTGTTGGCAGACCATCGACTTTTTTTCTGGATGATTATGTGAAATTTCATGGTTTTAAAACATCCATCATTCGTTCAACTTAAGAGTCAAAAACAACAACCCCTCTCCACAGATCAGATAAAGCATATCAGAGATCTGGATTTCTCTGCTACAGAAAAAAGAGGGTTGAGTGCATTATGGCCCATTAACATGGTGCACAACCTTGGATAGGTCTGTTTACTCCTTTATGAACCAGAAGAACTGGGTAGATGAGCTCTAAAACTTCTTTTTGCTTGGACCTTTTAGAAATGCATGATTCCTGGGTCCTATGTTCAGCCCTTCAAAATCCCCTTCATCTTGTTTTTCATGAAGAGTTGTCCCAAAACAAGAAAAGAGAATAAGAATATATACACGGGGTTCAGAAAGGACTAGGTAACAGGAGAGATGGGCAGCTCATGTGCCAACACATGCTTAGGCAGAAAAGCCTTTCTTCTTTGAATTCTTTATGAGAGCCATCGAATTTTCCTGCCCTGAATACCCACAGACCTTTTCCAAACCTCTCCTTCAAATATGTCCACCCATTATATTTATTAATTGCCTGCCTGGGGCCAGGCATACTCTTTCAACTTCCCTCACTTTCCTACTTTGTTGTTCAGTCACTAAGTTGTGTCCGACTCTTGGCGACCCCAGGGACTGCAGCAGGCCAGGCTTCCCTGTCCTTCACTATCTCCTGGAGTTTGCTCAAACACATGTCCATTGAGTTGGTGATGCCATCCAACCATCTCATTCTCTTTCATCCCCTTCTCCTCCTGCCCTCAACCTTTCCCAGCATCAGGGTCTTTTTACAATGAGTCGACTCTTCACATCAAGTGGCTAAAGTGTTGGAACTTCAGCTTCAGCTTCAGTCCTTCCAATGAATATTCAGGGTTGATTTCATTTAGGATGGACTGGTTTGATCTCTTTGCTATCCAAAGATTACTACTTTCAATATTTGAATAAAAGGAGAAGGAAAACTTTATTCTGCACATTTCGAGAATATCAAGGAGGGAAGACTGGTCTGTGGGATGTGCACACTGTGAGAAAAGCAGGATGAGCTCACCCTTCACTGAGGAATGCACACAGTGAGACAGGTCACCCTTTGGAGAGCCCTGACTTCGGGAGCCCACGGAGAATGAGGCAGAAGCACCCCCAAGGTGGCAGGAGACCACTTGGTGCATGAGGACACTCCCTTCCACTCCCCTCAGTTCTTCCACAAAGTTACCAAAGTCGAGAGGTGCTTGTGCCCAAAGATGGCAGCAGGCTCAGGTGCACAGAAGAGAAGGAAGGCCAGGAATGTGCAGAAGTCTTGGGTCAAAGTGTGGGTTGCAACAAGCCATAATGTTGTCCAAGCCAATTTCTGAGATGCAATGAGGTCCCCAAGTAAGGTCTCAGATCAGCTGGGAGCAGTTTGAGAACAAGAACCATGTCAAAGTTATCTCTGTAGGTGACATGCTGTCATCATAGGGCTTTTGCACAGAGTCAATGCTCAGTAAATGCTTGCTTGCTTGCTGAATGAATGAACAAATGAATGAGAAAGCTGTCAACTGCCAGTCCTAAAACATGGAATGCATGCATTGTATGGATACACAGACTAGAAATAAACCAGTCTGGAGATAGTTAATTTCTGCCTTTAGCATTCACAGGAAGGATAATGTATGCTGGGGAGGGAAAGCATTAGTCTTTCCCTTTTGAAACCCCAGAAAAGATTTGTCTGAAGCATGTATTTAAATGGGCAGCATACAGGTGTTTTCAGAGTTGCTCCAGCCCCAGAGAAGGCCTCAGGGCAAACCAGAGAAGACGGTACTTGGTAACGAGAAACACTCCTCAGCTACTCTGCATGCTTCAGTGGGAAAATGCAAATCAACTCATTTCCGCTTTTGAGGACAACTTCAGATAAAGGGGTCCCCGGGCAAAGTAACCCCTTCAATGTGCCTGGCTGTCTTTCCCCATTGCTATCTTTTCCTGTGCTACCTGCCGCGAGAGCTGTGGGGGGTGGGGAGGGGGCTGTGGATTTGCTGCACAGGAGATGGGAGAAGAGATGCATAGTAATGAGGAGCTGGGGAGCTGCAGGAAGAGAGAACAGGAAAGAGGCATCTGTGTGGGGAGACAACTTTGTGGAAAAGGCCTTGAACTAGGAGGAATCACCTCCAGTTCTGACTCTGTGGCCCCCAGCCGTGGGTGACCTTGGATAAGAGGTGGGGTTCACACACAGTCAAAGCTAAATCGAATGTAGGAAATCATGCTAATCCCACCATTTAGGGTTTTTTTTTTTTTACATTGGGATACTGAGATCTGAACAAAGTATCAATGGTAAGTAGAAGGTAAAGGTACAGGTCTCTGACTGCTGGAACAGAGCCTTCCCATCATCCAGAGTCATGCTTAAGGGTATGTGTAAAAACAGGCCTGAGTACCCATGTTTCATGTGAATGTGGATGTGAATATTTGGATGTGCCTCAGGGCTCAGTAAAGATTTTCAAGGGTCTGCCTTGGTGGTCCACTGGTTAGGACTCTGCACTATCATTGCAGGGGACATGGATTCAATCCCAAGTCAGGGAATAAGATCCCACATGCCACATTGCCAAAAAAAGAAAAGAAAAAAAAAAAAAGATTTTTAAGACTTGAAAAATTAATATGTTGACCTCTGCTGACCCAACATAGGTAACAGTAAATAAAAACAATGAAATATTGTAATGGAAGTGTAAAGAAGAAGAAAGAATTAATTTTTCCTTTTAATTTCACTCTGATGATTTTTAAGTAGCAAATTCCTTATAAATTTTTTTTTTTTGAGGACTTCTGTTTTACCAGTGTATCTTGGCACATGAATTTTCTGCTTATTGGGAAGTCCAGTCTATGACTTTGAATGTCATCAGGTACTTATATTTGAATCAGTGTATGAGAGGGTAGTGTGAACACGTTTGGGCAATTGTCTGTTGTTATTTTTGTGTTTATGTGGTTTTCTATGGTATTAAGTGCATGTATCTGGGGGTGTGTGAATATGCATGTATAACAAATGCAGGTTTTTATTTCCTTTTTCTACAGAGTGAGGCAATCAAGTGATTCTTAAAATTAGCAGGTTGTATTTTGCTAAATGAGATAACATGTAAACAGAGTCTTTCATATGGTGGCCTGAACTCAAGGTAGAAGGTTACTTTTTCTCACTGCATAAGATAGAACCACTTCAAACCTGAAGTAGTCTGGATCAGAAAAGCATCTAGGACTTGAATTTTTAGAGAAAGTCACATGTCATAGGAATCAAAGATAGGCAAGTTGGTTTTAGGCTTTATTGATTCACATACTTTGCTATTTATGGATAAGAGTTAAGTAACTTTCAATTTTCCCTCAATCAACTACAGACTTTACTGTAGTTCTGTGCTTATATATCAGAGACTTATGTGTGTGATATAGCTATATATCTATAACTGTAGCTATATGCATATGTGTGTTTATATACACATACACACACACACACTATTTGATATTGGCGTCCTTTGGTTTTAGATTGGCTTACCTCTCTGGGAGCTGGGCCTGAGATGGTTCCCACACATCCTGGTATGTAATACATAACCTGGAGTCAATTTATGGCATATTCTCTCTTCCTCTCAGGAGATTTTGTCCTCCTCTGGAAAGAAGTTTCTTCAAGTCAGTGAGAGACACTCACTCAAACTGAAGTCTGAGATTATTCCCAATAATCATGAGGGGAGTTGAAGGAATTCACTGTAGAACACTCTACATGTTTTTCCTCAAGTGGTTTTCTCATCTGTTCTGCTAGATGATTCTCAGAAAAGATCATTGCAATATTAAGCTAGTGCTCATTGAGTCTTTAATGTTGGCCAGTAGTTCTCAGGGGTGGAGATTTTGCCTAATGTCTTTATCCTTTCCTTCCAAAGGGTATTTGAGGACATTGTTGTTATTCAGTCACTAAGTAATGTCCAACTCTTTGCAATCCCATGGACTGAAGCACGCTAGGCTTCCTTGCCTTTCATCATCTCCCGGAGTTTGCTCACATTCATGTCTGTTGGGTCGGTGATGCCCTCTAACCATATCATCCTCTGCTGCCTCCTTTTCCTTTTGCCCTCAGTCTTTCCCAGCATCAGGGTCTTTTCCAATGAGTCAGCTCTTTGCATCAGGTGGCCAAAGTATTGGAGCTTCAGCTTCAGCATCAGTCCTTCCGATGAATATTCAGGGTTGATTTCCTTTAGGATTGATTTGTTTGATCTCCTGTATTTGAGGATATCTGAATCCAATTTTGATTGCCACAACTGAGGAAAGAGGAGTGCTATTGGCACCCACTGGCTAGAAGCAGAGATGCCACAGTACAAAATACAATGCAACTCCCATCCTGCCCCTCACCCCGCCATCAACAGAGAATTATTGGACCTCAATATCAGTCTTACTGAGGTTGAGAAACCCTAGTGAATACCAAGCTCTGTTTGCTTTCATTACAGACATGCCTCCATCAGTCTTATGGATCTGATGGGGGTAGTACAGTTGTCCACACCCCATCTTGAAGATGAAAGGTAATATGGTGAGGAGGGAAGAAATGACATGACTGAGGCTCCCAAGTCCCTGGTGCAGAACTGCATGTGAGCCAGATCTGTCACGGTGTGAAGCACCACCCTCTTGCACACATCCTTTGTCCTGTCTGACCAGCATCCCAGGGAATGAGCTCCTCCGTACACCGGCCCATCTCACAGGTCTAGGTGAATTGCTCTTGCCAAGGGGAGATCAGTCTAGATTTTTGTCATCCTCTCTCACCATGTGATGTGTTCTATGTTGAAAGTCTCCTGTAGTCAAAAGATTGTCCTGGTTTAGCCCCTTTTCTTTTCTTTCTTCTCTTCGTCTCACCCTTTTGGTTTTGTTTTTCTTGCATCACAATAATCTTACTCTCCTCCTAAATGATAGTCTTATTCTTACAGAGCCATCTGATAGCTGGAGGGTCAACACTACTCATGGTTAGCATGGTGGTCACTGAGGGAGAGGGTGTTGATTATACAACCAGGCCAGAGAAGGGGAGAGTTTTCTCAGAAACTGGATGGTCTTTGACTTTCACTTTTAAATCCTTCTGATGAGATTCTTTAGCTTTCAGAGGCTAGGAAAAGAAATGAGTACTCTGAATTTAGGTTTCAGATTGTGCCAAGATTTCGCAGGAAAGCTTTTTCTTTCACAAAAGCCTTTGGAGGAATTCCTTTTTCAGGAGAGAAAAGCATTCCTGGAGATCTCATTAGGTAAATTACTCTCAGATTAACATATTTTATTAATTACCTATTATGAGACTCCAAAGCTAAACAATCATAAAAACAACAAAAAGAAGTAAATATAGTTCCCAGTGACTAATAGATGCCATGAAAGACATAATCAGTAAAATCAATTATATGCATTATTATAATGAAAGGTACAGTTAGTGCTTTAAAAAAATAATTAGGTTATTGGCTAAGAGGAAACTAGCCCCTCTCCATTACCCCTGGAGCAAGCCCTGGAGGCTTCACTCAAAGGCTTTTAGTACAGAAATCATTGGTTTTATTGGCCAGGCAAATTAGTGACTCCATTAGCTTTGCCAGTGGGGGACCCTGGTTTTCCTAAGTCACCAGGTGCTTTTGATCTGGTTGTGCATTTTTTCGAGTGGAAAAAAATATAAGGCTGAAACAATGCATCAAGATGTGTACAAAAATATCTGCCAGTCTAAATGTGTGATGTGTGCAGGAACCAAGGTACAAGAGGTAAAAGAGAGGTGATGGTTTGTGTTGTGTGTGGTTTGTGCACTCTGTGTATGCACACATATGTGACTCTTGAGAGCTGATTAACATTTCCAAACCTCTGTCCGGAGCTCCACTTGTCCTTCTTGTTTTGTATGTAAAAATATTACACTTAAGCCACTAGCACAGCTACCTTCAAAGTAACCAACGAATAATATATGCAGTCTTTTTTTCTTTTTTCCTTATCAATATAAAGAAAGGTAGAGTGCAAGGCTGGTGAAAGCTCGCATTAGACAATGTAATGAAGCAGGAATTAGAACAGCGCAGTTCCTCTGGCCATTATAAATGAGGACGGCAGCTACCTGGAGAACAGGAAAACTGATGAGTACAGTCTGTTGGGGAGAGCAGGAGGAAAATTTCCCTCAGGAACACATTTCAAATTACTTATTTATGAACTGATGAACTGGGAGACCACCTATCGAGACAACGGCGTAAGCAGTCCGCTGCAGACAGCTACAGAACTCCAGCTAATTGTGCGGCTGTTTTCTGTTAGAACTCCTGCTATCCAGCTGGGCTTTGGAGGCAGGAAATTTAGGCTCTAACTAGAAGTTACGCTTTCCGTCTTTCTTGTCTGCATAAATATATACATACATATTTTAATCCACTTGAATTGTTTGGTGAGAGCTTGCGAAAAAGCTGTTACATTTGGCCCAGGAGGGCCTGGGGAGGAGAAGAGGTTTTGGCGTTGAAAGGTTTGCAGGTTAGGCCCCAGGGTCTGGGAGGGAGACTGAGTTTGGGGTTTCTGTGTCAGCTTGCAAAAGGCTATTGGATCAGACCATGGAGAGCCACATCTTCCTCCTTCTCCTCTTGGTCAGCATCCTCTTCCCCTTCTCAACACCATCATTGCCATGGAGACAGGATATCCCATGAGACAGGGTATCCTGTGCTTCTTCTGTGCCAGGCTTTCTGTTGTTCTTTACATGAGAGATCTCATTTTATCCTAAGAGCCTGATGAAGTAGGCACCATTGTTATCCCCATCACAGAGGTGAATAAACTGATGGATGAGAGAAGTGCAGTGACTTTTGAAGGCCGTGAGTTCAAGTCTGAGCCCAGGGCTCAGACCCCAGTCACCTCCTGGAGGATTTTAGATGTTCACAGGAAGGAAATAGCGTCTTCTGTTGGGGAATGCTATGAACTTATTCTTTCTGCTGCAGACGGTATGGTCAGGGGAAGAAAATCAGACAGGAAACTGCGGGGCATGGGTGTTGTTGAGAGACAGTGTAGCTTAATGGTTAGGAGCTTACTCTCTTAGGGGGTTTTATTACTATCTCCATTTTAGAGATGAGATAATAAAGACTCTTGCAAATGTGGCCAAGTTGCCTTAAGTCACTCATGGAAGTGGGGGAACTAGAATTTGAACCAGACCTGGATTGTGAGCTTCCCACTTGGTAGGGAGCTCCTTGAGAGTGGGGTTTAAATCTTATTCAACCTATAATTCCCAGTAGTTGGCAAAATACCTGTAGAGATGGACCTTCAATACCTATTTGCTGAATTGAATTTTCAACTCAAAATTTGGTAAGCTAATAGGGCTCTTACAAAGATCTCTATTCCTTGGTTGATACTGTAATAATAACAGCATGTAATATTTATTGATCATCTAACTGTGCCATGCCCTATGCCACACCAGTATACAATCATCTCATCAACCCTTAGAGCCTGATGAAGTAGATATCTTTATCATTATCATCTTAAGATTATAGTTGAGGGCACTGAAGCTCAGAGAGACTAAGTCAGTGATTCTCCTTTGAGAGTGATTTTGTCCCCCAGCTCCCAAAGGGGCAATTGGTGGTGTGAAGACACTTGGTTGTCACAGTTGGGAGCAGGGCTTGGGTGTGCTACTGGCACAGCCTCTAGTGGGTAGAGGCTAGTTTTGCTGCAAAATATCCTGTAATGCACAGGTCATCTTCTCATAGCAAAGACATTTCTATCCCAAAGTGTCAGTATCACCCTACTTGTCAATATTGAAACTATCCAGGTTAAGAGGTTGCCCACACTGTTACATGGTAGAGCCAGGATTCAAATTTCCATGTCTCACTCCAGGGCATGTGTGCTAATCGTCCCCTGGACAATTCTCCCTGTCCCTTCTTTCTTGGGAAGCCTATGGTTTGCTCACAAGACATGGTTACATTATAGTACGAGTTATGGGGTGTTAAGTGACTCCACAGAATGAATCAGGAGCCTCTGGTGTTTATCTCTATGCAGAGAAAGTCCTTAATCGAAGTCTGAGATAAGTAAATGCTGTCCACATGGCAACTGTGTCAGGGCCAGGTGTAGCTTGGAGCCAGGAGGACTTGGAGGAAAGATGACGGGGCTGGAGGGGATCCTTGATTCCAGACTGACTGTAACCCTTCCTAGTGTGTAGCTTCTGGAAATTCCCAAACACTCTCTGAGCTTCTGTTTCTTTAGCTGTGAGACAGAGAAGACTCCACACTGCCTGCTTCTCAGAACTATTTATGAAAATCATGTAAGCAAATGGTCTTCCAAGAATTTTGAAAAGGTTAAAGGGGTACACATTTGTGGGATTCCCTTCATTACTTCGGCAAACATGTAATATTAACTATCACAGTTTACATCTTACTATTGAGTATTCACTCTTTGCCAGATATCGCAAGGACTAGAAATGCTCAGCTCATTTATTCCTCAAAATAATCCCATGAAGAAGGTGCTAACTTAGAAGGACCTCATGCTTAGTTAAATAAGCAGAGTGGTTTGACACCCTCCTTCAGTTGTGATTCTATCAGAGACTGGCCAATACCTGCTCTGGGTTCAGACAGATAAAGGTTATTAAAGTTGATCATTTCCCTATGCAAAGAAGGAGTGACATTTACCAGGCTTATTAGTCAGTCCTATCTATATACTGTTTAGGCAGAAAGGACAGGAAACAAGACCAGAGGCAATCCAATAATAGAGAACTGGTTAAAGAGGCTCTGGGTTCTGACACTATCACAGCAACAACAGCCAGGATAATAATGACAACAGAAACAGTGTTATCAATGACAAGACCTTCTTGAGTTCCCTATGTACGGAGCCCTCTGCTAAGCTCTTTGACATGCATGATCTCACATAATTCTCACAATAATTCTTGTGGTATGTGTTCTCATTATTCTCACCTTTCAGATCATTATTCATCTTATCCACCACATCATAGAGCTTGAAATGGAATCCTGGCTCTATTTGCTGGTTGTAATTTCTTGGTTGGGTTTCCCTGGTGGCTCAGTAGTAAAGAATCCACCTGCCAATGCAGGAGATGCAGTTTCAATCCCTGGGTCGGAAAGATCCCTGGAGAAGGATATGGCAACCCACTCATCTTGTCTGGAGAATCCCATGGACAGAGGAGCCTGGAAGGCTACAGTCCACGGAATCAGAAAAGAGTTGGACACAATTTAGTGACTAAACAATGCCTTGGGCAAGTAATATAGTCATTTTATGCCCTGCTCTTCTCATGCTTAAATGGGACTATAGCTTACTTTATAAAGTTATTATACATTTTGAATTAGACAACATAGTCTAGAATGTAAGAAGGGCCTTACCCATTTTATCTTATACACCATGTTTTAGATTAGTGCTCAGTGCATAGTTGGTGTATCAGCTATCTATTGCCACGATGCCATGTAGCAGCTATTCACAAAACTTTTATGGTATACAATAGCAAGCAATAATGTGTGAACTGATTGTTCACATGTCAAGCATTAGTTGGGTGTTGGCTAGGTAGGTCTCTGGTCTTGTCTGGGGCTTGCTCGTGGGTCTGAGAGTCAGCTCACTGTTGCCTGTGGTACCTGGGGAAACTTGGTTCTATTCCACAGAGCCCTCCTCCTGTAGAATGCTAGTCCAAGCTCATTTTCACAGTAATGGCAGAGGTACCAGAATGCAGGTGGAAATGCTGTTTCAGGTCTCTACTTGTTTCATATCTGCTAATATCCCACTGGCCAAAATGAGTTGCTTGCCAAAGCCCAGGGTCATGATCAGGTCACTTTGCTCAAGGTGGAAGGATGAAGAATTAGGGCCAGTTTTGCAGTCAAACTACCAGAATGGACTCTCAATAAATATTTGAAAAAATAATTTAAAAGTACTTAGCACACAATAAAGGACCAGAAAATGATAGTTCACAACTATCACAATAGTTATCTCATAAACTATGGATTTCATTAAAGGGTTAACCCAGAAGAGGTACTTGACCAATCATGCTTTTCTATTGTGATTGTTTTCCTGTCCTTTAGGTTTCCAAAATATTTTGGGGTGTCAGATGAATCTAATTTCACTTTTTCTTTCGAAAGGATCTAGAATTTTACAGGTCACAAAAGTAACTGATAAAATAGTTTCTCTAGAACCAAGGTAACCACAGGGCTCTTTGAATTTGTCAAAATAATCTCATTCTCAGCAAATTTCCCCTGACACCTTCTTATTTCAAGGTTCCATTCCTTTGTTTTAATCCGATGGGGCATGGACCTGAGTTTTGAGAGTAGTGATTGTTTAAACATTCCTTTTGAAGACTCCTGACAGCTCCTAGGATGGAAGCAGCCTTCCTCAAGCCTGAATTTGGCCCAGTGCCTCTTGGCATGCCCTGTCTGTCTGTTCCTGAGTGCTTGTTGTGGATCAACAGGCCCCTCAAATTCTAGTTTCTTTTTAATGGTTTGTACAGTCTGCTTTGAGTGAGTGTGCGTCTTTCTCTGAGCTGCCGCTGTGTGTGGCGACGATGATGACAGGTTGGTTTAATGCAGCTCTTGCCAAGATTAAGGGGTTGTCAGACAAGTATCATGGGGGACTGAGGGATTGCTCTGAAAAGTCATTCTGAATTGCTAACTAACAGAACTAGCACTCAGGTTAGGGTGGGCTTCCTTGTATTTGAGGAGCTGCAGGGAGGCCCTTGGCAGAACTGACCTCTCTCTTCACTCTGAGGACTGATTTGGTGGGCTGCTGAAATACCTCCAACCTGGAGTTATGGGCCCCAGGAGGGCCCAGGATTAGACATCAGAGAATTCATCAACCTTATAAAATTGCATGCAAAATATATCCTTGTAAATGAACATATGACTGTTTTGTTTTTTTTTTCCCTAGGGGGAGGGGGCCATAGCTCCCATCAGAATCTCAAGGTTAGTGACTCACAGATACTGGCCTATCCTGGTTAGGGCTCCAAGCAGGCTCTGGAGGAGAGGTAATTTTAAGGAGTTTTGTCTGAATACTGAAAGCAAAATAAGCAGCCAGAGAAGAGTTTAAAGAAGGTGATACAGGTAGAGCTGATTTATGAAAAGCTTATTCTAAGTGTAAAATCTAGCTATAGAAATTGTTTAAAAAAAGTTGCTATAGCTATTTTTCTCTCACTTATGTTTCCACACATATACATGTTGAGTATCTTCACTGTGCCAGAAACTGTGCTGTATGGACTATACTCATGGAGATTCTAGCAGTTGGAATACCTGTCCTCATAGAGATTAGAGTCTAGGGAGAGAGCTGAATGATTCTAGTTCAGATAGGAATTCTAGAACCATAGAAGAAATGTGATTTGATCATCCATTCATTCGTTAATTCAGTAAATATTTATTGAGTGCCTACTGTGTGCCAGGTCCTATGCTAGGTCTAGGCGGGCAACAGTGAGTTTTAGACAGGCTTCGTTTCTGCCATCACAGATAGGGGGGTGCAGACAGCTGAATGAGCCATCACTGCACTCTGTGACAAATACTAAGAGGAATTGACAAGGGCAGAGAGGACACAGGGGTAATATACCCAACTCAGCTCCCAGGACTCAGGGACAGTGAAAGCTCACATTCTATTTCAAATAAGGAAAGAAGGAACACGTCACAGATTCTGTGACACTCACCTTAGTTTCAAATTCTGTAATCAACTCCTGATCTTGTACCCCAGATAGACTCCTGGGACTCATTAGTCCAGTTCGGATCCAGACCCCTGGACTCCTGCTTGTCTGGTAAGGGGAACGGATGGAACAAATAAAAGGAGGTGTGGAAATGCCAGCACATTCCTGGTTAAGTAGAAACTTGAACATCTTGGATCAGTTGCCTCCTTTTCTTGCTTATCAAACAGGCACAAGGATTTGCTGAGGGCAGAGAGAGTGGAAAGGGCTGAATGGGTTTAATAGTCCAACTCCTGCATCATGAATTGACTGTTAGAGTCTTGGTTTCAATCTTATTTTTACATTTTACCAGCTGCATGACCTTGGGCAAATCCCTCACCTCTCTGAGCCTCACCATCAAACAGGATTAGGAATATCCACCCTGCCTATGTCAAGAATATACTATGAGTACCCATGTTCTTCTGCTTGGTGGAAGCTTCTTGCCCTTTAGAAAAAGAGACCATGTCTGTTTTCAGAGCTGAGGAATTCCTACAGACTCCACTTTGTTTTTTCTGATTAGGATCTGCTTTCTCTGGATCCATCCTGCGAACTTGTACTTGATTTCTTTTGCCTCCCTCTGACTTCTTTAGATGTAATCAACTCTCGATTTTGTACCTCAGATAGACTCCTGGGACCCATTAATCCAGTTTGGGTCCAGACCCCTGGGTTCTTGTCTGGTGAGGGGAGCTAATGGAACAAATAAAAGGAGATGTGGCAAACATAATGTCACATTCACCATGCTATTTCCTCTTTGTGAGCCTATAGGAAGATTACACTTCCAAGCCTCCCTTGCAGTTAAGTTGGAGCCTTGTGACTGAGTCTGGCCAATAGAATGTGGACAGGAGTGATGTACGCTATCTCCATGGCTGGGCTTATACGTACTCATGTGTGATCCTCCAGTGGTCTCCTTCCCTGCCAGGAGGACCATGTGTTCCAGAATGTGTAGCAACAAGGTGGAAAAGGGCTATCTATTATACCTAGGTCTTGTGGACTGTGATGAGAGTGAGAAATAAACCTTTTTGTGCTAAGCTTTTAAAGTTTATCTGTTGTATCAGCTTGTGTTAATAACCCAATATATATGGTAGCATATGAAAGTCCTCTGTAAACTTTAAAACAATTGTAAATTTTATATTTTAGTTATTATTCATATGCTCTCACTTATAAAAGATGCTTGTTGATTATTAGATTCTCCTAATATCTCTCTCTCTCTTTTTAAAAACTTTTTTATGTTGAAAATGACAAAGTCCCATGCAAATAAGCTCTAGAGAAGAGTGAAAATTTTTTAGGGGAGAGGGAAATTCTTCAGACCCAGAGTTCTAAATATTATCTTGAGGTCTTGTTCTCTCTCTGTCTCTTAGAATTTCTTTCCTTTCTGTTGACTTTATCTGTATGTTCACCCTCACCACAGGTTGATCCTTGATTGCTCTAAGCTTATTTCTACCAGCTAGGGTAGAAATGGCCTAGAAATCCTAGGCCATTTTCTTTCATTGGTTTCAGCAGATCTCCAGGTGATGCTTTTTGTGACTTGGCATGGATCACCTACAAATCCCTGAACTGGTCAGTCTCTCACTATTTGGTCAAGTTTAGCATGGGTTCACCCTTGGAGACTGGAGATCATGATGGTTCTCCACTGCCAACTACATAGGTTGATATTAGTGTAGAAATGTTTCTCAGAAGAAAACTGAAGTGTTAGTATTCAAAAGGAGTATATATGTATATTCAAAAGGACTATATATATGTCTACTATATAGCCTAATTATAACTAAAGCTGATATTAATAAGTGCTTATTATGTATTAGAGATTGTGCTAAGTGCTTGTTATATATTATCTTATTTATATCTCACAACAATTCTAGCAAATAGATTCTGTTCTCTACAGAGTAATAGCAATGAAATCATTGATCCCTTTTCATAATGTAAATTTATACACAGTTTTTAGTGTTAACATGATTACAGAGGTGAGTGTATGTATTGATAATCTAATTCTCTTGCAGTAAAGGAACGGTGAAATTACTAGGGAAGAATTGTCTGGCATAGGAATATTCCTGCTTTAGTGATTCAGGCCATTCTAATAAACAACAAGAAATATGCGGCTTATGTTGTATTTATTCACGGAAAGATACTCATATAACACTGTTCCAGTGTCATCAATACAACTGTAATTCGTGATCCTGACAACAGAGCAATGCATTCTATGTAGTCTCACCATCGAGGAAACCTCTAAAGCTGAAGCTGCCAGAACAAAAATAAAAGCCATAAATCACAAATATTCAAACTTTCCCTCCTGTTCTGACATGTACAACATTAGCATTTCAGGGCTAAGAAGGTGAAAATAACATTTTGTTTCACACTTCCTAAATTCTCCCCTCCAATTGGACTCCAGCTATCCAAAGGTCTGGCACTTTTGAAACTGATCATGAAGGGTGGAGAGGGGATGGGGAAAGATCACAACTGGGCCCATCAGCACACTTTCTGGTAAATGAGGGTAGTTGAAAGTCTGGTATGAGAAGAACCAGTGCAAATAGGGAAGCTTTCTCTCATTCACGAGAAAGGAGACATTCTCTGCTTAGCTATGAAGGGCATTTTGTCCTTAGATGTTTGCCACAAATTTACTCTCTGAATTCCTGTTTGGAAAACTGAGTTTGGTGACACTTTTATTAATGCCATTCCTATTTTCACTGACAGAGCAGTAGCTTTTACTTGGGGCGGTGTATTAGGTGCTTTCCCCAGCTCAACTCCAGAATCCCAACTGAGGGCTAGCGCTGGTTGTTACACGGATGGATAGCTGTCCACCAGAAATTTGCTATCCTCTTTCCATAGAATGCAGCTATCATTGGGAGGCAGTTGCCTACACATTTCCCAGCTTCCTTTGAATCCAAGTGTGGCCACATGACTATTTCTTCAGTGGAATGGGAGAGAAGCCCTTTCTATCTGGGTTTTTCAAGAAGTCAGTGTGCCTTTTCTGCTTACTCTCTTCCCATCTAGAGCTTACGTATAGAGGCCTCTGAGGCCCTCGGGGATGATATGGAGCTATAAGATGAAAGGTGCCTGGGTCATGAATCATAGCGTGGAGAAAAAATGTCCTCAAATAGAAAAGTCCAAGCAAACTTCTAGGAAAATGGCAACATTTTTGGCGAGTCTGCCATGGGACAGAACTATATGCTCATGGGAACTATATCCTCACAGAATCTGTATTCTAAGAGCTCATATCAAGTCTTTCTCATCCTGGCAACATGCATAATTCTAGACTTGAACTGTCCCAATATGGTAGCCACTAGCTCCATAGAGTTACTTCGACTTAAATTTAAATTAATTAAAATAAAATAGAACATTCAGTTCCTTGGTTGCACTTGTCACAGTTCAACTCAAAATGTGGCAAGTGGCTACTATATTTAACAGCATACATTTAGGATGTTTACATCATTGTAGAAAATTCTACTAGACAGCACTTCTCTAGACAAGTGGAAATCTAGATGGTGAATTTATTTAGAAGGAATAGCAGGGAAATCTGAGTAATAGGGCTTCAGCATCTGGGCTATAATTCATTTTTCACTTGTCTCTCTTCTTGCTAGAGGCTGTAAGGTCTTTAGAGTAGGGATTATCTCATGCATCTTTGTATCTCTAACCTTTAATCCATAATAGACACTCAAGTATATTTTTTGAGCAAGTGAGGGAAGCTCAGGATAATTTGAGCAATTCTCAAGAGTTGGATATTGGCATTGCTTAAAACCTTTCCCTCCATGAATGGTGAGAACTGACTGGTCCTACAGATGAAGTGGTACCAAATGATTTCAGGGACAAGGAGGGGAAATGCAGAAAGACCAGAAACTGTACAGGGCTTGATACTATCTGAATTTCTTTGAGGTTGTTAGTGACTGGCTGACTAATCTGACAAATTAAATTATTCTAATAACTTTCTGTGTAAACTCTCTTAAGACCTATGATAACTTTGCACATAGTAGACACTGTAATTGATATTTGTTTAATGGAAACATTTTAACAATATTCTATTTATTTACTTATTTCCTCTCTCCCAACCCTGCCTTTTCTCTACCCTTCCACCCCTCAATGGCATAAATGGTCCATGAGGGTAAGATCTTTGTCTTGCCTACAGCTGTATCTTCAACACCTAGAACAGTATCTGAGAAGTCATAGTGCAACAGATACTTTTGGAATAATGAAGGAAGGACCTTTAATAACTCAGTCCAAAGAATTGCATAAAGGTGGAAATTTTAGAGGCTGTTAAGATAGTGAGAGAAAATATTTTTGGGACAGGAGAGACATTTTTAAGGGTTCTCAAATAACACCTAAAAGGAACCCACTGACTGCCTATGTGCCAGGCTAGGCCAGCTCTCGTAAATGATGTGCCTCAGTTTGAAATTTAAATCCCCCCAGGACTCCAGGTGCATATAAGGCATAATACTAAATGGCTGATAACTTACGACATTTATTTCCCCACATGAGGAACCACAGGGCAGCATCTCTTGTCAGGAAGGAAACAGATTTGTCAGAAAGGAAACCAGTCATCATATGCTTTTTGTATTTTTATGATTTATGTGTTTATTGGATGCACCCACCACTTAACAACCTCTGGGTGCTTTTATATGTTTCATAGACAAAAGGCAGACACTACCATGGTAGATTATGAGGTGGAGATGTACCAACAAAATAACATCCATAAATCCCAAAGCACATCATAAAATCATCAAATGCTACAGAAGCTGTACTTAGGCTCCCTCAAGTAATCAGACACCTAAATGGAAAATTCTGAAGACCTGAGCTTTAGTCTGGGCTCTGGCACTTATTAGATTTCAAACCCTTGAATAAATTTCTTAATCTCTCTTAGCCTCATTTGTTAATCTCTAAAATGGGCATAGTAATGACAGTAATTGCCTAGTTTATCTTGCAGGGTTGGAGAATCAAATACTCATAGCTGTGCTTTGTGAATCATGGAAAAATCCCCAGATATGATAGACTAGCATTTTTCAAAAAATTAAACTTCTTATCTACGTGAACTTGAATTTTCTTTTTTCTGTCTATGATTTAAGCCCATAAATAAAGTTTTGTCATTGTTTTCTGTTTTACTCTTCCTCAAATATGACCCACACCACCACCTTGATGACTTTGGTCATAATCATTCTCAATTATTAAGATTCTTCACAAGGATTTGAGTTTGGCTTCTGGATTTATATCTGAATTACTAGAGATAATAAGACAAAGAGTCATACCAATACCTATCTTTATGAAATCCTTACTGCATATCTGGCATTATGACTTTATGAACATCAGTTCTGTTCATCCTCATAAAAACCCTATGAAGCAGGTATGATTATTATCCTACTTTATAAGTGTAAAACCTGAGGTTTAGAGGAAGGCAAGTAAATTGGCCAAGGTGAGGTAGATAATAATTGGCCAAGTGTGAACTGGAGCCTAAATCTCATATTCTTAACCTTTACTTTAAAATGTCTGCCTCCATGAAGCAAAAATTTCTCCCTCTTGACTTTGGTTGAATGGAGTTTTGATGTGCTATAGTTTCCTACATGAGGAAGCTTGTGCTGTGAAGAGAGAGTACTAAATCGGGCATTCCAGTTTCTAATTTTGTTTCTACACAGATAAATCCCATCCTTGGGCACATAATTTCATCTCTGTAGCCTTAGTTTCTTCACATGGAAAATGGCAGTTGACTGACAATTATCATTGATTAGATAATGTGAGGTTCTCCTTATTTCTAATACTTTTAATTCTGTCTTTAAAAAAAGCAAACATTATGCCCTCAACTGCTCCATTATGCCAAAATGTTGGCTGCTTTACTTTTTTAGGTTTTAGTGGAATTGGATAACCATCTTATACCCGAGAGGTCAACATGTCTTATCACTTAGACAATTTTAATAACCTCCAATTGGTCTTCCTGCTTTGACTTTTGCCCTTTGTGGACAATTAACCACACATATAGCTGCTTTCCTTTATACTAGACGTCTCAGAAGATTTCACTGTATTGTATCTATCTTTCTCTCCTTTCTGCCTAATCATGCTTTAATCTCCACAGCTCAGACTGCCATTTTGTTGAGTTAAATGACTGACAGTCAAGCCTCCTCTTGTCTGTCCTGTCAGCAGTGTCTGTCACAGCCGACCGCTCCTCCTTCCTCCACACGACTTGTGCTGTGCCACAGTCTTGGTGTTCCGCATGCCTCCCTGGCTCTCTCTTCTTACTCTGGCTAGCTGCCTCTGGAGTGCTTTCTTCAGCCCTCCTTTTTTTTCTTCCCTCTCTCCATCTTTACTCCTTAGGTAACCTGATCCAGTACTATGGCTCTGAATATCACCTCTAGAGTAATAACTCACAAATTTATATTTCTAACTTTGATATGTCTCCTCAGTACCAGACTCATACATTTGCCTTCACATTGGTCCATTTGGATGTCTGATAGGTACCTCTAATTTAATGTGGCCAGAACTCTTGATTTCCTTATCACTCCCAAGAAATCTCCCATATCTCCCTCAGTGTCTCTTGTATCAGAAAGAGCCCACTGTTCACTCAGTGGTTTAATCTCCAGACGTAGGAATCATCCTCAGTTGCTCCTTTCTTCACACCCTGAAATGAATTTAGCAACTAGTCCTTTTGATTCTGTTTCATTGCTTTATTCTCCAGCAGAGATTTTTAAAGTTCTTATTTTAATAACCTACAATTTTGCCATATCTGGATCAGTAGCTATAGTGATTGTGAAGCAGACATTTGCTATTAGTATAAAGACTTTATTACAGGGAATTTTGAGGTTAAATGCCTCTAAACTTTTGAGCAATGAGAAGCATCCATGTCATATCATACAGTTCCAGATACTGATCGTGATGGGAGGAGGAAAAGTAGACATCGTTCTTTCTCGTTGCTACTTTCAGGTTGCTGTGCTAGTGAACAATAATATTCTTTTCATTGCGACCATCTGGACAGTTTTGGAATATCTACCAATTCACAGGTTAGATTACGGATGAATGGGACTTCATTCTATACTTCAGATAGTCAGAGAAGGCTTTGTTGGAAAAGTAGAACTTGAATTAAGCCTTTATATATGGATTTAGTCAATTAAATGCCGAGGAAAAGAGAAGAATATAGCAGTGAGAAAGGAGTTCTAGGGACACAAGTAGAAAATGTAAGGATATACAAGTTACATTTGGATAGCCCATGGTAGGGAAGAGAAGACTGAAGTGAAGGATTTAAACAAGTTCTGGTGAAGGTTTTCATTTGTAGATTTTGTTTTTAAGCTTATACTTATGGGATATATGTTATATAAACAAGTACTGTATTAAGTGTTTTACATGCATTACTTTAATTGCTACAACTACTATCTACTACAACTACTACAGTCTACTGTCATGTAGATACTAATCTCATTTTGCATAAGAGGAGTTAGTGGCTCAGGGAGGGAAAGCTGCTGCTGCTGCTAAGTCACTTCAGTCGTGTCCGACTCTGTGCGACCCCATAGACGGCAGCCCACCAGGCTCCCCCGTCCCTGGGATTCTCCAGGCAAGAGCACTGGAGTGGGTTGCCATTTCCTTCTCCAGTGCATGAAAGTGAAAAGTGAAAGTGAAGTCGCTCAGTCGTGTCTGACTCTTTGCGACCCCATGGACTGTAGCCCACCAGGCTCCTCCGTTCATGGCATTTTCCAGGCAAGAGCACTGGAGTGGGTTGTATTACCTTCTCCATAGGGAGATAAAGAGACCTGCCTAAAATCACTTAGCAAAGGCTAGAATGGGGATTCAAATTAGCCATTTAGAGTCCAGAGACCCTGCTTATCCCTTTTCTGCTATGCTTTCTCTTACAACAGTATCATCCCATAATGGTGAGCTTTGAGATATGCAGAAGGCACGTATTTTTGTCTTTAATATTACTAAAAAGAGATAAACTTGGATTACCTTCAGAAATAGGAATTTATTGTGAAGTTTAGTGACCCTCAGTGAGCAAGGATTCTGATACTTATGATACTTGGATGTACAACAGGCCTCATGGAAAATTGAGAACTAGCTCAGGCTACATCACCGATGAGTCACACTTTCCAAGAGAGAATATCTAAATGAGCCAATTTGTCACCACCCAGCATGAGGCTTCTTTTGGATGAGGGCTCATGTCAAGCCAATTGGAGATGAATTTTTATTTACATTCGGTTCATAACATACATGCTTATTCAGGTCCAGAGGATCAGAATTGGTTTCTGTATTGATGTCTATACAGGCATCAGAGCAACTTCATGATGACAGTTGCAAAGTCAGTGTCTGTGAAAGCCATGCTAACACACATGTGTCAAGGAGACCAGGCGGAGACCATGGGGACTGTAGGAAGAGCTAACTGCTGCTCAGCTGCAGCCGACTTTCTATGTAGAAACAGGATCAGATAATCTTCAAGAGATGCAAAATTTCAGTGAAATAGCCTGGGTTTTAAATACTGACAACTATTTAAAAACAACTAAACACTATTTGGGTCAAAGAAAGCAAACCAGTCTGCTAATGCTGACTTTAGTATGCCTCTTTAGTATTGAAAGATACCTGTTTTTTCCAGAAGTGGCTTCTCCAAGAGTCTAAGTGAAAATTTGAAGAATGACTTAGAGATCAAGTTTGCTTGCCCTTGGTGATTAGATCTGATTCTTCCAGAGCTTTCTCATTTTTATAGGCCACAGTTCTCCTGTATTCTTAATCCCAGCTGAATTCCTGAATATCCTCCTGTGTCTGTGGAATTTTGGGGAGTCAGGAACCCATGACCCAGCAGTGTGCTTTAGGAGCACCACGTCTGGAATGAATAGCCCTTCATTTCCTTTAACAGATCAATCATCAGGGGAAGCTGATTGCTCCACTATCCATAGCATACTTTGATTCATTTACACTTAAGTGATGAAAGTGGTCTTTTTTTCTCTTTCTTTAAATGGATACTAACCCAGGAGGGGCTTAGGGAGTTGTAAAGGGGAGTGCTGACTCCTTGGACACGCTCTTGGTTGCATTCTCAAATGGCCCACTCAATTAAGGGTAATATTTCATTGACTTGTGTATATGATGGCTCCCTAGCCAGCAGTGTTTTCTAAATGGTCCTGAGGCAAGACTTTGGGCTTTGAAAACAGCTCTTCATCACCTTTATGTCTGGGGCTTCATTGGCACAGCCTGGATTGAAGCAGTTTTTTCCATCAGAGGGAGCAGCCACAGTTTCTGACTGGAATGTCTTGACTTGGCTGATTTCACTTGTCAAAAGAATGGGTGGTCTGACACTTTCTGGGGCCGGGTCATGCAGCTTCATTATCTACATGTTGAATCTGACTGTTCAGATACCTGTCTGGATTTTCTGTAATAGGGGAAAAAAAAGGTTGGATTATAAAAGAATTAGCCTTTTTATATTTCTTCTTGGCCCTGCACAGATAGTATAGATGTGTTCGGACAATTACTGTTATTCCTACAGAAAGCTCCATGCTCCAAATTGGCCTGAGGTTCATGTGGGAAGCATGTTATTGCTTTGTTTGATATTTACATGAATAGCACAACTTTCAATAAGGAAGTTTCACACAATAGGAGTGTGTGTGTGTGTGTGTGTGTGTGTGTGTGTGTATCTATGTTTGCTTGCTCTAGTGTCTAAGTATAGCAGATGATGGTGGAAATTTTCCTAGTGACTGGGATAATACACACTGCAGGTGACCTTCTACTTTAATTATAAAACTGGCTTCATCTGAATCTACATGAAGTAATTGGCTGAGCTCAGTGGCAAAATGTTCTCAATAGATAAAGCTCAAACATCCTTATATGGCTACACATTTGTTCCTTGAGTATAATTTGCGGTGAATGCAAAGTTTGGAAAGCAGCTGCCCGTTTTAAGAAATGTGGAAGACTATATTATAGCCTTGTGAGGTCAGGCAACTACAACAATAAAAGCTAAAGCAAACTGACTGTATTATGTGCAGGTACATTTCTGATCATGTTGATATACTTTATATACCTAGACTCATTTAATCCTCATAATAACCTACAAAGGTGGTTATTATAATTATTCCTACTTTATTGATGAGAAAACTGAAGCATGGGAAGGTAAGTGACTTGCCTGATGCCACACAACTAGAGGTAGCAAAGCTTGGACTTGACAATAGGCAACTTGATTCTAGAGTCTGTGTCTCTACCCTGCCTACCCTGAAGTCATAAGTTTCTCATTCTAGAGTTCCCTGAGTTTTACACAGTACTTGGCACCTAGGAGATGGATTAGACAAATGCTAATGGTTGGATAAAAGCCCTCTAAAAGATATGAATTTCTATAAAAATGTCAATTTTTATTGTTACTGTTGATGTTACTATTATTGTTAAAATTAACAGCTACTATACATTGGGTTCTTTCTATGTGCCAGGCACTAAGCTAGTGCTTTGTAAGTAATATTATTTTTTAAATATTTTTTTATCTGGCTGCACTGAGTTTTAGTTGCAGCATGTGGGCTCTCTAGTTGTAGCACTCAGGCTTAGTTAGTCGTCCTGTGGCATGTGGGATCTTAGGTTCTCCTATCAGGGATAGAACCTACATCCCCTGCATAGGAAGGTGAATTCTTAACCACTGGACCACCAGAGAAGTCCCTCAAGCATTATTTAATTTCCTTCTCATAACACTTTAACTGAGGCACTGAGGACATAATTATATACATTTAGAAGTTCAGATAGAAAACAATAGTGCCAGAACTTGAAGAGGTGTGCTCTTACTCCAGAGTTCATTGCCTTGACTATCAAAGCAATAAAATGTCATTGCTCTGAAAGCTTCTATTTCTTTATTCTTGAGATTTTTTTTCAGGATAAAAAAAATAATACTATGCAAAAAACAGTATTTGGAATACACTCTACTGACAAATAATTTTTAGACAATTAAAAAGTACTAAATGGCATAGGGCAGTGTTTTCTAACACTTTAGCAATCAATCATCTTCATGATTTTTTCCATATCTAAATTCTCATGTGAACTTTTGTTTATACTTTTCTATATTAATTTATGGAGAAGGCAATGGCAACCCACTCCAGTACTCTTGCCTGGACAGTCCCAGGGACGGAGGAGCGTGGTAGGCTGCAGTCCCTGGGGTCACTAAGAGTCGGACACGACTGAGCGACTTCACTTTCACTTTTCACTTTCACGCATTGGAGAAGGAAATAGCAACCCACTCCAGTGTTCTTGCCTGGAGAATCGCAGGGACGGGGGAGCCTGGTGGGCTGCCGTCTATGGGGTCGCACAGAGTCGGACACGACTGAAGCGGCTTAGCAGCAGCAGCAGCAGCAGCATAATAATTTAATTTTGAAAGCTAATATACATTTATTATATTTCATAGTTATGATATTTTGAGTTTCTTAATATGCATATTTTTAGGATACCAAGCAGTTTCATTGATACTAAATATCTATGCAGGCTATAGTAATGCTTACTATTTGTAATGTTTTCTCTTTGGAGAATATCTATGTACTACCACCTGAAGTCATCTTTCACATTTCCTTTAGCAGTTACCACTCCATGAGGATACAAATATGCTTAAATATTTGCTCCTCCTACATATCAAGCCAACCTCAGGCTAGTCTAGGAAGCAGGTCATGGTGTGGGTGCAGGGAAAGCGATCACGCATGCTCCTAATGGTTGCCACCCAATTGCCCGTTAAGGAACTCTCGATACCTTTTCCATCCTTTCTTTTATTTTACCTTATTTACTCATTTAAATTAATTTTTATTGGAGTAGAGCTGTTTGGCAATGTTGCGTTAGTTTCTATTGTACAACAAAGTGAATCAGCTGTATGTATACATATACCCCCTCTCTTTTGTATTTCCTTCCCATTTAGGTCACCACAGAGCGCTGAGTAAGCAGGATCCATGACACAGGGTGTGGTCCCATTAACATCCAAATTCAGAGGAGGCAAAATTCACTGGACTGGGAAGCAGAGCTTCCTGCAGGGGTTTTTTCGGGAAGGAGGGCAGAGTTGGGAGGAGAGGTGAGGTGGGCACATCCAAGTGCCTGTGGGAGCCCAGCCTCCTGCTCCCAGTCCTTTGATTTCCAATTCACACCTCGCTCCTTCAGGGACTGCGGCTCCAACCAAGGTCACAAACCAGATCTGAATTCAGGTTTTAAGGTCAAAGGGGTCATATTTCAGGTCATCTTACTTCCCTGTTTCACTGCAGCTGAACTTTTCCACTTTCTCCCTTTTTTAAAGTCTACAGTCATACCATCTGTTTTCAATTTTGTGAAGAGTAATGAAAAAAATCTAATCCAGTTTTTCCAAACACTTAATTTTTTAAGGAAAAACAGTCTCTTTTTTCATTTTAATACTTCAGTGCTTAACAAATGGTATTTACTTACCAACAAAATCTATGCAATTTCCCACCAAGATAATGCATGTTTTTCTCTCTTCCATTCTCACACTTACTGTCTTTCTTGTGCTAGCTATTAAAGACTGAGAGGCATTAAAGATGTAAGCCAAAGCAGGTAATTTCCTGAAGAGAAGAAATGTACCTTAAATGATTTCTCTTTGTTAGATCTTTTTATTCTCCTTTCGTTTGGCTCTTTACAGAAAACAAAAAAAGGGGGGGGGAAATTGGTGACAAATGTCTTTTGGCTCCAAAGAGGTGACAGGAAACCTCTGAAAGCAGAATTAAAAAAAAAAAAAATTAATTTCTTTTAACCAGAGTTGGAGCTGGCCTTTTAGCACTGTTGCACATTAATGCTGCTTCCCCTCCCACTGGGAAGTTAAGGCCCGAGTGGCAGTCATTATTGCCAATAGCACGGATACCCAATGGATTCCTGGAAGGGCTCACTTAAAAGATTCAGCCAGATCCTCTCCAGGGGCTTCCAGTTCCCATCATCCCAGGAATGAAATATTTAGTATCATCTTTCTGCACCTGAGGCTGCCATGGATTAAACTCTTGCTGCCTCCATTACTGGGGCAGCCAAGAACTCAGGCTGTAGTGATTGGATGCGAAGTGCTTAATGGCTGCCCTTGGCTGAGAAAGGGAGGGGGAAAGAACAGGCCAGAACCACAATCACCAGCGGTGATCATAGCCTAGAGAACAGACTTTCCAGAGATGCTGTTGCTCAAGAAGAATCTACTTGGATTCCTCCCTAATACCACCAACAGACAGCATATTTTGAAATCACATTCCATGTACATATGTGTTGCTAAGTCGCTTCAGTTTTGTCCAACTCTTTGCGATCCTACGGACCACAGCCTATCAGGCTCCTCTGTCCATGGGATTCTACAGGCAAAAATACTGGATTGGGTTGCCAGGCCCTCCTCCAGGGGATCTTCCTGCCATAGGGATTGAAGCCGTGTCTTCTGTGTCTCCTGCATTGTAGGCAGATAGATTCTTTACCACTGAGCCACTGGGAAAGCCTATATATATATAATCACCTATAGTCAATCATATAGTACAAGTAAATTTCTATAAATGGTATTGCGTGTCTTAACTTGGACAAATTCACATTGGTTCTCCCTTTCCTGTCTGTTTCATAAATGTGTAGATTTCCCCAAAATGTTTTCTTCAGTTCTCTGATTTTCACCCTCTGGAGATCCAACCAGTCCATCCCAAAGGAGATCCGTCCTGGGTATTCATTGGAAGGACTCATGCTGAAGCTGAAACTCCAATACTTTGGCCACCTCATGCGAAGATTTGACTCATTGGAAAGGACCCTGATGCTGGGAGGGATTGGGGGCAGAAGGAGAAAGGGATGACAGAGGATGAGATGGCTGGATGGCATCATCGACTCGATGGGCATGAGTTTGAGTAAACTCTGGGAGTTGGTGATGGACAGGGAGGCCTGGCATGCTGCAATTCATGGAGTTGCAAAGAGTCGGACATGACTGAGCAACTGAACTGAATATACCCATCATCTATGAGCTATGAGGATGAGTTCTGAATCAAGTTGTTGGGTGTGATTATATTCTGGACACAGTATAAGCTGCTTAATAAATGATTATTGAATGAATTAATGTCTATTATTTCAACATCTCTTCTCAAATAATAGTAGTAGTAGGCAGAATAATGGCTTCCTGAAATATGTCCATGTCCCAGTCCCTGGAACCTGTCAATGTCACCTTGTTGCCATTGTTGTTCAGTCACTAAGTCATGTTCAATTCTATGTCACCCCATGAACTGCAGCACACCAGGCTTCCCTGTCCTTCACTATCTTCCAGAGTTTGCTCAAACTCATGTCCATTGAGTCAATGATGCCATCCAACCATCTCATCTTTTGTCACCCCCTTCTCCTCTAGCTCTCAATCTTTCACTCGTCAGGGTCTTTTCCAGTGAGTCGACTCTTTGCATCAGATGGCCAAAGTACTGGAGTTTTAGCTTCAGCACCAGTCCTTCCAATGAATATTCAGGGTTGATTTCCTTTAGGTTTGACAGGTTTGATCTCCTGGCTGTCCAAGGGACTCTCAAGAGTCTTCTCCAGCACTACAGATTGAAAGCATCAGTTCTCTGGTGCTCAGTCTTCTTTATAGTCCAACTCTCACATTCGTTCATGACTACTGGAAAAACCATAGCTTTGAGTATATGGACCTTTGTCCAAAAAGTGATGTCTCTGCTTTTTAATACACTGTCTAGGTTTGTCACAGCTACTCTTCCAAAAAGAAAATGCCTTTTAATTTCATGGCTGCAGTGATTTTGGAGCCCAAGAAAATGAAATCTGATACTCTTTTCACAGTTCCTCCATCTATTTGCCATGAAGTTGGAACCAGATGCCATGATCTTCATTTTCAAATATTGCGTTTTAAGCCAGCTTTTCCACTCCTCTTTCATCTTCATTAAGAGGCTCTTTAGTTTCTCTTCACTTTCTGCCATTAAAGTAATATTACCTGCATATCTGAAGTTGTTGATGTTTTTGCCAGCAATCTTGATTCCAGCTTGTGCTTCATCCTGCCTGGTAATTCACATCATATACTCTGCATATAAATTAAATAAGCAAGATGACAATATATAACCTTGACATACTCCTTTCCTAATTTTGAACCAGTCCATCGTTCCATGTCCAGTTCTAACTGTTATTTCTGGTCCTGCATACAAATTTCTCAAGAGGCAGGTAATTGGTCTGGTATTCCCATCTCATTAAGAATATTTCATGTGCTTTGCTTATGTGATTCAGTTAAGGCTCTTGAGATGGAAAATTCTCCTGGATTATTCCATTTGGAATGATGTGATTACAGCAGTGGTTAGAATAGGGACACAAGAGGACAGAGAACTACTATGTGATGATGGAAGCAGAGATGTGGCCAGGAGCCAAGTAATGCCAGCAGATTCTGAAATCTAGAAGAGGCAAGGAGTGGATTCTCCCCTGAACCTTCCAAAAGAAACTGTCCCTGATTTTTATTCTCTTGAGGCTCATCTGATCTAGAAAGTTAAACTTGTGTTGTTTAAAGCCACTAAATTCATGGCAGTTTGTTACAGCAGCAACAGGAGACTAATACAATGTCTCATGGCAAATCTATCTTAACATACCTGGGAACAAACTCATTTCTTCCCCAAATCCCACCCTTCAACCTCAGCTACTCTCTTTTTAGTTTGTTTTTTTATTGAAGTATAATTGCTTTACAGAATTTTGTCATCTCTCTTGCACTAGGTAAGCAGAGTCCTCTTTGCTTTCTCTGTTTCTTACAGTAGCAGTCAAGACTGACAAGTTGTTCTATACCTGCAGAGTTTCTCAAATCCATTGCCTTTACTTGTGGCCATGGCAATATCCCCCCATAGATAGAACACTGCGTGGAGTATAGTTGAGTGCTAGTTTCTCAGCTGTGTCTGACTTTTTGCAACCCCATGGACTATAGCCTACCAGGCTCCTCTGTCCATGGGATTCTCCAGGCAAGAACACTAGAGTAAGTAGCCATTCCCCTTTCCAGGAGGTCTTCCTGACCCTGGTCTCCTGTATTGCAGGCAGATTCTTTACCCTCTGAGTCACCAGGAAAGCCCCCTGGAGTACAGTAGCTTCTCACTAAATGTTTGTTGAATGAGAGTTATGACTCTTCTTTCCTGAGTCCTTTAAAACGTTCTTTCCATTGTGTATAATTTCCGTTATGAAATCTCTGAGAGTAGGGGCACTGTCTTTTACTGGCACTTCACATATGTTTGGAATATGTCACCTAGTCTTGGTAAACTAATAAATGGACTTGCTCCCTGTTACCACCCTGTTATTAAAAAAAAAATGTTAAGTGGTGGTGAAGACCAGCAGTTTGGGAGTTAGATGGAATAAAGTTTATGTCCGTGCTCTGTAATTATCTAGTTGTACAATTCTTTCAAGCAAGATACTAACCTTTCCAAACTGCATTTTCCTTAACTGTATGATGGGGCTAACGAGAGTGCTTTACCTTTTGAGTTTTTCTCAGGGATGCACTGGGATCTGGCTCATGGTAATAAATGGTCAGTAAGCATGCAGTCCTATCATCATTTCACTGTAGACAAGGGAGCACCCTCGTTATATCTTTTTGTTAACCAGGGGCTGGAGTGCAAGCTGCATATGCATGTATGGGGATGCAGGGGCACAGGCAGAAAAGGAGGGCAAAGCCTGGGGATGGGAAAGGCAGCAAGGCAGTCTTTTGCATTCAACAATGGAGTGCAATTTGGAAACACTTGCCTTGTGTAGCCCTCAGCTGCCTGTGAAATTCATCTGAATCTTGTTCCGTTGGCCTATGGGGTATTTTCAAACACAAATTAGGTTGGCCAGGATTCCTTTTCTGCACCAACTCTCCTGGGTGCAACTTAGAGGTTATTAAGATGCCTAATAAAAGGAGAGAGCACATTTAATAACATTACCATCAGCTCGACAGAGCTGAGCTATGTGGGCGCACGGTGCCCCAGAGCCCACAGCCTCCTGCCACTGGTGCACTTGCTTAGAAGAGGCCCCATAATTATCCACATTTAAAAAGCACCATTAAATCCATTGAGGCAGTCATGTCCCATTTGCAGGGCCTTTCTGCCCACATTACTCGGGAGACCCATGGCCTAGCTTCTTAGGGTGAGGGGGGAGGAGGAGAGGGAATAGATGGAAGTTCCTGGGTTAAAGTGATGGCTGGTTAAATTCACAAAATGGCAGATCTTCTCAGTGCCATTTTCATCTGTATAGGAGCTTTTCATCCCTTTGTTTTAGGTGTTTATTTAGCAAATCTTTACCGAGCACTGTGCCTCCACTTCTCAAGCAGGATTCTATTTAATCCTCACAATGACTCATTCAGTGGATCAGTGCTTTTCAGTGGACAGTAATTTTGCACCCCGCGAGACATTTGGTAATGTCTGGAGACATTCGTGGTGAGGGGTGCTTCTGGCATCTGATCAGTAAAGACTTGAGATGCTGCTCCTGCAGCGCACAAGGCAGACCCTCCCAACAGAGAATTGTCTGGCCTGCACATCTGCAGTGTTGCAGTTGGGACATTCTATCATAGGTGCTGCTCCTTTCCTCATTTACCAGTGAGGAAACTGAGACTCAGTGGTCATGAGTTTGTCCAGTGTCACACAGCTGGTAAGTAGTGGAGCTGTCAGGGCCTGAGCTTCTCCACTGTGCTACATGGCCTCCTAGCATCCCCCTTTGCGCCCATCCTTTGCCTCTGAGCCCCTCCCTCTCCTGCCCCTGCACCAGACCATCTACCTGTCCTCACCACAGCCAATTGTCCTTACACTTATTGGGAGTAACATGATGTTTGCTTTGCTGTAAGTTGTCTCCTTAAAGAATATTCATTTGCACGCATAAAAAATTGCTGCACATTTTGAATGAACCAGGAGCCTATGCAAGAATAGAATCTATATTTAGCTTTAAGATGCATGAAATATGAACGTAGTACTTTTTCCCAAGTCCTTAATATCTGTGGGTGGTTTCAGAGATGTTTCATACCAAACAAAGAATGTCTAGTGGTTTTAGAAGCACTGATCTATGGAATATTTGGTGGCCTGGAGAAGAGAAGGTGCAGTGCACTGGAAATGATATTAATCTGGATCCAGGTGGTCTCTGGGCCTTTGAACAGCCATTCCCTCTGTTAGCAACACTCTTCTTTCCTCTCTTTTCTTATCACATTCCTCTTCTTCCTTTAGGTTTCACGTTAGAAATCGTCTCTTAGGAAGATTTCCCCAGATTTTGGTTTGGTATCCCTGCTTCCTGCACACTCTAAATCTTTTATTTTTTTTAAACATTTTAACTTATCTAAGATTTTTTATTAATTTACTTTTGACTGTACTAGGTCTTTGTTGCTGTGTGCAAGCTTTCTTTAGTTGTGGCAAGTTGGGGCTACTCTCTAGCTGCGGTGGGCAGGCTTCTCAATGTGGTGACTTCTCTTGTTGTGGAGCATGGGCTCTAGGGCATGTAGGTTTCAGTAGTTGCCACCTGTGGACACAGTAGTTGTGGCTCATGGGCTTAGTTGCCTTGTGGCATATGGAATTTCCCCAGACCAGGGGTAGGATGCGGGACCCCTGCATTGGTAGGCAGATTCTTGACCACTAGACCACCAGGGAAGTCCTAAATCTTTTAGATCTGTTCTGTGCAAAAGGAATATAATGAACCACATATGTAATTTCAAATTTTCTACTGGCCATGTTAAAAAATTAGAGACAGATGATATTAATTTTAACATTTTTTTCTTATTTAGCCACAAATATTAATATTTCAGCACATAGTCAATACAAAATTATTAATAAGATAGTTTACAGCTTTTGGAGCTATCATTGAAATCTTGTGTGCATTTTACACTTACAAAAGCTCAACTCAGTTTAGATGCTGAATTTTCAACAGTTAAGGTGAAATATAGTCCTGCCAGGTCTTCCCTGGTAGCTCAGATGGTAAAGAATCGGCCTGCAATGCAGGAGACCCATTCGATCCCTGGGTTGGGAGGATCCACTGGAGGAGGGCATGGCAACCCACTCCAGTATTCTTGTCTGGAGAATCCCCCTGGACAGAGGAGCCTCATGGGCTACAGTCTATGGGGTCCCAAAGAGTCGGACGTGACTGAGAAACTAAGCACTGCACAGCATAGTCCTGCCAAAACAACAAAGATGCAATTAATATAAAAATACTTTACACTGCTTTAATTTTTAAATTTAGATTTATTAAAATTAAATTAAAAATTCAGTTCTTCAGTTTCAGAAGCCACACATTCCATAGCACATTGTACGTGTTCAATATCCACATGTTCTAGATTATTACAAGTTGAAACTGCCTGTTGATTTCTTTTTTCCTCCCACTAGAGCATAATGACTTTGAGATCAAGGATTAGGCCTTGGTTACCACATGCCAGTGCCTGGCATGCATTTTGGCACACAGCAGGTTGTCAATAAACACCTGCTGAATGGCTTGAGATAATAGTTCTAATCCTGTATCACCTTTGTAATCTAGGTTCTTCTCTAAGAAAATGAGAGTTTTGGGCATTTTTGAAAGTCTGTCCTACTGGATGGTTAATAAATGTTTTATGATCAAAGAGATTTGTGGCTAAACAAGTGTGAGAGACACAGGGTTCAATGAAAGCAGGTTTCTTTCCTGCAAGACTTTTCAGAGCCTTGAAGATTTCAGTGCACAATGGCTAGCCAGGAGAATTAAAAGTTTTACTTTTAATAAATTAAAAACCTTAAGATGTCCTATTTCCCCAATATATCTGACTGTAAACCTTTTTCTTCTCAGACCATTTGTAGGATTTGTGCTCCCTGGAGCACAATCCAGGAATGGCTGGGTTACTGTAAGGCTCTTTAGGGTTAGTCTCTGTTTAGAGATGTGGTCTCGAGAATATATGACAATGCACACCAATTTCTTTTCAGTTTTACTGAAATTATCCTTCGACAAAAATGGGGTGGTAGAGGAACAATTCATTCTGCTCAAAATCAATGCCTTACCTTACTTTAGAACAGACTGTTTTCAGATTGGAAAATAGTTCTTCAAATAATTGCTCATTTTCAGAGGAGCCGTGGAAACAGTCTCCATTTATTCCATCCTCACGCCCTACCTAAAAAGGTGCACAATGCAAATCTGTGAATTGCCCCTTTCTAAATGGTCAACACAGTACTTAAAATGGAAAAGCAAAACCTGGTTCATGATAGGGATGAATGATGAGATTGAACTATATGAATTTACCACTTTTCAAACACTTTTGATTTGGCAATTTTGTATGGTTCAACCAACTAGTTATAATAAGTCACTCTACTCTTATACTTGTCAGTAGGAATCTAAGGTTCCTAAGGAACTATCTTTCTGGAGAAAAACAGTTTGAAAATATATAGCACAGCTTTTATTTTTAAAATTAAAAGAAAATTTAGATGTGAAAGTATTTTATTTAAGCCCTCTCAAGGGTAAATTTTGAGAGTTGTGTAACATATCAAGGTATGTACATAAGGTGCATACCAAGGTAACATATCAAGCCATGTACATATCATAGATTCAGAGGCAGTCTGAGAGAATAAATCTTCACATATTCATAATTGAGTTACTGTGGAGTCCTGTTTTCTTCATGCTATGAAAAGTCTAAGTTGTTCATCTCTTCGCCATAGGTCTGATATCCATACTCCAGAGCTTTTCCAAGTTCTCAGCATCCCACTGCCATGTTCCTCTGTTCAAACTTATACCTAGTTTCTTACAGGTTCTTGTTTGGTATATTTAATCTGCTGGCTTCATCACTGCTAACAACGTTGCTGGAATCATGTCAGTTAAGAATCATTCAGTCTTTAACTTGTTCAACTGGCCACAGTCTTCTCATTCTGCAGTTTTGTTCTCAACATGCCAAGTGCCAGAACCTGAATCTTAGGCCAACAAGTCATGAGCAAGCCCAGCAAGAAGAAAAAGAACTTGAATATTGGTGTCCAACAGACTTGTTTTTAATGCTAGCCCTGCACTTGATCAGTGGCAGATCTTACATTCTGTTTCTTAGCCCCTTGTTTACCAGGTTATTACAAAGGATATTATAAAGGATACAGATGAATAGCCAGATGAAGAGTTACATGGGGCAGAGTCCAGAGTGGTCCTTAGAGCAAGAACTTCTGTCCCAGTGGAACTGGGGTGCATCCCTCTCAGCATCTGGATACATTTCCCAACCTGAAAACTCCAATAGCAAGTCTTAAATGTGTGTACCTTTGACCTTGCAAATCCATATCTAGGAATTTATCCTAAAACATTAAAAGATAACCACACAGAATTGTAGCACAAGGTTGTTTGTCTCAGTGTTGTTTATAATAGCAAAAATTGGAAGCCATTGAAATTTCCAGTTGGTCGATTGTAGTATATCTATAAGTAAAGTATTTAGAAGGCATTAAATGATGATGGGTATCTGTATTCATTGGCATAGAATGATGTCTATGGCATGTTTTTAAGAAAAAAAGTGATTTCAATGTTAGCATGTATAATATAATCTCCTTAAAGTAACTATTTTTATTTGTGAGTATACATGTGTATATAGAGATATATCTAAAAGTGTATCCACCAGCATTTTAAATAGAAATTCTTTCTGATGATAAGTATAAAAGACATTAGCTTCCTCATGGGTTAATACTCAAATTGCCTTGCCTTCATATGTAACGCCTTGATGTATAATAGAGATTTTTTGTTGTAGGAATTTCAAGACTTTTGACCCATGAGTGGGAGATGGTTATGAGTTTATTGCTTATTTGTTTTAGCTTCTGTGGAGTTTTGACTCCCGCTTTCTATGAGTTCAACTTATGGAAGAAAACTCTGAGTTGACTTTATAATCTGGGAAAGAAGTCTATGTTATGCTAATATATAATGATACTTTATATGAATGATAATATTTTAGCTTCATTGCCTTTGGGCATGTTGCCACACATTATATCACTTGCATTTACTGAATGCTTGCTATCTATTGATGCATATATTGATATTTTTACATGCTGTCTCCAAGGTAGGGTTGCTTTCCTCCATTTTACTGATGGGAAGTATTTTCCCACTACTAGTGAGGACACACCTAGGCTGGTGTTCTTTCCATTGCACCATGTTATTATCTTGCATTATTTGATCCTAAATCACCCTCCACATCTGATTCCTCCGGTATACTCTAGGAGGCCTCTCTCTACCTGACACACCAAACTTTTCAACCAGGTGTGCAGAAGCACTGTGAACATAACACTGCAATGAAATAGTTCAGTATCAGCTCAGTCACTCGGTCGTGTCCGACTCTTTGCGATCCTATGGACTGCAGCACGCCAGGCCTCCCTGTCCATCACCAGCTCCCGGAGTTTACTCAAACTCATGTCCATTGAGTCGGTGATGCCATCCAACCATCTCATCCTTCTCCTCCCCTTGTCATCCCCTTCTCCTCCCGCCTTGAAATAGTTATGGGCCAAGAAATGGAGGCAGAGGTGACATGCTTTGTCTAAGGCCGCATAGCTGATAAAAGATAGAATAGTTATTTTTCTATCTTCCCATTCAGCAGAGGGCATATAAGGGTTGTTCTTGGTAAAGAACAAAAGATGTGGCAGGGGGCTCAGGGAAGAGTGATGTTTCCCTTGGTGGTACATGCAGTAGGTAAGTGGAATGAAATAGCAACTAATCCAGTCCAGTCCCAAACCACAAATGTCAACAGATATTTTATGGCAGGGAAGGTGCCAACGAACATGTCACATGCTCTTTTGAAAATAAATGAAGCCACATAGGGACTCTAAAGTAAAAAATAAGAACTGGGCTGTTTATGGATCTCCTCTGGCTTTAGTTTATGGTGTTTCAAATATCACGGCAGGAAGAGGCACCATAGGAAGAGCCCTTAGATGTGACGAAGGTCACTGGGCTCCGCTGTTATCTAATTACATCGCACTGGGCAAGCCATTCAGGCCCTCAGCTGCTGCATCATAAGCAGTGGGGTAATCAACTCCTGTTCATGGGTTTGTTAGGAAGATGATTTCAGGGTTGAAGTCTTGCTTTTGTTTCTTTAAGCTCAAGTTCAAGTGCAAGTAAATGCAGTGGTTGGTCCCCCAAAGAGTTTGACACCCACTTCCCTTTGGAATCTA
Organism: Odocoileus virginianus; assembly: GCF_023699985.2. Taxonomy (NCBI): domain Eukaryota; kingdom Metazoa; phylum Chordata; class Mammalia; order Artiodactyla; family Cervidae; genus Odocoileus; species Odocoileus virginianus. Next base: position 65,466,532 of record NC_069676.1, read on the forward strand.
TGCAGGAGGTGCCTCATGGGATCAGAACGGTAAGGTTTCTTGGAGATCATCTAGTGTCTTAGTTCAGTGATATCAATTATTTTTCTGTCAGCGGTAGATCCCTTTTCACAGAGGAAATTTAATGAAGAATCTGAATATATAAAACATAATAGAAGAGCTGTCGTAGTTGAAACAAGAAGGCCACCTTTGTCATCTTTTCTTTCACTCAGATGCTGTCGCTGTGGGTCCTTCCCAGAACTGAGAATACTGGCAAGTATAATCTGAAAATGAGCTCTGAAAGCTTGATAGGCACCATGGCTGGTTGCCAAGTACATGTCCGCCCCACCCCAAAATGATGAAATCAGAATCTAAATTTTCAAAAAGATCCCCAGATGATTCGTACAGTTCCTAATTTTTAAGAACCATTGGCTTTTTCCAGTGCTTTCATTTTGCAGGTGAGGAAACTGACACCTGTGAGTAGGGAAATCACTTGTCCACGGTCACAAAGCTGATGATGAGACCAAGCCCTGGGCTCCTGGCCCCAGGGGTACATTTAGATGGGCTTCTGAGTTTTGAGCAACAAAAACACTGGCTAATGTAAGCCAAAGTCATTGGAAGCCTATATCATTGTTCATAAAATGGAAGAGAAAGCACAAGACCCAGGCTTGTGGGCAGCTCCATTGGAGTAGACCGTAGGAGCTAACAGTCTCTTCAGGGCACCACTACTAGGAAGAGTTGGCTTCACCATTTCTTCCCCTTGTGGCACTTTATCAATAATCGAAATCTGAGGAAGATAGTCTGATTGGCTCAGCTTGGTCAAGGAGGCCTCTGGCTGGGGACCACAGAGGACCTTGACCAAAAGCCTCAGGAAGACCTCACTCAATGGGTGTAGCAGAGATGATGCTTCCAGTAGAAAGTGGAAATGTCATTAGAAGGCGAAAATGAACATATGCTCATGCCCTCAGCCACCTTTCCCACAACATTGTGCTGTCTGCCTGTTAGGGTCAATGCTTCACAGAAAACAATCCAGTTGAAATGAAGGGGTTAAGATAAATTCTGTGGCTTAACTATCAGCCAAATGACATTTTAACAACCTTTTTAGCATATCCTGGCTGGGCTGAGACCTTCCCTGCAAAATGCCTTAATCCTTGGTCTCTAAATAGAGAGTTATTTTCAATTTCTCCAGTTCCTAATGTTTTAAATGGAACTACTGTTCCCCTTAGAGCACCCAGTGGCTGGCTTGAGACCTTTATTGATATATATATAAATTACCTCAATCCCCTCTGCTGCCTACAGATCCAATCATATTGAACTAATGCGCATATAAATAAAAACCTGGAAGTGTGGTTTATGGCAATAAGTAGTGCAGCCGAAGTTTATACTGTTCTGCAAAGACACCTTGATACATTGCCGATAATCTTCATAATATGTTTAAGGAAGCAGTGTGTCAGCTCAGGCCAGAGCACCCTGGGAACCGAATGGGAAATCTGATTCTCCAGCTTCTGATTGACCAAGAGAAGAATCTGTCCTGCCAGGAGGAGACCCAGCCCAGGCTGTCAAGGGCCCAGTGGCCGGGAATCTTTTCCTGAAGTCACCATGCCGTAGAGATGGTTGGTCTACAAAATGTGCAGGGCTTGGAGTAGGAGCTCTCCTGCTTTTTAAAAATTTTTTTGGCAGTCTGGGCTCTGTGGTTAATTCTGATGGAAGATGGGTTTCTGAGTAGCTGAGGAACAGGCTAGGCTAAGAACATTCTTCGGAGCAGTCTTTTACCCTGCCAGAATGTTCCAGGGACCTCTGGGTTGATGTGCTAATTTCTAGAGGAAAGTGTCGGGGTGATGTGCCCTCCCTTACCTACCTTCTGTCTACTCTGTACACTGCGGTGGGAGCAGCATTTCTTGAGGTAAATCTGGTTTTGGCTGCTCTGCATACTTTGTTTTCAATGAATTAACTCAGCCTGTGAGCCTTTTGGGGTTTGAGCCATGGCCATCAATCCGCTCCATCAAGTTCTGCACTTTCTAGATTGCTTGCTCTAGCCACTCTGTTCTTTTCTTTCTGTTTGAACACTGTTATCATGCCATATATCATGGAACCAACTCTGCCTGATGGGTTATTATCTTGCTCACATCTTTTGTTCTACTTAGGCAGTTACCCCACCTCTTTTCCATTCCTCCACATTGGCTCCTGATCCTGAAGGGAACCATTTCTGAGTCCCACCGACTCATGCTCACAGCCTCCTTATTCACACACATTCCATGGATCCTTTCACGGGAAGTCGTTTTTCCCATGTCTCTCTTAGTAAACCTACCACTTTCAACTTAGTATCATATCAAGTTATTTGTGTACACTAATTCCTATTCTGGTCTGGGTATGCCTGCCTGGAACTGGTTCATCTTTGTATTTCCCAATTTCTTACAGTGCTTGCCTATAACAGGTGCTCAGTACGTGTCTTAACGCATGAAAGTATAAACGTATAAATGCATGGGTCTTGGCCATAGCAGGAGATCCCAGCCCCTCAAAGGGGAGACTTTGAGCAGTGGGTATGGAAAGCTTGAAGATGCTTGGGTGCCTGGGAGCCTGGGAAAGAGTATGGGGATGAAGTGTGGGGATGGGGAGCAAAGGTAGTTAAGGGAGGGTAGGGAGAGGAAGTGATCCTTTTCTTGGATGTTTTTGCCCAGGTCTAACCCTGAACTTGAGCCCAGAGAGGAAACAAACAGAGGTATAATAAAGAAAACACATCATTCTTGCTTTGTGTAACAGAAAGTGGTTGTGTGTACCCTGGAGACTAGGCACAGTAACCCCTTTGGGGTTTGGGTAGAAAATGTTAAAATTTATATTTGTGTAGGTTTCTCATTTTAAAATGTTCTATTTTTTATGTGTTTTAATATGTATTAATACATTAGCATTGTGATATATGCTTGCAATTTGAAAATAAATATCTGCATATATAAGTAGATATCTAAATACTGGATTGGATGACACAATTTTTAACTAATGGAGTGTGCAGTAAAAGAAGTTTACAGACTGCTGCTTTAGTGGTTCACTCCCTGTACTAATCCAGATGCTGCCAATAATTTCCCAACCTTGAGCTGATATTAGCAACTTCATTCATTAGTCGGGAAAAATATAAGGAAGCCTCTTTGGTTTACCTACTTGTATGCTGTCTTAAGATCCTAGCTAAAGTTCAGTGTGGTGTTATAATAAAGTACATTGGCCTTGGGATTGCTCAGCCTTAGTTTCTAATTTTGGTTCATACCAGCAGTGGGATCTTAGTCAGCTTTTTGGGTCTCAGTTTCCTCATTTGTAAAATGATTAACATTAGTACCTACTCCAAAAATGAAATCATTTTTGTAAAACTCTTAGTAAAATGCCAGGCACATAATTGAGGCTTGTACATTCCAGCTACAAAAGGACCTAATCTAAGAATATCAATCAGCTGGAGACCATTTCTCCATCCCATGCCCATAGCAGACATCACTAATTGATCACAGCCTTGTTCCTTCAGGACTTAGACTAGACCTCAGGATTAGGTCACATGATAATCTTTTCCCCACTGTGGGCAGTTATAGTCCCTGAAAAGCATTTGCTGTGAGAAGCTGCTAATGTACAGAAACAACCTTGTGGACTTCCCAGCGGCAGGAGAGATCCTGAGGAAGAGCTTTTCTTATTTAGGATCCCAGTGGGATGTTATCAAGCAGGTCTTTGAAAAGTTTTCTCTAGGGATTTTTGGGGCTATGGCAACAACAATGAGGATAATGCCTCACATTTTGATTTGTGCTTTATAGTTTTCAAAGCACTTTCATGCACATTTTCTAACTTCATCTTCATAGCAACCCTGCCTGGCAAAGCAGAGAAGGCATTAGAATCAGAAAAATAGCAATCTTTTTTTAAAATGAAAAGGACCCTAGAGACTTTGTCCAACCTCCTCATTTTATAGACTGAGACTAAGGAAGGAAATACCACCATTTTAAGAAAAAGTGTAGGTAGAGAGTCCTAAAACTCCATAATGTTTGAGTCCAGGATGGAAAAGGAGCATTTGTTGGTAATGATTTTGAAATGTTCGTTTCCTTAAGATTTAATAATCCCACGATACGTATTGTTTGCTTTACAGGACTTTATAGTGGTACTGGGCCTTCCTTGCTGAGGCTCAGGTCTTCTTCTACCTCCAGGTCCAAGGAGACCCCACCCCATGATCTTGGGTGTTTTCATTAGTCTGCCTTTGTGAGGAAGGGGACCAATATATGGCTGATCTTGCAGGAAAGTCTAATTTGGGTCATCTTTATGATAAGAGAGTGTGGTTTCTTGGTGTTTGGGGAGACTAGACTAGCAGCATGAATTTTTTTTCCTAGGGGCTAATGTGAATTAATTACCCCTTTTATTCTTTTTTCGAATTGAATGCTTACCCTTTCCTAGGTACTCTAAGGAAGTATAGAATTTAAAGACTGTCAGGAAACAACAATTGGGAGAAAAGATGAAATGTCTGCAGATGAGGTAATTCAGTGATAATTTGTTGCTCTGACCAGGGTTAACACAGGTCACAATTACAACATTAGCAGTTTAGTGAAGGGGACTTCACTATGGGCTATAGTATGGAAGTATAGAGCTTGAACTTGAAGAAGAACAATACCTAAATTATTTAACAGATCCTATAATAGAACTTATTACATGACAAGGACTCTTCTTAGTAATTTATAAATATAGGTTCATTTAATTCTCATGACAAGTTTATATAGAATAGATTATTTTATAGGTGAGGAAATCAAGGTAGGCAGAGCTAAAGTAACTTGCCAAAAGTAGAGGTGGAATTTGAATCCAGACAGCCTAATATCCAGGATCTTAGTCACTATGCTTACCACCAGTGCCATGTGAGTGAGCCTTTTTGGAAGTATATGCTCCAGCCTTGATCAGGCCTGCAGATGACTGTTGTGGTTGTTCAGCTGCTAAGTCATGTCTGATTCTTTAAGACTCCATGAACTAGTAGGCTAGACTTCCCTGTCCTTCACTATCTCTCGGAGCTTGCTCAGCCTCATATCCATTGAGTTGGTAATGCCATCTAACCATCTGGTCCTTTGTTGCCTCCTTCTCTTCCTGCCCTCAATCTTTCCCAGCATCAGGGTCTTTTCCAATGAGTCAGTTCTTTGAATCAGTTGGCCAAAGTATTGGAGCTTCAACTTCAGCACCAGTCTTTCTAATGAACATTCAGGATTGATTTCCTTCAGGATTGACTGGTTTGATATCCTTGCTATCCAAAGAACTCTCATGAGTCTTCTTCAGCAACAGAATTCGAAAACAGGAATGTAGCCCTGGCTGACAAATTGACTGCAATCTCAGTTTAATTGCTAAGCTTCTCCTGGCTACCTGACCCACAGAAACTGGAAGATAATACTCATTTGTTGTTTTAAGCATCCAAATTTCAGAGTAACTTGCTATATGGCAATAAATAACCAATACAGCCCTCAGTGTGTGTTGGGGAGTACAGACTTTATCTTAGCCTTATGCCTAATACAGAATATCTGATTGATAACTTTGAAGTAGCTCAGTCACGTCGGACTCTTTGCAACCCCATGGACTATACAGTCCATGGAATTCTCCAGACCAGAATACTGGAGTGGGTAGCCTTACCCTTCTCCAGGGGATCTTCCCAACTCAGGGATCGAACCCACCCAGGTCTCCTGCACTGCAGGTGGATTCTTTACTGGCTGAGCCACAAGTGAAGATTGATGACTGGGTCTTACAGTGAATTATGGACTTCCAGGTGGCTCAGTGGTAACAAATCCTCCTGCAGGAGATGAAACAGGTACAAGTTCAATCTCTGGGTGGGGAAGATCCCCTGGAATAGGAAATGGCAACCCACTCCAGTATTCTTGCCTGGAAAATGTCATGAACTAGAGGAGCCTGGCGTGCTGTAGTCCATGGGGTCGCAAAGAGTTGGATACAACTGAGCGACTGAGCATGCAAGGTGAATCATAGATGATAGGGAACCGCTGGAGATTTTGGAGTAGGTGAACAACATGATGACAATCTTTTAGAAAAATTAAATGGGAAAGATGAATTAGAGGTGGAGGACATTTGTGTTAGGGAAGCAATTCAGGCTGTTGAAATAGCTAACGCATGTCATGGTTTGGCCCAGGCTTAGGTTTAGGGCAAAGAGGAGGAACAAAGCAAATACGTCTCCTGAGAACTGGTCCCTTACTAGTCTTTATCACCAGCGTCTGAGAGCCTTGCACAGTGCCTGACACATAATAGGCACTCAGTAACATTTATTGAAGGAATATTGAATACATGAGTTTGTAGGTAAATGAATATGAAAGATAAAAATGGGGTGCCCCAGAAACTTTGTTTCCACTTTTCTTTAGAAAGGAAAACTCTCCAAAGATTCTACAGGTAATGTCTGGAGTAGATTTCAGTGACCTCAAACTCCATTTTCTATTTCTGTGATCCTGATTGGGGCCAGCCTATTTTCAAAGCCCATTCCCATTCTGAAGTTAATTTTAAAACATTCCTTTTCTTTTCATATCATTCATGCCACAAACATTTACTGGGCATCTATAATATGCTTGGCATCATGATGGGCCCTGGGGGGAGAGGATGAGTGAAGGCTGGTCCTGTGGTGCTTCAGTATTTCTTTCTCTGCTTTCATCTCTAGTCATCTCAGAAGTTTATTTTTGAAATAAAGATTCATTTTCTTAGTGGAATTCTTAAGTGGGGAGTGATGAGATGAATTCGGGCTTTTAGGAACTGCTTTTAGAACTTGTGGATGACTTCTACTGTTTGCTGCTCACCCTTGCTGATATGCCCTATTAATATTCAAAAGCTGTCACTTTATTTTATCTTTGTTCTTTCATAGACTACACTGCTGGCTGGGAGAACCTGGTTTGTCTGGTTTTGTCTTGTCACACTGTGGAGCAGGACAAAAAGAGACATGGCCCAAGGTTGTTAGTTTAAAAAAGGAAGTTTCTGCATATTTCTCTTGGTATCACACTCTATTTAATTGACTTCTGTCCCTTTGCCTTGTAAATAAATTTCAACAATGTTAGGAGCAATCCCAGGCTATTGACAGTTGCTAAAGGACACACGGTCTGGGATGTAAGGCTAAGGAAAAGGTCTAGAGGTGGCACTTGTATATTAAGGGCATTGTCCTTTTAAACAGCAGTGACTGTCGGCAAGCTGTGTTAAAAGGATTTTGATGTGTACTTGGACATGTTATGGGAGTGATGACTGCCCAGGGGCTTGCAATGGGCAGCTATGTTTGGAGCAACTGCTAGAAGGCTTAGATGTTCAGGATAAGAAACCAGATGAGCAGAAGTGAAGAAAACATATATTTCCCTGATAATCTTTTCTCCACCTCTTCATCATCTTCTCTTTTATCATTGCCTTCTTGCTCCCCTCTCTCCTTACCTGCTGCTTCTCCTCATGCTCTATTGTTTCTCCTTTTCTTTTTCCTCTGCCTCCATGTACCTCTCTTTCAGGTGATTTAAAGGGTGCCTCTGCACACGCACCCTGGCTGCACACATGTGACATAACTAAGGCTCTTTTCAGCTTGTCTGGATACACTTCAGAACTCCCTAGTGGTTAGGGTGATGGAGGTCAGTGGCTTTACAAACCCCTAGACTCCATTGTACCTCTGATCCTTCTGGCTTTCTTGATATGCTGGCAGAGGCACTAAAGAGGCCACAAGATCTGCAAGGTCACAGCCCAATGCATGGTCAAGAAGGCGCTGTCACCCTGAGGAGGATCTACATACATGTGACTCTCTGCTTCCCGTCTCCACACTGTGCACAGACAGACATGTCTCCCCAGAGCACTCTCTCTGATTCTTCTCATCAGAATTAAATTCACTTAACATTTAAAAAAAAAAATCTGAGAATATTCACACAGTTGAGTCTAAAGGACTCAAAGAACTGGGATTCATTTACATTTGCTTTCCATTTAAGTCAGTGCGGGCACTCTCAAAGCTGCTTCCTCTAGCAGACTCAACTATTATCATAATGCTTCCCTTTTCTCCCTGATCCCCATTTCATAATCACATTTTATTCTTAAATATTTAGTTTTCTTTTATTCAATCTTTTAGGTTACTATATTGATATAGAAGTGGGGTGGGGGGAGACGGTCCTTTTCTCATCCCAGTCGATATTCATCTGTCTGCCTAAAATTTTTTTTCCTGTTCTTTCTTTTCTTTTCTTTCTTTTTTCTTTTTGTCATTTACTACCATTTTGGCTGGCGGGTATAGAGTTTGTTTTTTTTTTTCTTTTAACCTCTAAGCACACCAAATGTCTTTAGACTTGCATGTTAGACAGGAGACTGATAGCATAATGATGATGGAATGTTAAATGCTATCTATGTAAATCAGCTCCATCAATGGGTACAAGATTCAGCTACTTTAGGCCTTTTTTTTTTAACATACATTTTCATTTTTTTAAAGGAGAATAATATTGGATTGTTATTAACCTACTTTAGAAGAATCTTTGCATTACTAGACACATTACTATTTTGCATAAAGCCACATTAAATTTTGGTATGATGTACAACATTATTTCTCCTAAATGCTGCTTTTAACGTCCAAGGAGTTTCTTTTGTATTTTTGGCAGAAGATTGGTTTCTGATAGCCAGACACCAAAGAAATAAAGATCTTTATATGCTCTCTTCAGACAGAGGAAAGGAAATTATATTTTCTCCACGTATTTGAAGTGTGGATAGATTCTAAGAGTAATTGTGCTTTGTGGTGATTGGTGAAACCTCCAGTTCATCTTGGAGTTCTAGAACAAAGCTCTGTGAGCAAGGCTTGTAAATAGGCTTGGATTTGATAAAGGGCATCAGAGTGGTTACCACTCTTGGTTGCAAGTGTTAGGATCAATTCAAACCTGGTTGTAAACTCGTGTATACAAGGGTGCCAGGGGCCTCAAGGGTAGCCTGGAAGCAGGACTCCAAGCAAAGCCCCTGGGTTTCTGTCTTCTCTCCTTTGTCTCTTATTTCTCCTTCACCTCTCCTCATCTCTCTTCCAATCTGCCTTTCCCTATATCTTTCTCTCTCATCCCCAGTTTTACTTCCCTCTCTCCTTCATTTCTCTCCCTCCTCCACCCCTCTTCCCAACTTTCTCTTTCCCCTCACCACTCTATTATCTCATCTGTCTCTCCCCCATTTTCCCTCTCCCATCTCCCTCCATTTTCTCTCTCTCCATCTTTCTCTCACCCCATTTCTACACACTTTTGCACCATATTCTGTCTCCAATTTTTGTCTTTCCTCTTCCTCTCCCCCCATCTTTCTCTGTTCTTCTGTCTCTCTTCGCTCGTCATCATCCCCAACCTCTCTCCCGTCTTTCTTTATCTCTCGTCGACTCATTTCCCTCTGTGCCACCTCTCTCGCCTCTGTGTTACCTCTCTCGCCTCTGTGTTCATCCCATTTATGGCCTCTTCCTACAGACTGTGTCACGGCTTCCTCCACATAGTGGGGGATGTGGCATAGGCAGCTCCAGCTTTACACAGTCCCAGCTTGGTGACGCCAGAGGAAAAAGAACGCTTTGGACTCCAGTTTTATATAAATATCAGAGAAGGTTTTCATTGACCTGGTTTGGGTTACATGCCCACTTTTTGGGATTAATTCACTCATGCCAACAAAATGAAAAAGCTGCCTCAGCTACTTGGATCAAATGCTTACCCCTGTGGCCAGTGGTGATGGGGATGGGGGCGAGGTATTAGGCTTGGCACCTTCATCACAATTGGTTAGAGTAAGAAAGAAGTCTTCCATTAAGAAAACGGGAGTGTTATTAACAGAAGAGATAGGAAATAGACTGCGGGTGAGCAGAAGTAGCAGACGTCTGCCACAGACACCAGATGGGCGTGGAAAGCTGAGGACAGTCCTCCCATCCACCATCTTATTCTGCCCAGACAGTGTACGTCGGAAGTGGGTAGGAGGAATGCATTCCTTACTAGTGGATGTAGCTGGTCTTTTCTCTTTTGATCTTAGGGATCCTTCTGGTTGGTTGAAAATGACCTATTTTTAAATCCCTTCAGTGACCTGTCCTCTTTGTCAGTAATATCTTGCACATCCCAGCTTGTTGTGAAGGGATGCCCCAGGTAAGCCAAAACAGCTATGCATCTGCCAACTCAGTCTCTTTCCCTAGGCTGTTTCTCATTCTAACTGTACCAACTCCACCCAGTTCCTTAGGGTTTCTTAACTCCCTTCAGCAGACGTGGGCTAAATACTCTTGACTCATGATTCAACTTGAACTGGGTAGGTACATTTTTAAAAAGAAAGCAAAAAAGAGGGATACCAATCACGAGAAAGAAGAAATAATATAGTGTGGGGACATTCAGTATTACAATGGGAAATTTGGGGAACTGGGCTGTGGAGGGGCATATCCTCCCTCACAGTGCATTTTGAGTTGATTTTCAGAGATAGAGATGGGTTCTACAATAAGGGCTGAGTATTACCAAGCAAGGACTCGCTGCCCTACGAGCAGAGAAGCCAGTACTTTGGCACTGGCTTTCAAGAAAATAAAGAGTTTTACTGTGAGATTAACAGGCAAAGGTGGCATGAGGCAAAGCTTTCAAATTTGTCTCCCTGATCCAGGGTTAAGGTGAAATTTAAAGGGCTATTTTTTGTTTGTTTCTTTTTCTTTTTTTTTTTCCATTTATTTTTATTAGTTGGAGGCTAATTACTTTACAATATTGTAGTGGTTTTTGCCATACATTGACATGAATCAGCCATGGATTTACGTGTATTCCCCATCCCGATCGCCCCTCCCACCTCCCTCTCCACCCGATCCCTCTGGGTCTTCCCAGTGCACCAGGCCTGAGCACTTGTCTCATGCATCCAACCTGGGCTGGTGATCTGTTTCACCCTAGATAATATACGTGTTTCGATGCTGTTCTCTTGAAACATCCCACCCTCGCCTTCTCCCACAGAGTCCAAAATTCTGTTCTGTACATCTGTGTCTCTTTTTCTGTTTTGCATATAGGGTTATCATTACCACCTTTCTAGATTCCATATATATGCATTAGTATACTGTATTGGTCTTTATCTTTCTTTAACAAGAGGCAAGGAAGATGTTTAGATTAAGTTTTCATTTTTTTTTTTGTTCTTAAAGATTTGGGCAGGTCTGGAAATAATCAATTCTTTTGAAGAGGTATATATTGACATCTCATTTCTTTTTAAAGTAGAGAAACAGAGATGCAAAGTGGTTTTTCATAAAGGATATCAAAAGATGTGTAAAAAAAATTAGAACTAGATTCTGACTTGGTAGTAGAATCCCTAGTAAAAATACATGGGGGAAAAGTAAAAAAAAAATCACTTACACAACAGAAGAGGTTAAATAAGTTATGGTAATGCAAAAAAATTAGTTTCTTATTGCTTCTTGAAGTAATTTACATCTCATGTCACTATGGGAACTTGAAAATACTTGACAATTTTACAATTATTTTATTGTGATAAAAATAATATTTTCAGAGGAGAATAATTTAAAAAATTTTAAAATGTCTGTGGGTGCTCTGCTTCACGATGCTGAGAAACATAAAGATTTTGACTCCTTATGTTAAAATTAAAAATGAGTTTTGAAAATTAAAAATAAAAGCGAAAAAAAAAAAGAAATTTAAAGGGCTAGAGGAATTTCAAATGTGGAAGCTGATTGGCTAGTCTTAGAATTAGTCCATATAGGCTACTCGTCCTGCTGGAAACCAGGTTTTCCTAATTGAAAATTTTCCTGCTTGGTAAAGAGCTCCAGTGGCAACATTTTTACTCTTTTGAGTTTTGTAGACTGAAGATTCTTGATTGCAGGGTCATCTTGGAGATGTGGGTTCCTGTTTTGCACATGTCTAGTGCTGTGTCTCTGTAAAGTAACTTAAGATCTAATTAATAAACAACCTGTTTCATGCAGCAAAACCCTTTTCAGCTGGTGCTGTTTCAATTAATTGACAACCTATTTAAGGAGGCAAAACTGGTTCAAACCGGTACACTTTCAAGAAAGAACAGAAAAGGGATGCAGAGCTGCTGCCGACTCTCCACTTTGCTTTTTTTTGCCCTACGTTGGAGGTGAATGTCCTTTACTAGGTACAGACAAGCCAGGATTTGGGAGCTGGGTAGGGGGTGGGGAGAATCATAAACACATCTTTAATTGGGTCAGAAAGCATTTGTGTGGATTAATTTGCTTCAAAATGTCTTAAGAGAGCCAACCCTGAAGATGAGTTGAAACGCTTATAATTTCTCCCTAATAAATAGAGCCAGGGGTGTAGACAGATACATGTCAACAGAGAAACCAACCTTCATGGGTCCTTCTCAAGAGACTTAGGAGGAGAAATTGGTCTCAGAGGTGGTGCTGAGAGCTCCATTTCCTCCTCCAGGCTGTTATAGTAGTTTCTGGCCGAGCCTGTGGCTCTTGCTGCCTATTTTGGATTTGGCTGATACTCCTCCGGGCAGGCTTTCTGCCGCCTCTGCCTGTTTGTGTAAGAATGTGACACATGGACCCAGCAGTCAGCCAGGTGCCAACCATGTAATCTGACACCATATGTTCCCAAGTCAGGAGAGTATAGAGCAGATTTTTTCTTTTTAAATTTTTGCAAGTAGGTTAATTACATTCTTCTATATTTTAAGCTTTAAGGGTCACAGATTCGAAATTACTCCTGACATACTTAGGTGGCCATTTATGACCAGAATTACTAGATGTGAACTGTTGCATCTCAAAGATGGTGCAAAGAGCATATTCTCAGAATGAGACCACAGCTCAAAAAAAAAGTCCTCTTAGTAAGACTGTTCTTCATTGGCAGTGCTTATAAAAACCGATTTAAAGTGTTGTTTTGAGGTGAAATCAGTGTTGCTCATCTTTTAGGCATCCTTCTTTGCCCAGATGTTAGCTTGTGATATTTAACCAGTTTTCCAGGGGATATTGGTGGATGGAGCCAGCTGTGTCTTTTTCTCTGCTGCTCTTTGTTCTTTAAGTATAAAAGCTAAACTTTGAAAACAAAGTTTATATAATTCAGGTTATTTAACCAATACCAGTCCATCCAACCAGTCCATCCTGAAGGAAATCAGTCCTGAATATTCACTGATGATGAAGCTGAAACTCCAATACTTTGGCCACATGATGCGAAGAACTGACTCACTGGAAAAGACCCTGATGCTGGGAAAGATTGAAGGCGGGAGGAGAAGGGGATGACAGAGGATAAGACGGTTGAATGGCATCACTGACTCAATGGAGTTTGAGCAAACTCCGGGAGTTGGTGATGGACAGAGAGTCCTGGTGTGCTGCAGTCCATGGGGTCACAAAAAGTCAAACACGACTGAGAAACTGGACTGAACTGAACCAATACACGCTAATGACATAGCTAATACTTGTTGAGAGTTCTATCAGTGCCAAAAAGTTGCTGAGATATTTGCATGCAGGGTCTTAATCTTCGAATAACTTATGTTGCAGGGACTCTCTTATTCTTGTCTTAATGTTAACAAGTGGTATGTCTGTTATCTTGCATCAGCCCCTCCAGGTGTGTACCTTACTCTTTCACTCTGTTCTGTGCCTAGGAGGCTGACAGATACGAATCCCATCCACCACTCCTTCCCTTGCCCTCTGGCTTACTTTTGGATTTGGCCAGTCAAGATCCCTGATGAGACAATTAAAGGGATGACTAAGTCTAAAACAGTTTTAGAAACCTAGTCTCTCTATCTGAGTACACTACTAAGCATCTCTGCTCCTCAAATTTTTGTCTGTGAAATAGAGATGATTCTACCTTTTTCATGGGTGGTGGTGAGGAAGATTAAATTAGATGACTCACATAAAAATTACCTAGCTAGATTTATCCATTCTAAAGGTCTGTTTTCTGTTGAATTTTGTAATGTAGTAGTCTATGAAAGTGATACTTTGCAATCACAGTTTGTTCTCTAACATGGCAGGGGCAGGAGGCAGAGTCCCATATCCTGCCCAGACACCCTGGACCCGCTTGGGAGCGGCCTACACGCAGTCCGTTGACTGCCACAGCCACTTTCGTCTGCCTGAGTCAGTGTGCGTTGTCCTCAAGCAATCAGAAGTGCCTGTGTTTCCTCTGGCTCCTGGACTGATTTTTTTTAAAAATTCACATTCTTATAAATTTCACAAAAATATGAATTTTGTCAAATGCTTTCCCAGTGTACATGGTTTGTATGACCTCCTTTGATTTATTAGCACAGTGAATTATATTAATAAATCTCCTTAGATTGAACACTCCCTGCGTGGCTGGAACATTATTCTAATTGGCTAATTGATTGTTTGCTAATATTATATTTATTTTTGCTTCCATGTTTATAAGTGAAATTGGTCTGTAGTTTTTTGGTGCAATCTTTACCAAATTCAGGTATCAATGTTACACTTACCTTACAAAGGGAATTGGGAAGGTTTCCTTCTTTTTCTATTCACTGAAACAGGTTGGGTAGCCCTGGGATTGTATCTTCTTTGAGGTCTGGTTTCTGCATGAAATCCTTTAGGCCTGATGCTTTGTCTCTTGTTTTGTGGTAGGTCTTCAATAACTTATTTTTTCTCTCGTAGGAAATTGGTATATTCAAACTTTGGTCTACTGGAATCAGTTTGGTGAGTGGTATTAAAATTATTCGTTTATGTTTTCAAATTTATTACACAGAATTATACAAAGTATTTTCTAATGTTGTATTTCAGTTTTCTGTTTACCTTTTCTTATTTTGGATGTTTGTTCTTTCTCCTCCTTTTTTTTTTTAAAAATTAAGTAAGCTAGTGGTTTGTCTACTTTGTTGATTCCTCAAAGACCAGATTTTTTTTATTTGTTTATTGGTTTTACTTTTTCCTCTTTTCTAAAGCATTAGATTTTACTATTTACTTCCTTTTTGTTTGTATATTTTTTATTTTAGGAAGAACAATTTCAAGTTACAATAGCTTTATGATACATAAGACAAATCATTCCTCGTTAATATTTTTCCCCAGATTTTTCTGGGATGTTTTCATTTGTTTGTGAATAGTATCCCAGAAGTGACTTATATAATTATTGGTCAAATTTTACTGGGATTACATTGATTATTTTTAGATTTTTGGAGAAGAATGTGTATTTCTATAATATTGAATCTTCTTATCCAGGAACAAATTATGTCTTTTCATTATTTATTTGTATCTCTCAGTAATTTTATTTTTTATATATGTTACACTAAATTTTTGTTAAATTTATTTAAAGTTTTAGGCTTAATTATTTTTTTACTTGTGTGAATGGAATTTTTTCCTTCTATAATCTGTAAGTTGTAAGAAGAGTATTGATTTTTGTGTGTTTGTAACTGCCCATTTCACTAATGCTTTTTTATTTCTATTTTTTTGTTCTGTGGTTCCCAAGTGTATAATCATATCATATGCAAATAACTGCAAGTTCATTTTCCAATAGTTGTATCACTTATTGTTGATTTTTATATGCACTAACTGGTACTTTCAGAACAGTGTTAAATAACAAATGTAAAAGAACAACCTCAAGCCATATTGTTGACTTTAGTGAGGATGCTTCTAGTGTTTAAATAGTTAGCATAATTCTTAATTTTGATGGAGGATACATATGTCCTTTTGCAAAAATTGAGTTTTTTTTAAGCAAGAGATATATTTGAATATTATTAAAAACTTTTGACAGTTTTCTTGGTAATCATATTTTTCTCCTTTGACCTATTTATATGATGAATTTCATTAATGGATTTTCTAAGATTGAAATACTTTTGAATTCCTGGAATGAATCAATTTGCATAATGTACTGCTGGATTCTCATTGTTAAGATTTTTAGGGTTTTTCATGCTACTATTTTTAAAGTTAGGTTGGTTTGCATGTTTTATCTTTTATCAAAAATTTAGTTCTTAATGGTTTCCAAGTAGTCTATCATGTGGCTATACCACAAATTAATGCCATGTATTGTTCCTTTATAGAGCCATTGATTTGTCATTTCCATTTTTCAACATTGTAAGTAACAATGAATATGCTTGTCCACCCCTTTTCCTTCTTTCTCAGCTTTTTACCACTTCTTAAGAGAGCCCTTACTGACCCTCTGACTACACTAAATCCTCTAAGTACATGAAACTGTCTTATCTTCCCAGTGCTTTGCTGGGTCTGTAATTTACATTGACTGTGTGTAGTTAATGTCATCTTCTTCTCTACTATTTAGTAAGTGGCATGAAGTCATGGACCATGTCTGATATTACACATCCCTGCATCCTTCCAGGAGCTTGTTGCCTGACCTATAGTATGAGTTCAATAAGTACTTTCTGAATAATGATTATCATCTATGTACATATATTTGCTTCTAAGGAAGGTAGGCCTGTTATATAAAAAGAAATTTTAAATTTTATTTTCTTTGTACATTGAGATAACAAATTCATTGATTGGAACTGGAGGTGAACTAAATTGTTTTCATAAGAGAGGAGAGAGGAATTTGGGATGGTGGAGAAGGGGCAGGTGAACAGAAAGGTTGGAGTCAATGAGACACAGACCCTAGAGCTAGTGGTGAAGGGAGTAAGAAGCTTCAGAGAAGGGATTTTTAGTTGCAGTAGAATCCTATTTAACTCAAGTGCTAAGTCTTGATAGATTATTAGGAAAATCATTTTCGTGAAGCTAAGATAGAGTTATTCAGCAAAGATATCAGTGTCATCTAAGTTTCACCAAGAAGGTAAATTAAATTTAAAAAGGGCAACGGTAAAGTCCTGCATGTAGATTAAAAAATATATCTGTTGCCTGAAGTAGTAGAGGTTTGGAGGATATCTGACTTTGATAGCTTTCTCTTTAAAAATATATGCAGTTACCTGAGTACAGCATGTGACAATTTGTGTAATCAGTATTAAAATAGTGAATGCAGGAATTAATAGGAGGACAACATCCGGTCCAAGATAGACCATAGTTCTACTTCATCCTATTGGTCGGGTTACATTTAAAGTATTCATTTCAGTTTTTTTGTTTTTTAACCTGAATCATTGGCAACCTTGATAGCACCCAGCGTGCTACCTAGTAGGGAAGAGTTTGGAAAGCCATGGCCTAACAATCATGTTTGAGGGGAAAAGAAACAGTTTAGTTTCAAAAAGAGGAAACTTTCAGGCCACTTGATAACTGTCATCAAATCTGTTGAAGGATTGCTGTGTTGAAAAGGGTTAGATCCTGTTCTGTGGGCTGCAGAAGACAGTATTTGGAACAACAGCATATATTATGGGGCCTAAGATAGACTCAGTACAAAAACTTTATGATTAAATTAGAATGTGCTGCTGTTGGAAGTGGGAACTTTCTGGCCTTGAGTATTCTAACAGAGTCTGCATGACCACCTATAGAGGAGACTTCTGCATTGAATGGGTCAGATTACATGACTTCTTCAGTCTTCTCCTATGGAGCATCTATGAAGAAGACTGGCTGCCTCATTGCTTTCACTCTTCACTGTTACTGGTTTAGTATCTACTTTACTCTTCAGGCTGAAAGCTCTGTGAGGATGAGGACCATGTCTATTTTGTTCACACTGAAGGAGGAGGGGATGGCATAGAGCTCTTTGGTCAGTAATTACTTGGTGAAGTGAAATGAACGGTTGTCACCCAGGATAAACAAAGCCGATGGAGCAGTTTAGCCAATGGAGTAGACGAAATTAATTAAGGGGACTGGGTTCAGTTGATCTTTGTCTCTACTTTGGCCCCATCCATAATATGTCAAGTATTGAGCCAATAGGAGACGTGGTCTTATTGCCAACTTTATCTTTTAGAGGTAGACTTCCATTTCTCCACTCATGAGATAATAGGGAAAAACCGTATGGCAGAGTGCTTAAGAGCAGTTCCTGAAGTCAGACTCCCTTGTATTACTTTCACAGGGTTATTGTGAAAATTGAATTTGTGTGTTTGTATGTATATGTATGTGAGCTATTATTTTAACTTGGTATAAATTCTTTTTTAGAACTTAAACATTTGGAAAAGACAGGACACATGGTAGGGCTTTGAATAATGTGCATAATGATGAATTCTCTCTTTATATACAGAAGCTTATGAAGAAGCCTTCTAAAAGTTATACATACACTAGAGAGATAGAAGGCTGAATCTGAATCCCGGTTTTGCCATAAGCCATTCTCCTCTCTGTAATATCAGTAACATGGAGCTGAAAGTACCAGTATTGACTACCTTGAGAGTGAAGTGAGCTGAACTATGTGGTAGAATTTTGATAACTGTAGATTAAAATGCATAACTTGAGTTCTATTACTGCTTATGTCTTTATCACCACTACTCTCCCCACCACACACACTGTAGTGGGACCCTGGCTCAGCTGCTAGTTTTCAGGATTCTTCTCTTCTACCAGCTTTAGCTCCTTCCCTTCTCATCCTCCCTTCCTGGGAGGAGGAAGGGAGGGAGTACTTCCTCTTTGCTTTTACAGCTATCAGGATGCTCAGGTTTAAGGGCTTCGATTAGAAAGAAAAATGGCTGTTTTGATTTCCACCCTGTTCTTCTATGCCATTTCTTTCTTGGTCCCTCTCAAAATTTTCCCAGCTCTCCTGTGGCATAAAGTGAGTCAGAATAGCAAATGAAACATGCAGAAGACATAAATTTCAGGCATAAAATATATATCAAATATACATCTATCAATTGGCTTTATGCTATCTGAGCTGCCCCCAGGGTGTCAGTGGATCAGGTGAATGGATTTCTGCCACTGTGGGTAATTCCATAAGGTAATAGGGCTGGCCTTAATGCAGTGGAGAGGCAATATTCTCCCAGTTATAGATCAAGGTTTAAAAGGGGAATTTGTATATTTTGATTTTGTGAGTCAATGAAGTTGAGTCCCCAAGGCACTCTCGAAACTCAGGCTTTCTGAGGTTGTGGAGAGGAACTGACTAAAAACCAGGAATGCAGCCTGAAGGAGATGAAGCCACCCTTGGCTCCAAAGTCTTAGGACATCTGAGGAAGCTCAAGAGTAAAGATAATTATTGTATAAATATTGTTTTATTTTTTTCATTTAGTTGATCAAGTTAACTATTATAGCAAATAGTGAATTTGTCTAATCAAATGGAGAAAAAATTCAAGCTATTTGATTGACTGACAACACCCAACCAGAAAGGTTCATCAGTTAGTTACACCTCTGTGATGATGCACTAAGAGGGAAGACTTGGAGATGGAGAAACACAAGGGACATGTATTAAGATGACATTTTGTTTTACAGTTACTGTGCTTAGCATTTCCATGCACTGACTAATGCTTTCTGCAACCCTATGACTTAGGAACTATGGTTATCATTTACGTTTTATGGTTGAGGAAATCAAGGCATTGAGAAGTTAAGCAACTTGCTCAAGGATCACCTGGTTAGTGGTGGAGCAGGGATCTGAATCCATTCTTAACCACTACAAGTACTGCCCCAAAGAGAGAAACTCTTTCCAATTTGGGGAATGGTTTTCTAGGCTCCCAGAAGTCTGAGAACTTAGATTCAGAAAAATTTGATCAGAAATGAGAATATTAGAAATGTGCCTGGAAGTAAGTTAATATTCCTGAATATACCAGTGTGCTTAAGAATGGTTTCTACAGCTCCATGCAACTAGTGGGAGGTAGGGAGAAACCTACTCCAACCTTTCTTTAGATAAAATCTGTTAGCAAATTCCACATTTGGACCTGAGCCATAGCAGAGTTGCTAGAGATCTGATGACTTGGCTGAGATTTAAAAGATTCTGAGATTCCAAACACAGGGGTCTCAAGAAGGATGCAGACTTTGATGATTGAAGTACAGCTGTGTTAAACATTTCCGATTATTGGGGAGTCCCAAGTCTAGTACATGTCATGCATATGGTAGTAAGCAGGATACTGCAGATCAATATCTAATAGCGACCTCTTCTTCCTGACAGAACTCAATTCTATTCATGGAGTCACCCTGCCCCATGTAGCCAGTTAAACACAGCTGATCCCAATTCCAGATCCAAGGGTGGGCCTGATTAGGTTTAGCAATCCAATTTTTCTATCCTGGGATTGGTTCAACAGTGGGCATATGATCTGATACTGGCTACTTAGAATTGAGAGGATGTCAGGGAAAGAAGAGAAGTTAGGCATCTGCGTCAGTTTTCTTCTATTTTAAGGGAAATTCTCAGAAAGACATTATCTTTTTCTTTCCTTTGGAAGTAGCTATGTTTGTGTTGTGATAACTGTGCATATCTTACAGTGTTTTATAACTTTCTCAAAGATCCAACTAAAATCAGCTTAAAGAATATTTTATAACCATTCACGTAAGAGTTTCAGAGGTAGGGTGGTTCCAGGGTTGGTTAATCCCAGGGGTGCAAGGTTCCTTGCATCATTCTCTATTGTGTGTTGGTAGCTTTCTTTGTGCTGACGAGATAGTAGCAGCTCCAAGAATCCTCACACAGCAGAGGCAAGAGTGTCCAGAGGCAGGAAAGGTGGCAAGTTCCTGACTTGTGTGGAAAACATTCCTAGAAGGGCCAAAGCTGACTTCCTCTTATGTTGCCAAGAATTGTTGCATGTATGTGCTTCAAACAGTTGTGGGTAGATGAAAGAAATACCATAATTGGCTTAGATAATTAACATCTACACTTAGGAAGATGAAATATACTATTTGATACTTGAATAAAACTTGGCTTCTCTTGGAGAGAAAGAAGTGGGAGTAAGACTGTTGGATAGATAACCAATAGGGTTGGCCACACCCTACAACAATTGTAGTTGTCAGACTACCAGTTTGAGTGAAGCCAGCATCAAGGATGACAAGGTGGGCATTTGCAAGTATCTGGGTCCTTAATGACATAATGAGCCGCCGAATCAAACCAAATAAGAAACCTGGACAGCTTCCTGTGGACTTCTGTTATGTGCCATAAGTTCCCTTACTATTAAAGCTGTTTGAGTTTTCTACAATTTGCAACTGAGATCACTAAAGACAGATACAAGGTGCTTAATGTACACTTGGTGAATAAATGAATGAACAGATGAATGAATTTGAGGTTTATGTACTAAGGATGAAAGTCTCTTATTGTATCTAACTTGATGATGAGCAAATTTTTAAAAAACAGGCAGGGGTAAGTCAGATTTTGATATACTGAAAATACATAGTAAGTTCTTTTGAAAAGACATTTATCTTATAAAATTGTTCCTTTTTAAAAAAATTAGAGCATATCTGTGGTTATTATTAGTAACAGAAAATTACTTAAAACAACTGGCTGTCTTCTGAATGAGTACAAAGTGGGGAGATGAAGTAGGTATGCTATGAAAGTATTTAATAAACCATTTATCAAATATTTTTGGGGTGCTTACGATGTGCCAGGCATAGTGGTTGGCCTCAGGGATACAAACGTGAGCAAGACCAATGTGATCTTACTTTCAAAAATTTGGAGTCTGATAATTATTTCTTCTGTATTTCAGGGATCTAGACTAAAATATCCCCAACAGATCCTAAACTAGTAGAGAAGTATTACTGTTAATTTGTTTTACTAAAAATTAGGCTAATTGAATATGTAATATTTGGTGGTTGTACAGCACTCATGTAGAGTATATATGTGTATATAATAAAATAAATATTAATAAATACCTGCCATTGATGACTTACTCTGTGCTATGCATGGTTGGTTCTAAATGTCATGTACTTCTCATAATAATCATGTGAGGTAGATACTATTAGCAATCTCATTTTCTAGATGAGAAACCTGAAGCAGAGAACAGTTAAATATTTTATTAAGTTGCTCAGTTTGCAACTTGCAGCTAGCAAGTTGCTCAGTTTGGTTTTCTACCCTGCTAAACTTTTTCCAGAACTTGTTCTCATAACCACTCCTATATGGGCATTGTATTTTATTTCCAATTGTATAGATTAGAATCCGAGTTTCAGACAGTGAAAATGACTCGCCCAGTCCATAGTAGAAGGGAATCTGTGTTGGTCTCAAAGAGGTTTTTTTGAGTATTAAATGAAACAATATGTAAAAGTACACAAACCCAGTGCCTGGTATATAGGAGGCCTTCAAAAAATGGAGGGCTTTAAATAAATTTAGAGTTTAGTTTTCTGGTCTTATTCTAGGAATTGTCAGAAATCTCTGAATTTCCAAAACCCACAGCATTTCTTTACCATATCCATTTCTTCTAACGCCCCTTGACTTACAGGAGGCCCCTACTTGCTTTTCAAGGGTTGCAGGAGTAAATTATAAAAGATGATGCAGACTACTGAATGTAAGTCAGAAAGAGTCTCCTCTAACTGTCTCATTTCCCTCTTCTGAGAATGTCCGAGGTTAGCACAAGAAATCCATGGGCATTGAATTCGCCATCAGTTTTCAAAAGGTTACTTATCGTAGAACTTTAGGACTGGAAGGGATCCTGAAGGACGTGTAGTTTTAATCCTGTATTCGAAACAACACCTCCTCCTTTGGAATCCCACCAAGAGATACTCTCTGAAATTTGGATCTGGGCCTGGGTTATTCATGAAGATGTTTATCACTTTTCCATCACACAGAGAAAAAATTAACCTGTTTTTTAAAAATTAATTTTAGTTGAGCTATCATCTGTTATAGGAAAGGACAGTAAACCATATAGCTCTATTTATTAACCCCCAATGAGGCAACAGAAAAGGTTATGAATTTTCACAAAGTGAACTTACTGTGTAACCAGCACTCAGAGGCCTCCTTCATGCCTTTTCCCACATACTAAGCCTTCAAAGACAATCACCGTCCTAACTTCTGATGCCACAAATCAGTTTTGCCTATTTTTGAACTTAGTATAAATAGAATCATGCAGCATATAGTTCCTTGTGTCTGGTTTCATTCTATCAACATAGAGGTGTGAAATTTATCCATGTTGTTGAGTGAGGCTGTAGCTTGGTCATCCTCACTATTGTTTCGTTTTTCACTGTATGACCAGACCGTGACTTATTTATTCATTTTCTGTTGATGAATAGTCGACTGTTTCTAGTTTAGGCTGTTAATTACAATGCTTCTGTGAACATTCCTGTACATATCTTTTGAACATCATACCCAGGATTAGAATTTCTGGGTCATAGGAATGCATGTTTTGTCTTTAGTCAATGCTGTCAAACAACTTCCCAGAGTGTTCTCCAGTCTAAAAATATTCAGTCTAACTTTTTAAAGGATAGGACCCAGGGGGAACATAAGAAGCTCCATTATAAATGATGCTACATCTGTACTCAAAGAATCATAAATGCCTACTTAAAAATTCATTTGTTCAACATATACTGATGAAGCACCTACTATGTGCCACAGGCTCTTAAGTTTTGGGGATCTAAGAGACTAAAAGAGAATTTAAACATGTAATCCTATTGATAACTATTTACCAACTGTGGTAAAAGCTATGAAGCAAAAGTACAGAATGCCATAAGCCCAAAAGACTAATGCCTTCCCTTTTTTATTCCTTAAAGGAAGGGGAAAAAATAAATAAAAAAACAACCAACCTCTAACTGTAATAGCGTTAATTGTGAACCAGCTTCCAGGCTGTCAGGTTGCAACCTAATTAATCACTGAGGGTTGTATGGAATTGATGAATTGCTTTGGTGCTCTTTTACTGGTATAAATCTTTGATTTAATGATTGCTGCTCTCTGATTCATACCCTACTACCTTGGTGATCAATATGCATGATGAATGGCTGATTTTCAAGAACCACCCACTTGGTAATGCTCCTTTACATATACAGTGTGTGTATATATAAATTAGTACGCGAGACAGATTTCTAACAAAGCAGTAGACAGTGAGGTAATATTATGGGTTGAGAAGGAGGGGCAGAAATGGAGGAGATGAATGGAATTTGCTGATAGAAGCTGGGAGGAAATTTTCAGGAAGGGCAAAATAAAACACTCATTGAGAGAATTCTCTTTTCTGTTTACTGTTTGATCAGCCTCCCTTGGCTTAAGTCCTTCAGTTCAAGGATCTGGCACTGCTTTGGAGGAGACTTATTCACAGCTCCTTCAGAACAAGAAATTCGTTGTAAGATAAAAGCTATATGTAATTTACTGGCTATGGACTCCCTTGCTTTATTTCACAGTTTCTATCACCAAGTAGGCATGAGGGTAAGGAAGTTGACTATGGTTTGCAGTGGTCCTGGAACACCTGTTTTGTGGTTTGTTCATTAAATCCAGAACTGTTTGAGTACCTGCCGTATCTCAAGCTGCAAGCTAGCTACTAGAAGTACACTGATGAGTAAGACAGGGTAATGTCCACCCTCAGGGAGCCTTTATCTGGAAGGGTCTGTGAGGCTACTAGAGCCTTCTTTGGTATATTGGATATACATGTGCTGTACTTCACTCAGGTGTTGAGATACTTGGTTTCTGGTTTCAGAGAATTATCTTTAGGTGTCTCTCACCCTCCTGTTGACACACACATATATTTGACAGTTTCCTCATCTGTCAAAACCTTGCTCTCTCAGATTTATTAGAGAAAGCCAGAAGTATGTGATGTAACTGTGAAATAGTGAGACCAATTCTGATGTGAGTTTTACAGAAACCAGTCTCTTTATTGCCATGTTGTAAATATGACAGCAACTTGAGTAGTGAATAATTATATGAATATAAATTGTTTGAATTTTCAGTGAATTTTATCTGAAAGACATAATCAAAGAAACATGGAAAGAATTCTTTTGCATTATTGTTTTTGATAGTAAGAAGTTGGAAAACCTTAAAGACCCATCCCTGGAATTTTGGTGAAACATGATGAAATGATTCAAAATGATGACACAGATCTCTATTGACATAAAAAATAAGTTCTCATCATATTACTGAATAATAAAAAAGGTTTAAAAAGAGCACATGAAGTTATGATCCCGAGCACAGAGTGGGTATTTGGTAAATATCTGTTTAATAAACTAATAACTGGTTGTTTATAGCTCTTTCCTACCTCCCTATCAGCAAAAAGAAGTGTATGGAATGATGCTCCCTAAATTGTTAAATGTTGCTATCTTGGTAGTGAAATTTCATGTAAATAGAAAAAAATTTTGAAAAATATTCTAAATAGTTCTAGTTTATTTTTTATAATGAATGTGATTTATTTATATACCTAGAAAATACTAGCTATTTTCATTTTTTTAAAGAACAGTACTCTGAATAAGAATACATTCCATCTGTTAAAAGGAAGCTTGAAGCCTCTCTTCTCTGGGATTTGATCTTCCTCAGTATGCAAGAGAATTAAGAAAAGCAACTCCTGGGCAAGTGGTAGAGTCTCTTTTTACAAGACCTGGAGGGCTGATTTCATCAAGTCCCCCCTGGAGAAATCTGAGTGGTTCTGCATCTCTCCTCCTGGGAGCTGGTTTGCTCTCCCTCTCCTGAAGCCAGGGGATTCTCACTTTTATTACTATTGTGGCTTCTCTTCCCCTCGACCCATCTCACCCGGGCAGATTTCTTGTTTCATCTGGCACCCAGTAGAGCTCTGCTGAGCTGGGGCCTGTCTTTTCCACCAATCCTCATCCAATTAATTGATAAAAAAATTAATAATTTAATTTTAGTGATGGGAATTATGCACCATTCTCTGAGCTCCCTCTTTGTGAAGCATCTCAGAGATGTCTCATACAGACAAGCACCTGAAGCAAGAGGAACATTTTCTATATTTTAAGTGGATCTGGCCACTTGAGCATCTTTGATTGGAGGGCAGGCAAAAGAACAGGAGTCTGAGAGCAAAAACGGTCCCACTAGAAATCAGGTTGAAAGGAAATTGGTAGGGAAAAAAATCACATTTGTTCCCTCTGTGCTGGTGGATATTTTTGGGACTTGTGTGCCAACCTACTTACTTATTTTAACCCTGAACGGCATAGGTGTGACATAACTTCATTGATTTTTGGATTCATTTAAAATTCCCTGATAGCTCAGTTGGTAAAGAATCTGCCCACAATGCAGGAGACCCCAGTTTGATTCCTGGGTTGGGAAGATCCACTGGAAAAGGGATAGGCTACCCGCTCCAGTATTCTTGGGCTTCCCTGGTGGCTCAGCTGGTAAAGAATCTGCCTGCAATGCTGGAGACCTGGGTTCGATCCCTGGTTTGGGAAGATCCCCAGAGAAGGGAAAGGCTACCCATTCCAGTATTCTGGCCTGGAGAATTCCATGGACTAGATAGAACATGGGGTTGCAAAGAGTCAGACACGACAGAGCAACTTTCAAAAGTATGAACTTTGAATTCAGTCTTCACAAGCTGTGGGACCTTTGGTTTCAATGTTTTCATCTGTAGATAGAACTAATAAGACAGCTTATCTAACAGGGTTGTTGTGACGGTCAGTGATATGATGTTTTTATAGCACTTAGCCCAATATCTGAGACTTTCTGCAAGGGCTCAAAAGTTTTAGATATAATAGTGAATATTATTTCTGCAAGTCAGTATTAGGGATTAATAAACTTTAGCTTGGCCTCTAGTTAAATAAAGCATTGAAGGGGTGATTTCTTTGTAAATTTAATCTAGGAAGGACGAGTTTCTTGAAGAAATTTGCTGTTTAAGGCAGTGATGTAACATGATTGCAATGGTTAATCAACTCAAAACAGTTTTCAAGTCCCCTCAGGTGTTTTAGAAACCTTGAAATCACATTATTTCTAGTTAGTTATCCAAGTGTACCTTCTGCTAAACATCCTGCTAACAGTAATTTGAATTATTGCAAGTTTTGAAATACCAGTTTATTAAGTATTGTCTAAAGCAGATGTTTGCTTAAATAAAATGAACCTTTATGTATTTTCAACAAATTGGGGTTTCAGTGTACAGTAGAATTAGTAGCTTAGACTGTATTAAAATGATGGTGAAGATTTGAATTAAACTCTTCTGGGTTTTATTCATGTAAATGCCATAGTAAGAAGAGCCATGGAATTATTTGTAAGTATCTTATATCTCCTTTATTCTACAGTAAACCTATAGAGGTAAGTAATTGCTCACTTCTCTTTTTGTCACGCACATACTATTTATAGCTTGGTGTATAGTATAGAGTAAATGCTCAATAAATGTTGAATGAATTATGGCCCAGAGTTTGTGTGAACAAGTATTTGTTAGGCTAATCAAGGGAAAAGATGGTGAAAGAGAGCATTTAACCTCAGCCTACTTTCATCTTCTGCAAAGATGAAAAGATCCTTGGGTTCACTGTGTGTTATGTATTTCTTTTGTGTTTTTCTGACAACACATAGGATGGCAGGTATTCAGTATATACTTACTTAACTGGATCAAAGTAAATAGAGGAGAGAAAAGTAAAATGGGCTGCTATTGTTCTTAAATGAGGAAAACAATTTCCCTGGTTTCAGCCCCTCAATAAAATTTTTTGAGCCTTCCCAACTTTGTAGCTCAGCTACTAAAAAATCTGCCTGCCATGCCGGAGACCTGGGTGGAGTCCCTGGATTGGGAAGATCCCTTGGAGCAGGTAACGGCTGCCCACTCCAATATTTTGGCCTGGAGAATTCCATGGTCTGCATAGTCTATGGGGTCATGAAGAGTTGGACAAAACTGAGTGACTTTCTATATATACTATAGATTTTGGTGCATGGGTACACAAGTTGATTGCCCACGGAAAACCAGTCATCAAGAGTTCCATCTCTCTTTTTCTACAAAGAATATTTAATAAGGTCATCTTTTGACTACACAGCTTGAATTTTATAGCTAACCAGACCATTTTCTCAGAACTTGCACTCAGCTGTGGAAGGACCCTGGAGCAGTTACCTGGGTAGTTGTACCAAGCTTCTCCTCAAATGCAGATAGAGAAGAGCTTTGAGGGAAACATTTGCTACCCTTCTAAACACAGGTTCCTCTGCCTGTAAAGCATAGCGAAGCTATAAACTCAGCTTCAGAGGCCAGGCTGGCACTAACTAGGACACCTAATTTCATTGTCCACTTCTGGGTAATGTGTTGGTTTGCCCAGGCATCTAAAAGCTTCATAGCTAGGGATCTGAGGAACTGATAGAAGGACTTAAAGAAGAATTAATGAGAGGGAAGGATGATTAATGGAGTTGTTTTTGATGATTAGAATGGTTGATTTTCAGTGGTTATAAGGAGGGATACCAGGCCATTTCCATAAGAAAAGCCATATTCTGTGTAAAAGAGAGGCCATTTCATTCATGGAAAAAAAAAAAAAAAAAAATACAGTGGAAGCAGAGAACCTTAGAAGTCAGGCTTTTGGGATGTTAGTGTCTCCCACCAACAATTAGATGAGCGTGAAGAGGCTCCCAAATTGGGTACTGACAGCTGAGAGTATCCAGCCTCTTGAGCAGGACAAAGCTCACCAGCCAGTGTAGGCTTCATGACAGCTGCAAAAGCAATGGCTACATAAACTTTCTCAAGGGGTGGGGGGCGGGGAGAAAGCGGAATGTGAGAGACGTTTCTGCAGTAAGAAAAACATAATAAATCCAAGAGCTACACATTGCCTGGGGATTTTTATGACCATAGCCAGGCATGAAGGAATGACTGAACTTAACTAAAGCTGTTAATTACCTGGGTGAGATCAAAAGCCCAAGTAAGGGAATATATTTATGATTCACCTTACAGGATATGCTTCAACTTCTTACTTTTTTTCATTAATTGGTTTGATTAAATAGATTTAAAGAGCCTGGGCAGAGCCCTTTAAATCATATTCCATATTGATCTAATGAAATAGTCAATAAATTTACTAACATAGCTCCTTTCCTTTACAGTCTGAAGGGAAATGCTTCACTGAATGGTTATAACTCAACTCCAAACCTCACTGCTATTCCCACAGTGACTCATCGGGAGCAGGAGGATGCTGGGAAAATCTTTTAGGCCATTTGTAGGAGTGCTTGAATAAATGGTTTAACACCTGTTCACAGACTACTCACCACCCTCTGACCCTCATCCACCAAGCCCTTTGGTATTTCATGGAGGACTTTATTTGAGCTGGCCAGTGTTGGGTGCCTTGCGAATTCTAAGCATAATTTAGCAAATTCACTAATGTTTGCCACCATGTGTTCTAGCCCTGACTCTGGGACTTCAAGACTCCAACCATATTTTAGAGGCTTTGACTTTCATTTGTCCATCCAGTTCTGTGAATATTGACAAAATGAGACTCTTAAATACAGGAAAGTGTGCTCAGATGAATAACAAATCTATAATGAAGATACTTAAATCTCTGAGTAAATCTCAAATAAATCCTGGGAAAATTTCCCAAAGTAGTTTCTTTGTGTCCCTTTCTCACCTCCTAGGGCAGGGCAGAGAACCTGGATGAGAGAGAGCACATGGATAAAGTATTTTATGGAATATTTTAGACACTGACATTTCATGAATGTCTTCTTTTGAGTGAGGAATGGAGCAAGATTTTGCACTTGCCTTGTTATTAATCCCAAAGGTAGGCCTAACAAGCAGTTTCCTTGGGGACACAGTTTCCCTGGGCTTGGGGTGTCAAGTCAGCACAGAGGTGACAAAATTGACTTTGAAAGTCCCTTAATGCACCCATATGGAATAGTGTTACTAGTTTTGTGCCTAAAATCCTGCAAGTAATTTTTGTGTAACTTCAAGTATGAGAACCACTGTGAAGAGGAACAGAGTAGGTGTGCAGCTCTGAGAAATTCAAACCAACCTATCTTTAAAATCGCCATCAAAACCTTAGTATGACTGGGGGATGAGTTGGCATTCCCAGAATGACCCTGACAGCTTATAGGCTTTCGTTGACCCTGTTTTAATATAAAGCCTTTCTAACTGTAATGCAGTGTTGCAGACTGATTTGTGATTGCTAAGTTTAAACCAGGAAGTGGAGTCACATGTCGGAGGCCTGGGGCAGGGGAGAGTGGGTGGGTTTAGTCTCCCAAACTGGCAAGCCTCTGTTAAATTAGATGCAGCTTCACTGTACTCCAGAAAGCAATGGAATTCTTGGGCAAATCAGGGCAGTTTGTGGCTGTAAAATGAATTTAAAAATTAAGCGCTGTAGTGAATTCAAATGTTCAAACTCAGAGTTCCACAGAGTGGAGGAGAAATCCCTATAATAGAGGCTTTCTCTCTCCTTTCACTTCTCCCCCCTCCATCTTATTGTATCTTCAATTATCTGGGTAATTTGGTCCTGAGGGCATACATTCCGTTATAACTCAAATCCATTATACAGAGAAGAGTCACCAGGAAATTACTCAGATTGCATCCCTGATGGTGTGAAGGTTTTGGAGCAGATCCGGCATCCCATTAGCAAAGCACTGCTCTCGAATTTAGATTTGAGCCTGGAGGCTGGACATCCATGCTCTTCCCTTCGCCCCTCTTTGTTTCAGCAAGAGCCGCCTGTAGGGAAGCCCCGTGCTGGTGCTGGCTGGCGGCAGCTTCTCTCTATCCGAGGCCACGGCTGCTGCCAGCTTCCCTTGGCTGGCGTAGACACCTTCTCTCCAGGCCAGGGAGAGCCGCTGCCAGGCGGGCAGACGTATGCTTTCGTCTTGTCTCACCATGTCCTGGAGCCAGGCACCCAGGCCTTTTAATTCCTGTAAACCTCAGGCCCTTCTGGTGGGGAGCTGGTTTCCATGTCTGTGGCCTGACGGGGATTGTCCTTGTGCTGCTGTTGGTGGTCTGTCAGCAGCCTGCCTTTGAGCTGACAGGCGCTCAACCAAAATGCAAACATATTCAATTTCGATTTTGGAAGAGGACATTCTAAGTCTGGCAACCTCTCTCGTCTGGCTTTATTCTTTCTAGATTTCTGGTTTAGGGATATTCAGTTTGGTTTTATTATTTGTGTATAGGGGTTTTCCTTCCCCACCCCCCACAAAGTGACGACAGCCTGTAGACGGATCTTAGATTACGGTTCAGGCAGACCTGTGTCTATTGCTCTCTTGTCTTCCCTCACAATTAAGTAAACACCACGAGAAGAGAGAATTTTGTGTATCTCATTCTCTGCTGTGTCCCCAGTTTCTGGCATTGTGCCAGGCACATAGTAGGTGATCCATGAGGAATTAAAGTGCATGAGTAAAAGAATGGGCTGGCATGCTGTGCTCTAATTAGCAGCTTTGTGATTTCAGGAGGAATTTTTTTAAATGCCATTTTTCATTTTGTCACCTGCAAAATGGTCATGAAATGTGTAAAATCACAGAGAAAGTACCTGGCTAGTGCTGTGTTCAACAAATGGTAGAGTCTCCTTCTTCCTTTTGTCAACTGTAGAGTGAACTCTTTGAGGACAAACACCTAGTTTGATTCTCCATATCCCAGGGCCTAGCCCTGTTCCTGCACAGAGTGAGTGTTCCATAACGACTTGTTGAATGAATCTAATCCTCCATGGGAAGCAGGTGCTTGGGGATCGGTGAAATTGACTATTGAGGACAGGCCTAGAGAAGTTACCTTTCTGTTGTATCTCATTCTGGTATCTCAGTTTCTACATGAGGGAAATGAACAGAGAATTTTCTCCAGATCATCTGAATCTATGGATTATGTGATGATTTGAAAAGGAATTTTTTACTGAAATTTCTTCTTTTCAGTCGAAAAAGACCACTCATAGGATAAAACCCCAGGCCTCACAGTGATTTGCTGACCACACTCTACATATTTTTAAAGTTTGATACTTTATATGTAATTTCTTGCACATTTGTAATGTTAGGTTACTTGACCCATTCTGTGAGTTAACACACCTGCTACTCTTACACCCATTTGACAAGTGAGAAGAACAGAGGCAGGACATGGAGATTTGCCAAAGTCAGACCCTTATTTAGTGGTGTTAAGTTAGAAACTGCATTTCCTCACCCCAAACTCGCCTCATTTGAGCTCGTAACTTCTCTGAGTATTGAGCGGAAAGGAGGATACAGGTGTTTTGCACTCCCGTTACCTTTGTCAGTGTTACTTATTTGCAAAATCTTGCCTTTTTTTCTGTTACTTGACCCAAGGTTTATATCTACCACACCACTTACAAATGGCTCCAAACTCTATTTTTTATTGTTATGTCTGACATATAGTCACTTTCTTAGCTTGCAGCTCAATTAATCATGCTCGTGTAATTTTGAAGGGAACTTTTGTGTTCGTTTAAGTTTGGAAGGTGTTGAAGAATCATTTACAGCTTTCAGCACTACTTTCTCCAGATATGACCCAGCTGAGAATGTCTATCTTATTTACTGTGTTAAATTGTGTCTATTTTGTTTTTCAAGAGGGGCTAGCCTTATTAATTTTATTCTATTTGGGGGAATAATTAATTTTATTCTATTTTATGGAATCTATATTATTTATAATTTATTTATATTTATAATTCATTTATTTATAATTTTATTCTATTTGGAGGAATAATTAATTTTACTCTATTTTGGGCTTCCCATGTGGCTCAGCTGGTACAGAATCCACTTGCAATGCAGGAGACCTGGGTTCGATCCCTGGGTTGGGAAGATCCCCTGGAGAAGGGAAAGGCTATTCACTCCCATATTCTTGCCTGGAGAATTCCTTGGACTGTATAGTCCATGGGTCACAAAGAGTTGGAAACAACTGAACGACTTTCATTTTCATTTTTGAGAAAAAAGAGAAAATATATTTTTTCCTATATCAGAAGATATTCCTATGCTGGTAATTCGAGGCCTAATTATTTTTTTAACCTCTGATAAAATAACATGTAAACTGAATGCAAATCAAGTGTGACCTAAGACTTATTATATTATTGACAATTCTGGTCCCATTCAAAGTCACAGAGGATGATAAATTAAGTACTTCTTCAGGTAGTATTGATGATGTTCAATGCAAACTCTTTTGAAGATGAAATGGAACATTTTTATGAAGAGGGATGAGTGAAATACAATAACCTACTGAGGAGATAATTACTAGAATGGAGGTAAAATAGGTACCTAGGTGATTCTTCTCTAGTGTTGCTATAGGTATGGTCATTTAGATGCAGCATGAATCCTCAAACTATAGAACGCTAGCTCAAGGATACCAAAGCATAGACAATTCTATATTCAGTTGATATGTTTATTCTTCATTCCATTGGACTAGCAACTTCCACATCGAGAATGTGTTTTCGTGACAGTATAGCCCCTACAGTGGCGTTTGAGCCCTTCCTGTAACTAGTGCCCTCCCAGTCTCATCTCGCTGCGCTCGCCGCATTCTGTCTGCAGTGGCTTGCTTGCTTCTCACTTCAGCACATCAAGCTCATTTTCATCAGAGGGTTTGTCTGTGCCAGTCCTTCTCTATGGAATAATTTTGACCCAGATCTTCACAAAGTTCATTGGTTCTTGAACAGAGGTAGGGGTTATTTTGTTTCCTAGGGGAAATTTGGCAGTGCCTGGAGATGTATTTTATAGTTCTGACTTGGATATAGGGTTGCTACTGGTATCTAGTGGACAGACCCCAGGGGTACTGATGAACATTTTACAATGCACAGGATAATCCCTCACAACAAAGAATGATCTAGTCCAAACTGTCACCAATGCTGAGGCTGAGAAACCCTGAGTTATAGCTAATCTTTGTCAACATTCAAATGTCACTTCTCTCAGACAGGGGTCGTCCCCACCACCTTCTCTAAAGCAACCACACTCTCTCCCGTTACTTTTCCCCCCCGCTCAGCTCCAGGCTTTATCTGAAATTTTCTTTGTGTATTTTTTTACTTGATTCTTATTTGCTTTCTGCCTTTAGACTATTAATATGAACTACAGGCCCTTGTGTTTCTTGTACACCACTGTCTCCTCAAAGCTCAGAACTGTGTCTCTCATCTAACTGATGCTCAGTACATGTTTCTTGGAAAGAGGGAGGGAAGACGGGAGGTAAGCATGAAGGAGGAAAGAGGAAGGAAGGAAGGTTGTTTGAATGGATGGAAGGATGGATGGGTTATGATCATGAATAAAGACTGAAAAAACTCAAGGACATAGAAATCACTCCCCATTTTAATGATATATAGCAAAAATTCCTAATTGACAAACTGACCATCACATGTTGTAAGAGTACTAGTGATAATAGTTCCTGGTGAGTTATGTAAGTATGTACTATAAATGGTCATCGTGTAATACTTAATTTTCAGAAGAAGCTCACCAGGTCCATAACCCTGGTTTCCAGTCTGAAGGAATCAAGGGCTTCATTAGTTTGCTAGTAGCACAGCTGGAATCTCGGGGACTGATTCTGGGATCCAACATTGATATAAGTATTAATGTTTGTCACTGGGACAGTCTGAGATTCTTTTCTGTTTATTTGTTCTGAGGATTTCAGGGCTTCTCTCCATTTATTTTTCTCAGTAAGGCTGTTCTTAATTTTCACTGCTTTGTTTTTGCTATCGCTGGACTTTGCTTCCTGATCTCTTTTCATGATTACATGCTGACACTACACTTCTGACTCTGGCCATGTCATCTATAGGAACGTCCTTGTTCTTTGATACCAAAGATACCAAATGATATCAATCATTTATGGACAATTCAAGCATATTATATAATCATACATGTAATTATTTTTAAGAGAATTATCATAAAAAGTCACTTGTATTATCAATTATGAAATAAAAGTTAGTGCAATGAAATGGGTTTAGTGCTGATATTAGAATGAAGGTAACTGGTTGTATTTGAGTAAGAAGGCAACTCAGGATAACAACAGCGTCACAATCATCATGATGGATTTGCCATTTCCTACTGCAGAGGATCTTCCCAACCCAGGGATCAAGCCCATGTCTCCTGCTTTGCAGGCAAGTTCTTTACCCCTGTGCTACCTGGGAAGGCCCCTATCATGATGAATTTGAATTGTCCTTGTCCCGGAGGTAGGTGGAGTGCCAAGCTGCAGAGAGATTCCCTGAGTGAAATGGAAAATACGTTTACTCTACCATGGAAAACACATGTTTCGTAAAGACATGACTTTATCAGACTTTTCCTCTGGCTTCCTACTGAGACTTTAAACTCTGGAACTTTCATCATGTTTCCATCCCCCCCTCACAGCCTCCGTCTTTATCCCCTAATTACATGAGCTTAACTTCCCCTGACCCACAGAGAGTCAAGAAAAATTGGCATATAAAGCCCTGTTGTGTTTTGGTCTGACCTTTGGGTCCTTTAAATGAAGCCAGGATACAGTGTGGGGGTTTGAACTGCTAATGTCTGGATGCCCTTAAGAAGCATAAATCCTCCAAATCCAAGGGGGACTTGAATGTGGTGATTTCCAACCTTCTTGGATTTGTGACACCTAATGGTTTGATTTGCTAACACCTCTCCCCCACCTTTTAAAAGTAACAGGTGTGTCATATGTTTATTTTAAAAATTGAATTATTTATATATTATTATTATTTAGCTTATTTTTGAGGTTGGGGGACAGGGAATTCCTTTGGAGAATTTTTAATGGCCTTTATGGCTGGCTCCTAAAGGCTAGCTCAGATTTAATCCTCTTTACCACTGACCTCCTGATCATGATTCTAGTTCATTTAGCCTTGCCTTACATGGTCTGTCATTTGTACTCTCCTGTGTGCTACCTGGCCACACACTGTTCTCTGCTCTTTAATTGCTCTGATGTGTTCTGTGTCTCCATCAATGTCATTCTCAGATCTGACCCAATTCTAAGCACAGAGTAGATGCACAATAAAATCAGTTGAGTGCTTGGAGACATCCTTCGTTGGTAGTTGGGCAGAGTCCATGTTTGGAAGACAAACTCTCCGTGCTCATTGGACAACTTCTCAGAAGAGAGACGCAAATCTGCTCCAAGATTTACTAAAGATGCATGTTCTCTTTCCAGGGAAAGAACAGTGATAGCTATACCATTAGGCATTATTCTATTCTTTGTGTGCCTGGATGGAAATAAAATCTTATAGAAATCAAAGGGCATCAGTTGATGCCCTTTAAGGAATGCCATGATGTAACCAGGAACTCTTGGCTTATCATCCTGGGCTTTTGCTTCTACTCTTTGTTAGTGGAGGAAGGACGATCATGGCCATCCTGGCTGTCTTGACCTTTCACCAGCCATCGTACATGGCCAGGCCATCCGTTCCTCCTCTTTCCCTGCCAACATCTCATTCGTTGAATAAGGATTCCAAACAGCATAGCTTAGTTTGTCTAACTTTTCTTCTGATATTCAACTTATTTGTTTAGCTCTTATCTCCAGGGTCTTGGAAAAAGTTCCTATAAAGGAAGTTGGATTGAGAGCTATATGAGAGACATTCCACTATGTAATGTGCTAAATCTCCTTTTACACCTAGGTCAGTAACCTAGGGTTTAGTCATAGTATCTCCAACCCTTCTTCCTTCCAGAAGAACTTTCTGCCTGGGTACTTTCCAAATGGTGTGTGTGTATGCTAAGTCACTTTAGTCATGTCTGACTCTATGTGACCCTGTGACCTGTAGCCCACCATGCTCCTCTGTCCATGGGATTCTTCAATCAAGAGTACTGGTATGGGTTGCTGTGCCCTTCTCCAGGGGATCTTCCTGACTCAGGGATTGAACCTGTCTCTTATGTCTCCTGCATTGGCCAGTAGGTTCTTTACCACTAGTACCAGTGGGGAAGCCCAAAATAGAGGGTAGGCATTCTATTTACTTATTTTATTCCTAACTCCAATGTTCTGGGAAACTCCTTGTACTAAAAAATTCAGCAGGTACTTTCCTACCCACAGTACTTGCTAAGGGAAACACCCTTATTCTTTGTACCTCCCAGCAGCTGGTCACAAATAGTTAGATTAGGGATGACTCTCTGACTCAAGGGTGACCAATTAATAAGCTTTCACTTTACACAGCCATAAAATTAAAAGACACTTGTTCCTTGGAAGAAAAGTTATGACAAACCTAGACAGCATACTAAAACTCAGAGACATTACTTTGCTGACAAAGGTTCGTATAGTCAAAGCTATGGTTTTTCCAGTAGTCATGTATGGATGTGAGAGTTGGACCATAAAGAAAACAGAGCGCTGAAGAATTGATGCTTTTGAACTGTGGAGTGTTGGAGAAGACTCTTGAGAGTCCCTTGGACTGCAAGATCAAACCAGTTAATTCTAAAGGAAATCAGTCCTGAATATTCATTGGAGGGACTAATACTGAAGCTGAAGCCCCAATACTTTGGCCACCTGATGGAAAGAGCCGACTCATTGGAAAAGACCCTGATGCTGAGCAAGATTGAAGGCAGGAGGAGAAGGGGATGACAGAGGATGAGATGGTTGGATGGCATCACCGACTCGATGGACATGAGTTTGAGCAAGCTCCGGGAGATGGTGATGGACAGGGAAGCCTGGTGTGCTGCAGTCCATGGAGTCGCAAAGAGTCAGACACGACTGAGCTACTGAACTGAACTGAACACAGCTTAGGGTGAGAAGTGAGCTGAATAAATCTGAATCTCACCCTTAGGAGTTTGAACTGGGAAACTTGGAAAGCCCAAGGCAGCTAGCAAAAGGGGCAGAAAAATGCCCTAAATTAAAGTCATGGCCAGTAGTTTTTATGATGGAGCAGAAACTGAGACAAGGCATGAAGGAAGTGGATAAGCCAACCATGTCAGGAGGGAAGTGAGATGGGGAGAGGGAAAGAGTGGCCCGGACAGGAGGAAATGCATGGGGCAGGGTCTGAAAGCAAGTGCTTGATGGACATAGAGAACCAGTACAGTGGAGCGTAAAGAGCAGTGGTGCTGGCTGCAACTGAGGCCACACTGGGTCTTATGAGCTGTATGAAGGAGTTGGGACTCTACTAAAGCAGCAACTGACAGGGAAGATTAAAATGTTGATTGAGCAAAATAAGCTCTATAATGACGCAGAAAAATATTTATTTTTGGGGATTCTTAGAACAGACTTGATTACATCTTTAGGTTTGTAGTTTTTTCCCAAGGTTCACAGTAAAATTACTCTAAAATGAATTTTTATTGACTCTCAGAGCACAAAGGTGAAAGAAACCTCCAGAGGTCATTGAGATTTTAGCCCTGCCTTTAGGCAGAAACATACATAAATCTTTCCAGACAGATGGGTGTTTGTTGGCAAAGGTATTCAGCTGCAAAAAAGTAATTGCTGCTTTTGTTGACAGATTTAGAGATGTTTCACCAAACACTATCTTAAAATACTATGATTAGATGTAATTTTGCAAAAATGAGTCTATAATGGAGGTGATTCACTTGCCATATCAGCTAAGGAGTATCTTCTATTTACAGTTTATTTAATTTACGTTTGATTAATTTACACTGAGTGCAAGCAGTTATTCTATAATTATCTCTTTGCCTGCATCAGAATACATACAACATTGTGTTGGGAAAATTGTGAAGTCAGATGTTAACATAGAAAACATGCATTAAGTAATCTCTTTCACCTACTTACCATCAAAGCAAACCTTTTATGACTTTATATTCATGAGTTTTTAAAATCTGTATTTCCCACATATCGTAACACCAAATACTATTTACTTCCATTTTTCACAGTTTAATATCTAAGCTGTCACAAAATACAATTCTTTTGTTTGTTTAGTCCTAGTGTCTCCACCATTAGTAGGAAAAGCAGTAATTTTAAACACATCTTTCAGGAAACCATATACATGTATATTCTCTGAACTTCACTCAGGCAAGAATTGTGTTCCCTGTGATTATTTATTAATTTAAAAAATAATGATGATGCACTTTGAAATTGTGGTAAATAGGACTTAAATGTACAATTGACTCCAAGTAATGTAAGCCAAGGGTTTGTAAACTATAACCCTTGAGCCAAACCTGACGTACTACCTGTTTTCCTGTGGCCTTAGAACAAAGAATCATTTCTACATTTTTTTAAAGGATTGGAAAACATTCAGAAGAAGAATATTTTCTGACATGCAAATATTATATGGAATTTGAATTTTAGTGTCTGTAAATAGTTTTATTGGAAAATAACTGTGCTCATTCATGTACGCATTGTTTATGGGTGCCTTTGTGTTACAGAAGCACCTTGAGGAGTTGCAACAGACATTATAAGATTTGCCAAATCTAAGATATTTACAATCTGGCTTTTTACAGAAAAAGTTTGCTGATTTCCTGTCCAGCAGTAATCATGGTAATCTCATTTCCCCTGTAGATGAATGGTTTGGGAATGAACATAAAACCTAATCCTGGGAAATGGAATATCAGAAGTATGCCAAGGGCTTCTGGGAAAGGTTTCTGGCTCTTCTAAAAAAGGCACAGGACAGTATAATTCCTTTCTTCTTTTGTCATTGTTGCCCCTGGATGAGGAGCGATGGCATCTGTCTAATGCTCATGAGGACTCTCGCTTGAAGGTAACACTTGCCTCACTGAGATGGCAGCAGAGAGATGGGAAGAGAAAGGGTTTTGGTTTGGTTTTTTTTTTTAGCTTATAAACAACAAAAATTTACTTCTCAAGTGCTTCTGGAGGCTGGAAGTCTGAGATTAGGGCAATAGTATGAGTGGATGAGGGGTGCGAATATTGAATCATTGAATGAGCCCTCAATATCATCCTGTCTTTGTACTTCATGTTGTATTGGATAACACACTTGCTTAATGCTAGGTCAGTTTGAGATGAGGTTTTCTGGTCCTTGGAGTCAAAGCTTCCTACATAGGCCTCTACAATTTACCACCCTCTATACCATTTGTTGGGAATATAACACCAAAATAAAACATAGTCCTTTTTCTCTACCAGCTCAGTCTAATAGGGAGATACTTCTATTAAAAATGGGATAAGGAATGTTTAAGGCTATTTTGGAGAGTAAGAGTGAACTTCACAGAAGTGCTAGTATTTGATTTGAGAGCTGGATTTTATCAGGCCAATTTATAGGGCCTTTTCCAGGGAAAGAGAAGAATATATAGAAAGGTGTTTTGGGGTAAACATAAGAAATTTGGCTGAAGATACTGCTGAAGAGGGAAGGAGTAGTCAGAATTTTTGTAGCACAGAACCTGGATATGTTCTTGCAACAACCACTACTGCTAGTATTAAAACAACTACAAAAGAATTGGTATTAACAGGTATCGTTTACTGAGTACATAAGAGATTGGGCACTTGGAATGTATTATCTCATTTGATTCTCATCAGAATTCTATGTGGAAGGTCCTATAAGGTCCGTTTATGTTTTAAAGGTGATTTACCAAGGCTTAGCAAAGTTAAAGACTTGTCCAGAGTCACTTAGCTAATAAGCAGAGAGGTGGGAATAAAACCTTGATCTTTCTGATTCAGAGCTGGTGTCCTGACCAGGATGCCTAAAGCCTTTCAGGTCCTGTGGATCAGAGTTAGGTTGAATCTTGTTGCATTCTGCATACCAATGGATTTGTTGACTCTTGCACATCTTGTAGAGCCATTGTTATAGCTTCAGGAACTGCAGTGCAGTTGAATTTCAGAGGTTTTAAAAACTTTTTTTCCAAGTACACCTTTGGAAGTGAATATGAACATTTCAGATATGAATTGGGACTCACAGCTTCAGGTGCTCTTCACCACTGTGCCAGTGGGTACTCAGGAAAGTGTAGTTTGTACAGTAGAGAATTTCTATTTTTTTTTTGAGAATTTCTATTTTTGAAAGCAATGCTCATGTCTGTGTATTCTAATTCAGTTGCAGTATGAATACACACCATCTAGTTGCATTTGGTGTATACATGTCCTTCCTAAAATGCAAGTTTCTAATACCCTGCTTGAAGAAGCAACACTTGAAGGTGTGAGCAGTAGAGGACCATTTCAGAATCCAGATGCAGTGATAAATAGCTGGAGCAAATGAAAAGCAGAGCAAAAGCTGAGTTGCCAAATGCCCGGGTGTCAGAGCCAGTTAAGAGAAGTAGTTTCAAATGAGGAGAGCTGATGGGAAAGTGAAAAGGAAACGGGAGGGCTCTGGGGTCACATGGGAGAAAGTGACAAAGAAAGGGTCAAGAAAAGAGGTGGTGGAAAATGCAGGTCACTTGTGGCTGGATCTAAAAAGAATGGGATAAGTTTGCAGATGGAATATGGTCCAAGTAGGAGTGAAGGCAAGTTTCTGCGGCTCTGTGGAGCCATTATGAGACAGCTGGTCCATGGGGTCAGGTGGCTGCATTCCAATCCCAGTACCGCCACTGTACCGCCTAGAGAGGTTAACTAAATCACTTAAGCTTTTGTTTCCTCATCTGTAAAATGGGGATAATCATAGTACTTGACTTGTAAGGTTGTTAGGAGGATTAAATGAAATCATCTATGTTAAGTACTTAGTACAGTGCCAGACTCATGGTAAAATATTCAATAAATGTCAGCCACATTGATACTATCATAATATCTGGCATAGTAAATCTCATTGTTCTTCCAAACTCCATGCAGAATCTTTCTCAGAAGGTGGAATGGCTGTCCAGGACAGGCATTTAAAGCCATCTGTTGAATGAATGAATAGCTCTTACCCCTTGAATTGTTATCATTATTACTTTTTGGTTGGACCACTTCTGTAGTTGATTTACCCGTCCTCACACAAGGGTATACGGTGGTGAGAATTTTAATGCATGAGTGGTTTGGGCAACAGCCTCAAAATGTCTTATTTTTACTACGTATTATTATAGCATTACATTCATAGTTAGGGGTCAGCTGCCATTTCCTGAGGTTTATAACATGCCTGTTTTAATTAACATCAAGCTAAATTTTGGCATACAGGTGGTCAGCCCAGATGTGAATGTTATTTTTAAAAGTGCCTTATGGCTGTTAAATCTCTTTCTTTAAAATAGCAAAACATATATGAGTGTGTGTGCATGGTGGGGGAGGGGGGCGGAGAGCAGTAAAAATCTGAAATACTGATTATTTCAGGCCTTCTTTAGGCAAACTTCAATGATGAAAAGATTCCTTCAAAATTATTAAAATATGCTCACATAAGCCACAAACTAATACATTGAATAGAAGCCAGAATAACAATAAAAATGAGGTGGCCACACAGTGGAGAGATAAAAAAAGAAGTATATAGAGGGTTGCATATACACTCCAGTTTAGAAAAATAAGCACAGAGAATGAGTAATATGTCAAAGGGATACACTTAATAGAGGTGGGAGATGGGCACAAGGGTTCTAACTTTTATTTAGGAATATAAAACTATTGTATGTGAACACACAGTATATAGAAAAATATCCTTTCTCTCTCATACACACATCATGTGCATGCATGCAGGCACACTGTATATATATATATATATATATATATACACATGTTATGAGCTCAGTAATTAATAGATGTGTGTTGATTTCTAGAAAATTAATTTACTTTTCTGAGCCTAATTTCTAAACAAGGATACTGGGCCTGATGATTCATGCAGTTCATTGATACCTCCTTCTTCTTTATCCCCATATCCATATCGAATCTATTACCAAGTCTAATGAATTTCACCTCCTAGATATTTACCAAACCTTTCTATACTTTCTTATCTAGCTCTGCCTCATCTAAGCTACTGCTTTCTTGATCTGAGCCACTGCAGTAGCTTCCAGCCTGGTCAGGCTGTAGCTAATCTTGCCCACTTCCAAATCTCATTTCCATACTACTTTCAGAGTTATCTCTTTGAAATAAAATCTAAATGTATTATGGTCCTGGTTGGGACACTTTGCCTTCCCTCATTACTCTTCAGATAAAGACAAAACTCTTCACTGTGGCCTTCTGAGTCTGCAAAAACTTGACTCTGCCTATTATCTTACCATAATCTTCTGAATTTCTATGCTGTAGACAAGCTGGATTTCTTTCAGGCTCTTGTACTTTCCACACTTCTCACTAACACAGAGCCTTTGCAAGGCTTTGCACATCTTTCCTCAAATGGCCTTCTTTCTTTTCTCTCATTATATTCTCAGTTGGACCTAAATTGGGGACAAAATCTTTCCTCAGTGAAAAGGCATGGTCTAATGCAAAGATGATGCTGTGAAAGTGCTACACTCAATATGCCAGCAAATTCGGAAAACTCAGCAGTGGCCACAGGACTGGAAAAGGTCAGTTTTCATTCCAATCCCAAAGAAAGGCAATGCCAAAGAATGAGTGCACAATTGCACTCATCTCACACGCTAGCAAAATAATGCTCAAAATTCTCCAAGCCAGGCTTCAACAG
Source organism: Odocoileus virginianus (assembly GCF_023699985.2). Classification (NCBI taxonomy): domain Eukaryota; kingdom Metazoa; phylum Chordata; class Mammalia; order Artiodactyla; family Cervidae; genus Odocoileus; species Odocoileus virginianus. Next base: position 65,509,214 of record NC_069676.1, read on the forward strand.
TATGTGAACCGTGAACTTCCAGATGTTCAGCTGCATTTAGAAAAGGCAGAGGAACCAGAGATCAAATTGCCAACATCCCTTGGATCATCAAAAAACAAGAGAGTTCCAGAAAAACATCTACTTCTGCTTTATTGACTATGCCAATGCCTTTGACTGTGTGGATCACAACAAACTGTGGAAAATTCTGAAAGAGATGGGAATACCAGACCACCTGACCTGCCTCCTGAGAAATCTGTATGTAGGTCAAGAAGCAACAGTTAGAACTGGACATGGAACAACAGACTGGTTCCAAATTGGGAAAGCAGTACATCAAGGTTGTATACTGTCACCCTGCTTATTTAACTTATGTGCAGAGTACATTATGAGAAATGCCAGGCTGGATGAAGCACAACTTGGAATCAAGGTTTCCAGGAGAAATATCAATAACCTCAGATATGCAGCTGACCCCACACTTATGGCAGAAAACAAAGAAGTACTAAAGAGCCTCTTGATGAAAGTGAAAGAGAAGAGTGAAAAAGTTGGCTTAAAACTCAACATTCAGAAAACTAAGATCATGGCATCCAGTCCCATCATTTCATGGCAAATAGATGGGAAACAATGGAACAGTGAGAGACTTTATTTTGGGGGGCTCCAAAATCACTGCATACGGTGACTGCAGCCATGAAATTAAGACACTTGCTCCTTGGAAGAAAGGTTATGACCAACCTAGATAGCATATTAAAAAGCAGAGACATTACTTTGCCAACAAAGTTCTGTCTAATCAAAGCTATGGTTTTTCCAGTAGTCGTGTGTGGATGTGAGAGTTGGACTATAAAGAAAGCCAAGCACTGAAGAATTGATGCTTTGAACTATGGTGTTGGAGAAGACTCTTGAGAGTCCCTTGCACTGCAAGGAGATCCAACCAGTCCATCCTAAAGGAAATCAGTCCTGAATACTCATTGGAAGGACTGATGCTGAAGCTGAAACTCCAGTACTTTGGCCATCTGATGTGAAGAACTGACTCATTTGAAAATACCCTGATTCTGGGAAATATTGAGGGCAGGAGGAGAAGGGGATGACAGAGGATGAGATGGTTGGATGGCAACTTGAGGGACATGAGTTTGAGTAAGCTCTGGAAGTTAGTGATGGAAAGGGAAGCCTGGCATGCCGCGGTCCATGGGGTCACAAAGAGTCAGACATGACTGAGTGACTGAGCTGAACTGACTGAATGCAAATACCTTTGGGAGAAGGAGTCTACTGATGGGATGAAGGTGTAAATGACACATCCTGCTTTTCTTACAGATTGCATGTCTTGATGGAGGGGAAAAGCATCAGAATTATGACTGAATTGCTAACCATTTTTCAAGGAAGTTGACTTTATAAAAATTCTAAGTTATATGTATCACTCCCTTTTTAGATGCCCATCTATAGTATGAGGTAAATATTAATAATATTCCCATTCTATGAATGAGGAAATTGAGGATAGGAGAAATTGAATAACTAACCTAAAGTACCTACTTAGTAACTGACTGGTCTGGGATTCCAGCATAAGGTCTATTTAATTCTAGAATTACAGCTCTTTCCTTTATTACTCAGCTATCTCCACATGGAAGAATAAAAAGGCACAAGTGTAGGTTTTACATGCTAATGATAACAGCTATCAAAATTCAATACAACTTCTAGTGTCTAACTGTGTAAGTTAATTGTTTATCCAGTGATAAAGGAAAGTGATCCAATAAAAAGAAAAATCTGACCCAGTGTCAGTGTATCACCATTAGTCTCAAGTCTTTTGTACAACTGGAAATTGCTCATTTCCCAATGTAACTTCTCAATGAGAGTTTCACAATCCTTGGGTGATACCTTGGAAATAGCAGAATGAGCAAATCCCATCCACAGAGAGGGTAGCGATGGCTTTCTTGCCATGTTTCTGGCAAACATTCAGTGAGCCTGCTAGAATTAAATGGCAAAATTCATCACAACTAATTTCTATTTGTCATCTATTAAGCTACATTGTTTTGTCCTCAACGTCAGGTTAAATAATGAACCTCTTGCAATGGAGTAAATTAACCTCCACTTTATGTTCATGTCATTGTCAAATGAAAACATCACTTGCACAAACGAAAAAGATTCATTAGTAACACGAATGCGCAAGCTCCACTCTAGTAAAAGATAAAAGGGACTTAGACCTTGTCATAATGCGTTGGTGCAGAAGTCCCAGTTATTTATGATGCCGGCTATAATCTTCAGAGATTATTTTCAGCAATGGCAATTAGCCCACAGTGTGTTGGGGCAATTATGGGCCAGAGTGTCTGCCTGTGACAGGTATGCCTCCATGGCTTTAAGAGCCATGATCCTTGAGATGTGTAATCCCATGGCAAACTGCTGGGTGTTCATCTGGCTTTCCCATGGGTGAAGGCTGGGGAAGGAAGCTACACCCGGCCAGCTACTTCTAAGTGCTCAGTTGCCTGGCATGAAGAAGACTTCTTGTTGACATTGCTGCCTGATTCTGGAAGGTCACAGCGCTTGCTCAGAGACAAGATCCAGCATTCTTTTTCAGTTTGCCTGATTTCATTCATACGTTGTCAGTATAAACAGCTCGTAGTTGTTCAGATTCTAATCGTCTAAGCAGTAATATATTTGGGTCCTTTTCTTCTTTTCTGTTTCACCGGTTCCTTTGGGCCATTTTACTGCATATTTACCATTTCCTTAAGAAGCAGATAAGAGAATAGTGATAATGTGTTTACATATTATATGGGCATATAAATTTGTACCCCCTTTCTGAAAAGCAGGTCAATGAAAAGGATTAATATCTTCAAAAAAATATGAGTACCATTTGACTCAGGTGTGCCACTTGTAAGAATTTACCCTGAGGAATCAAATGTGTACATACACAAAAACTAGCTGCAGGTCGTCTTCATATTTGGGCATCTCCACTGGCTCAGACAGTAAAGCACGCACTGCCAATGCAGGAGACATGAGAGACCCGGGTAGAGTGCTTGAGGCAGGGAGAGGATCAGAGGCGTGTGTTTTGCTGAGGTAGATTTCTTGAAGAAACAATTTAAAGTGGTTGCAATTCTCCTGCTGGTTATGTCTTGGTTAATTCTCCTTTTTGTGTAGTATTCCCTGTTCCCACTGGCCACAACGTGAACCATATGATTTGCAATATCCATCTCTGTGGTCCTCAGCAGTTGGTCTAGGTGTGGGTATGCGGATCCAAACCACTCAGTCAAAACTCTTCCTTGAGACTTTTAGAAAAATGAAGCTTTGATGAATGTACTTTCATTCCATTTTTGTTTGTAGAATTTCAAGGATGGGAGCTATCAGTTGCTTGCCTCTCTTACCTTGTGGTGAAGCATACTGGCCAGTGAAACTTACACCTTAAATCGAGTTTTTGCAACAGAAACATGCCTGATATGATGTCTCAGGCTGAGGCATTTACCAAGCCTTGGTCTGAATGAGCCACACTACTCCTTAATTCTTCTTAAGGTGGAAAATTGGAAGCAGTGACATTCTCATCTTTCTTGAGAGAGGCCTTGGTTTCTCCATATGGTACGATGAGCTCAACAGTACTGATCTGTTCCCACTAAGAGGTGAGGCAAGGTTGTGTGAAATGAGCGTTCATCAAGTACTTTGAGATCCTGGACTGAAAAGCCCCTGAAGCTCTAAAGTGCAATTAGCACTTTCCTTTTTCTTTTTGGCATAGAGTTTTGAAAAAGTTACTTTAAAATGTTCTATTAAATCAGTTTTCAGGATCATGAATGCCGGAAGATTGACAGCTCTGGGAAGAGCGCCATCTCTCAAGTGCACATTTTAGGAGATGCAGTAGTTGAAATCGCACCTCTCCGCTACCTTATGAGGCCTCCGCTGACATGACGTGACGTGCCCAGCACTCAGCACGGTGGGAGAGGTTTCCATGACTCTTTCAGTTCCCCCTAGTTTTGCCATTTCCTCCAAGTCACTATGACTTTGTGGCATGTCTTTGTGGGTGTGAATCAAAGCACCTCTAAATTGTGCCATCTGGGTCGTGCAATGTAGTAACCGGGGAGAACTGGGAAGCAGGCACAGATCGTCTTCAACCCCCACTGTCTGACTGAGGGATGGATTGGCTCCAGAAACCAGAAACAAGGCCCAGTTTGCGGAAGTAAAGGTTTGAGTGGAGTTTTTATCATTGCAGTTGGCCGTCACATGTTGACACAGGAAGCAAAGCACAGTTAGGCCCCTCAGAGAAGGACAGGAACTGAGGGCCCTTTCTGTTTCTCAGGCGTCACAGAGTCTCTCTCGTCCTTGCTTGTCGCTCTTCTCCAGCTCTCTCTGCTTGCAGACCCGTTCACCTGTCCTCAGCCTCCGCCTTCCGCTACGTCTGCAAGTCCTCTGCACCCTACTCTAGCCCTCAGATATCTGACAGCCTGTGTGTGTGTCCTGGCTCAAGTGAGAGAGGGGGAGAGGGAGAAACAGGCCAGTTTTTAGTCCTATCCTGTGTGCCTAGAGATGACCATGGCCTTGTGGGGTTGGAGAGGGGAGCAGAGTGAAGGGGTGCTGGTAAGTAGGCAAAAACTGGCCTTACAAGTCTACCCTCTGGTTGATAGATGGTGATGTAATATAACATCTAGGCTGAAGCCCCCTTCCTGGTGTATTTCCAGTGAGGGTGGGCTGCAGAGAGAGTCTATGTGTGAAATCTGGAGGCTGAAAGGGAAGTAGGAGTCATTTTGTAGTTGACACACAGTGTGCCTTATCTGAAGGCTCACCTCCTTGGCATGTGGCTGCAGCCAGGCAGCTCTGCAACTATTTTTCCTTCCTCAGAACCCTCCTTCAGCTTCTCTCTGACTCCTGGGCAATGTGCATGCTCAGCTCCACGGTGAAAGGCTCTGACTTCCGCAGGAAATCCGCACCATTGGGTCAGAGGTAATGAGAACTGACAGAGGCTCCAGTTGATGGAAACTCCAGTTCATACAGTGGCCTCCAGCTTGTCTTTGCTGTTCGTCACTTTTCATCCACTTTCCTTTTTTTGCTGCCTGCCCTGCAGGCTCTAAGAACCAGCATAAGATGCAAAGACAGCAGCTTTAAAGATACTGCTTTACTAGTTCCCACAGTTGTGCAAAGTCAGATCCCTGTAACAATCCTATAATACGCACATATACACATACATCTGCCTCCTAGTGGTCCTGCTTCTCATTGAATTCAGACTCGTGTAGTCAGTACCCTCACAGAGCTGAACTGACAGTGATTTCTTCCTTTCTACCAAGATACCCAGTGTTTCTGTTTATTTTTTCATTTTTAAGTCCTCTACACAAAACTATTCCTTGGGGGTTGTCTTCTTTGTCTTTTTTCCCCTTATACCAATGTTTCTTTATTTAAGCTTGTTAAAGTGTAGTTGATTTACAATTTTGTGTTTCAGATGTATGGCACAGTTATTCAGTTATACATATACATATATTCATTCTTTTTTAGATATCTTTTCTTATATAGGTTATCCCAAAATATTGAATAGAGTTCCCTGTACTATACTGCAGGTCCTTGTTGGTTATCTATCTTATATATAGTGGTGTGTGTATGTTCATTCCAAGCTCCTGATTTATCTCTTCCCCCATGTTTCCCCTTTGGTAACCATAAGTTCGTTTTCCATGTCTGTAAGTCTGTTTCAATCTTGTAAATAAGTTCATTTGTTTCATTTTTTAAAAAATTAGATTCCACCTATGAGTGATATTTGTCTTACTCTGGCTTACTTCACTTAGTGTGATAATCATTAGGTCCATTCATGTTACTTCAAATGACTTTCCATTCTTTTTTATGGCTTGAGTAATATTTCATTGTATCTATCACATTTTCTTCATCCTTTCCCCTGTTGATGGACATTTAGGTCACTGCTGTGTCCTAGCTATTGTAAATAGTGGTGCAATGAACACTGGGATGCATGTATCCCTTCTGATTATGCTTTTCTGTGGATATATGCCCAGGAGTGGAATGGCTGCAGCGTATGGTATGTCTATTTTTAGTTTTTAAAGGAACTTCCATACTGTTCTCCATACTGGCTATACCGGTTTACCTTCCCACCATAGTGTAGGAGGGTTTCCTTTTCTCCATACCCTCTGCAGTACTTATTATTTGTAGATATTTTGATGATAGCCGTTCTGGCTGGCATTTCTCTGATAATTAGCGATGTTGAGCATCTTTTCATGTGCTTTTTGACCATCTGTGTGTATTCTTTGGAGAATGTTCATTTAGATCTTCTGCCCATTTTTTGATTGGATTGTTCTTTTTTTTTTTTTGACATAGAACTGCATGACTTGTTTGTGTATTTTGGAGAATGAATCCCTTGTTGGTTGCTTCATTTGCAAATGTTTTCTCCCATTATGTGGGTGTCTTTTCATTTTGTTTATGGTTTCCTTTGCTGTGCAGAAACTCCTTTTGTCTTCTTGGTATTAACCTTACCTATCAAATTAAGTCACACTTAATTAATTAACACTCAGGTGTTAGTTAGGAGGCCATTGTGCTTTGGGGACAATCCCCTGAACTCCCACCTAACCCATCTTTATCTCCTCCTCCTCTTTGCTCACTGCAGTGCAACCATAATTATCTCGTCCAGTTCCTTGGATATGTCACTATCATTTCATATCTGGCACTTTTCGTATGTTGCTCCTTCCGCCTAGAATGCTCTTCCCTTGAATCTTTACATGTCTGTCTTCGTCTCTAAATCCCCTCTGAACTGTATCCTGTATTCAGAAAGAGGCCTTTCCGAATCAGCACATGTTGAACTTGATGAGTAATAGATGTTTGGATTATCATCTTAAGAATTCTGAGACTGAATCCAAGTTTCCAATAAAAAGAGTGCTGTGATTGATTAGTGTTGCCTGGCATTGGCATCACAAAAATAAAGAGCTGAAAGATCATTCCTGTGTATTTTCCTTCTTTGGTTTAAATGATTTTGCCATTAATTAGAACCCTAAATTCTGGCCTTGCTGCTAATTTAATGTATGAGTTTCATTTAGTCATGTGACTACTCTACTTGAACTTTCTTGCCAACAAGGACCCATAGTGAGCTCACAGATCACTGACACGTGTGAATGGTGGTAGGGAGGCGATGGGGATGGGTGTTCAGTAGATAAATGTGAATATTCAGTGACATTTGGAGTTCTGGAGGATGCAAGAAAATTTTAATATCTTATTTTTTAGAAACAGTGGCTTCTCACCTATATTTCTAAGCAGATATATGAAGAAACAACCTTGTCTTTTAGAAAGCTAAAAAATAAAGAAAGCCTATGTGGGAACACCTTTGGCTGCCTCATTCTCTGAGGATGCTAGAAAGAAGCAAAAACCTGGATCTCTCTCTTTTTTGTGCCTTATTAACCAGTATTATGACCTTTGAATGTGTCTGTTAACCTCTCAGGACACTGGCTTTCTAATCGGTAGCAGACATATTGCACTTCGCTAAGATTCAGTGTCAAACTTCCTATAATAAAAATGTTGGCAAGATGGAAGGACTCTAGAAAGTGGTGAAAATTAAAGGATAGGAGAGAGATTCTCTGGGGAAAACAATGGGTTTGCTGGCTGCTGATGCAGGGCTGTAGTGTTGCTTTAGGGAAGGCAGGGAATCTTCAAATCTCTTTTCCCTGGTGTGTCTATCCAGTTTTGATCTGTGACTTCAAATTAGTGTGTGAATGACAAGACACTACAAAGAAGCATTAGGTGTTTTGTGGGCAGCCTTCATCTGTCCAGAGTGGGAGAGAGGGCAGAGCTGGAGGTCACTCTTGGTCCAGAGAGATGCTGCTGCTGCCAACTGCCCCTTGGGGAGCCCAGTGGCAGCCTAGGGAGTTACATGACTCCAGGCTAGTCTGATCAATAAAGGGCATCCTTACTATAGCAACGCAGCGTGGTGGCAGGGCTGTCCATGGATCACGTGCCCCCCTCCCCAGACACTGTGGAGTTTGCAGCAGGCAATTAGAACTTGAGGGCAGCTTCTCTCAGAGGTCGATGAGCTGACAGATGAGCAAAGAGCTTTCCTGCTCTTCCGTCCCTGTGTGGGCATGGAAGAGTTTTAGCCCACTTACCTTTGGTATTAGCCCTTCTTGGGTTGTAATGGGAAAATCACAGCAAGGCTTAGAAGTAGAAGCATGGGGAAATCCAGAGAATTCTCTTATTAATAATAATAACAATAGCTAATTTTTATTGTTCATGTGACTCTGATTAATATCTCCTCTCTAGATTGTAGCTCTCTGGGCACAGAAATAGCAAGTGTTTTCACATACCTCTATGTCCATAGCATCTTGGGCTCGATAAATGTTTACTGAATGAATTAATCAATTGCTGATTGCAAAACAGGCACCATATTGAAAGTTTAACATAGATTGTCTTGTTGTATCCAGTTAATGTTCTATTATTGCCCTCATTTTATTGACAAATCCAAAAGAGGCTGCTAGAGTCAAAGAAGCTTGCCTCAGGTCAGCCAGGAAATGTCTGTGCTATTATAGGAGGCACCTTAGTTTTCCAGTTACTAGAGAAGGGTTTCTTAACTATGACAGTATTGGCATTTTGGGTCAGATAATTCTTTGTTGTAGGAGGCTGTCTTGTACATAAGATATTAGCAGCACCCTTAACCTCTACCCACAAAAGCCGGTAGCACACCCTCTCCTTGCCATTTGTAACAATCAAAAATGTCTCAAGATACTGCCAATGTCTCCTTGGAGGAAAATCACCCTAGTTGAGAGCTGTTGTACTAAAGGAAAGCCCAGGCTGAGCTGAACTCTGAAAGAGGGTTTATTTTGCCTGCCTTTCACAATGTGTATAAATGATGTGTATGTGTTATACTTATTGAAGGTGAAAAGGTTGCAAAGCAAAGTTTTAAAGGGCTTTTGTAAAACCATGTGGGTTTGTGTATGTGCGAGCAAGGGGACCTCAACCAGGAGTTTCATCTTTGGGCTTCAGGCTTGTGACCCCTTTGGTTATAAACTGAGCAGTTCAGCTTAGAGTCTAGAAGAAGGGCGAGGACCCCAAAGTGTCTGGGAAGTTCCTTCTAAGAACCACGTTAGCTCAGAGAAAATTGCATTGTCCTGGAATGATGGTTGAAGGCAGCCTAATATATGGAAAGAGCAAAGGCCTGTAAGTGCTCATTATTTCCTCTAAGCTTGTTTCTTCAGCTGTAAAATTAGAGATTCTAGGAAGATTGACTTAGATGATCATCCGTTCTGAGGCACCCGGGCTGACAATGACAGTGCCTCCTACCTGGAGATACTGGTATGTGCATGTGCAAAGACAAAAGGGATGGACACTTTTCTGGAAGTTTGGTATGTATTAACCCACATAATTTTCGTAATTCCTGATAAACACAGCCATGTAAGAATGCCTGGTCAGCTGATCACAGAACTGGATTCCAATGTATTTCTATTGTCAACATTAAACCCAGTTAAAGTTCTTATTGATGAATTCCAAAAATACTTTTTTATACATATTGGTTATATGTGGAATTTTGAGACTCAAGCTTTTTTTTTTTTTTAATTCCACAAAGCATATATGATAGGATTGTTTCACAATTATTCTTATAGCAAATTGGGACCTACATGCTGATGAGAGAATTAAAGTAATTTTATGTGATACTTCTAGAATATAATACATATTGCATAATTTTCCTATTGAGAAGAATGATGTTTTCCAGATGCAATCATATATAAACCTAATTATGAAATGTCCACTAGGGTATAATTTAAATTAATCTATTCTCCTTTTAAAAAAATACATTCCTTCCACACAGAGATATTTTATTTCTAGTTTAGAAAACTATATAATTTGAACTTTTAACTATCATGCTTAATTTCTCAAAGGAAGGCAGTTCATCTTTGGAACTTCTATTATTTGTTGTAGTAAATCTCCTGTTCATTTAAAACTTCTCCAATTCTTCCTTTTCTTTGGGTTTGGATGTCCTGTAGTCCAGGTAGGGATACATATTCATAGATCTGTATTCTAAACTAGTACCTTCTACTATATTGCTTAGAGCAATTGCTTATAAACTTAATGTCATTAAATTTTTTAATGTCACATCACTATCAATAAAATATTTTTGAGTGTGCATCTCTTTGTGCACAATTGTTATAAATTATATATATTACTTTCTTGCTGTATATTGGTAAGGTTCCACTTATTTCCTTTTTTAGGCAAAAATAAAGATAAATACAACATGTGTAATGTTTTCACATCCATATTAATCATTTCACATGTCACATTTGAAAGTCCATTGTGATAGAGAAGTAATATGGCCTATTTTCTTCCCTGATAAATGAGGGATATTATCCATCCTGCTTATCTCAGAGTTGACAAGAGACTCAAATGAAATGAAATAATAGTGATTATAATTGTATCAGTTAGCTATCACTATTTAACAATATTATTTTAATGATTATTTTATTATTTAATGATTTCTCCAAATAAACTTAAATTATATTGGTATATTAAGATATTCTCTGGATTGAAAGACTTCATTTGGAGGAATTACCATGAGTTTTCAGCTATATTTTGCTGGAAGTTCCATTTTTCTTTATGCCACACTATTACAAATTTTAAAACTGTAAATATCATTTGACCAATGATGAGACTAAAGCCTCAGGACATTTGTTATTATGATTATACCTCACATACTAGCCCAAGGATCTGAGTATGCTTATAATAGAGAATATGTATTAAAATGAAATGAGTACATGGATACTAGCTTTTTGTTTTTTTAAGGAAAGATGGAAAGAGGAATGATTGAATCAAAAAAGTTAGGCTGAGGAAATCTGTTGCAGTTGGGCATAAATATAAGTTCCAAGTTTTTGAGCTTTTAGGGCAAAAGGAAAATATCTGCATACTCTTGTTATCCAATAAAAGATAGCATTATAAGAGACAACCTCTTTTATTCTCTAAATTTGAACTAAGGGAGAAATTTGCATTGAAGTTATTTATGTTAGTAGCATCACCAAGTCTTGATTGCTATTGTTATGAGATTTTTTTCCTTGTGGGTGCTCTTTATACTGACCTTCCATGAGAGAATTATGCTGAGAATAATAAATGAGAATCAATAAAACTCTTGGGCAGCTTTTAAAAAGATAGCATATAAAATTTAAAAAATAGTGTTATGGAAATAAAATAGATGGATTATATTGCAGGCTCAGTTTAGTTCAGTTGCTCAGTCATGTCCAACTCTTGAGACCCCAAGGACTGCAGCATGCCAGGCTTGCCTGTCCATCACCAACTCCCAGAGCTTACTCAAGCTCATGTCCATCGAGTCAGTGGACATATTGCAGATTACATACAATTAAAAAGGAAATTACTAGATTGGAAGATAAATCAGAGGAAATTACAGATTGCAACAGAGAGAAACAAAGAAATAGAAAATGTTAGGAGCTATAGAAGATAGAGAGTGAAGTGAAGTGAAAGTTGCTCAGTCGTGTCCGACCCTTTGCAACACCATGTTCTATACAGTCCATGGAATTCTTGAGGCCAGAATACTGGTATGGGTAGCCTTTCCCTTCTCCAGGGGATCTTCCCAACACAGGGATCAAACACAGGTCTCCCTCATTGCAGGTGGATTCTTTACCAGCTGAGCCACAAGAGAAGCCCAAGAATACTGGAGTGGGTAGCCTATCCCTTCTTCAGCAGATCTTCCCAACCCAGGAGTCAAACTGGGGTTTCCTGCATTGCAGGTGGATTCTTTACCAAATGAGCTATCAGGGAGGCCTGGAGGATACAGTAAAGGACTCTGAACTGTCTAAACAGTTGTGGAAGAGAACAGAAGAGGAGGTAATGTTTGAGGAGATAATGACTGATCAATTTCTAGAGTTAATGAAAGACATGAATTCTCAGATTAAAATCATCAAACAAATTTATGAACAAAACAAATTTATGAGCAAAGCCTCATAAATAGCAAACTGAAGAAATTTTCAAAACAAAAATATCCTTCCCCCAGGTTACCTATACATTTAATTGCAAGCAGAAGATAATTAAACAAAGAGAACTGAATTTCAGTAGCAGCAATGCAATCAGAATGATTCCTTCAAAAATCAGAGGAAGAAATCAGACAACCTAGAATTATATATCCAATTAATGCATCTTTCAAAACTAGTTGAAAAAAGGAAACTTGCAGATGAATAAAAACAGTGTTCATTAGCTACCAACAATTCTTAACAAAATCACTTCTAAAGGATAGACTTCAGAAGAGAGGGAAATAATCTTAGGAAAAAAACAATGAAATAAATGCACACTTCAAAAGAAAGCAAGAAAGGAAACCCACACAAATGCAAATAGGACAAATAGATAGTACAAAGTAAGATGGTAGAAATAAATCTAAATTTAATTGTAGTTTAATTATAAATAGGAAAACTGATATATTTAAAAGATAAATGTTTTAGGATTTGCTGGAAGAAAAATAGCACTAAAAAGACAGCAAAACCCAGTTTTATGTTGTTTAAGAGACTGGTCTAAAATTATGAGGACACACAAACATAAAGAACAGATCTGTGGTGGTCAATGTGGTGTGGGGGAGTGTGGGGGAAGGGATGGATTGGGAGTTTGGGATTAGCAAATGCAAACTAGTATGCATAGAATAGATAAAAAACAAGGCCCTATATATTCAGTATCCTGTAGTAAACCATAATGGAAAATAATAGGAAAAAATGTATATATTTCTAAGAATACACACACACACACACACACACATATATATATATATAATCTGAATTATTTTGCAGTATGCCAGAAGCTAGCATAACATTGTAAGTCAATTATACTTTAATTGAAAAACTTAAACTCTTCTGAGGGAAGCAAAATAAGAAAGAAAATAACTAGGGCATAGAAAAGTTGAAAATAAAAGAATAGAAAAAGACATACCAGGCAACCAAAAGAAAGATTGTGTAGCTGTGATAATTAATAACAAGCAAAGTAGAGTTTTAAGGCAAAAGCATGACTGAAGATAAAGAGGGTTCCCATTTGGATGAAAATATTTCAACTCCTCAGAGATAGGTAATATTTTAAAATTTGTGTACACCTTCAAATTATATAAAGTAAAAACTGCAAGAATTGCAAAGAGAAACTGACAAATGAACATTGTAAACTTCAACATAACCTCTCTTTCTCAAAAACTGACTGCTCAAATAGATAAAATATTAGTAAGAATAAGGAATATTTAGGTAAAACAACATTGATCTACGTATCATATGTAATACAATCACCTAACAGTGAGAAGACCCTCAGTTTTAAGGATTATATAACAGTTAGGAAAATTGACTCTTTACTTGGCTATAAAGCAACTCTGAACAAATTAAAAAAATCAGCATAAAAAAATCAGCATCATATGAATACTGATTCATATACACATTATTCTCTTCCCATAGTAAGAGATTATAAGCTTAATCCCCTACAAAGTACCTTATTTTTAGAGAAACTGAAAGAAATAATAATTCTAAATAACTCATGCATCCAAAGCAAATTATAGTGGAAATTAAGAAATTCTTGAATCTGGAGAATAAATAAAACATGACATATTAAAATTTGTGGGATATAAGAAAGGAAGTGCTAGAGGAAAATTCAAAGCTGTATAATAGAAAAGAAGAAAGGCTAAATTAGTAAGCAAACATCCTAAGTTAGAAAAGCAATACCAATAAAAATAAAAAGCAAGAAACTAGTAAAGATAAAAAAATTAAGGAGGAAACTTTGAACTTTTTCAAATGCTAACAGGGGTTGTCATTAATCTGTTCACAAAATATTTCTACATACAGGCAAATGGAATGGCATTTCTTTGATCCTTACAGTTATGTATGGTCATGGCATTTGCTTTGGCTGGTGAACTGTGAGTGGAAGGAAGTCTGCATCATCTTTGGATGGAAGTTATGGTTGTCAGTATATGGCTGACAAAAGTCTGTTTTTGTGTCACGCTTAACAGCAACGCTTCAGATGGTGGCTCCTCAATCAGTCTGATACTGGAGCTGAGTCCTCAGCCTAACTATGACGGACTTGTAGTGGAAGCAAGAAATAAAGATCACTGGTTGTGATTTGGTGGTTTTCATAACAGTATAATCTAGTGCAGTGATTCTCAACCTGTTGGTGATTTTGCCACTGAGGAAACATTCGACACTGTCTGGAGACATCTTGGTTGTCACAACTGGGGCAAGGTGTAGGGGTTCCACTGGCATGTCAGCAGAGATCAGGGATGTTGCTAAACATCTTACAATGGACAGGACAGCCCCACACAACAAAGAACCCAGCACAAAATATCTAGTACAAAATATCAATAGTGCCAACATTGAGAAACTCTGATTTTGTGTATGTAGCTTGAAAGAGTAAGAAGCAAATGTTTACCAAAAGAGGTGAAATCACACTGATTGTTTTTTTCTTTTGCTCCTATTCCAGTGAATTCTATGTTCAATCTCCCTGACACTGAATATGTTCGGTCCCATTTTTTTATCTTCCCTCTGATAAGGCTTGGTGAAGGTCAAGCACTGAAGCACAATGATTGGACCGAAAGTGTTAGTGTATGATCGAGTCATTATGTATGTGCTGATGTAGGCAAGGTCACGCAGTAGTGGAGGAATTCTCTGTCTCTAGATTTTCGGATAATTCTCTTTCCTGGGATCATAAGTACATCGTAATATGGTTGGTGTCTGTATTTGCCTCTCTCTGTCTCTCCCATTTACCTTTCTTCTTTTCTGTTTCTTCCTTCCATGCAGCCTAAGTAGTGGCATGGCCAGGATCCTTACCTCAGGAGCAAGCTGAGCTATCTCTTTGCTCTTTCTCTTCTCAAGTGGCAGTTAGGTCTACAGCTACTGCATGGACCACAGCCGGGGCAGTTTGATGCTGAGTGCTGCAGCATGCTCTTCTGTGGTCTGTGGATGTTTGGGTTTATTCATTTTGGAGCTGGCAGGTGTGATCAATTGATTGTTTACCTAGGCAAAAACAGTATTCCATATGGTTCTGTCCAGTCCACTAAAACTCTTTGCACTGAGGTTTAGAACCAACACCTGAGCTAAGAGTGTTGCTTTGATTTCCACCTAACATTATTACTTGCTCACATATTACCCCTGAGCTCTTACTTGAAAGAATGGCTGTAGTCTGTATTTTCATACTCCTGGCCATTGTTGCGGTCTAGTTGCTAAATTGTGTCTGAGTCTTTTGTGATCCCAGGGACTGTAGCCTGCCAGGCTCTTCTGTCTGTGGGATTTCCCAGGCAGCAGACTGAAGTAGGTTGCCATTTGCTTCTCCAGGAGATCTCCTGACCCAAGGCTTGAATCCATGTCTCCTGCATTGGCACACTAATTCTTTACCAGTGAGCCGCCAGGGAAGCCCACCACCTGGCCATGATATTATATAATTGCAGGGCAAGTAAACCTCACTGCTACTTCTTCAGCAATTTAAATTCTCTCCATTTTAGCTAGACTAAGCTCATGATTCCTCTCAATAGAGAACTTAACCTCTTGCCGAATGATGAGTTAGTTATCAGCTAACATATTTTAAACACTCAGTGTTCACTAGGCAGTCATATAAACATTTTAATGAATTACATCATTCAGGTCTCAATAACCCCATTTGAAGCAGATACTATTACTATATCCTTACTTAGCATATGAGGACAGTGGGCAGGAGAGAGTTTAAGGAACTTGTTAGCAGTGTACATGCCACCCTTGGACTTCAGAGACTATGCTGTGAACCCCTAACCATCTTGCTTGCCCTGTGACTTAGATTGTAATCATCCCATCTTTCTTTCAGTTCAGAAGGTGGCGGTCTTGGTTGAGTAGGACACTTGGCAAAGTAGAGACCCATCACAGGTAGAACTTGGTGTTCTCCCCTCACTCTCGCTGGTGCTGCCTGGGTCTCAGGAACATTAATTTGAAGCATTTGGCCTCAGTATGTGCTGTCCACCCTTGGAAATGAAATGCAAAACTGCCCTGGTGCCATTGCAGGGCTTGTTTCTCTGACACTGACTAGAAAGCTTGGTTAGAAGCTCAGGGGACATCAGCTAGAAAAGCGAGTATGTCAGGTTGATTTGGGAAATCGGTACTGTAAGCTCCTCAGAATCACAAGCCTAGTGTTCCCTTAATTAGAGAGGTGGCCCTCCAATCAATATTCTTGCTATTCCTTGCTGAGCCATTCTCCTTGCTTCCCAGCCAGCCACTCTGGGGATTTTCCGCTGACGATGGTACAATCCTCCTGGGGCTATACAAAGCACAGAAGGGGAGAAGGAGCATCATTTGTTGGCCTGTTACATGGGGTTGGTAAAGCACAGGACTGCATTCATCAAAGCCAGTATAGTTCTTCCCGGTTTTGTATTCGGAATGCATGTTCCATGGTTCACAAGTGATGGCAGGATGCAGCAGGTACACTGAAACATAGTCTGGAAGTGTTGAAGCATTTTAAATTTTTTGTTGAAAAAAGAAAATACCAAAAGCTCCGTATAAGGAACTACACTGTCCCAAGACTTGAACTCTGCCCAGATGTCTGTTATAGCTAGTTTGAACTTTGCGTGAGTATCTTCTTACCTAATAAAAGAAACTGAGGTGATAAGAGAGAAAATAAAAACGCAGTCACCAATTCTCACTGTTATTGATTCAGTATCATATCAGGCACTAAATGATTGATGCATTATCTCATTTAATTTTCACAGCCATCCTACAAGGTAGAGTTCTAACATCCATATCATACATATGAAGAACTGGGGATTAGAGTGCCAGAGTAAATTGTCTACAATCCCACAGGATTTGAATTCTGGTCTCACTCACTCTGAAGCCCCTTATCTGAACCACTGGTTTGAATTTGATTTATTTGCTCAAATGAAATTAGAAATTCCCACTCCAGATTTGATTAATCAGGATTCTCTCATAATCCTTGCTGACGGTATGAAATAAACTGATTAGTCTTAAAGCATGGCTGTAACAGGTCACCTCGGCTATGTTTATAGGGATAATATAATTACAGCAGTTTTCAGGGGTTTTCAGACTCCCCCAAAATAAACATTAGTGAAGAAAGATAAGTTAGGGACCCCAATTAGCCAGTTTGGATCAGTTTCACTAGCTGGATGTATAACTTCCCAGTTCACTTTCCTTGTGTAAACACAGCTGTGATGTACCAACACATGCCTTGGCATGCTGGGATCCAGAAGTAAGATGGAAGTTCTTAAAGAGAATTCTGAAAACTGTGTTTATCATCTTGTCCTTTGCTGTCTTTCCTTAGGGTCAGATATTTATTTGGCATAAAATTGAGAAAGAAAACACAAGCTCATCTAAATGGTTCCTTTATAACCTGAGGAAAAGACCTTGAGTTATGACCTCAAAAGAGTTACATCAATAAAAGAGTCCCTTGAAACACTTATTCTTCTGTAATTTGAGCTAGTTTGCTGCTGTTATTGTTAAAGAACAATTGGCATATTATTTCACTTACTCCTCATATTGGGACAGTGAAGAGTCTAATAAAGTGTCAGCTTGTTCTCAAATGGGCTTTGTCCAACATTAGAAGATGTACACAATTCCTGAAACTTAGACTTCATTTGGGAAGTTAGCTAATGACAATCAAAGAGAAAGTCTAGAGAAACAGTGAAGAGAAAGGAAAACAAAGGGAATTACGTGTTAACAGAGATAAATTTATACTTTTCAGTTTCAGGGTTTGAAACAGTGTGGAATCCACCATTATTCATTGAGGATTCTCTTCAGTGTAGGGGATTAAAGCTCTTCATTGAGGATAAAAACATGAGTTTGTTAGTTCTGCATTGGCACTCAGTGACTTTATACCCTAAGATTAAGTAGAGGCTTACAACTGAGTAGTTTAGCCTGATGCCTTACTTTAAAAAAATTTTCATGCAACCGTTTAATTAATGAGTGTTCTTCTTTGGACTGATGTTAGCACAAGCGAAGGAGGGAGCCAACCAAGTATGGAGTGGCAAATAGATTTTCTTTCCTGTGACAATACTGATCAATAGAGTCAGCTTTGAGATGACTGAGGCCAAATCTGGGTTTGATTAGTGATGTCTGTCATAGACATTGCAGGGATGGGGGAGGGGAAGAATGTTGGTAGGATGTGTATAGTTAATATTGGTGATATAAATTCTGCAGTTTGAACTGTAGCAAATGCTGTGTCTGTTCCCTAAAAAGCTTCCCCACTACTTTACTCTAATACTGAAAACATTGTCTCGAATTTGCTGCTTGGCTTATGTTATTATTAAAAAATAAAAGCTAACATGAATTGGGTTCTTATTGCATGTCAGGCAGTACTTGCACTTTGCACATATTATCTTATTTGCTTCTATTTCACAGATGAGGACTGTGAGACTCACTCTCTAGCAGTTGAATCAAGGTCTTTTGGGCATCAGAGTTTATGCCTTTAATCACTGCAATTTTGGAGAAACTTCTTTATTTTATATTGGAGTATAGCCAATTAACAATGTTGTGATAGTTTCAGGTAGACAGCAAAGGAATTCAGCCATCCATATATGTATATCCATTCTCCCCCAAATTCCTGTCCCATCCAGTCTGCCATATCACTGTGAGCAGAGTTCCCTGTGCTATACAGGAGGTCCTTGTTTGTTATCATTTTTAAATATAGTAAAACACTGTATTTTTTTTTAAACACTGCATTTTTAAGGCACATTCTTTTGAGGCTTCTGGTGAGGCTTTTTATCCCCCTCTCTACTTTGGGAGAACATCTTTCCTGAGAAACCAGAGGAATATTGAACAAGAGCATAAAGTACAGAAAACAGAAAGCACAGATCTGGAACAACTTTGTAATATACGGCTAGCCCTGATTTCTCAAGTCACATAAGCCATTGGTTCTTTAACAGGCATTGGCCTATTTTGTGAAGGGCCTTCTTTGGGATCCAGTGTATTTCCTGAGATGAGGAAGTTTTAAGTTTTGCTTTTATTGGGCAATAACTTAAAATTGCAGGGGGTACCGAATGGGGCTATATTGATAAAAAGGAATGTTTTGGTGGGTCCAGGGCATGAGATACTGCAGTGGAGACAAGTTGGATAGGTCCTTGCAGAGGAAAACAGCATTCGTCCACTTATTTATTCAATTGTTTATTTATCCAACAGACTTACTGAGTACCTGCTCTCTCTGGGCATTGCGCCAAGTGCTAGAGATAAAGGTTCCTGTTAACAGGGAGTTTCAGAAGGGAGGAGACTAGCTCTGGAAATAAATGATACACTTACAGAGTTTGTCTAAGTTTGCACTGGCTTCCCACCTTTTCCACTTGGAGAGCCTGTTTTCTCCTGGTTGGATATCACTCTTATTACAACACTCAACAATCTAATTCTAAACAACATAGATGAGATGAAAATTCACATGCATCATGTTAAGTAAAGAAAGGTCAAATACAATATTTTATCCACAACATGATCATAGCCATGTCAAAATTATATGAGTGTAACAAGATGACCTAACTGAAAATGTGTCTGAAGATTTTGAAACATTTACGAGGAGAAGCTGAAAAAAATCCTGTCTTTTAAGAGCTGCAAAGATTTTCTGTCTCATAAGAAAATCAGCCTTCTGAACTTCTCTGGGTCAGACTAGTTCTTTGTTCTAGGAAAATGACTGAATTGTCTTTATGTTACTGAAATGTAAAGCAAGAAGCTGGCTATTATTTGGGAGGCTTGTGAACTCATCGAGACACCTTTGACTGAGAAACCAAATGCTCTGCGTGGTCGTGTTCTTTTGTTGCCTGCGTACGAACACATCATCCTGTGTTCCTTTTATCTGTGTGGGCTGAGACTGAACTGTGCCCTAACTATGGTCACCTGCATCTGGGGTGGTCTGTAGATTATTATTTGAGCTTTTGTCTTCCAGGGAAGTGATTTCCAGAAGGATAAGCAGACACAGTTTTTATCTCATGTGGGGAGTATCAGGCTGACCTAGGGTTTGGGGTTGGACTGGGCTTTCAATGATCTATTAGATCTGGTCATCCGGATTTTGAGAAGTGCCCTGATTCTGGATTATTATTTTCTTATACTAAGTTTATGCTGGGACCAAAGAGTGGGGCCACATTCTTGTGAGTGAGGGTAGAGCTTGCTCTGGGAAGGAATGGTATTGCCTTTCCTTAAGATTGGTATTGCCTTAAGATTCCATAACATATTATGGAAAAACCCAAAGAAATTTTTTGGCCGACTCAAAAGTTTCCTTCTGTTCTTCTTGAACTGTAAGTAAAGTCTTATTAGAAGTTGGAGACTCGTCTCACTACTGCTGTGGAGAATCAACAGAAAATCTTCTTTCACTTTGGGGGTTCCAGACAAGAGGAGGTTCAATTTGCTCTCCCTCTGAGGCCTGGGGGATGGACCCCAGACTTTGGTCCTTAGAACTGCAGCAGAGGCAGGCTGCAGCAAAAGTAATGTAACCGCCACTTCCCCTTTCCAGCCTCTGTCCATGCCCTATTCTCCTAGATGGAAAATGGGATGGAATTTTGCGAGGACAGTATCCCCTAAGATCTAGCAGTCAAGTTGGTGAGGCTTGGAGACCTGGGCAGGCAAACACATTTGGTAAACAACAGAAAAGAAAGGATGGTAAATGGGAGAAAAAAAAAAGAGAAAAGAGGAAATTCTAGAGAATTATTTCCATTATTTAATTTCTATAGTTATAATATTTTCTGTAATAAATCAAGACTACATAGTGATATGATTATTGTGACCATCATCGACAAACCAAATCCTTCTTCAGCAAGGGGTTAATATCTGACATTAACTCCATCAACTAACATCCAATGTAAAAATTGGAGGTGTGTCATCTGCAGCGATATCTTTCACATAAACCTATAATTGATTGTTTTTTCATGTCCCAGGTGGAGTTTCTTGTGTTTTAATTTACACTGAGTCCATTTGTGCAGTTTTGCTGGTTTCATCAGGAGAGCATGTTGGTTGGTGAAAGTAGCCAGTCCTGAGAGCTAAAATCACCTAATTTCTTATTCTTGTAAAATGATTTAAGTCCTACTTATTTTTTAGTGTACGAAAGACATGTTCATGTATCTAAATTAAAAGGTACCAAAATTTTAAAAAAATGTAGTAAACATTGAAATGTTCCTTCCTGTTGCTCTTCAGAGATGATTATTTACCAATTACCTGAGTAACTTTTCCAGAGATAATTTATGCATATATGAGCAAATACTTGTGTCTGTGGTGTTTTTAAATGTACATTTAAATGTTCCTCTTGAGCCTGACACTCTGTTGAGCATTTTACATGCATTGATCCTTCAACTGTCACAATATACCTATGAATACGGACTTGGGTTTTTTGGAGGGGGCAGGGGGACTCAGGTATTGTTAACATCCCCATTCTGTAGAGGAGGAAACTAAGGCTCAGAGACCATGGTGCGCTGAGCTGTCTTGTTATACCAGTGTGTGAGAACCCTTTGTTAAATTGTTAGGAATTTTGTGATCTGGTTGACCACAGACTGAACTTGAAATTGAAACCATTGGGAGTGTTTGCATTTGTAGAAATTGGCAGAGGCTGCAAATCACATTCCTTCTAGCCAGAACTGGCTGGGCAATGTTTACCAGCATACCATTTCTCAGAGATACCCAACAACTTGTTCAAGATCACAAGCTAATGGTGGCTGAGTCAAAATTTGGCCTCAGGCCTCTCTGACTCTGGACCCTGTGTCCTGAGCCAGGATCACACCGAGAAGCAGGAGAAGATGAACTTGAGCTTCCCAGTGCCTGTTCTGGTGACCTCCCAGTCCTTGGACTCTCCAGATCTAGGCTGCATTATGCTATCTCTCTTTCTCTTTTGTAGGCACTTTCATTTTCATTAGTGTCTCAATAGTTTGTTTCCTTCTCATCATGAAACTGACCTATGCTTCTTGCAGACAAGTTGTAAAATGAAGAAATGTATTAAGAAGTGAATAGCCATCCCTGAAATAACTGGTGCTAGCATTTTGTCACCTTTTACTGACTTTGACCTTTGTGTTTGGTTGCTTGAACTAAGCTTGATTCTTATTTTGTACCTCTGTTTTTTGCCTTTGGACATTCTTCTCTTTGATTTGTTATTTGATGTTTCTTTGTACTTTTCACTCTGCTTGTTCACATAGGATTCCTGGCTGTGACATGGGCTGCAATTAACCCCATTCTATGTAGCATCAGCATGTATGGTGAAAAAAATAAAATAAAATAAACAATGTAGTCAGCTTTATCCTTGAATCAGGCCCAGTGCCTCAAGAGGCTCATGATGTGAGAAGCAAGAAGGAAACAAAACCACCAATTCAGGTTGCCTGATTCACACTCCCTGTGATATGTGTGTCTTGAGTGAATGAAGGCAAAATCACACACACTGTTTACACTGTTCTTTCTCTTCCTCTCACTATTTTTTTCCACTGAACTAGCACACAGTAGTTGAATTTATGTAATTTGCATGTGCAAATTACATACTTTCTTGCTAAAACAGAGCAGCAAGAGGAGTTAAGTAAAACAGCCTTCTAAAGCATAGAAAATCAGTTACTCAATGTTAGTGCATCGTTAACTTTAGCTGTAACAGCTAACAATATTATATTTCACCTCTTGAATATACCTTTAAGACAATATTTATGTGTTTGTATGTGTGCTAGCAAGTGAGTCTCACTATACATACACACACACACACACACACATATGTATATATAAACCATAATAATTAATTCTGCATCAGGAAATTAAAGAGGAGCCGTTTTCTTCACAACATTTCAATAGTGAGTAAGTGGCATAGAGAAATAGAGGCTGTCCCAAGAGACAAACCCTGTCCTTGGCTTTGGGCTATGCAAGCCCTGTAGGTTCTGAGCATCAGTGATACAAATTGTGCCAATCTGTTAGAACAGACCCAGCTTCCCAGTGGTTTTGTGACTGTCGCCTGCCTCTGCATCTCTTATAATGAAATGGTTCTTGGACAGCTGGGTTATCAGCAAAGAACTATGTAGGAAGTGCCCTGCCCAATTAATCAGATGTCATTCTGACCAGATTTCTTCCTCACACTGCTTCATGGTAAACAGCAGAGTATTAATAAATGAAAATCAAAAAGAGACAAAGGAGAAAGACATCATTTTTATGTATACTTGTCTTAAGGCATATTTTTCCATTTCTGAAACTTGAAAAATAACCATCTGGAAAGAATCATATTATAGACAAGGCATGTCATGACATTTACAGCAAATATTTTTTCCTGTGAGGATCAGTATTCTCTCATTGCCCCATCAACTGCCATATAATCAGATACCCATAAAGCATTCAATAAATAGAGGGTTCCTGCAATAAATCAATAGTGCAGGAATAATATGTTTTAAGTGTTCACATTTTCCTTTGTTTATCTTTCTTTTTAAACACACAGTTTTGCGTCACAAACCTCCTTAAACGTTTGTCTTTGTTTCTTTGCCTCTCAGCCACCCAGTCTCGGGCAAATGACATTAAACTGCACCACTGCAGAGAGATCTCTGGCATAAATAAATGTATCAGGAGGTCAAGAGGTCAAGAGCATAAATGAGGCAAAGATTTCAAAGAAATCACCGACCAAATGATTTATAAATCATGGAAAATACTGCTCCAGCCATAAAAGAGAAATTAAATTTATACATCATGAGCTTCAAGATGCTTTGGGTTCTGGTGGGTAACTGGGTTAGAAATGGAAGAGCTTATGTCATCCTGTTGTTGGTTTGGAGCCTTGTTACAGCGGCATTTACCCCAGGACTCTAAATCAGGACGACTGAGATTAAACTCCCCTGCCCTTCTCCTGTGTCTCCAGAAACATTTGCTTTTACCTCTGACCTAGAATTTCCACCCCCCAGCCTCGACTCTGGAGTGGGGTAAAAATCAGTTCACGGTTGGGCAGGATGATTGTACCCAGGAGTGAATATGAGCCTCCCATCTGTTGGTGAAAGGCTGAGAGTCCTACCTTTGTCTGCAGAAAAGCAACAGAGAATTAATTATAGCATCTGCCCTGGCTGGCCAAGGAAGCTGTGGAACTGAGACCTTCTGGAACATAACAGCCAAAACATCTATAGGAGAGAGTAAAATGAGCCAGTTTCTGTAAAAAGAACAATAATACCTTATGCTATACTCATCTGTAAAGAGAATCTGTCCAGAACTTTTACAGCTTAAAAATAATCCTTTCTACTTTTTGACATTTTCTTCAAAAACATGATGTTTAATCATTTCTCTCTTCCTCCCTCCTCCCCAATTTCTTTCTTTTTTTCTGCATTTGGGAAAATATCAGATTGGAAACTGCTTGAAAGTATCTATTTCATCTCTACATGAAATGTACACAGTGATCTGTACATAAAATTGAAGTAATTTCATGGGGAACTTGCCGAAAATACAGTCAGTTGGGAATGTCACTTCCGAGTTAAGCAGATGTGAAGCGGCAAATGACACCATGAACAGCCATCAAACTTTGGAATTGATTGCTGCTTTTTATGACCTATCCGATGGGGACTTAAACTTGGGGCTAGTTTTAAAGTTTTCCTGGAAACAAATTTTGGTAATCCTACTCAATGGAAACAATATGCTGGTTCCTAGCTTGAAATACAGATCTGTGGTGATAACAGAGAAAAGCAATATGCTGTGTCAAGATTCCTTTGCTCTCACAATCCCAGGTAGGATTTTAGTGGGACTCTGAGGTTTCTTCCTTCTCTTTTCCTGCCTCTCTCCCTCCCCACTTTCCCTCTCTTCTTTCCTTTTCTCTTTTCCATTTCTATTTTTTCTTCTCAGGCTTCTCTTCTTAGCT
Source organism: Odocoileus virginianus (assembly GCF_023699985.2). NCBI lineage: Eukaryota > Metazoa > Chordata > Mammalia > Artiodactyla > Cervidae > Odocoileus > Odocoileus virginianus. The sequence goes on from NC_069676.1 coordinate 65,533,865, forward strand.
TCAGGTATTTGCAGGAAGAAAATTTGTTGGAAAAATTTTGGCTATGTGTTTTGCTTTTTAAATATCTAAGACTCATTTTACTCAAACATTTGGGATTAAAGAAATGTTAAGAAGATACATTCTCCCCACCCCCGCCCCCCATATACTTTTTCTAGTTTTCCTAAGCTTAGGATATATGTTAAAGGGCATTTAATCCACAGCTTGATACTGCCTTTATCCTTACATTATCAAAATTGGGTTTTGAGTCACCTTGCTTAATGATGTCTTTCCAATTCTCTTTTCCTTGATAATTGGAAAGTTGAGTCTTATGGGTCTGGCCACAAATCTATGCTATGTCTGGAATTCTGGCTCCTAAGAACAGGTTAGTACTATTTTCTTTCTTTATTCATTTTAGAAGGATGTTTTATCTTCCTTATCTTAGAATCACTATAAATACCCCAGTAGGGCATCTACATAAGAATCATTGCTTTCCCCAAATAGATTTAATATAGAAAGTTGAATAGGTTAAAAATCAAACAAGCTCACATAAGCTGCCTTACTCTTCTCTGCCTTTAGCTTTTTCACATTGAAGAAAGGCAAATCTGAAAAAGAAACAGATTTTTGCAAAGATCTGAACATAACACTGCAAACCTTTTCAGTGGTTTCCCCCAATATTCTTATAGCAGTTTGCTTGGATTATGTCTCATTACTCAATAAAGGACAAAAAAGGATAATAATTCACATCTTAGTAAAAACATGTAAAGTATATATCTGGAGAGAACCTGTTGATAATGTTTAGTTTGTTTGCATTTTTCTGTGACTTGTTAGAAATTTTGAATGCTTTTTTGTTGAGCCAATTTGGTTGCTCACTTAGCCCCTTCCTTACACTGTGGCTCTGGTGTTCTCAGTTATAGCTGCCTGTGTCAGAGTTGGGCTTTCATGTAGTTGGATCTGTTGGGCCAAGAAAGAGAAGAGAGAATCTCTGCTGCCACTAAATCTCTAACTTTGTTAAAGGTTTTATTCATTTTTAAGGAAGTGAGCAATGAGTATTACCATATTTGCCTTTTCTGGCCCATTGCCTTTTCTTTTTCCCCAAAAGAATTCCTGCTTTTATTGCAAATACTTTTTGTAAGGGTCCCATATTTTCAGTGCAGTGTTTGTCTGGATATTACAACATAGGGCAGGCTGCCCCGTAGGGGATCATGTGTTTCCACAAGAACAATATTATAACGAGGAGGAGGACATTCCATCTAACAAATCATTGTAATAACATTTATCATGATAAAAAAGCAAAAATACTATTATATTTTCAGAGGAAATGCAATGTAAAAATTCATACCTTTGTGACAGATATTGCTTGAGATGATTTATAAGTTATCCAAATTATATCTCTGGTCCAGTGGCTGTTGATCACGTCACATGGCTTTTTTTTTCTTTTTAGCACATGATATTTTGTTTGTGCTGAAAAATAAAGTCATAATCTTGAACATGCAGATGAAGAGAGGGCTGAGGTACTCTGTATATAGGCTGTGTGATGAGGTCTATTATTACATGGCTGCTATACAGTATATAATCGTGGATGACAAGCACTGTGACAGTCTGAGTAGAGAGTAAGTGAGACAGTAATTCAGAAATACTAGTCTCATAAGGCAAAAAAAAAAAAAAATCCAAAACCAAATATTTCTTACTGGTTTCAGCATGGAATTTCTTTAATAATACTCTCTGATTTAAGTGAAATCAGATCTAATTCCCCAGGGCCTATTTTAAAGAATAGAGAAGAATCTTGTACTTAGTTCATGGACAGAAGACTATGATATAAGAATTCTTGACATTTTTTTCTTTTGTCGTCTGAATATCTGCTTCCTTAATTTCCCTTTGTAGTAAAAGCAATTAGGAGCATGGTCTCTGCAGTTAACAGTTTAAATCTTGCTTCAGCGACAAACTGATCTTATGCAGGCTACCTGACTTCTTGCCTCAGTTCTGTTCTCTGTAAAATAGTGAAGACAGTACTACCCACCATGTAGAGTCACTGTGAGATTTAAGTACACGAAAAGCAGAAGAGTGCTTGGCACGTGGTGAATTAGCAATCACTAAATATTCACTGCTGCTATTATTACTGTTGCTATTGAGCACCCACCTTTTGCATAGACAGGTTAAGGCAAACTGGGCTAGCCTATGCTCACATGATTCTAACCTGGCTAGATGTTAATTGCTAAGAGTACTAAAACAAGGCTCTGAGACCTCCAAAGGCAAACTGAAAATTAAGCACTTGGCTGTTAAGGGACAGTACCTGTATATGCATGATAATTTTATAGTTAAGAAAAATGGAAATGTAAGTGAAAATCTGATAATGAGGAAAGAACATTGGATTATGAGTTGGAAAATGTGCCTTTAAAAACAAAAAAACAAACAAAAATTCATGACCTTGGGCAGATCACATGTCCTCCTTGAATCTCATCAGCCAAATGAGAATGGGAGTGATGATACCCACTCTGTGTGTTTCCCAGGATTACTATGGGATCCGATTAGAAGAAACTTGGGCACAGGAAAGCTCTCTGGAAAGATGAATGTGCTGTTCAGGCAGGAGGTGATGCAAGTTGAATGACAGAGCAGGCTCTTGCCCATCAATCCTGCACTTCCGCTATTGCTGCTACTGCTCCAGTATGGGATGCTGGAGGATGGCCCGATTGCAAATTCCAGGGCACGCACATGGCCTGCTGATTGCACTGGCACCTGCTGTGCAAAAGGAACCAGGGTGCATTTTTATGTGTCAATTCCGGACAGACAGATAATTTTGCTTTGGAATAAAGAAGCTTTCCTGGGTGAAATGGGACAAATGCTTAGATCCCCATATCTTCTGAAACAGCATCTGAATGGTTGAAGCTTTGTGCCCTTTAAGGTCTGAATGATACCTAGTAATTTTGTGACAGTCTATTCCTTAGGCAGAGTCGCAGAGTTCAGCAGCCACCCCCTACAGCCCTGGCAAAAGCAGTTTCCGAAAATGCCAAAATAGAGAGGAGTTAATATACAGTGCGGAAGAGGAAAGGCCCAGGGAGTCCAGATCCAAGCCAGGAGACAGGTTTCAACAATGAGGGAGAAAGAGAGTGAGGATGCACACGCACGTGTGTAAGGCACAGAATTAAGAGACCCAGAAATCTCCCCTACACCACCAATCCAGATGCAGAAATAAGAGGAGGGGGCCCGGTTGGGGCCCTAATCTATCACTCAGCCTGGCACGAGCAGGGAAGTCACGAGCCTGGCACCAGGCGCTGTGCTCCGGGGCCGCCTCCCCGCCTTGGGCGGCAGAAGGGCTGCAGGCTGAGCCGTGACATCCTGGGCCTGTGCTCCTCAACAGATGGCACTGTAAATCTGAAATATTCCACAGGAGAAAGACAAATGGGAATCAGCCGAGAAGGCTCGGAGCCTGGCATACGGAGCGAAATAAATAGAGGCCCAGCATCCTTATGGGGCCGTTCCTTCCTCCTGCTCTTAAATATCACACTTCTGAAGTCATCTCCCATTGGAACTCCCAGCAACTGAATAGGTTTATAAACACAGTTCTCTCTGGGCAGAGGGAAACTGAGAACATCAGGAAACTTTGCCCTGATGCTTGCAGCCCCAAGTTAGGTGTGGAGATTGAACTTTTGAATGATTTCACACGTGACTCCACTCTGGCTGATGACTCTGCCCTTATCCCCCACCCCCTGGCCCCATTATTGCACAGGAAACAATCCCTTCCCTAATCTTCTTAAACATTTGCTGACTCTTTGCTATGTATAAATCTCCATCATTCATTCATTCGCTAGTCATTTATTCTCCTTTATTGAGCATCTCCTTTTTCTCCTATGCTATGCTTATGACTGAGGCCACAGAGATAATTGATGGTAACTTGCCCTCAAGAAGTTCTAGTTCAATGTCATGGATAGATATTAATCAGGCTTACAAAATCAAATACAATAGTTAAAAGGCTCGTTCTGCCCTTTAACAGAGAGAGAAGCTCTCGATGGACTGATAAAATTTGGAGTCCAGTATTATCTTACCTGTGTTTCAGTGAGTCCATTTATGACAAATTTCAATTAAGATGTTTCAGAATCTCTTGTTTGAGGCTGATGTATGTGGTTGTAAAATATTTTAAATGTCTTTATAGTACTCATACAGAGCATAAAATCCATCTCTCGCTATGCTGGAGTGGGCATGGCAACCCACTCTGCACGTGTTATTCTGCAGCTCTGCCCGCCGTCTTGAATGTCAACTGCTTTGTTGTCTCTGATCTTCAGTCACACTGTTCCAGTTTCAGTGAGTGCTCTGCCCAGGTCCCTCATATGAGTGCCTCGTTGCAAGCTCTCAGGCATCAGCATAAATAGCATTTCTCCAGAGAGGCAGGATGTTGTGGTGGCTGAGTGGACTCTGCAGCAGTCCTGCCAGGATCAAAATCTGAACCAGCTAATTGCTAGCTATTTGATGGTGAAGGAGATGGTGGAGGACAGGAGAAGCCTGGTGGGCTGCAGTCCATGGGGTCACGAAGAGTCAGACACGACTGAACAACTGAACAACAACAATGTGATCTTAGATTCCTTACTCTGTTAATGTTTCCCCATTTAAACAATGTGGGTTTTTATGATACCTATCTCATTAGATTGTTAGGAGGTTTAAGTTAGAAAATATATGGGAAGTATTTACAGTAGCACTCAATAAATATTAGCTTTTATTGTTCCCTATGATATCTAATGGCTTCCCAGGTGGTGCTAGTGGTAAAGAACCCACCTGCCAACGCAGGAGAGTTAAGAGACACGGGTTTGTTCCTGATCCCAGGGTCAGGAAGCTCCCCTGGAGGAGGGCACGGCAACCCACTCCAGTTTTCTTGCCTGGAGAATCCCATGGACGGAGGAGGCTGGGGGGGCTACAGTCCACAGGATCACAAAGTTGGACGTGACTGAAACGACTTAGCACATATGCACTTCATATCTAAGCTGACTCACTCTTATTACTGTGTTACTCTCTGCCCTCTTTTGGTATGACACAAGTAGGTATGACAATCATGTAAGGTAATTCTGTGCTTATTTATCTGTTATCCATCTTTTCCAGTACAGTGTAGGCTCCACAAGGCTCTTTTACTTAACAAAGTATCCCCAGCACTTAGCATAGTGCTTGCTTATGGGTTGATCTTGGAAGTATGCTGCTTAGAAATCATTCTGTCTTGCTTTCCTAACAATGGAGAGTTCTGGATGCCAAACAAAATTTCACAAAATTTTCCATATTGTAATGGGCTTCTGGAGATATTCTCCTGAGACAATTATGAAATATAATATGCCCCCATGATATGATATATGATATCTGGATCTTTTTCAGATACAGGTAGGGAGGTTTCATTGAATCTTCTTAATGAAGATCAATCACCTAAAAATTAAATTAAGTTGATGCAACTAACTATTCAGTCCCACTTGCTTCTTAGCAAAAGCACCCAACCCACCACTGGGATCCCTGTTGCTAAGTTGTCTCAAGAAACAAATTGATTAATAGATTTTTTTTCCTAAAGGCCTTTCATGTAAGCAGGTCAAGTAGCTACGATTTCATTAGGGCCTCTCTAGTCAGTGATAGCTGTGCAATTTGGTTCCAAACACCCAACTTATAGATTGGCCTAAGCCCCACAGAATTGATTGTTTTGGAGGGATTTTAGAAGTCTGTGCATTGTCATTAACTATGATTAAGGAATTTTGGAAGGGGAGTAGGAAGCTTTGCTGAGAAGCAAATATTTGCACATTTCATTCAATGAAATGATGTACTAGGGCCAATGCACTCCCCCTTTCATCCTATGCTCTCAAAATCACAAAAGATATTAACGTTGTTTATTAATGACACTATTTTTTATATAAACTTCTAAAATGGAGAATTAGGAACCAGCAAGATACTGTCATACATTAGTGAGAGATTTGGAAATAACAAAGAAGATGGTGGCAAAGCCCAAAGGAAAAGTTTGACATGTTTTACAAGTTTGTTATTTTTGATAATTGGTCAAGTCTCCAATTAATTCACTTCTTCATTTTGGTACCAGTAGAACTTTAAGGGGATACAACATTAGGACAGTAAAAGTAAACATATTTATTCATATACATATATCTATCTCTATGTCTACTATCTATGTTGATATCCATGACTGTGTATATCTAAATCACCTATCTATATATAATTGTGGCTCATATTGTGAACAACTATAGTAGGTATATATAAAATGCACTTATTTTGTTCATAGTAGCAGAGGAATTGTAATTGAGAAGATAGCTCAAAGACCAGTGGTGGAAAATGAGGATCATGGAAGTAATGGTGAGTGAAGAAATCCGAGTTTGCACAATGAAAGATGCCCACTGTAGAATCCAGAGGAACTTAATTATATAAGATAACCCAATATCTGAAACAGTTTCAGAAATTATCATTTTTCTCTGAACTTCCAGGTATAGTTGAAAGTCAATAAATGATAATTAATAAGGTAGCTTTTTTAAAAGGATAATGTCAAGTACCTTTTTTAAGAGTTGAGATAGACTTTAGAAATTCCATTTTTACAACTTAAAAAATTTAGAATTTTTAATAGTTTTAGATTTATAGAGAAGTTGCCAGAATTATATAGAGTTCCTGTATAGTCTGGGCTTCCCTTGTGGCTCAGCTGGTAAAGAATCTGCCCATGATGTGGGAGACCTGGGTTGGATCCCTGGGCGGGGGGATAGAGGGGTTGGGAAGATCCCCTTGAGAAGGGAAAGGCTACCCACTCCAGTATTCTGGCCTGGAGAATTCCATGGACTGTGTAGTCCATGGGGTCTCAAAGAGTCAGACACGACTGAGCAACTTTCACTTTTAATACAAAATCACCTCATTTTGCAGACAAGAAAATTGTCCTAGAAAACGAAATGATTTGCTCCTGGCAATGTCAAGGGGAGAACCAGGATGCAATTTCCTCAGCTGGCAGCTGAGGGCTCTTCCTAGTAAACTGTGCCTTTTTCCATCTTGTGATTTTGTACTTCCTCTATGTTTTTGCTAATTAAAAATAAATTTGGTTCAGAAATTTATGGTGTGAAATAGATACAGGCAGAGCTGGCCTGGATGATGTCTACTCCATCTCTGGGGGTACCTGAAATATTTTTGAGTAACTCTCGGGCTCCAAGAGGAGGATAGTTTGGCAACATCTCTGTGGTTCAATGACAGAGCTTGTTAAAAGTTAACCATTTGGCACCATCTGCCCTGTGAGGCTTGAGGTGGGGCTGTAACTGTCTGAATCAAGAGCCACTGTGAGCAGGGAGGTGACTCAAGTACACAGGTCACAGGTGGGATGTGATATTCTATAAGAAGCCTTCTCTTAACCCTTTGAGATTAAACTTAAGAAAGAATCAAATAACTATATTTGAGTTCATACAAATCCCCTAACTGTACCTTTCATGTTATGTGTTCTTGGAATAAAGGCAAGATTGGCTCAAAATGTACATTTGGGTCCTCTGTTTTCCTCATTCCTAGAAAAGGAACTTCTTCACCTTCCTTAATTTTTCCTTTTACCAGTGTGGGGTAGGGAAAAAAGAGGAGCAAATAAGCAGTTAAAAAAAAAAAAGAAAAGAAAGAAAGAAAAAGACATTATGATATAAGTACTTAAAGTTACAGCCCAGAATCAGAAAAAATTGGATTTAATGCCCAGTGTTGATTTTTGAGGGAGTTACTCAGTCTCTGTGTGGCTCAGTTTCCTTACTGGTAAACAGGAATGGTAATTTATGGCAGGTATTCAAATATGTCACTGAGGGAACTGAATGAGATAATGCATCTAAATAGTTTTGCCTCAGGCATGGGAAACTGTCAGGACTTAATTAACAGTGGTTGTTATTTTTTTTCACTAGTACTACAATAGTAATATTGTCAAGCAGGGAATAAACACAAAAGAATGAATAAGCAACTTTTCTGAGGGCGAATCCATCAATCTTTTACTTTTAGTAGCACTCTTTAGAAAGTTACCTTTCCCAAAGTACTTGGTTTTTTCTTTGAACTTTTGATGATTATTTATTTAATGATAACAATACATTCTTTCATTCATATAGCATGGTGGAATTGTCAAAGTTGAACTGACTTATTTTATAGAGTTTTTTTTTTAAAACAGTCTCATGCTGTAAAACTGAGGTATCTGGGCTAAAGGATTTTTTAAAGATGGAAGTATTGGGCTGGCGAAAAAGTTTATTTGGGCAAATGAACTTTATGGCCAATCCAATACTTGAATTTTCACAATTTTCTTCAATCAGTTGTTTATTCAACAAGTATTTGTTAAGTGCCTGTTATGCGCCAGCACTATTCTAGTTACCTGAGATACACAAAACAAATATCCATGATATAACAGTTAGCTAAACCCAACATAACGTAATAAATTATATTGTATGTTAGATGGTTGTAAGTGCTATAGAAAAAGAGAAAATCAGGACAAGGCAAGGAAGGCTGGAAACCCAGAGGCTTGGTTTTATTTTTAATCAAATGTGACCCTTGTGGGGACAGGCCCTAGTGTCTGGGTAAAGAGAATAGATGCTAAAAGAACTGCTCTTTCAACCAACCACTCTTGATTTTCTGTTTTATTGCCTTCCAATGAGTCAGCTTTCCCTGCTCTAGCAGCCTGATTCTAGTTGCTACCAATCCTAGCAGATCCACTTTTTTTAACAGGCCCATCCAATTACTCTGACCCATAGCCCAGCCAGAGGTAGATGACAAGTGACATTCTAGAGCATGAACAATTCTCTCCTCCTCGTGGTTTTCTAGGATTATGGGCAAACGAGGGAACTCCATCTAGATGTTAGGTGGAAGCTCCTGGGTTTTCTAGCCCCTCTTGTAGGAATTCCAGCTTTCGTTCACAGGTGAGCTGCCAGAACACTCAAGTGCAAGGTAGCATTATCATTAATCTCCCAACCAGGGCTCCTATTAATGTGTCACTGAAACAGCCTATTTTCTTATACCAGTTCTCACCCCTTTGATATACTGGACATGTGTCAAAGAAATCAGAGGCCATCCATATCTTATCTTACATTAGGAAGAGGCATGTAGAAATGTCCCTTCATTACCAGGACAGTCATGTCAAAAAGAATCGACTTATTGTCAACGTTTCTAACCTAACAATGTTAATGGAGCCTTTAGACATCCTTTCTCCTCATTTGTTTCTTAGATGCCTATCAAGGAGACAGTTGCACGACTTTCCAAGCTCTGGGGAGCCCTGTGTATGTGTATTAAATGACAGCACTCTAGGCTGCTTATTATAAAGGATACAGGGGTAGGTGGGAGGATTGAGATCCTGGAAGGAAAGCATGCTGTTGGCGGAGTGCCAAGATGGTGAGAGACTCCAAGAAAGACTCCAGGCTCCAAAGTTCACTATTGTCTCTCCCCTCTCCTGTCCTCCCCTCCAAGATTTTCCAGCATTGCATGATAAGTATATACATTGACTGAAGACAGCCTTTAAGACAGTTCCCAGTAATGTTTTAGATACCTTTCTCCCTTAATTCATACATGTAGTTCAATTATTTTTTTCCTGAGACACAGGAGGAATTAAGGCAAGAAATCATTGGCTAGAGAATTTTCTAGGCCCTTCAGAAAGTACCTGGTGCTGGGTAGGGATATGCAAGTTGAAGCTGATCTTGGAGGAACCAGCTCCCTGATAACGTGCTGTTTGCCATCCAGTGCCGATCAATAGTAACAAGATGATGGGTTGATATTAATGAATAAATCAATAAGCCATTTCCCCCTGTGGAAGTTACACAAGTGCCTTGTCCTAATAGTATGAAACCATTGGAATTTTTCTTGGAAATGCCCATAGGCTCTTACAGTAAATCTCTTTCACAAATGGATAATTCACCCTTCTTTCTTTTAAGACACAATGAATATGCTCCTTAGATCTGCAGTCTTAATCAAACCCACTCAAAGGCAGTTGAACTTTGTCCAATCAGCGTGGTTCAGCAAGATACAACCGTCAACTGTGTGCACAGTACTTCCATAGATTTCAGGGGGCTATTTGCCATTTGGGGAAACGCTCAGCACCAGACACCCCTTTCATGTGGGAATCCCTTATGTATAACTCACAGAGGAAGGTTGTGCTCTGCCTTCCACTGCCATGTTGGGAGCTGATAGAATCCAGATTCTCCTCTCACCAACCCCTGGCTCAGCCAACTGGATGTTCTTACCCGGCTGCTTGGGCTGTGCGTTGTGATGTAAACTTGGAGGGGGTTAGTCATGGTGGTGGCACCTTGAGGCAGTGGCTGCGGCTCTCAGTGCTGATGGCACAGGTTATCTAGCAGTGGGTTGTTCTCCCCGGTCTTTCTTTTGTGAGCAGCTGTGTGTCTCTTGGATATGGCTTGTGTTTCTGGTTTTTGAGTTTGGGGGCTAATACTCTGAGTCACCTGACAACATTTTAAAAGTACCTTTCCATTTGAGTTAGCTAGAGTTGGTTTCCGGCCATTAAAGAAGCTTTATCATATTTCAGCACAGAGATGAAATGCCAGATGTCACTTGCTGCATTGTGTAAAGGAGAAGGCTGAGTCTTGGCAAGGTGAGTAACTTGCCAATGTTTTCACTAGTAAGTGGCAGAGTTGAGACTTGAAGTGAGCCTGTGAGACCCGTGGAAGCAAGCTTTATGTCTTATTTAATGTGTTATGTTTAGGACCTGGCAAAGGATCAGACTCTCAAGATTTGGACATTCAGCCTACAGGTTATATTATTATCTCTATTTGAGAGAGAAACTACAGTTATCTACAGTATATTAGGACCTTTCCAGTACAAAAATGTTGTTTTTCAGGAGAATAGGCTCAGGAAAGCTGGAGCAAAACCATATCTGCCTTTCTGTTCAAATGAATCCCATTATTTACCGTTCTTGAAGGTGAACATAGCATGGAAGGGCTTTGTGGCAAATAGAGACTACAAAGTGGTGAGGGTGGAATGCTGTTTATTCAGCTAACTATGTTTTGCGGAACATGCATAAACCGTCACTCTGTGCTGGGTAGGCATCTGAGGTAGAGCTTTCTCATTTCATCCTAATAATTGTTAACAGTATGATGTTGGTGCTATTATTGTCCTTATTTTATAGATAAGGAACCTGAGACTTAGAAAGTCTAAGTTCTTGCCCCAGACTTACAGCCAGTAAGCTATAACACCAAGTATGACTGACGTCATGACCCAAGCTCCTGACCAATATACTATACCAGTGGGGCCTGTTGACATTTGGATCTGGGGTTTGTTGACGATGGTTGACTGCTTTTGAGCACGTTTCATTAAAAAAAGGTATAGAATGGCTTATGTTATTCCAAGGTCATGGTCTTTGAGAGAGATACCCTTCCTCCACTATTTTTATTTTTCTGTGGGAGAAAGCTGAAATTTGGAAGACTTGGCAAAGAGAGTGTTAATGTGCTAACATCAAATGAATTCCATGGATTTTCTATTCATTAAGGCCCATTTCCCTGCACATAACTCACCTCTGCTTGGTTATACTACTCCAGGGTATGCTAGTAAAAAGGGGGAAAAAATGGGGAGGCCAGCCAAAAAGAGGTGTTTTTGGCTGCAAAAATCAACTTACACCTACCAACAAAGAAAAACAGAAAGGCTTTGCCAAACAGTAAATATCAAGTTCATTGCCTAAACCCCAGAAGAAAACGTATTAAGCAATTTATGATACCTTTTTGAGTCTATGGTCACCTGATACTACTTGGCTGTGAATCTGGGGAATTGCAATTCAGCAATTGGAAGGTGAATCAGAGCAAAAACTCTGTTCATTTCACAGGTTGGCTAAAGTATTGGGGAGATGGAAAAAATGAGAGTCCCCTTTGTCTTAGATGATGAATGTACATTTATTTATTCATTTACTGAATTAATTTACTAAGCACCTAATCAGTACCAGGCAATCTTTTACCCCTGGGGATAAAGCAGTTGACTAGACTCGCAATATCCTTCTCACAGAACTTACAGTCTAGCCAGGGGAGATGGATAAATTAAGACAACAAATAAATGAATAATTTCAGAGAGTGATAGGTGACTTGAAGAACACAAATCAAGTGCTGCAATAGAAGGTGACCCGTGGAGAGAGAGTAATTGAGATTGAGTGGCCTTGAAGGTCTCCCTGTGGCCCAGATGTTAAGAAAAAGCCCAGCCAAAGATTTTTGAGCAAACATCCTGGACAGTAGGTACGAAGGACACCATGGTAACTGAACAGATCAGCAGAGCGGATCATGAAGGACCTTCATTCATACTCAACAGCAGCAAGAAGCACTTGAAAGCGTTTGAGCAAAAGCGATGTGTCTGATTGACATTGATTGAAGCAGTCTCAGTAGAGGGTGGTTTGGAGAGGCCTAGGAATAAAAGCAGGCTTTCCCAGTGGCTCAGCAGTAAAGAATGGGCCTGCAGTGCAGGAGACACAGAAGAAGTGGGTTCGATCCCTCAGTTGGGAAGATCCCCTGGAGGAGGGCATGACAACCCCCTCCAGTATTCTCGCTGGGAAAATCCCATGGACAGAGGAGTCTGATGGGTTGTAGTACATGGGGTCGCAGAGTCAGACATAAATGAAGCAACTGAGCTCTCTCTCTCTCTCTCCCTCTCTCACACACACACACACAGAAATAAATGCAGGAAGAAGGGGTAGAGGATGTAGCCAGACTGCAGAAGTATCACTGTTGCTGAACAGGGGTGTGTATATCTAAAGTATACGCAGTGATTTTCAACTCTGGCTGCACATTTGAGTCACATTTGAAACTTCTTGGGAATATAGCTACCTGGGACTCATCCTTGAATACAGTGATTCAGCAGGTTGGGAAACACATCTGTCTTTTAAGAAAGAAACAATAGGAGATTTTAAAGTCCAAACAAGGTTAAGAACCACTGGTTTAAAAGTATTTTTACATTCATTACTACTTTTGATTGTCCCATAATCTGTGAGCTACCTGCTGTTGCTTTCCCCATTTCATGGATAAGAGCACTGAGGCTTGCAGAAAGAAAGTGATTTATTTAAGATTACATAGTGAGCCCAAGCCAGAATCTAGTTCTCTATATGCAAACCCAATGTTCTTCCTCTTACCCCACCACATATCCCTGAATGTAACCAGTAGGTGGACTACTGTCTTTAAAAATCCAAGATAGAGAAGGGTGCTTACCCTCAGTAAGTGGCAACATAATGGGGATTTGGAGAGAAAGTGGGAACCCATGGCTGGAGGTGAAGTATGGAAGTATTCCTACATGGTGCCAGTTAGGAAGATGGATCAGATAGCATGGAATCTAAAGAGGTGATGAAAACAGCTTTGAGGGGATAAATGGTGGAAAGCTTGGAGGAAAGAAGGCATAATTAGCTGTGGGAAGATGAAGATACTTCCATGAAGATGCTTTCATGAACCAGTACTATAGTGTCTTTTTTTTTTTTTTTTTTGGTGTTAAGCATTGATTCCAATTTCTTTTTGAAGAGGGAGAGGTGGAGATTTCTTCTCCATTGGCTCTTCTACCAAGATGCTTTGTGTTGCCTGGACCATGTTAATTTTAAGGATTTTCAACTTTTCCTTTTGATCCTGAGATACTTGTTTATCTTCTAACAAGATCCCCTTTAGCTGTGGATGTGCAAAACCAGTTTCCATACTGTCAACAAAGCACTCCTTATGCTATTTGATACAGTGACCGCTTAGAGAAGGAAGACTGAGTGTGCAGTTCTCTAAATGAGCAAGCAGACTAATTTGGCATCCCCCTGCCCCATTCTCTATACCCGACCTCTCTACACCTCTCTCTGGTTTTAGCTCTTGTGAAAATCATTGACTTCTTTTCTGGGATGCATGCCTTGTATTTATTTGTGACAAAGTGACTGTCATCAAGGAGAAATATTGGATACTCAGGAAGGATCATTCCTTCAATCCATTCTTCATTGAATAGCCAGAGTGAGTTTTTTCAAAGTGGAAATCTGACTGTGGCACTCCCCTACTTTAAACTCTTCAGTGACTTCTTGTGCAACTAGGATAATGCTGAGCCCATAAAGTGCTTGCAAGACCCCAGGGATATGTTCTTTACCAGGATTCAACCTCATTTTCCCTTGCCTTTGATATCTATACCCCAACCACACACACATTTTTGTAGTTCCATGTAGGCAGATTACTCCAGCTACCACAGGGCATTTGTACATTCTTTTCTTCACTCTAAAGACCCTTCCTTTCCCATTTTACTAGTTAGTTTTTCCTTTGCACTTCAAAACTCTGTCATTTCATCAGATAGGCCTTGTCTGGTCATCCTAAATTAATCCCAGATCCGGCTCCCTCTTCTTCCTCAATGTCCATCCCCCTCACCCCCAACCTGCCCCCATCAAGGCATCACACACCAATCATAGTGGCAGTCTCACATTTGTTTTTGTGATTCTTCAAATTTGATTAATGTTTAAGCCCCTACTAATCTGTAAATTTTGTGAAACTAGGCCCCCGATTGTTTTTTTCAACATTGGGGATTGTATGGATTCTGTTCCATGTCCACAGACAACGCTTGGTACATAATGATAAGAATGAAAATAAGAGAATAACAATAGTAGCTACCATTTCTATACCATGGACTGTTTTAGCTCCTCATGTATAGTAAATCCTTTTGTCCTTTTAACAACCTTATGAGGTAGGTTCTACCATTATTCCCATTTAAATATAGGGAAGCAGAGCTACAGGGAGGCTATACGACTTCATAAAGGCCACATAGCTAAAAAGTAGTAAAGCTAAGATGAAAACCACTCAATGTGGTTACAAAGTTAGCATTTTAAATTATAATGCTATCTTTCTTTTGTATAAAATAGATGTTCCATAACTGTTTGTTGAATGAAGAGTTGAATGAAGATATGAATAAAAAAGCACATGACTCCAAAAATCTGGAATAAAATTCCAGAGACCTGAGCTCAGTCTCAACTCTGTGCCTGACACCTACGTGTAATTTCAGCTTTGAAGGCCTCCATTCCCTCCCTTTGTGTGAACAGGGGAAGTGAGACAGACAGCATTAAGCATAAATAATCTGTGACTCCAAGCTGGCGTGACTTAAAAGGCTACATCTGGATTCAGCTCTTGGGCTTTGAAAACTTAAAACAAAAATGACCAAGGTAGAGAGAGCTTGTTTCCTAGATCATAAGGGAAGTTAGAGCCCCTGAGAGATGGAACAATAAACGGAAAGACCATCTGAATGGAGCATGCATTGTGCTTCCAGACCAAGCAAACAGGAAGTTGTAGGCCTTTCTCTGCCTATCATTTTAAGTATTGCATGAGGTGGGGACTTAGGGGATAATTATCAACAATTACTTCCTTCTTGAGATATTTGTTATTAGCAGTTGTGAATGCCTGCTGGAGAAACCACTGAGTTAATTTTCCCCTTTCCTAATGTAGTTATACAAAAGTCTCATTGCGTTAATACTTTTGCAATTGTGCTGTAACTGAAGCCTCAAAAAACAGCTCACCAGAGATCCCAAGCCTTGCAAACAAGTCTTGGGAAGCCTGCATGGAAAATGCAGACGTGCTCCTCTGTTGCTAGTTAAGCTGGCTGGGACATTAATGCATGCCTCCTCCAGCATTTTAGACCCAGGCCCCAGGCTCAGGCCCCCATCCCCACCCCCAAAGCTGCCACCAGGGTCCTATGTGCCTCCTAAACACTTGGCTGCGGCACTTGGGACATTTTATTGAGGCAGCTTTACTGGAAGGATCCAGTTACAGGGAATGGCATGTTAGATTCAGTGCCCCGGTTAACAATGCTATGGAGAACACTGAGGTTCCTTTAGTCCTTCCTGGGATGAAAAAAAGATGAATGGAGGTAATGGCAAACAGCCCCTTGAGATGGCTGCTACTTCTGGACATGAACACTCCACTGTTTGTTTTTTTTAACTTTATATTTTTATTCATGTATAAAAAGCAATACATCATAGTTGCAGAAGAAAAATATCCAACAATAGGAAGTAGAAAGAGTAAAAAGCAAAGTTCTCCCTTCCTGCCCTTAAAATCCCACATACTTCCCTTGAGGTAAGCACTGTTTTCTGATTGTTGCATATCCTTCCAGATCTTTCTTTATTGCATTTAAAACAAAATTATATTATACTTTAAAATTTTCTGTCTACATTTTTCTGCAACTTTGTTTTTTGCCTTAACAATACATCATGGATATTTTCCACATCAATGCATACAAGTCTACTTTATTCTTTCTAACTGATGCTTTGCAATTCCTAGTATATCTATATTACAATTTTCTTAAGCAGTTCCTCTTGTTGATCCATTTTTAGATGCTTCTCAAATTTTGGCCACTACAAATAATTCTGTGATGAATATCTAGTTTCTTTAAAAACAGTGTACACACAGGAGAGAGTTTTTGTAAATTCCAGAGTGATTATTCAGAAAATTAGATGAAAATATTACTTCTAGGATGGTCAAGTTCAGATTTCCTCTTGAGCTTGAATAAACCTTCAGAGGTTTTCTTGTTTTTAAATATAAATTTAAAAAATAAACTAGTGCTGCAGTCACATGGCAGATCCACATATTTACTCTCCTGTTATAATCCCTCATCCAGCCAGTTCAACTTAGAGCCCCACAGGTAACCACTGCCATTACTTTCTTAGGTTTTCCTCCAAATCTTTTAATGTATAAACAAGCAAATATGAGTATGTTTTCTTATTTCTTCCCCCATTTTTACATAGAAGCAATATATTTTGTGTACTCTCGTGCTCTTGCTGTTTTCTCTTATCCATATATCTGATAGGCTTTTCCATATAAATACACAGAAAGCTTACCCATTACTTTAAAAAAAAATATGTTTTTAGAACAATTTTAGGTTTACAGAAAATTTGAGTAGAAACTGCTGAGGTACAGAGAGTTTCTATATACCACCCTGCACCTTCCCACCAGTTTTCCATGTTGTCAAATCTTGCATCAGTATGATAAATTTGTTACAACTGATGAACCAATACTGATACATTATTATTAACAAAAGTCCATGTTACATTAGGGTTCACTTTTTGTGTCTTATATATCTGAGTTTTGAAAAATGTCATATATTCATCCTTCAGTATCATGCAGAATAGTCTGTGTCCTAAAAATCCCCTGTGTTCACCTAGGTGTCTCTCCCTCCCTGGCAATTACTGATCATTTTACTGTCTCTATGGTTTTGCCTTTTTCAGAATGTTGTATAGTTGGACTCATACAGTGGATAGCCTTTGCAGACTGGCTTCTTTATGTAACGCATATTGCATTCTTCCAAATTTTTTTCATGATTGATAGCTTTTTTAAAAAGTTGCTGAATAATTCCTATAGGTGCACCACCGTTTATTCATTCATTGAAGGACATCTTGGTTGTTTCCAAGTTTTGGCAACTGTGAATAAAACTACTATTAGCATTTTTGTGCAAGTGTTTGTGTGGACTGAATTTCATACCAAGGAGTACAATTGCTGAATCATATGGTGTGACTGGTTTAGATTTATAAGAAGTTGCGAAACTGTTTTACAAAGTGGCTGTAACATTTTGCACCCCCATTAGCAGTGAACGGGAATTCCTTGTCAGCATTTGGTAGTGTTAGTTTTGAATATTAGCCATTCTAATAGATGTGTAGTGGTCTCTCGTTGTTTTAATTGCAGTTCCCTAATGACATGTAATGTTGAACATCTTTTCGTATGCTTATTTGCCATCTCTATAACTGCTTTGGTTAGGTGTCTCTTCAGATCTTTCACTTGTTTTTAAATTTGGATGTTTTGTTATTGTTGAGGTGTAAGAGTTCTGTGTATTTTGGATATAATTCCCTTATCAGGTATGCTTTGCAAGTATTTTTTTCTCAGTCTGTGACTTGCCTTTTCATTTTAATAAATGTCTTTTGCAGAGCAGAAGTTTTAAACTTAAAGTATAGCATCATTTATTTCCTTTCATGAATTGTGCTTTTGATGTTGTATCTAAAAAATCCTCACCAAACCCAATGTCACCTAGATTTTCTCCTATATTTTCATCTAGAAGTTTACATTTAGATTTATGGTCCATTTTGTGTAAATTCTTGTGAAAGCTGTAAGGTATGAGTTTAGGTTCATTTCTTTGTATTTGGATGACTATTTCAAATCATGATGTTATTTCAACATCATTTGTAGAAAAAAATATCATTTAATTATTAAACTACCTTTGCTTCTTTGTCAAAGATCAATTGACTATACTTGTGTGAGGTTATTTTTTGGCTCTTTATTCTGTCCTATGATCTATAATTCTATACTTTTGCCAATCCTACACTGTAGCTTTGTATTTAAGTCTTAAATTTGAGTAGTATCAATCCTCTCAGTTTCCTTTTCTTTAATGTTGGGTTGGCTATTCTGGGTCTTTTTACCTTTTTACATAAACTTTAGAAATCACTTTGTTGATAGCCACAAAGTAATGTGCTTGGATTTTACTGGAATTTCATTAAATCTTTAGATAAATATAAGAAGAATTGACATCTTAACAATGTTCAGTCTTTCTATACATGAGCATGTACTATTTCTCCATTTATTTAGATATTTTATGTGTTTCATTAGAGTTTTGGAATTTTCCTTAGATAGTTCATATACATATTTTGTTATATTTATACCTAAATAATTTTAATGGAGGGCTAATGTAAATGGTGCTGTATTTTAAATTTTAAATTACTATTGTTCATTGCTGGTATTTGAGAAAGTAATTGACTTTTGTATATTAACTTTGTGTCCTGCAACCTTGTTGTAATCACTTACTAGTTCCTGGAGTTTTTCTGTTGATTCTTTGAAATTTTCTATGTAAACAATCATGTCATCTGTGAACAAAGACAATTTTATTTCTTCCTTCCCAATCTGTGAACCATTTGTTTCCTTTTCTTGTCATACTGCATTGGCTAGGACTTCTAGTATCATGTTGAAAAGCAGTAGTGAGAGGGGACGTTATTGCCTTGTTCCCATTTAAGGGAAAGGTATCTAGAAACTCACATTATGTATGATGTTAACTGTAGATTTTTTGTAGATGTCTTCTACTTAAGTTGAAGAAATTTCACTCTATTCCTGGTTTGCAGAGTGTTTTTACTGTGAATTGCCTAATTCTGATTTCTATTTTGGAAGGTTATTACTGTTGATTCAATTTATTTATATACATAGACACTTCAGATTACCCATCTCATCTTTTATGAGTTTTTATAGAATCTGACTTTCAAGTAATTGGTCCATTTCATCTAAAGTTATCAAATTTGTCAGCACAGAATTACAAAATTCTCCATTATCGTTGGTTTAATTTCCATCAATAGTGATGGTCCAGTTTTCATTTCTAATATTAGTAATTTTTGTTTTCCTTTTTGCTTTGTTTGCCTGGCTAGAATTGTTTGAATCTTATTGATTTAAATTGTTCTTATTTTATTGTTTTCTATTTTATCAATTTCTGCTCTGATTTTCTGTTTTCTTTGAATTTAATTTGCTTCTCTTTTTGTAGTTTCCTAAGATGGAAGCTTAGATGGTTGATTGTAGATCTTTTCCTTTCTAACATATGCGTTCATGTAATACATTTCCCTCTAAACATTGCTTTCACTACATCCACAAATTTTGATAAGTTGTATTTTCGTTTTCATTTAATTCCAAATACTTTAAAATTTCTTTGATACTTCCTCTTTGATCCACGTGTTACTTAGAAGTGTGCTGTTTAATTTTCAAATATCTTTTCCAGTATCTTTCTGTTATTGATTTCTAATTTAATTCCATTGTGGTCTGAGAGTGTACTTTGTTTGATTTATATTCTTTTAAATTTGTTAAGGTGTGTTTTATGACCCATAATGTGGTCTGCCTTAGTGAATGTTGCATGTGAGCTTGAGTAGAATGTGTATTCTGCTGTTGTTGGGTGAAGTATTCTATAAATGTCAATTAGATCCACTTGATTGATGGTCCTGTTCAGTTCAACTGTATACTCATAGATATTCTGCCTGCTGGATCTGTCAGTTACTGAAAGGAGTGTTGAAGTTTCTAAATACAATAGTGGATATGTCTGTTTCTCTTTGCAGTTCTATCAGTTTTCACTTTACACATTTGACACTCTGTTGTTAGGCACATACACATTAAGGATTATTATATCCTTTTGGGGTATTGACCCCTTTATCATTATTTGATACCCCTTTTGTCTCTGATAATATTCCTTGCTCTGAAGTCCACTTAGTTTGAAATTAGTATAGCTACTCCAGCTTTCCTTTGATTTGTTATCATGGTTTGTCTTTCTCTAGCTCTTTACTCTTATTAGTCTATGTCCTTATGTTTTAAGTAGATATCTTTTAGATATCCAAAAAAATTAGATAATTAGGTCTTGCTTTGTTTTAATCTACTCCAACAGTCTCTGTCTTTTATTTAGTGTGTTTAGACCACTCACACTTAAAATGGTTATTGAAGTAGTAGGTTTAATATCTATTATATGTGTAACTGGTTTGTACTCATTGCTCTTGGTCTTTGTATCTTTTTTGTCTTTCACTTTTCTGCCTCCAATGGTTTTCAGTGAGCATTTTCTATGTTCCCATTTTCTTCTCTTAGTATATACATCATATTTGCTTTTTAAGTTCTTTTAGTGGTTTCTCTAGAGTTTGAAATATATAATTTACCTAAGTTCACTCATATATGGACACTATACCATGGAAATGTATACCATTTATATATATATATATATATATATATACACATTACATGTGTAAGAATTAACTATATTGCTTCATTGGTAATGTGGTTTACCTTGTAACACAGTACTTCCACTTCCTCCTCTTTATATTGTCACTGATTTATCTATAAACTGCAATCTTCTAACATATTATTAGCATTATAATTTTGAACAAACTACTACCTGTTAGATGAATAAGAAAAGTAAGATTTTACTTCATTTCTTCTCTAATCCTCCTTTCTTTATGTAGGTCAGTGTTTCATATTGTGCTTTTCTTTTTGAAGAACTTCTTTTAACGTTTCTTGCAAAGCATGTGTAATGATGACAAATTCTCTCAATTTTGTTTGATAAAGTTTTTATTTCTTCACTATTGAAGGATGATTTTGCTGGACACAGAATTCTAAGTTGGTGGTTTTCTCCTTCCAACACTTAAATAACATTATGCTGTCATAAATATTGAGTGTTTATATTTTAATATTTGACAAGGATAGATTTCTCTCAGTGCTCTTGAAAGATTCCTCCCTATGTCCACCTTTAAAGTTTTCCTGACTGTCATTTATTTTGTATATATAGGAAGATCAAATATGAATGTCTAATTCCAGACTATCCCCACAAAATCTTGTATTTTTATTGAGATTACACTACACTTCAAATTAATAAGGAATAACTGTTATGCCAATAGAACCCTTGTTGGGCAAAAAGAGGTCTAGTGTTTTCCAGTAACCATTGGCTTGATATAAAATATAGTTTATTCCTATCTTGTTAAGAGTTTTTTTTTTAACAATAATGAAAATTTTAATATCTATGGAGATTAGCATCACCTTTTTGTGCTTAGATCTACATAATATGATAGATCATATTAACAGATTTCTTAATACTGTAAATTCCATTTATTCTTAGAATAAACCCCACTTTGTCAGATGCATAATTTTTTAATGTGCTGTTGGGTTATGTTTGATATTTATTTTAAAATCTTGCTTCAATATTCATAAGCAAGATTGGTCTATAGTTTTCTTATTTGTGTAGGTGTGTGCATGTCTATAAGTGCACACACTCAATCTTTGCCAGGTTATTGTTTCATTTTAGGTACTATTGGAATTAATTTGCTTTATGAGGTTGGAAAAATTTCCCTATGAAATCATTTGGATATGTAGATATGGAGGAGAGAGGGAAATGGGTATAGTCAAACTATGTTTGCTATGTCTTCTTTGGAAATCAGACTATTTATTATATTTACTGTTCCTTCTAGAGGCTGTTTGGTAAAATACAACCAGTGGTTTTGGTAAAATATTTGGTAAAATACAAGCATTGGTGAGCTCTTTACCACTAGTGCCACCTGGAAATCCCTGTGCCTTTCATAGCTTTATTTGTAAAAAATACTTATGTTTCTTTTTTCTTGATTAGATTAGGTCATTTATCTTTTACTTTTTAAAATAACCAGCTTTTCAAAGTTCAAACATATATTTATACTCTTCAAGTAAGAAAAAAAGGGTATGCAAAATGTACATACATATATATTCATTTGAGTAAAAGAAAGGCAGGAAGCATAAGGTAGAAACTGATGAGACTGGTTAGTTGCAGGGTGGTAATGGAATGGAAATAAGGAAGTGATGGGAACAGAGTGGGAGGAGTGAATGGGAGGCACACTACTCCATATCTGTGTGTTTGTATAGAGCTCACACTTGGAACCATGACAAAGTTCACATACTGGAAAACAATATCAGGATATCAGTTAATACCAGGATATGAGTGCAATCCAAAATCGAATATAAAAATCATGAATGAACCCAACTACAGGTGAATAGAGTAACTACACTGAAGGGGATAGAGGAGAAAAAACTAACCTAAGCAAACCTTGAAACAGCATTTTGACTGTACACCATAAGGGTAAAGACAAAAACAGTTATACACAAAAATTGCCCTAGCTACTGAATTTGAGTTTATGGGGCTATGGTGAACAATGCTGAAACCATGTATATACTAGAATTAAACAAATCAACATGTCTATTATAGATAATAAAAGCAAGGTTCTTACTTTCAGAGAAACAAGTTACAGATAAAGGAAAGAAGAGGACTAGAATGGGCTCTGTGATATTAGATTAGAATAAGAGATAGCAAAATGAACTCTTAGTTTTTAATGAATACAAATAGATATAGAAATAAATATAGATGTGTGTGTATGCAGGAGTTAATATGCATGTGTATGCTTCCTAGCTGTGTCCACAGAGAGGGGCTAGACAATCCAGTAGCGATGAACACACCTGGCACTCGGATTATGGTTTCTATAGGTCATTTTCCAATAGCAGGAATCAGGGTTCCTTTAAAAAAAACTATGGATTCCAGGGAAGTAGCAGAGAAACTAATAAGATGAACCTGGAAAATATCCTAGCTGCAGAAGTAAGGAAATATTTTTTAAATGACAGCAATGTGTTCAAAAGAACTCTGAAGACAACTTGAAGAAGCTCCAGAATCTCCAAAATTAAAGGCAATTTGGGCAAGAAAATTACTAGTAGATTGCATTATAACATGTAGGATAAAGCAAATAATATTTTGCTGTATTTGCTTTATCACATACCTATCCATCTATCACTCAATCCATTCTTCAACCCATCTCACTTTTTGATCCATTAAAAATTAGTAGACATCAGATAGCTTGTCCCTCAAATACTTCAGCATGCATATTAGTAACTAGAGCTTAATATATTTTTTACAATTCCTTTTGAGGTAAGGTTTACATTTTATACATATAAACATACAATTATATTTTGCTGGTATTTCTCAATGTCTCCTGCTGCTGAATATTGAAAATGGAAAAATCTGGGATCATTTTCCTTCATCTTATGAGTGACTTAAGCTTTTTCATTGATTCCAGAGGATTCTTTGTCTTTAAAATTGAAGACTTTCCCAGATACAATGACTATTTACCTTCCTATATAAATTTTTTTCTTGGAACATGGTGTCCTCTTTCAGTGGGCAAATTCAAGTCATCTTTTCAAAAATAAATTATTTCTTAAATTGTATTTTCCATTATGTGTTCTGGTCCATTATTTTTTGTTTTATTTAGCCTACCATAGGATCTTAATATGCAAGAGCTCTTTGCTCACATGCTCACTTGTGTTCTTTATCTTTGAATAAAGAAAAGGAAGATATGACTTATTTATTTAAATAAGAGAATTTACTTCTGTATAGAAAAAAAACCATAAAGTAAAATGCCACATCAAACACTGAGACACATGATGATTATTACAGGAGTAAAGGATAATTGAGTGAGGGGGCAGAACAAAAAGATCCAGAAATTTACCCACCTCAAGTGAATTTTTATCATTAAAAACAACGTGCTTGTAGAATGAGTTCTTTAGTATAAACACAGTTAATTAATTAAAAGTATAATAAACAATAGTAACAGTCCAAGGACCCAAGAGTATATGCTTCGCCCACTCACATAAGTAGATTCTAGGTCATAAGAGGGGATTCTAAGATACAGAAAAAATTAACCTAAGGCCTGTAGCTGAGAAACTATCCAACATTATTTCGAGTTCTCCATTGCTAGCTAGAGGACAGGATGATCTATATGGTTTAAGGAAAGAGCTTTGGTTTGACTTTTTCCTCCTATTATAATCCATCCTACCCAAGAAGTCAAATATGCAAACAATTACTGTGTACCTACTAAGGGCAAATGACAGTGTTAGAGATACACAAAAAGACCCCAGACACCTTAAAGTAATAAAACTATCCTCCACTCCTTATGTTAACTGAAGACATATTATCAATAGCAAAAGCAACACAGTTATCAAATCCACCCTGTGTAAATATAGTCAGGAAAAACATCTTTTTCTTTTTCCCATCATGCCTAATCATTTTTAACACTACTGTTTAAGGGTTTGCTCCTATTTGTGGAGACTTACAGATTGAGAGAAATATAAAGCATAGTCTCAGACTTTGAGGACTGTCTAATACCCCCACTCTGAACCTCTTCAAACTGACTTGTCCATTTACAAAGGGTGGTGGTGGTGAGAAAATAGATCTTTAGAAATTAAATCTGCTTAATATGGCTTGACAGAATTAAAAATAATAGCAATGCAGTTTCACAGACTGACTTTCTTGCTAAACAAACACCAAAGCGTCTTTCAATTTTCCAAATGCAGGGACTAGTTTCAAAAGATTCATGTTACTGGAAAGCTCCCAACCAAATAATGTCTCTTTATTGGAAGCAAATGAAGAAAAAAGAGGATCTGTGGGGGAGTGGGAGCTACATAATTATATTAAAGCATAAACTCAGGAGTTCAGATAGGGATACATGGGAGGAATAGTTGCCCTGGCTTTGGTTGGAGAGAAACTGTGATCAGAAATATTTATTTGATAGGGTAGCCTTATTAGTGAGTTAGATGATAATAGAGAAAAGCTTGAGAATTCAGCCAGGATTGAATTTAAACAAGTTTTACTGCACTGCGGGGAGCTGGAAGACCTTGGAGTTTAGCTGTCCAGCAGGGTAGGCAGGAGTGGGATTTGGTGAAGAAGCAGAATACAGTTTCTAACAATTTAGGTTCCAGAAGCCTGAGGCCTTAGGTATTAGTTGTGACTCTGCTCTTTAGTTCAGGTGTGACTTTGGACAGGGACAAAATCAGTATTTATTTTATAAAGTCTGTGGGGAGATAAGCAGTGCTAGTACTTAGCGTTTAGCGAACTGCTGCACATTCAGGTAGGATGCATAAATGTAAGCTGCCTTGAGATTATATTGCAATGATAATAATGACAATAACAATAATAAACAGCAGCAGCTGCCATCCAGGATTTAAGTCTGAGTCTTCCCTGTTTAAAATAACTAATGCAACGAACAGTTTTCTCTTGCATATTCACTAATTGTTCCATCAGTCTATTCTTTGAAATACTTTCCTCACTTCTCAGTCCCCCAAATGGGGCTCATAGCAAGACACTTGTATTGAAAGCATGCATCTATTCATCTGTCAGTTACTTATTCATTCAACAAGCATTGAGAAGCCACTGTTTGGAAGACCCTGTTGGGAGCCAGGGATATACATGATGGTTAAAAAGACAGATTCTTCCATTCTGGAAATTTAAGACCTAGTAGGGGGCTGTACATATTAGACAGATTAATTGGGCTAAGGTTTGGGTGTTTGAGAGGAGACTGGAGTTTGGCCAATGACTTTCTGGAAGAAGTATTTAAGTTGAAACGAGAGATAAGCAGGAATCACTCAGATGAAGGGGGTCAGGAATGGATAAGAACAGAGAAAACTATTCCAAAAAGGAAGAGCCTGTGCAGAGGCAAGAATTTGTGAAAGCGAGTAGAATGCCATCCAGTGTGCCTGGGTAAGGGATGTGAAGAGAAGGGTGTCCAGAGATAAGAGATGGGTTGGCATTGGGTATGAAGGGTTTTGTTAAAACACCTTCAGAGAGTACTTTTTTATTCTGAGGGCAATGAGATTGGAAAATAGAAAAATCTTAACATGTCCACGAAAACACTGGTATGTAATTTTTTCCTGCCATTTTCATTTTAGTTATTCCATTTCATCCTCAAAATAAGTCTAAGAGGTAGAGCAGGGCAGGCATCTCTCCCCTTCTGTAGCCAAGGAAACAGTGTCAGACTTGTGTCCTCCCAGGTCACTGCCAAGTTCCATTTTGTAAGACTGCCTGATGATAAAAAGCACCTTTCCTTTTACCTCCTGATACACTCTTTCTCTAAATTTAATTGATGGGATGTTGATGCTGAGATATTGTTCAAGGAGAGCACTTTATAGAGTAAGGCAAGCCCTTTAGGAAGGAAGGTGACCTGATACAGGCCCCTACAGCTCCCAAATCACTTGATTCCATGGAGCTCCACATGCCTTGGCCTGCCTTCTCCATTTGGAAGCTCTGGCTGGGGCTGTTCTTGAAACCCATTGAGGAAACTGTGTGAGGTTATCTCCATTATTCCCTCACATCTTCCTCCCTTGGCACAAGGAAGCTGTTAAAATGAATTGGAATTTGAAAAAGGTCCAAGTGTAGCCGTGCATCAATCACAGATATCTGAGCGGGTCCAAAAGCACAGAAAACAAGCAATATTTAATCAGAGATTCATGGGTCCCCACAGGCCCAGGTTACCATACATTCATACGTATACACACAAATGAACAAAAACAAACAAATATTAAAAATAGGGCTCTGCCCAGCTTGGAATTTTTCCAGCCAAGAAAATACTCTTTATTATTCTCACCATCTTAATGATTTCCTTCTCCCTTGGTTTTTTTTTTATCCTTATGAAATGCCAGTGGATTCATGAACAAGGGTAAAATTCTGACAAGCAAGAGAGAGAGAGAGAGAATGAATAGGACATAATTGTTATAAGAGGCAACTGTTTATTTTTCTTCTTTAAATGACAGGCTCTTAGAAAGGAGGATACTACACTGGTTACCTAAAAGCAGAGAACAAGGACTTAGCTTTTAGATGTAATAAATCAGTGGGGTAACTATATAAGCTGTTGTTTACTTTTGAAAAATCATTTGTATTTTGAAATGATTTTAGACTTGCAGAAGAGCTGCAAAAAAAAAAAAAAATAGTACCTATAGCCTTCACACAGTATACACTTATGCTAACAGCTTATGTAACTAACAAATTAATTTTGGTACAATGTTATTAAACTAAATAACTTACTTGGATTTCACTTGTTTTTCCACTAATGTTCCATTTCTGTCCCAGGATTATGTTTAGTTTCATGTTTGCATTTTGTGCTTCCTTAGTCATTTCTAATCTGTGACAGTTCCTCTGTCTTTCCTAGTCTTTCATGATCTTGACACATTTGAAGAGTACTTGCTAATTATTTTGTAGAATGTTGTGCAATTTAAGTGTGTCTGTTGTTTTCTCTTGGTTATGCTACAGTTATATATTGTTGGGAAGAATGCAATAGAGGTGGTGTGCCCTTCTCCAGCCACATGTTAAGGGGTACATGGGGTTGACAAATGCTACTTAATCTTGACCACTTGTCTAACATCCAGCACCTGGCTCGCCTCCTAGACTATCCATGAGAAGTTACCATTTTCCTTTTTGAAATTACTAATTATTTTTGAGAAGATAATTTGGGATTGTATATGTACTCTGTTTCTGCATAAACTTTCTCTCACCAATTTAAGCATCCTTTAGTGGACTTCACCTGCAGCAATTCTTACTATCACATGATAGTCTAATACTGATACTCTGTTTCTTTGATTCTTTTTATGTGCTTTCTTGGAATTCTTCTGTAAGGAGGAATTGTCACTTCACTTATTCAGTATTAACTTGTTGACTTTTTTGCTCTTTGGATTATAATTCAATATTATGGCTCGATTTTCCCAAATTTGGGCCATTGGCAGCATTTCCATATTGGCTGCCTGTCATTTCCATATGCTGTCGTTTTTCTGTCCTTTTTTTTAAAAGATTTTCTTACTTTCTAGCACTACAAGATACTCCAGACTCATAGTACATATGCTCAGTGCCCCAGCCTGGAAAACTACCAGTTGTCCAGAAGCTAGTTCCTTTTATTGGAGAAAGTAATTAAAATTCTGAAAGAGATAGGAATACCAGACCACCTGACCTGCCTCTTGAGAAACCTGTATGCAGGTCAGGAAGCAACAGTTAGAACTGGACATGGAACAACAGACTTAGGAAAAGGAATATGTCAAGACTGTATATTGTCACCCTGCTTATTTAACTTATATGTGGATGAAGCACAAGCTGGAATCAAGATTGCTGGGAGAAATATCATTAACCTCAGATGTGCGGATGACACCACCCTTATGGCAGAAAATGAAGATCTAAAGAACCTCTTGATGAAAGTGAAAGAGGAGAGTCAAAAAGTTGGCTTAAAGCTCAACATTCAGAAAACTAACATCATGGCATCCAGTCCCATCACTTCATGGCAAATGGATGGGGAAACAGTATCAGACTTTATTTTTCTGGGCTCCAAAATCACTGCAGATGGTGATTGCAGCCATGAAATTAAAAGACGCTTACATCTTGGAAGGAAAGTTATGACCAACCTAGACAGCATATTAAAAAGCAGAGACATTACTTTGCCAACAAAGTTCCATCTAGTCAAGGCTATGTCTTTTCCAGTGGTCATGTATGGATGTGAGAGTTGGACTATAAAGAAAGCTGAGCACCGAAGAATTGATGCTTTTGAACTGTGGTGTTGGAGAAGACTCTTGAGAGTCCCTTGGACTGCAAGGAGATCCAACCAGTGCATCCTAAAGGAGATCAGTCCTGGGTGTTCATTGGAAGGACTGATGTTGAAGCTGAAACTCCAATACTTTGGCCACCTGATGCAAAGAGTTGACTCATTTGAAAAGACCCTGATGCTGGGAAAGATTGAGGGCAGGAGGAGAAGGGGACGACAGAGGATGAGATGGTTGGATGGCATCACTGACTCAATGGACATGAGTTTGGTAGGCTCTGGGAGTTGGTGATGGACAGGGAGGCCTGGCATGTTGCGATTCATGGGGTCGTAAAGAGTCGGATATGACTGAGTGATTGAACTGAATTAAGAGAAGAAGGTCTAATTGTTAACTGTGGTTAGTGTTACTAAAGTCTTACTGTTTCTAGGTCCTCTCAGTGGCTAGATTTAGGAAATATACTTATGTGTACTAAACTAATTCATGCACACACATCTCTATCTATTGATCTATATCTATTTCATGTTGATACTTCTCACTTCAGTCCAGCACCATAGTCTTCCTTCTTCCTTATTTTTAGATACTTTCTCTGATAGTAAAAAACTTGACCCTTATTAGGAACACAATATACTTATTTGTGCAACAGTTTACTCAAATATATTAGTAGTTTTTCAGATTCCTATCCCATATTCCCATACAAAACAAATTTTCCAGCTAGAATGTAATATTTGTGTATAGTTCTTTCTGTTCTTGGCCCAATAGTATCCTCTGAAAATGTTGTTTTCAGAAATTATGTAGGCTACATACATTCTTCTCCAACATCTTCACTGTGGTTACGTGATTCATTTATAGTTCAGTTAAATTTGTTTGCCACTGATTGTGTTCCTTCTTTTCCACCACGTTCTGGTTTGTTTATTATTTTTACATTTGCATAAAGTATGGTAGTTTTATTTAACTTTACGAGAAACCTTCACACTGTTTCCAGAATGACTCTTGTTTTACATTCCCATCAGCAATATATGAGAGTTCTAGTTGCTATATATCATTGCCTGAACTTGGTGTTGCATTTCTTGTAGTTGTTACTATTTTTTAGCTTTAGCCATTCTGATAGATACATAGTGATATCTCATTGTGGGCTTTAAGTTGCACCTCCTTTATGATTAGTAATGTTGGGCATCTTTTAACATGTGTATCATCTATAGATCTCCTTTGTTGAAGTGTCTGCTCATATCTATTGCTCATATTTTAAGTTAGCTTGTTTGCTTTTTATTGAGTTTTAAAAGTTCTTTGCATATCCTAGTACATGTCCTTTGTCTGTAACCTGATTTTCAGACAAGCCTAATCTGTGGCTTGTCTTTTCACTTTTTGATAGTTTCTGTCACAAAGCAAAAGTTTTTAATTTTAATTCAGTCCAACTTATTTTTCTCTTTTATGGAACATGCTTTTGTTGCCATATCTGAAAACTTTTGCCTAACCAAAGGTCACCTGTATTTTCTTCTATGTTTTCTAAAAAGAGTTTTATAGCTGTTTTTGTGGACATGATCCACTTTAGTTAATTTTTGTGTAAGGTGTGAGGAATAGGTCAAAGCACTTTTGGCATATGGATATACATTTATTTAAGCACTATTGTTGAAACTACTATCCTTACTCTGTTTAAGTGCCTTTACGACTTTGTCAATAATCACTTTATCCTACATGTATGTGTTTATCCCTGGACTCTCTCGTTTGTTCTTTGATCTATCTATTGATCTGTCATTTCACTAATACTACATGGTCTTGATTTATAGAACCTTTATGTCTTAAAAATGGGTAATATGAGTTCTCGAACGTCATTCTTCTTCAAAAATATTTTGTGTCTAGTTTTTTTACTTCTTACACACATTTTAGAATTTAGAATTGTAGAATCAGCTATCATTTTTAGCTGATTAGATAATTCAGGAATTATCTAAAATAATTTAGGGATTATCTAAAATTATCTAAAAATTTAGGATTAGATAATTCCTAAAAGTCTGCTTGGATTTTGATAGGGATTGCAGTAAATCTATCGATCAAATTGGAAAAAATTGACATCAGTTAACAATATTTTCTTTTTCTAATAATTTCACAATTTATATTATTTTTAAATAAGTGTTTGGTAAGTTGCCAGTGCAGTAATTTTAGCCAAGAGTTGTTTTTTGAAAGTTTTTAGACTATAAGCTTGTTTTCTTTAATAGGCACAGGATTTTCAGGTTATCTGTTTCTTTCTGGCTTAATTTTGATAATTTATGACTTTAAGGAATTGATCAGTTTGAAATTTATGGGTGTGGAAGTTTTTTTGGTTTCTTTTGCAGTATTCTCTTGTTAATTTTGTAATGTTGGTAAGTTACACTGTGATAATCCCTCTTTTGTTACTGATGTCGATAATTTGGGATTTTCTTTTGGTTAATAAGGTTAGAGATTTATGATTTTTTAAAATCTTTTCAAATAAACAATGTTTTATTCCATTGATATTCTCTATCATTTTTCTGTTTTCAATTTCAATAAGTTTTGTTCTGATTTTTATTTCCTTCTTTGGTTCACTTTGAATATAGTTTACTCTTTTTCTAGCTTCTTAAAGTGGAGACTGAGATTAATAATTTGAGATCTTTTCTTATATAAGCATTGAATGCTATTAATTGCCCTTTAAATACTGCTTTAGTTGCTCATATTTTGTAGTTTTATATAGTTCAAAATATTTTAAAAGTTTGAGACTTCCACTTTGATCTATGGGTTATTTAAAAGTGTATTTTCTAATTTCCAAAAATTGGAGCATTTTCCAGATATTCTTTCTCTCTCTTTTTTTTTATTAATTGATTTTTAGTTTAGTTTTGTTATCTGAGAACATAAATAGTATTATTTCTATTTTTTAATTTGTTAAGGTTTCTTTTATAGTTCCAGATATGGTCTATGTTAGTGAGTGTTCAGGTGCAACTGAAAAAAATTATATTTTGTTTCTTTTGGATTAAGTGTTCTATATAAATGTCAGTTAAGTCTTCTGTTCTTGTTTAGAATTCCACTTTATTCCTTAGATTAATTTATTAATATAGCTACTTTAGCTTCTTTTTCTGTAGTATTTGTGTGGTACTCTTTTTTTCCATCTTTTATTTTTAATCCATTTAGGCCTTTATGTTCAAAGTAGGTTTTTTTTTTTTTTTGTAGAAATAATGATTTGGGTCTTACTTTTTAAAATCCAATATGGCAATCTCTATCTTTTAATTGCTGTGTTTAGACTATGGACATTTAATGTTATCATTTATGTGACTGGGTTAAAATCTATCATTGCTAGCTGTTTTCTATTCTTTCCTTCAGTCTTTGTTTTTTCCCCTCCCTTTTTAACACCTTTTGCATTGTTAATTAAGCATCTTTTAGTGATTTCATTTTACCTCCTATGTTGATTCATTTGTTATACTAACTTTTTAAAATAATGTTAGTGGCTACCTGATAGTTTAAAATATACATCTTTCCTTAGAGTCTAGCTTCAAATAAAACATCATTTCATGCATTCTACAAGGAAGTTATAACAATATATTCATTCAATCATTTGTGATTGACATATACTATAAATGCACAATGTAGTCCTATTTTTACTTGAAAAATGATCTTTTAGAGCAATTATTAATAAAAATAATAAAAATGAATTCAATTTTACCTTCATTTGTTCCACTGTAGCAGTCATCATCTCTTTGTTTAGATCCAAGTTTCAGTCTAATATCATACTTTTTCTGTCTAAGTGTTAGTTGCTCAGTCGTGTCTGACTCTTGATGACTCCATGGACTGTAACTCATCAGGCCCCTCTCTCTATGGAATTCTTCAGGCAAGAATACTGGAGTGGGTAGCTATTCCCTTCTCCAGGGGATCTTCCCGACCCAGGGGTTGAACTTGTGTCTCTTGTATTGCAGGCATAATCTTTACCACCTGAGCCACCTTTTCTGTCAAACAATGCACTTATTCTTCTTATTTTTTGTGGTATAATTGACAATCAGAATTGTATATATTTGAAATTTCACAAGGTGAAACATCAGCAAGATGACAGATTAGGAAGTTCAAACACTTGTCTCTTCCATGGAAACAGCTGAAACAGCAGATAACTGCAGACTGAAATAGCTTTGGAAGATCTCAGAACTACAATGAAAAAGAGCAGTAACCCTGGGGAGTATGATAGCAGAGGATTGCAGCATAGAGAAGAATAGGAAACATTTTACCAGTTACATCCCAACCAACAGTCTAGAGCAGTTCAGTGACAAAAGGGGATCCCCTCAGAGGGATTTTATCCTATGGGGAAATGAAAGACCTGTAGAAATCCTTGTCACCTTCATGGACATTTACAGCCTTTGCTACTGAGGATTGCTGAAGTCTTCACTGATGCTGAACTCAACTGATGGAGATCCCTAGAGTCTCTGCCACTGCATTTCCTCCCTGGGGCTGGAGCTGTTGCTGTGGTGAAACCTTAGAAGCCTGAGTTGCTGCTTCTTGCTCTCCTTGACTGGCACCACAGTGCCTTGCTTAGTGAGCTGGAGCTGCCACTAGGCTGTGCCCTACTTCCTGGATCCCAAGTCATGCTTTGACCTTCCATCACTAGGGCTATGCAGTTGGAACTCTGTATCTGCACTGAAGGTCCTGAGTTTCAGATCTGGAACATGCCTTCATCAGGGCGGTAGTGTTGCTATGCAACACCCTGCCCCTGGGACCTGAGTCTGGACTTTGACCTGCCATTCTCTGGGCATGTACCATTGCTGTATCCTGCACTACTCTCTAAGTCATCTCGATGAACACCTGAAACCCAGATCCCAGTTCCATGGGTGATCTGCATATGCTCACACCTCAGACACTGGTACCACTAATGTCTGCACCTGTGCTGCAGGCTCCAGATGCCATGGTAAATCCATGTGCCCCTGAGTCTAGGATCCTGGGTCCACTGCCTTTCATTTCATTTTTGAAATTCATCTACATCTCCCATCCCTCCCCACCCCACACATATACACATACCTCAAGCTTGGTTAAGATACTTTCCTCTGATAGATCCTTAGTCCTACCCCCTCTATCAGTGCTAAAGCTCACATACTGTCTCACTTTCTCTGGATTTCTCACCTTGAGTCTCACACAGGTGGCCTGACTTCTTCTAAATGTGAAATAACTCTATTGTTTTATCCCTTGCAATACTCTAAAAGGGATCCAAGGTGTAATTGTACTATTCTAGTGCCGTAATGAAGAGCTAACTCATTGGAAAAGACCCTGATGCTGGGAAAGATTGAGGGCAGGAGGAGAAGGGGATGACAGAGGATGAGATGGTTGGATCGCATCACCGACTCAATGGACATGGGTTTGGGTGGACTCTGGGAGTTGGTGATGAACAGGGAGGCCTGGCTTGTTGCGGATCATGGGGTCACAAAGAGTTGGACACAATTGAGAGACTGATCTGAACTGAACTGAGTGCCCTAAGGCACAGACACTTAGCCTTAGCATCGGAACCAGTTAATTGGGCCCTCAAACAACACAGTTGGGATCTGAGGCTGGAACGCTTCTGCTCTGTGCTCTTGTTTCTCCATTCTTTAGAATCGTCATGTTTCAGGCTTGGAGAAAATCATAAAGACCAAGCATTCAGTAGTTATCAACTTTCATTCTTTTGCAACAAAAGGATGAATAATGTAGACAAGGATAAGAATCTCCCATTGACATAGGTCAGTCAAGTTTACTCACTACAAAGATAATTTGCTTTGTGGGTATGTGCAATTATCTTCTTTCAGTTCTCTTAGTTATTCTTTAGGTAAGAATATTGGTGTGAGTTACCATTTCCTTCTCCAGGGGATCTTCCTGACCCAGGGATTGAACCTGGCTCTCTTGCTTTGCAGGTGGATTCTTTACAGTCTGAGCCACCAGGGAAGCTCTAGCTATTCTATACTTGTCCAATAGGTTTTGTTGTAATCAATGAACTCATTTAATTTATATATTTTTAAAAAATTAATTGCAAATATTGCTGTATATTTGTGGTAACAAATTACCTGTGGTGACCACAGCTGTGAATCAGAAAGTAAAGTTGAAAACTTCTATACCTGGTCTAACCCTTCAACTGACTTTTGAGATCCTACATTTCTGTCAAATTTATTCATCTTGCACTTGCACACCTCTAGTGGCAGAGGATCTGATTTGCTTCTTCCTGAGCAAACTCCAGTTATTAGTAACCTCAGTCTGGATGGAGCTGAAATATCTCTCTGAAATGTTTCCCTACCAGTTTTATTGTATATTCTTAGGCCCAGGGATGGCAGAGCCTTGTGGGCTGCCATCTATGGGGTCGCCCAGAGTTGGACACGACTGAAGCGACTTGGCAGCAGCAGCAGCAGGCCATGTAGGAGGTGTCTGTGAAGAGTTCATGACAGATGGCAGACCTTTGGCTTCTTCCTTGTGGTCTTGGCCAAACCTATGGTGGTACCACTAGACTTGATGTAGTCATTCTGGATAACAGGGAATTCTGCTTGATGATTGGGGCTGGTTAGCATTCTTGAAGCAGAGATGAAAGCATTTTAAAGAATGTCCAACCAGGAGAAGCATGTGGAGAAACTGGAGGTGAGGAAAACTCAGAGAAGATGCTCTTTGCCCTCTCTAAATGTCAGTGAATACCAGTCTCACCCAGAGGAGCAGTAGAGTCTAAGAAAGGGAATTTATCTCTGTAGAAATGAATCCTCACAGCATGAGGGCCAATAGAATTATTTTCTGGACACAGCAAGAGTTTATAAATGAAATAAGTGTTCAAGAATCTGGATTTCAGAAAGAGAATAACTGGATTTGAATCAAAGCTCTGCCATGCCATTTTGGACAGACTGTTCAAGCTTTAAACATTAGCTTCTTCATCTGCACATTTTGGATAATAATATCACTAAGTCATTATGAGATTAAATGTGATAAGTTATGTAAAGGGTCACTAAAGAGCATTATTATTTGTATTTAAAAATTTACATTCAAGTTAAAAGAGGTAATATTGGTAAAAATTTCAGAGTTAAGATCACACACTTATTTGTTGGATAAATTCAAAATTTATCCAAATTGAAAGTCAACTCATTAAATGGCCTACCCCTACTCTTTTTGTTCCCCTCTTAACTGATGTTTAGAAGCAGAGGATAGCTTTGCTAATATCATCTCAGCAATTCTTTTCAAAGACTGTAGATTACTATGGAAATATTGCATTTAAAACTATGAGCTTAATGATAAGTGCCATGATAACACTGCTTATTGTACCTTTCTATTCATGGGCATTTAGGTGTATAAGACATTTCCTCTCTGATGGTACATCACAATCTCTGAAATACCTTTATTCAACTACTTGGATTAGGGATTCTGTGCAGACATAGCCAACATCGTTGCTGGAGGGAAAATAAGAAGAGGCCAATGTGAGAATAATCACAGGTGGCTCAGAGGGTAAAGAATCTGCCTGCAATGTGGGAGACCCAGGTTCAATTCCTGGGTCAGGAAGGTCCCCTGGAGAAGGGCATGGCACCCACTCAAGTATGGCAACTTGCCCAGAGAATTCAATAGACAGAGGAGCCTGCTGGGCTACAGTCTATGGAGTCACAGAGTCAGACATGACTGAGTGATTAACACACACAATAAACATATGTTCCAATAAAATACTTCTTCCATGATATTGTCTTTCAAACTTTAACTGGATGGTCCAAAATGGTGTCTTATTGCTTGATTTAACTGAAGTTGCACATTTTGTCATATATTAATAAGCAAAAGTATTTTTTTTAATTGTGAAATTTCTGCCCATTTTCTATTGGATTGTATATGTCCTACTTAAATTCAGTTCAGTTCAGTCACTCAGTTGTGTCCGACTCTTTGCGACCCCATGAACTGCAGCACGCCAGGCCTCCCTGTCCATCACCAACTCCTGGAGTCCATGCAAACCTATGTCCATTGAGTCGGTGATGCCATCCAACTTTCTTATCCTCTGTCATCCCCTTCTCCTCCTGCCCTCAATCTTTCCCAGCATCAGGGTCTTTTCAAATGAGTCAACTCTTTGCATCAGGTGGCCAAAGTATTGGAGTTTCAGCTTCAACATCAGTCCTTCCAATGAACATCCAGGAGTGATCTCCTTTAGGATGCACTGGTTGGATCTCCTTGCAGTCCAAGGGACTCTCAAGAGTCTTCTCCAACACCACAGTTCAAAAGCATCAATTCTTCGGTGCTCAGCTTTCTTTATAGTCCAACTCTCACATCCATACATGACCACTGGAAAAGCCATAGCCTTGACTAGATGGAACTTTGTTGGCAAAGTAATGTCTCTGCTTTTTAATATGCTGTCTAGGTTGGTCATAACTTTCCTTCCAAGACGTAAGCATCTTTTAATTTCATGGCTGCAGTCACCATCAGCAGTGATTTTGGAGCCCAGAAAAATAAAGTCTGATACTGTTTCCCCATCCATTTGCCATGAAGTGATGGGACTGGATGCCATGATGTTAGTTTTCTGAATGTTGAGCTTTAAGCCAACTTTTTCACTCTTCTCTTTCACTTTCATCAAGAGGCTCTTTAGTATAGTCTGCAAAGCCACAGTCATCAAGACAGTATGGTACTGGCACAAAGACAGAAATATAGATCAATGGAACAGAATAGAAAGCCCAGAGATAAATCCACAAACCTATGGTCACCTTATCTTCGACAAAGGAAGCAAGGATATACAATGGAAAAAAGACAACCTCTTTAACGAGTGGTGCTGGGAAAACTGGTCAACCACCTGGAAAAGAATGAAACTAGAACACTTTCTAATACCATACACAAAAATAAACTCAAAATGGATTAAAGATCTAAATGTAAGACCAGAAACTATAAAACTCCTAGAGGAGAACATAGGCGAAACACTCTCCGACATAAATCACAGCAGGGTCCTCTATGACCCACATCCCAGAATTTTAGAAACAAAAGCAAAAATAAACAAACGGGACCTAATGAAACTTAAAAGCTTTTGCACAGCAAAGGAAACTATAAGCAAGGTGAAAAGACAGCCCTCAGACTGGGAGAAAATAATAGCAAATGAAGCAACAGACAAAGGATTAATCTCAAAAATATACAAGCAGCTCCTGCAGCTCAATTCCAGAAGAATAAATGACCCAATCAAAAAATGGGCCAAAGAACTAAACAGACATTTCTCCAAGGAAGACATACGGATGGCAAAAAACACATGAAAAGATGCTCAACATCACTCATTATCAGAGAAATGCAAATCAAAACCACAATGAGGTGCCATTACACACCAGTCAGGATGGCTGCTATTCAAAAGTCTACAAGCAATAAATGCTGGAGAGGGTGTGGAGAAAAGGAATCCCTCTTACACTGTTGGTGGGAATGCAAATTAGTACAGCCACTATGGAAAACAGTGTGGAGATTCCTTAAAAAGCTGGAAATAGAACTGCCATATGACCCAGCAATACCACTTCTAGGCATACACACTGAGGAAACTAGATCTGAAAGAGACACGTGCACCCCAATGTTCATCGCAGCACTGTTTATAATAGCTAGGACATGGAAGCAACCTAGATGCCCATCAGCAGACGAATGGGTGAGGAAGCTGTGGTACATATACACCATGGAATATTACTCAGCCATTAAAAAGAATTCATTTGAATCAGTTTTAATGAGATGGATGAAACTGGAGCCCATTATACAGAGCTAAGTAAGCCAGAAAGATAAAGACCATTACAGTATACTAACACATATATATGGAATTTAGAAAGATGGTAACGATAACCCTATATGCAAAACAGAAAAAGAGACTCAGATGTATAGAACAGACTTTTGGACTCTGTGGGAGAAGGCAAGGGTGGGATGTTTCAAGAGAACAGCATCGAAACATGTATATCTAGGGTGAAACAGATCACCAGCCCAGGTTGGATGCATGAGACAAGTGCTTGGGCCTGGTGCACTGGGAAGACCCAGAGGGATGGGGTGGAGAGGGAGGTGGGAGGGGGGACCAGGATGGGGAATACATGTAAATCCATGGCTAATTCATTTCAATGTGTGACAAAAACCACTGCAATGTTGTAAAGTAATTAGCCTCCAACTAATAAAAATAAATGGAAAAAAAAAAAGAGGCTCTTTAGTTCTTCTTCATTTTCTGCCATAAGGGTGGTGTCATCTGCATATCTGCATATCTTCCAGCTTGTGTTTCTTCCAGCCCAGCATTTCTCATGATGTACTCTGCATATAAGTTAAATAAGCAAGGTGACAGCATACAGCCTTGATGTACTCCTTTTCCTATTTGGAACCAGTCTGTTGTTCCATGTCCAGTTCTAACTGTTGCTTCCTGACCTGCATACAGGTTTCTCAAGAGGCAGGTCAGGTGGTCTGATATTCCCATCTCTTTCAGAATTTTCCACAGTTTATTGTGATCCACACAGTCAAAGGCTTTGGCATAGTAAATAAAGCAGAAATAGATGTTTTTCTGGAACTCTCTTTTTCCATGATCCAGTGGATGTTGGCAATTTGATCTGTGGTTCCTCTGCCTTTTCTAAAACCAGCTTGAACATCTGGAAGTTCACGGTTCATGTATTGCTGAAGCCTGGCTTGGAGAATTTTAAGCATTACTTTACTAGTGTGTGAGATGAGTGCAATTGTGCAGTAGTTTGAGCATCCTTTGGCATTGCCTTTCTTAGGGATTGGAATGAAAACTGACCTTTTCCAGTCCCGTGGCCACTGCTGAGTTTTCCAAATTTGCTGGCATATTGAGTGCAGCGCTTTCACAGAATCATCTTTCAGGATCTGAAATAGCTCAACTGGAATTCCATCTCCTCCATTAGCTTTGTTCGTAGTGATGCTTCCTAAGGCCCACTTGACTTCACATTCCAGAATGTCTGGCTCTAGGTGAGTGATCACATTATCGTGATTATCTGGGTCATGAAGATCTTTTTGTACAGTTCTTCTGTGTATTCTTGCCACCTCTTCTTAATTTCTTCTGCTTCCGTTAGGTCCCTACCATTTCTGTCCTTTATTGAGCCCATCTTTGCATGAAATATTCCCTTGGTAACTGTAATTTTCTTGAAGAGATCTCTAGTCTTTCCCATTCTATTGTTTTCCTCTACTTCTTTGCATTAATCACTGAGGGAGGCTTTCTTATTTCTCCTTGTTATTCTCTGGAACTCTGCATTCAAATGGGTATATCTTTCCTTTTCTCCTTTGCTTTTCACTTCCCTTCTTTTCACAGCTATTTGTAAGGCCTCCTCAGACAGCCATTTTGCTTTTTTGCATTTCTTTTTCTTGGGGATGGTCTTGATTCCTGTCTCCTGTACAATGTCATGAACCTCCATCCATAGTTCCTCAGGCACTCTGTCTATCAGATATAGTTCCTTAAATCTATTTCTCACTTCCACTGTATAGTCATAAGGGGATGATTTAGGTCATACCTGAATGGTCTATTGGTTTTCTCCAGTTTCTTCAATTTCAGTCTGAATTTGGCAATAAGGAGTTCATGATCCAAGCCACAGTTAGCTCCCAGTCTTGTTTTTGCTGACTGTATAGAGCTTCTCCATCTTTGCGTGCAAAGAATATGTTCAGTCTGATTTCAGTGCCGACCATTTGGTGATGTCCATGTGTAGAGTCTTCTCTTGTGTTGTTGGAAGATGGTGTTTGCTATGACCAGTGCATTCTCTTGGCAGAACTCTATTAGCCTTTGCTCTGCTTCATTCTGTACTCCAAGGCCAAATTTGCCTGTTACTCCAGGTGTTTCTTAACTTCCTACTTTTGCATTCCAGTCAGCTATAATGAAAAGGACATCTTTTTTGGGTGTTAGTTCTAGAAGTTCTTGTAGGTCTTCATAGAACTGTTCAACTTCAGCTTCTTCAGTGTTACTGGTTGGGGCATAGACTTGGATTACCATGATATTGAATGGTTTGCCTTGATAATGAACAGAGATCATTCTGTCATTGCCTTATTGTTATTGTGTTATTTTTTAACATTATTTGTATAGGTTTGTAGAAAATATCTTTACATGTCAAGGAAATGATCACTTTTACATGAAGAATTTTTAATATTTTATATAATTTAAGTAGTGACAGTATCTAAAATACAAATCAGGGAATTATCAATATATCTTTAAGTTCTGGAAAATGATTTCTGTGTGTGTGTGTTCATCATATGTGCTTTATTTGCAGTATTCCCAGATCAGTACTAATTTCTAATTAAAAGAAATAAGAAAACAACATAAGTTCAGTTTTTATTATTGCTTCTTAAAAAAAAAAGCATCTCTTTCTTAAACTTCATTAAAAAAAGATGCTTGATACAAGTACACCACTTTTGTTCTGAGATTCCGTAAGAGTTTTATTTATTCATTTTAGTCTTAAATATATGTCAAAATTGGGTAAGAATTTAGCTGAGAATACCACAGTTTTTATTCTGGTTTTTTTTTTTCTTCTAGTAGAGCATCGAGCAGCAATTATATTTTGCTTAAGGAAGTTCGCTGCATACACTTGTTCCCAAGGTACTGTGCTATGGCCTTATACTGTTTGGATATATCTGAATGT
Source organism: Odocoileus virginianus (assembly GCF_023699985.2). Lineage (NCBI taxonomy): Eukaryota > Metazoa > Chordata > Mammalia > Artiodactyla > Cervidae > Odocoileus > Odocoileus virginianus. Next base: position 65,575,131 of record NC_069676.1, read on the forward strand.
AATATCTTGTTTCTCTTATTTATACCAGTAATATCTAGTAATATTTTAAGCTTGGGGTGTTCAGTAATGCTTAGTAGTTAGTTAAGTAGGAATTGGTGCATTATTAACATTCATCATAGCAGCAATAGTAGTGGAAGAAGTATTTAGAGTTGTTGTTTTTAACATTTCTTCTTTGGGATATAAGAAAAGAGGAAAATATGGTCACTTTCTTCATCTGGAAAATAGGAACACTAATGGCATTTTCCCAACGAGTCTTTAAGTTTTAAAGAATTAATATATGTAAAGCACATGGACTCATGTCTAACATATAACAGCTTCTCAACAAAAAATATCTTTTATTATCATCTATCAATATTAAATCCTAATTCAAGAAAAAGCATTTCCACTCAAATTTTCCTGAGCCATTGAGGTACACTAATAATTCTTCCATTCTGGAGGCAGTTCTGCTCCTAGAGGTAAGTGTTAGGACTTAAGAGAAGCCCATAGATGTTAGATGTTTGCTCCAGGGTCAAATTTGTCCATGAAAAGGGTATTATTTCTCCATTCTCAGTAAAACATAGAGTGCTCAGCAATGCTCAAATCACTCCCTAACTCTGCTAAATTAAGTCCTTTTCTAGGAAAATTACCAAGTGGATGGAGGAAAACAACTGCATGTCATCCGGTATTATGTGCACACTGAGGTCTTTAATTACATAGAGTTTGAGTCTGTGCTTGACCAAGAAAGAAATGTGGTTCTGCTAATGAGTTGAGCACATAGGAATTTGGAGATGTTCATCGTCAACAGTGCTTCCAGGAAGAGTTTCCCCTCTATTGTCGTGGTTCATTATTGGATTATATGATTTTCATTTTTTCCATCCCCAGCCTTACCACTTTAAATGTTCCATCCTTTGCAATCAAATGCAATTCTTAAGCTTCATTTAGAAGTAACAATAGTGGTGTTCTATGGAATGGAAAAAGAAAAGGAAGAAAAAAAAATAGAGATGAGATCTAATTTACCAGAACACATCTTAAGAAATGAGAAGAAGATAAACCTGTCCCTGGGAACCCACACACTCCAGTATAGGGCCTAGTGTGGGGAATTCACAGCGGATTGGGGTTTTACAGGCAGATTTCTGGGAAACAGGGTTTTGTTGGAATGGGAAGTCATAGAGCTATGGGCCTGTAGCAAAAATATTTGGTAGCCCTGTCTATTTAACAGCCTCCAAAATACTTCCAAAGGTCACAAATGCTAAAAATAATAGAAGCAAGTATAGTCAACTTCCCTGGGTTGGGAGGAAGCTCTGGAAAGTGAAGGTGGTGTAGGACTAAGCCTCTGGATACAGGGGGAAAAAAATCAACTTCCTCTATAAATCTTGGTTTGCTACTATGTTCACCTCTTGGTTTCTGTCTCTGGTCATATAGACAGGAGAGCACCTGGTTAGCAGTCCAAAGAACTAAGGACTTATTACTACACCATGACCTCATCTATCATCTCTTTGAATCTACATCCTTGAAAGTGAAAGTGTTAGTTGCTCAGTCATGTTTGACTCTCTGTGATCCCAGAGGACTGTAGCCTGCCAGGCTCCTCAGTACATGGGATTTTCCAGGCAAGAATACTGGAGTAGGTTGCCAATTGACATTCTTGAATGTCCTCTTTTGATGGTATGAGCCTATGATCCTACTTTTCAAGTGCAAGGGCTGAAATCATATGGTTAAATGTAAGCAAGATCCTTTCTAAGCAAACCCGGCTGTTTTGATGAATACATTTTTGTGTAAAGTCGTGGACTTTTTGACCACAAAATCTTACCATTCTTCCAGCTGCCCCTACCTCCCACCCATTTCCCATGCATTTTTAGATTGCTTTAAAATCAGCCTCAGACAAACCAACATGGATTTATAAAATATGATTATTAGACTATATCTTGCATTTTAGGATTTTAGAGCTGTTGAGGCATTCAGGAAATTTTAGGTCCAATTTCTATATTTTCAGGCAGAGCAGCAAAATGATTTCTATTTGAAGATCAGATATTGCAACTGTCCTGCCCATAGCCCTCGGGCTCTGCCTTCCAGTGCACTTTTCCTGACTGCTAGACCCACATCTGCATATCTTTGCCTAAGGGCTTTCCCTGGCCTTTTGGAGGCGACTCTGCCCACACATATGGCAGGCCAGAGATGCCTGGGGAATTACTGCCCCATACTCCAGCATCCTTTTGTCAGTGATAGAAAGTATATATGATATACTTATCATATATAAGTATCCCAGTTTCATCCCCATCAGTTCTCACCTTTGCCTGTTTAAGGAACTCTGAGGCACATGTTCTGCACTAGCTCCCAGAGTTACCAACATTGGTAACCTGGATAGTTATCACTTATAATATATATAGTGTTATAGTTTCCCCTATATTGGCATCCTTTCCTTCCCTGACTTAACTTCCATATTACCTGGGTTCCCTAGATTACCTTCCAAATATCTGCCATTTGTGCACAAATCCTAACCTCAGGTTCTACTCCTGCGGGAATTCAAAGATACCTCTGCACCTTGCACATACTTTTACCGTGTTTTCCTAGAAGAAGGATTCCTAGTGAGTTGCTTTTATTGCTGTGACCCCTACCAGCTGATAGATTTGTTGATTTTTGTCAGTGGCTTTGCATCGTTGCTTGCTCAGGCTTTAGTGCAGTCCTAGCATGTTGTAAGATGTGGTACGTCTTTGTGGCAGTGAATTAAATTGAATTTCCAAGACTTTTTCATTGGTTACTCCAAAGCTGGAAAGAAGTGCCCAGGGCTCTTGACTCCTATGTTTCTCTGCATGCAACAGCATCATCCATACCTTCTGTGATGGACCTCTACTGCTTATGACCACCCAGCATGCATTCCACCCTAGACAGTTCCAGTCCCCATAGCTAGGGTGTGCCTTCCAATTCATATAGTCCCTCCCTCTGACCATAGTGATTTGTTCAGAGATCCAAACTTTCGGAACTGCTGAAACTGAGAAGCCTATTCTTTCTCTCTTCTTACTTTCCTTTCTCCCTTACTCCCTCCCTTTCTCTCTCTATCTCTTTATTTCCTTCTTTTATTCATTCTCTCATTATTACTAGAGTTACTGAGCTTATAGGAATGTGAGCCTAGAGCTTGCTAGTGGGCTTCTTTCTACCCAAAGAAGAGAGCCTGCTCAAAGTAAAATCAATAGAATAAAAGTTAGAATGAATGGTGCAGGGGGAGAGAGCGTAGAGAGAGATTGAATCCTAAAGACACTGTCTTAGTCCTTGCATACAGATGTGCTTAAAAGATCTTGAACTTTTCAACTATGTAAGTCAACACATTACCATTTTTGCTTAAGTCAAAATGAGTCTCTTAGAGTTCTTAGGTTTCTTCGAGTTAAATACAAACTTTAAATTATTGTACCCAATTAGCAGCAGACCCTGTTCAGGTACTAGAGATTCAGAGATACAGGTGCTGTCACTGTCCATGGAGAATTTGCATGTGAATGAATAATTTAAGGAGCAATATGATAACACTTCCCTAGTGACTCATCTGGTAAAGAGTGTGCCTGCAATGTGGGAGAGACCTGGGTTTGATCCCTGGGTTGGGAAGATCCACTGGAGAAGACTGCCTGCTCCAGTATTCTGGTCTGGAGAATTCCATGGGCTGTATAGTCCACAGGGTCCCAAAGAGTTGGACACGAATGAGTGACTTTCACACACATTATAACACTAGGTTTTTCATTTTCTTGCTTTCCTTTTTTTTTTTTTTTTTTTAGCCACTGTGTTTCTTCTCTTGGCTTTCTCAAGAGACAAAGAAGCTGGGTTATTTTCCTTTCAGTTTCCCCAGTCACAAAGAATTCCTTTCTAGTACTTTTTTTTTTTAGGAGGCCAGCATATCCTGGTTGCTTGTTCCATGTGATGAATGTCTCCATTGCTTATTAACCTTCAAAATAGGCAGCCCCCACCATTAGGGCTTATGGTCTGTATGAGACAACATAAAAACAAGACACATTCTCCCCCATGCACATTTCAAATGAAATGTAACAGAAGAGAAATAAATAAAAATGGGAAAAAAATGCCTTAAATGGTTTATGTTGGAAAATGTTATATGGGCAATAATGGTACTTATATGGGCTTTGGGCAGAGACTTTGATAATGAAGGTTAAATGAGGGAATGTTACAAAAAATGTTCACTGTTCATAAAAATAAATCTCTGGTATGAACCAGAATGAAATAAGCAGGGTTGCAGGCACTGAGAGCAGCTGGGGTGACCTCAGTCTCAGGTTGGTAATAGCCAGACTCGCTGGAACCACACACTCTCACCTCAGCAGGATTCACTTAGCTCTCATCACAAGGACATTGAGTTCCATGGGCCTCAGAGGTGGCTCTTCAGCTGTCACTGAAAAATAAGGACATTGTCCTTTCTAGCATTCTTCCTTTTTAGGTCCTGGCAGGGTTTCCAGGGACCCTGTCTTTCTAGGTTAAGTATCTGTCCAAAGGTTTCAAATGCAAATGTCCAGCAGCAGGTTGTGAAAGAGTAAAATGGACTCGAAAGGGATAGTGGCAAATTGGAGAAACATGTGCCATATGAGAGGGTCACCACTACTCAGTTCAGACAGTGGGAATGCCAACTTAGTGGAGTTAAGTCTTTCCTTTTTTCAAGGGCAAAGCTGGAGTTCTCAATTTTATGATTTTTTAAAAATAATTTTCAATATTTGTAACTGATTTCAGTTATATATATAATATATGAATATATGTATATGCATATATATGAATGTATGTATATAGATATATATGGGTGTAGGGGAAGAATACATGTCTAAGGGGCAAAATTGGCCTAACAGCAGCCAGTTTGGAATCTATTGTAAGTGAATGCAGAGATTGTAAATATCATTGTTTACTTTCATTGATTTAATAATTCATTGATTATTGCTGTCGAGCTGTCAGATAAAGGTCCTCCATAAGGTCTAGTCCTGGAGGCAAGAGCGTGTATTTGAAACAGTCATTCATTAGCATGTACTGTGTGCTGGGCATTTGTCTATGAGCTTCACATGGATTATTTCATTATATTCTCCTTACCATCCAAAAAGAAAGCACCAATGTTGGCCCATTTATAATAAAGGAAACTGAGGTTTCCAGAAATGAAGTATTTGATTGACCAAAGATATTGTATAGGACACCTTTTGTATAGTACCTCTCGTCATCTTGGCCTTGCCACTGTTTCCAGCCAAGGCTACCACTCCACCTCATATGCTCTGGCTTCCTTTGGCTGCACAAAGATATTAATACATCATGGGGCAGCCCTCTGCCTATGGGGGCAGGAGCTGATGGATAAAGGCTTTTGTCCCTGGCTGACAGTTCTGACACACATTCTGTAAGACTCCTCTGAAGGCCTTGTGTGAAGTACACAGTCACCTGTAGCAGTTATCACTTTCTTGTACTGGTGTTTCCTCCTTTCCTATTCACCTCCCTGCCCCTTATTTAGGGAATCACATTCTCCCAGTAAACCACCTATACATGCCACATCTTCATCACAGGCTCTGCTGTTGGGAAAGTCAAGCTAAGATAGTAAGTGGTAAAGCTGGAATTAAAATCTAATTTTGACTTGTCTCCAAGTGAATACTGTATCAAATCAGTCTTCATGTGATCCCTTTACCAGGTCCTTTTCACTCTGATTGGTTGTGAAATAAAGCTTTTGAGTTAAAAAAGGCTCTGAAAGGATTCTTGACCAGCAGAAAGGGAGGATGGTAGTGTGGGGTAGTTAGTACACAGAAAATAAATAGGAGAAACAAGGCAAAATGTAAGTTTACTTCATAATACAGTTAATTTTTTGGCACTGCTTCTGTGTTTGTCACTGTGCCAAGTACTAAGAAAGGAACGCAGAATTATGGAAATGAAAACTATGGTAGAAAAGACTTATTTCCAAAGATCTTCAGTGACTTTCAGCAAGAATGTCAATTTCAAATGCCCGCAGGGGCCAATGAGACCCTGGAGTTAAACCAGCCTGGTTTTTGTTTGCATATCAAACACAACTGTGTAGTTTTCAGTGCTACACAGAATTAGGCTTTAGGTTTTCTCCCAGTTTTCTTCCAATACATGGCTGTCCCAGTCTGCTCATTTTCCCATTTTGGATAGACATGAAAGTACAAAAATAGTTTGCTTTCATTAATTAATAAAAATTGAGATACAATTGGTGTATAACATTAAGTATAAGGTGAACAGCATTTTGGTTTGATACATCTGTGTATTGCAACATGATTATAATAATGTTAGCTTTAGCTGACACTTCTGTCTCATCACGTAACTGTCCCTTTTTTTCTTATAACAACAATTAAGACTTAGTTTCTTAGCAATTCTGAAGTTTATAATACAGTATTGTTGACTATACTTACTATGCTGTGCATTAGCTCTCCCAAAATTATCTGCTAGTTTCAAGTTTGTACCCTTAAACACCATCTCCCACTCCCCTACCACCTAGCTCCTGGTAACCACTATGAAAAGTAAAAGTGTAGTCTCTCAGTTGTTTCTGACTCTGTGACCCCACAGACTATAGCCTACCAGGCTCCTCTGTCCACAGAATTCTTCAGGCAAGAATACTGGAATGGGTGTCCATTCCTTTCCCCAGGAGATCTTCCCAACCCAGGGATCAAACTCTGGTCTCTGCATTGCAGGCAGGTTCTTTACCATCTGAGCCACCAAGGAAACCCCGGTAACCACTATACAACTCTCCATTTTTACTAGTTCAGCTTTTTTTATTTTTTTAAGTTGCAAATATAAATGATATCATGCAATATTTGTCTTTCTGACATCTCACTTAGCATTATACTCTCATCCATCCATATTGTTGGAAATGGCAGGATTTTCTTCTTCCTCACGGCTTTATAATATTCTGTTATATATCTCTACCACATCGTTTTATCCTTTTCTCTGTTGACACAGGTTATTTCCAAAGCTTGTCTATTATATTATAAATAATGCTGTAATGAACATAGATGTGTATGTATCTCTTTGAGATACTGATTTCAGTTCCTTCAGATGTACACCCAGAAATGGAATTGCTGGATCATATGGTAGTAATTTTTTTTTTTTTTTTAGCAACTTCCATCCTCTTTTTTACAATGGCTATTCCATTTTACCACCCCACTGAAAGATTCCCTTTTCTCCATATTCTTGTCAACATTTCTTATGTCTTGCCTTTTTGATGATAGGCATTCTGACAGGTGTGAGATGATAATCTCATTTTGGTTTTTATTTGCATTTTCCTGATGGTTAGTGATGTCAAGCACCTTTGTATCAATATATACCTATTGACCATTTGTATGTCGTCTTTGGTAAAATGTCTTTTCAGGTTTTCTGCCCATTTAAAAATTGGACTATTTCCTTTTTTTGCTCTTGAGTTGTATGAGTTATTTATATGTTTTGGATATTAATCCCTTATCACATACATGGATATTTTCTCCCATTTCATAGGCTACCTTTTCACTTTATTAACAGTTTCCTTTGGGCTTCCCAGGTGGGACAGTGGTAAAGAATCTGCCTGCCAAAACATGCTATGCAGAATACCGTTAGTTTAATGTGGTCTTACTTGTTTCTGTTCTTTTTTGTTACCTTTGGTATTGTGTCTTAGGCAAGAAATCATTGACAAGACCAATGTTAAGGATCTTTTTCCTTATGTTTTCTCAGACTTTTATGGTTTTGGATCTTACATGGAAGTCTTTGATCCATTTTGAGTTAATTTTTTTCAGTAGTGTAAGACAGCAGTCTAGTTTCATGATTCATGTGGATATCCAGCTTTCCCAATGCTGTTTATTGAAAAAACTGTACTTTCTCCATTGCATGTTCTTGGCATACTTCTCATGGAGTTGACACATATGTGTGGGTTTATGTCTGGACTCTATTGTGTTCCACTAGTCTTTGTGCCTGTGCTTTCCTTACAACTGTAAAGAAAGCAGCCCCTTAAGGTTAATAACAAACGGCAACCAATTCTGCCATCCTGTTAAGGGAATATGATAGAGTCTGGGAACTGGGGAGGCTGGCCCATCTATCAGCTATAAGTCAACTCCAGCTGGCTGTCACTGTGTAGGAATGTTGGTCTCCTCATGCCAGATCTCCTAATTGTTCAAGAGTAGTTGGAAACCCAGAAATATCTGTGAAAATCTCTAGATTTTTAAATGTTAACAGCGATTTCAAACTTCTTAAACAACAGGTAAGTCAACCATGACGGAGCAAACAGAACACATCTGCAAGTTGTATTTTATACACAGGCCACTGGTTTGCACTCTGTGATATAGGCTCAGCCCTGTTTTCCTCCCAAGCCCTTGAGCTGTGCCCTGTTTTCCTGGGAGAGATGAAAGACTGGGAAAAGTGGCATAGGATGTGGGCTGACACTGAATCTGTCTCTTAGGATTCTCTTCACTTTCTATTTTTAGAGAAAGTAGGTTAAGACTTCTTTATTTGTGTGTGTGTGTGTGTGTGTGCACGTGCACATGTGTTTGCTAAGGGTTCAGAAATAGACCTAATTTAAGAAAAACACACAAGCAAATATGTACATTGATGTTCTTTAGAAACTATGAAGAGGACAAGGAAAAACTAATTAGCCAAACAAGTGGCTTTTGCTGGTGGATGGTGGTATTTGAACATGTAGGTAGAGTTTAAAAAAAAAAAAAAGAGGTTTCTTAAATCAGGAAGAAGGGAGTGTAGAACTTTCATTTTTTTTTTTCCTTTGTGTAAAATTACCATGTCCCCTGGCCAGATTTCTATTGGCCTTGATGATTAGTTGGCTATTTTAGTAGTTCATTGTCTCATCCTTTAGAAAAAGCCCCTCCTAAATGCGACTCACTATGTCATAACTATATAAAATATTCATTGAGATGGTGCTTTTAATGGATTTGTTTGGAATGAACTCGAGCAGAGGGAGCCATCGCTGATTTGTGGAGCAGTAGGACAGGTTCAGGGCTGTGTCTGCCCCAAGCATTGCTTTCTTCAACAAGGCCCTCCACCTGCCCTCTTTGCCTGCAGGCTCTAATCTGAGAGGAAGGCACTAAAACCATACTTTTGGGGCTTTTCAAGACTAGGATTTGTATCCATTTTTCATAAAGGTGTTCGAATGTGGTGTTTTTCATGTTGTGTTCAACAGAGGTCTACTACAGAGTGTCTGAATTATACTGGAATGTTCATGCCACGTAGGATTCATTGCCTAGAGTGAGTTCTTAAACTCCAGAAGTAGACAAATTTGGCTTTGAATCCTGACTCTGTCACCTACTAGTTATGTAACCCTCAGGCAAATATTTTAACATTTCTGAGTTTTAGTTTCCTTATCTTTTTAATCTAGAAAATGCTAGTACATACTTCATACAGAATTTGAAGCTTGAATGGGGGTAGTTTGCAAAGTACATAGTCTAGTGCCTAGGACATATTAGAAACTTACTAACATTCACCGTTATTCTCTAAGTAGTACCATAAATCCAACTGCTGCAGCATATCTGGGACCGCTGGAGGTTTATGTGGAGTTTTCTGCTAGTCTTGCCATGTGGTTCTTTTCTTTTACCAAACTTGACAGTAGAGCAGGGATAACTGAGCACCTTGGAACAAATGGAGGAAATGTGGACCAGAAAGGATAAGGGAAATGATCAAGAATGTTCTGCAAATCAGTGATAAGTCAGACCAGGGAATATAACTGAATATTTTGACCCCTTTTTCAGCATTAATTACAAACCTTTTAAAAAGCTCCTAATCGAGCTTTTCTTTTTTCTTTATTTTTTGCAGCCAGAGTACATCTGAATCTGAAATCATGCCATCATGACCTCCACTATTTCATTTCTGTGTGTGTACCTCTTTACTTTTTAGTTCTAAGTAGTCACCTTCTTGCCAACCTTTTGCAATATAAAATAAAAAGTCACAAAAATCTTCCCTATCTTAACATGACCAGCCTCAAAACCTGGAGTCTCCAGGCCCAGCCCCAGCCCCAGCAAGCATGCTCTCGTTTTGTCCCACCCCATTCCATTCCCTCCTGATTCTGAACACTGTGTGTCTGTTAGAAGGAACTGTAATCCATTTGGGGAATGACCTTGGGAAAATTACTTCACTTTTTGGGTCACGGTTTCTCCATCCTTAAAGTGGAAAAGATGATTAATTTCTTAATAAGGGGATAATAGTTCCCCATAAAGGTATGGAAGGCATTTGACAATGATCCACTTTGCCTGTTGCCTTCTGGGACTGGGTGGGTCTGGGGTTTTATTTTTATAATCTTCAAATTGAAGACACAAATAATTTTCATAACGTTGCTGAAATAATGAAACAGCTATTTCTCAGGGCAAGGTCCAGTGAAGTGGCAAGAATGGAGCAAACATGGGGGAAATGGGCCAGAGGTGGCCTCAGATATGCTCTTCCTTGGTGTCTCAGTCCTGGAAGGGAAAAGAGGCTCCTCAAGATCCTGATTAAGCAGGGACTGCCAACGGCACTCTCTGTATCCAGGCAAACAAGAGCTACCCCTCCCCCTTCCCTTTTACTCTTAAAACAAAAATCTATCAAGATTTAATCACATTGCTTTATCTCCAGGACCTAACCTCTGAGTGTTCCTGAGAACATTTCAGTTTGTCTCCAGGCTCTCAAGCATTTGCCTCGCTGGGAATGTGATCCCTTTAGGCTTTTTACTTGAGTGGAAGAAGCAAAGATTGCTTTTTGTTCCCCTTTGACTCCTCTGAATTAACATGAAATTGAAGATGACTGTAGTTAGGGGAAGAGAGAGAGAGAACAATGAGAAGGGAAGTGAGGAAGGAGGCTTAGAAAGCCAGTGCAAAGAGTATGTCTTGGAACCCGAGGGAAGCTCTGTGTTCATCAAGGTGATAGTTTCCTTCCAGGCCATCAGCAGAATGAAAACGGCTCACCCAGCCTCATTTAAACCCTTTCATCTAGGTCTCTGAGGCCCCTCTCTGGGGAGTGCTCTTTGGAGTGTGAATTCCTCCAAGCTCATTATCTCAGTGTAAGTGCAGATGCTACCCCCACCCGCCTTTGATCCTTCTTCCACTGCAACCACCCTTTCTGGGCTCTAGGACCAAACTGATGCTGGCAATAAGGGTGACTGCATCTTAATTGTGTAATCGAGAAACAACATGGATACTGATGTCTCAGTATTAATTAATGGAATCTAATGTTGTGGCTGTCATATCAACCAGCCACTTTTTTTCAGAAAAGTAATTAAACCATGGGTAGGAGTTTGGACCACAGGTAGTGGTTTGGAGGACTTGTCTGGAGGCTCAGTGATAAAGAATCTGCTTGCTGATGCTGGAGATGTGGGTTTGATCCTGGGATCGGGAAGATTCCTGGAGTAGGAAATGGCAGCCCACTCCAGGGTTCTTGCCTGGGAAATTCCATGAACAGAGGAGTCTGGAGGGCTATAGTTCATGGAATCACAAACAAGTCAGACATGACTTAGCAGCTAAACAACAAGGGGTTTGGAAGCTCTCTATACAAGTCTAAGGGTTGACTGGGATTGGTGAAAGGACCTGCCTCTTTGGTTTAAGTTGTGTGTGAGCTTTGTCTAAAACAACAGACTTAGATTCCAATGCTGAGAGAATGGGGAGGCATAAGGGGAAGGGATTTTTGCTGCCTTTCACCCTCATTCCCTCCTCACCTTTGCCACTGGCTTGTTCCTTCCCACTTCCTCCCATGGCTGTCCCTGCTGTGTGCAGGGTAAGTCCACCCATTTGCCCACTAAAATGAGGTGTGAAATAAATGGTGGCAAAAGAACTCCATGAGGAAAATTTTGGTAGAGCATATAGGGATATAGTCACCAGATATTTTGTGGTCTGACTAATGGCTGGGATTTCAATATTCTATCCTTCTGAAGTGTCCTTTATTTGCATTTTTGGATCCTTCCTTCCTTTTCCTCTTTCTTTCTCCATCTCTTTTCTTTACTCTTCTTCCTTTCCTTGAACAGAAGTCATATTTATTTCAAAATTTTTGAATAACATTGTTTTTGGATTATGAATTGAAATGATATATACTCATTATAAGAAAATCAGCTAAAGAAGTATGAAAAGAATGTCAATTGAGAAGTAATAACATTGAAGTGTTATTGATGATAAGCTCTATACTAAGTGCTTCTCATATATGATCTCATTTAATCCTTTTGACAACCATGTGAGAAAGTTACTATTATCACTTGTGTTTTGCAGATGAGAAAACTGAAACAGAGAGGTTACATAGCTTGTCTAAAGTCACATAGCTAGTGAGCACTAGTGTAGACTTTGAACCCAGGTGGTCTAACTCCAGAGTCTCTTTCTTATCCAATGTGCTCTGTATTGCTCTGTGCTGTGCCAACTACACATAAAGAAACACAGTGCCAACTGGGGAGACCTCCAGTCACTCAGATGAGTCCTCCTTGGGAACATCTGGTCCAAAGAACTCATCACCCTCCACACTAAGGCTCTCTATTTCACAGGCTCAGAAGCCTGTCTTTTACAGGGTTGAATCAACATTACTAAATTCACAGAAACAGCTGTGGTACTGAGACTATTAATCTCATTAATTTACAAAGAACAAGTCTAGGGAGACTTACATTGACCTATCAGTACATCCCCATTCTACAGTAGAACTGCATGGGAAGCGAACCAATTACTGTTTCCTTGGACTGGAGAACCTCAAGTCAGTGCATGGGAATCATTCAGCTAACTCTCAGCTGAGTTACCTTTTCATAACAACTGTTTTCCTCTTCCCCTACCTCCCTCATTACAGGAGTAAGGGAAACCCTAATACACCAGTGCATTAAGCCAAGTCATCTCTCTCCTTTATCTTACGACTGACTACTCTCAATTCTGATAACACATTGGTTCTGTAGACTTCTTTCTACCATCAGTTAGGCTATAGTCAAGTCTTTTTGGTCTGGGAGTCATTCTATCCTCTAAAGTTTGCATATTTCTGCTTGTGTCTGCCAAGTCTTGTGTAAGCTCAAGTCTTAAAGGGCAAATTTAAAAAATTTTATGGAAGTATATTTTTCAGATCACAAAATTTTAAAGACAAAATTACACTCTTTGAAAATGTACAATTCAGTGGTTTTTATGAAGTTTACCAGGTTGTGCAGCCACCCTCCTAATGCTTTCATCACCCCAGTAAGATCCATCATGCCCATTAACAGTTAATCTCTGTTACCTGGATTTCATAGAAATGAAATCCTACAGTATGGGGTCTTTGTGTCTGGCTTCTTTCAATTAGCATAATGTTTTGGAAATTGATCCATATTGTCATGTGTATCATTATGCATTCCTTTTTATTAGTGAATAATGTTTCATTGTATGGATAAGTTTTATTTATCTGTTCATCTGATGAACATTTGAATTGTTTCCATTTTTTAGCTATTATGAATAATGCTGCTGTGAACAGTTCATGTGCAACTCTTTGTGTGGTCATATGTTTTCATTTCTCTTGGGCAGATATCAATGAGTGGAATTGCTCAGTCATATGGTAGATTTATGCTTAACTTTTTGAGAAACATCCAAAATATTTCTCAAAGTGGCTACATCAAAGGGCTGTTTTACTGGCCTAATTTCCAAGTTGTTGGCCTATCCATCATGCTAGCTCCCCAGGGCTGAAAATAAAAGGAGTGAAAATGACCCATAATCTCATCCTTATTAACATTTTACTGATACATACAAAATTGTTATTTTATGTATCATACTATATAAATACAAATGTATAAAATTTTATGCACAATAGAGTAAAACATATTTATATATGTGTGTCTGTATTTCATGTCAAGAAAACTATGTGTCTATATACAGATATGTATATAAATATTATACAAGATGAAAATGTACATATACATACACTTGGGACACATTATAATAATAATTGAACTTTTAAAGCTTAGTTATAACTGAATTACTGTCATTTATCTGTACTATTAAATATGAAGTAAGTATGATTTTTTAATATCTTATTAATAGAATCCACATGATATACCATAGTTTTTATAAACCATTGTCCTTTTTTGGACTTTTGTGTGGTGTTGTATTTACATCTAAGTCATAATTTTTAATATATACCTTCAATATTTACTTAAATTTTTTATCTGGGCTCTATCTCATGCATTTCTTGAATACTTTGATATATCATGACTGTGTACTCATATTTCATCAGGTTTTCCCTCTCAGTTGTCTCTTGGTACAATGTGAAGTCTGGTCCTTTCACCCAGGGAATCACTTAGAAGGCAAACTTCTTTTTAAAGTGTGTCTGTTTCTAATAATATCAAAGCTGGAAAAAAAAAAAAGTAAAAGTCACTTAGTCATGCCTGATTCTTTGCGATCCCATGGACTGTAGCCTGCCAGGCTCCTCTGCCCATGGAATTCTCCTGACGAGAGTACTGGAGTGGGTTGCCATTTCCTCCTCCAGGGCATCTTGCTGACCCAGGGCTTGAACCTGGGACTCTTGCATTGCAGGCAAGTTCTCTACTCTTTGAGCCATCAGGGAAGCCAAAGGGTGATGTAATTTAAAAAACAACCTCAAATTGTGAAATTATTTGTTCCAGATGTCTGAAAAATACTGTTGGTAGCTTGATGGGGATTGCATTGAATCTATAGATTGCTTTGCATAGTATACTCATTTTCACTATATTGATACTTCCAATCCATGAACACAGTATATTTCCTCCATCTATTTGTGTCCTCTTTGATTTCTTTCACCAGTGTTTTATAGTTTTCTATATATAGGTCTTTTGTTTCTTTAGGTAGATATATTCCTAAGTATTTTATTTTTTTCATTGCAATGGTGAATGGAATTGTTTCCTTAATTTCTCTTTCTGTTTTCTCATTGTTAGTGTATAGGAATGCAAGGGATTTCTGTGTGTTAATTTTATATCCTGCAACTCTACTATATTCATTGATTAGCTCTAGTAATTTTCTGGTGGAGTCTTTAAGGTTTTCTATGTAGAGGATCACGTCATCTGCAAACAGTGAGAGTTTTACTTCTTCTTTTCCAATCTGGATTCCTTTTATTTCTTTTGCTGCTCTGATTGCTCTGGCCAAAACTTCCAAAATTATGTTGAATAGTAGTGGTGACACTGGGCACCCTTGTCTTTCACAATCTGTATGGAAATACAAAAAACCTCGAAGAGCCAAAGCAATCTTGAGAAAGAAGACTGGAACTGGAGGAATCGTCCTGCCTGACTTCAGGCGATACTACAAAGTTACAGTCATCAAGACAATATAGAACCGGCAGAAAGACAGAAATACAGGTCAATGGAACAAAATGGAAAGCCCAGAGATAAATCCACCCACCTATGGACACCTTGTCTTTGACAAAGGAGGCAAAAATATACAATGGATAAAAGACAATCTCTTTAACAAGTGGTGCAGGGAAAACTGGTCAACCACTTGTAAAAGAATGAAACTAGAACACTTTCTGACACCATACACAAAAAAACCCTCAAAATGGACTAAAGATCTAAATGTAAGACCAGAAACTATAAAACTCCTAGAGGAAAACATAGGCAAAACACTCTCTGACATAAACCACAGCAGGATCCTCTATGACTCATCTCCCAGAGTACTGGAAATAAAAGCAAAAATAAACAAATGGCACCTAATTAAAATTAAAGGCTTCTGCACAACAAAGGACACTATAAGCAATGTGAAAAGACAGCCCTGAGAATGGGAGAAAATAATAGCAAATGAAGCAACAGACAAAGGATTAATCTCAAAAATATACAAGCAACTCCTGCTGCTCAATTCCAGAAAAATAAATGACCCAATCAAAAAATGGGCCAAAGAACTAAACAGACATTTCTCCAAAGAAGACATACAGATGGCTAACAAACACATGAAAAGATGCTCAACATCACTCATTATCAGAGAAATTCAAATCAAAACCACAATGAGGTACCACTTCACGCCAGTCAGAATGGCTGCTATCCAAAAGTCTACAAGCAATAATTGCTGGAGAGGGTGTGGAGAAAAGGGAACCCTCTTACACTGTTGGTGGGAATGCAAACTAGTACAGCCACTATGGAGAACAGTGTGGAGATTCCTTAAAAAACTGGAACTAGAACTGCCATATGACCCAGCAATCCCACTGCTGGGCATACGCACTGAGGAAACCAGAATTGAAAGAGACAAGTGTACCCCAATGTTCATCGCAGCATGTTTATAATAGCCAGGATATGGAAGCAACCTAGATGTCCATCAGCAGACGAATGGATAAGGAAGCTGTGGTACATATATACCATGGAATATTACTCAGCCATTAAAAAGAATACATTTGAATCAGTTCTAATAAGGTAGACGAAACTGTAGCCCATTATACAGAGTGAAGTAAGCCAGAAAGATAAACACCAATACAGTATGCTAATGCATATATATGGAATTTAGAAAAATGGTAATGATAACCCTGTATGCGGGACAGCAAAAGAGACACAGATATATTGAGCAGTCTTTTGGACTCTGTGGGAGAGGTGGGATGATATGGGAGAATGACATTGAAACATGTAAATTATCATATGTGAAACGATTCACCAGTCCAGGTTTGATGCATGAGATAGGGTCCTCAGGGCTGGTGCACTGGGATGACCCAGAGGGATGGGATGGGGAAGGAGGCAGGAGGGGGGTTCAGGATGGGGAACACATGTACACCCATGGAGGATTCAAGTCAATGTATGGCAAAACCAATACAATATTGTAAAGTAAAATAAATATATAAATTTAAAAAAACACCTCAAGAAGGATGGTGGTTTGTGAGTATAGATAGTTTGGCTGAAGTATTTCACTCTGTAGTGGGATTTTATATAAGTCTTGTCTGAGGATGGGAAAGTGAGGTGATGTCCTCACTGTATCCCAGAGATACAGTGAGAATGATAGATCTTAATATAAAATACTAAAATGAGATAATGCATTTAGTGACCTTTTAACACATTGCCACATTGTAAACTAAGTCTTCCAACTTATAAAATAAATCTTCAGTGGAGATCTGTTCATGTGTCTGTTCATTTCTCTTTACATGGTCATTCAAGATCTGTCATGGCTTCCCAACCTATGTCACACCTTGCCCAAGCTGGGAAGTTATCTCTTCCATCAGAAGAGACTTTTAACCTCCCAATCTCCCCCCAACCTGACCTTTTTAAAAATAAAGTCTCATCGAGATACACACATACTAAAATATCTTATTGAGATACATACATACCAAACTATTATCCTTTTAAAATAGGTTTTATTGAGATACACACGTACCGCAGTATCACCCTGTTAAAACATGTACTGCAGCGGTTTTCAGTACATTCATACAGTTTTACAACTATCATCACTATCTAATTTTAGAACACTTTATCACCTCAAAAAGGAACCTAGTAACTCCCTATTTCCTCTTCCCTTTGGCTCCTGGCAACCACTAATCTGCTCTGTGTTTGATAGATTTCCTTATTCCTTATTTGATAGATTCCTTATTTATATAAACAGAGTCATATAATATGACTATTATTTCTGCCTCTGTCACTTAGCATGTTTTGAAGATTCATATTGTTGTAGCATGCATCAGTACTTTATTTCTTTTCTAGGCAAAATAATATTTCATTGTGTGGATATACCACCTTTTGTTTATTCACTCATCATTCAGTGATTCTACTTTTCTGGCTATTTGTATAATGCTGTTATGAATATTCATGTATTATATGTTTTTGGTTGACATTTATTTTTAATTGTTTTGGGAATATGGCTAGGACTGAAATGCTGAGTTATGTAATAATTCTATATTTAACACTGTGAGGATCTGCCCAACTGGTTTATTTCTTTCCTCATTAAATTGTTTGGACACTCTTATCAAAAATCAGTTGACTATAAATGTGAAGGTTTATTTTTTAGACTCTCAATTCTATTATGTTAACCTGTATATCTATCCTTTTACCAGTATCACACTGTATTTATTACTATAATTCTGCAGTAAGTTTTCAAACTTAAAAGTATGAGTCCTCCAACATTGTTCTTTTTGAAGGTATTTCTTTTGAGTATTCTGGTATTCTGACATTTCCACAAGAATTTTAGGATCAATCAGTTTTGTCAGTTTCTTCAAAAAGTCAGCTGGGATGTTGATACTGCTTGTATTGAATCTGTAGGTCAATTTGAGGAGTATTATCTTCCAATTTATAAGCATGATTATCTCTCCATTTATTTAGGTCTTCTTTAATTTCTTTCAACAATAGTTTGCATTTTTCAGTGTCTGAGTCTTACAACTTCATTGGTTGAATTTATTTATAAATAATTCATTCTTTTTGCTACTGTGTAAGTGGAATTATCTTATTAATTTTGTTTATGGCTTGTTCATTGCTAGTATGTAAAAATACAGTTGAGTTTTGTATACTGACCTAGTATCCTACAACCTTGCTGAACTCATTTATTAGTTCTAATAGTATTTCTAGTGGACTCCTTAGGGTTTTCTATACTCAAGACTATATCTTATGTAACCAGAGATAGTTTTACTTGTTGTTTTTGATTATGTGTGACTTTTATTTCTTTTTCTTGTCCAAATCCTATGGTCTGAACCCCCAGTATAATGTTGTATAAAGAGCAGACATCCTTATCTTGTTTCTGTCCTTTCAGGGAAAACATTGTCTTTCACTATTAAATATGATTTAGTTGTGGGTCCCTTGCTTTTTTGTATGGTTCACTTTTATCTGGAATGCCTTTTTTGAATCGCCGTATCTCTATTTTTCAAAACAATATTCATCAATCAAGGCCAAATGCCTAGGAAGATATTATTTCCCCCTTCCTGGAATTTATGTTTGCTCATATATCTAACAAAACACTTATCAAATTCCATCTTTTACTGTAACTATTTATGTGTTTATTATGGGAAGCTATCTCCTGTTGTAAGCAGCAACTTTTTGCATATAGCCCAGGTTGTATAGATTCTTATTCTGGAAAATAGTAAAATTATATAGTAGAGATTAAGTAAAACTGGAATTAGGTTAAATGTTTCAAAAAGTTGCCTCTGACTCCTTTCTTCTAAAAAAAATTTATCACCATTAAACCTTTATAAAGCAATGTGTATGAATTAAGAATTCTTAACTCCTTGAAGAGCTTCCTAGGGCTCAGAAATCTTTCAGTGTAGAAACAGTATCAATAACAAAACTATAGACAGAAGCGTTCTTGGAATCTGGAGAGAGGGTAGCACGATTGCTAACCTGTTAAAAATCATTTAGGACTATTGCCATGTTTCTGCTCACTAAGGAAAACTTAAGGAATTCTTAAAGAAAATTCAAGAGATGGGAATATCAGACCACCTTACCTACCTCCTGAGTAACCTGTGTCAAAAAGCAAAAAGCAGGTCAAAAGCAACAGTTAGAACCTGACCTGGAACAACAGACTGGTTCAAATTGGGAAAGGATCATGTCAAAGCTGTATATTGTCACCCTGCTGATTTAACTTACATGCAGAGTACATCATGCAAAATGCTGGGCTGGAATGAACTGCAAGCTAGAATTAAGATTGCCATGAGAAATATCAATAACCTCAGATATACACCCTTATGGCAGAAAGTGAAGAGGAACTAAAGAGCCTCTTGATGAAAGTGAAAGAGGAAAGTGAAAAAGCTAGCTTAAAACTCAAGATTCAGAAAATGAAGACAGTGGCATCAAGTTCCATCATTTCCATGGCAAATAGATGGAGAAACAACAGAAACAGTGACAGACTTTATTTTAGGGGGCTCCAAAATCACTGCAGATGGTGACTGCAGTCATGAAATTAAAAGACACTTGCTCCTTGGAAGAAAAGCTATAACCAAGCTAGACAGCATATTAAAAAGCAGAGACATTACTTTGCCAACAAAGGTCCATCTAGTCAAAGCTATGGCTTTTCCAGCAGTCATATGATTGTGAGAGTTGGACCATAAAGAAGGCTGAGTGCCAACGAATTGATGCTTTTGAACTGTGGTGTTGGAGAAGACTCTTGAAAGTCCCTTGGACTGTAAGGAGATCAAATCAGTCAATCCTAAAGGAAACCAGTCCTGAATATTCATTGGAAGGACTGATGTTGAAGCTGAAACTCCAATACTTTGGCCACCTGATGTGAAGAGCTGACTGATTAGAAAAGACCCTGATGTTAGGGAAGATTGATAGCAAGAGGAAAAGGGGATGACAGAGGATGAGATGGTTGGATGGCATCACAGACTCAATGGACATGAGTTTGAGCAAGCTCTGAGAGATGGTGAAGGGTAGTGAAGCCTGATATGCTGCAGTCCATGGGGTTGCAAAGAGTCAGACATGACTGAGCAACTGAGCAACAACAACAAAGGACACACTATTTTTTTCCTTGCTGAAGCTGATCAGTGCTGGAAAGGAAAGATCAGTGTTGTGAGGAGAGAGCTCACATTTCTGAGACTGACCAGATGACTGGGGTCAGAGTTAGCATATAGTACCAAGTAGTTCATGGGGTCACAAAGAGTCAGACACAACTGGGCAACTGAACAACAACTGAGTAGAGATTAACATAGTAATTCTAGAATAGAGTTTTTTTTGTAGTATGTTACCTGCACCAGCTGCATTCTCTTTTTCCTCAATGTTGTTTTCATTTAGCTGTAAGGATAGCAATCTTATTAAACAAATCTCTTTATAAACTGTTTGCTTATTTTTGTATTCAGTCCTTAGTACAAAGAGCTTTAAATAGGTGCTTAGTAGGTGCTTATATCTTTTCAGTGAATGGGTAAAGCAAATTTATAATGAGATATCCATGATCTATGGAAGCTTAATGTATTGATTTTCTGGTGTTTTCCTAAAGTAAATAGATCCAGGGATAGAACTCAGGTCTCCTCCATTGCAAGATGGTAAAGACTGCAGATTCTTTACCATCTGGGAAGATGGGAAGCCAGGAAGCCCCCAAATAAATAGACTGCCGATTATTTCTTTAGCAAAAGTGGATGTGTTTTAGATCAACAAAGATTGGCCGTTTGGGATATGCAACCATGGTGAGCCATGTGTAAGTGCCTGCATGGTAAGGAGAGGAGAACTTTTTCAAAGAGGAGAAAAGGAAGCCGAGAGGGCCATAGTAAACAAAGAATAGTGGCTTTTCACTAGCTGAGTTGTGACAGTTTCTCATTGGCTGAACTCTTGCCAGGCAAGAAAAAGTTTTTCTTCTTTCCATTTGGCTTTACTGTCATGTAGGGCATGAGACCTCCCCATTCTGGCCTCCCAAATCTACTTTAACTGAAGTTTCTTACATTTCCACCTTTTGATAAGCTCTTTCTCTGATAGCATCACTGATCAAGA
The DNA here is from genome assembly GCF_023699985.2 of Odocoileus virginianus. NCBI lineage: Eukaryota > Metazoa > Chordata > Mammalia > Artiodactyla > Cervidae > Odocoileus > Odocoileus virginianus. The sequence goes on from NC_069676.1 coordinate 65,596,333, forward strand.
GTCAGATTTTCATGTTTCAGTGGCACTTTGTCCCTCAGTGCCAGGAAGGACCTTTCTTAAGTGTAGTATTCCATATCAGAGGCAAAGTACACAGATTGGAAAACTGTTGATGTCACATTTGAGTAACAAGGTAGGAGCGAGAACTCTCAGGCACTTCTTATTTAAAGCCCATATGTTATCAAGATGATAGACATTGCAGATCATCTGAAGCATTATGTCATCATCAAAAGTTTAGCAACAGACATCAAACAGGTCTGGATATCTTGGAAAAGCTGTCTCATTAGTTGTTGTCTACTTCAATTTTGTGAAATATATTTGCTTTCAGATCAATAGATGTGTGCAGGGCCAATTGAGGCTTGGTGCTCTCATTAGATGTGTCATGTGAATCCAAGACTCTATTCCTTAGAGTTTGATGGCACAGTGAGTCAAGTTTAGAACACCCCAGAATCTTAATAATAGCCAGAGTGGCAGGTAAAAGTATTTCATCCAATAATTCCTGAATATAAGAGCCATTTTAATTTTTTTGTTGAAAGTGAGGAAGCCATGTTCCTTCCACAACATTCCAAAATCATGAGATAGAGAGCATATCTACTTTCAGTATAAATATTAGCAGTTTTGCCCTTCGCTCAAGTGTGAGCCTGGGTAAGAGCAGAGAATTCAACTTTTTGGGTCAAACTAGCCATAGATAAAGGTGCTTCCTCAACAGCATCAAAAGGAGTTCCAATAGCATACCCAGCACAATATTTGTCATTGTCCTCCTTTAAGTAAGAACCATCAGTGAACCATGAGAAATCAGCATTACCCAAAGGAATTTCCTGAAGATCATTGTTAGGAGTTAGGAAGTGGTCCATCAACATTATGGGCTTCTACAGTCCATAGCGTTGAAAAGAGTCAGACATGACTGAGCATGTATGCACATATAGAGGGAATTTGTCAGTGACTGAGGGGAGAAGAGTAGCAGGGTTAAGGTTATTACAATGTACATGAGTTAGGTGAGGAGCAGTTAATGAAAGGACTTCTTAGGAGGTGAGGCTGTTAACTGAGATACGTTGAGCATGATGAAAATTTCGGAGGGCTTCTACTGCATGAAGTACACAAATGGTTGAAGCAGATCCCATAGCAAATTTCCTGTGATGGTCTTAACCAAAAGGACACTGGTACCAATGGCTCTAAAGCAAGGGGAGGTATCCCTATGCCACAGGATGCAGTGACTGGCCATAATACTGGTCAGTGGTGGTACCCATGTTTTTGGGTGAGTATCCCAAGAGCATTTTCTTCCTTTTCATGTACAAAATGGGAAGGAAAAAAAAGAATCTGCTAATTGGGATGCCCAAGGTCAGGTTCATCAAACTGTTTCTTAAGGCCTTAAAGGCTATGTCGTGATGGCTATGATCCTTACAATAAAATTGGGTCAAGATTGTTGTTCTTTATGAAAACATGGAATTCTGGCTGTGAGAAATTTGGAATTCAATTTTGGCAATTAACAACGAACCAAAGAAAGCCTCACAGTGGCACTTAATTTTGGGTTTGGAGAAACATAGGGTACCATGAAGCCTATCTGAATCTAGGTGTGGTCCTTGTTCTTATATCAGATGTCCTAAATATTGAATGTGGATTTGGGCAAGCCATAATTTTTCTTGGTGACCTTATGTCCCTTTAAGGCTAAAAGTTTTAGCAAGTGGATGCTGTCTTCCTGAGGGCTTGAGGAGGAGAGCAAAGAAGCAAATCATCCATATACTGCAACAAAGTAGAACCTCTAGGGAACCTTATATCATCCAGATCAGACTTAAGGATTTCTGAGAAATAAGAAGGACTCTCAGTAAAATCCCAAGGTATTATTGTTCGCTGAATTGGTTTTTTTTTTCCTAAGTAAAGGTGAAAAGTTATTGTCTTGCTTCATCATCTAGAATACTAAAGAATGTACTGCATAAATCAATTGCAGTAAAGAATTTGCTTCTAGTGGGAATAAATATTTGTAAAGTATGAGAGTTGGAAACAACAACAGTGTGTCAGGTGATAACAATGTTGTTTATTGTGTCCAGGTTGGGCAAATATCCACTCTTGGCCTGTAGGTTTTTGCACAGGTAAAACCAATGTGTTGTAGGGGCTAGTACAAGGGATAGTGAGGCCTTGTGCCTTGTAACATCTTATTTTGAGTTTGGTGTCCTAAAGGTCTTCTTTATTCATAGAGCATTGATTAATTCTGGGGAGATGTTTTGAGGGATCTATTTGAATCTTGATAGGAGGTATGCTATGAATTTTGCCAATATCAGTTGAAGATTTTGCACATAAGGAGGGTTGTAGCTGATTGAATAGGGATAAATGATCAATGCTTCCAGAATCATCTCTAGTATCATCAGAAATGAAGCAAATAAGATTTCAAAAGCTCATATAATTCACCTGCTTGACTGCTTTGATGACTATTCTCAAATTCTAGAATGATTCTCCCTTTGGGGAGAAAAATGTTCCAGCATGGTACTTCTCTAAGAAGTCTCAGCCTAATAAATGGATGAGGGTTATGGAACTAAAAAGAAAAGGGTGTGGATCTTTCAGAGGGTCTAAACAAAAACGAATAGGTAAGAGACAGGAATCTTTTCAGGTTTATTGGAGAGCCCCGCTAGCTGAATGTGGTACTCCAAGGCAGGGACTGCCTAATAGTAGTGGGGTTGAGCACCAAGAGTGTGGCGCCAGTGTCAGACCTGGAAGAGATTCATCCCCAAACTGGAGAAATGTTTCTCAAGCTGGCGAAGAGAAAGCAGTGGGAAGAGTCCCTTGGAGTTCTTTGGAGTTCCTTGGAGCCCTGTCACTTAAGAATTGGGAGGACATTGGAAAGGCTGGTTAGAAGGTCTGTAGGTGTCTGAAATGCTTAAATTTGTAATACTATTTTCAGATGTCCTGGCTCTTTTCATTAACAACAGAAACTAAGAAGTTTTTGGTTTCATTTACAAGCCTTTACTGGCTGGAGTTAAAGATTAAGAATTTTAGTAATCTTTTAAGTGACTCTAGTGCAAGAGAGCTGGTTTGCCAGATTAACTACATCTGGGGTAAAGATAGTTTCCAATTCCACTCTGGTCCTCTTTACTTGAAGGGAGAGGTTCCAGTTCAGCTCATTATTAACACAGAGTTAAAAACCACTTGGGTAGGATGAACATATGAGATAAGACCAGAATTTTTTTTTTTTTAATAATATGAAGTAGGTGTAGTAGCTATGAACAAGTTTATCAGATTTTTGTGTGTAAGCCTGAATTTTGTTCCAATCAATAGGTTTCAGAAAAGTCATAGGAATTGCCTAATGAAGTTGCCTGGTGATGCCCTAGGCTATGCGGTAAGTTAGTGGGCTCGTCTCCTGGTTGTAATCCTACAGACCTTTCAAGATTTTCCCAATTAGTAGTGTTCCTCTGTGCTGGGTCTGGCCTTAACCAACTAGCTGATATAAGTCAGAGAAACAGTTTGGAGACCTGTCAGGATCCTTGATTACTCTCAGAAAATCTTTGAGTATGGCTGCCAGTTCAGCTTTTGGCATCATTGTTCAGTCACTCAATCATGTCCGATTCTTTGCAATGCCATGGACTGCAGCATTCCAGGCTTCACTGTCCTTCACCGTCTCCTAGAGTTTGCTCACACTCATGTCCATTGAGTCGGTGATACCATCCAACCACCTCATCCTCTGTTGTTGCCTTCTCCTCCTGCCCTCAATCTTTCCCAGCATCAGGGTCTTTTCAAATGAGTCAGCTCTTCACATCAGATGGCCAAATTATTGGAGCTTCATCTTCAGCATCAGTCTTTTCAATGAGTATTCAGGGTTGATTTCCTTTAGGATTGACTGGTTGGACCTCCTTGCAGTCCAAGAGACTCTCAAGACTTTTTTCCAGCACCACAATTTGAAAGCATCAATTCTTTGCTGCTCAGCCTTCTATGTGGCCCAACACTCACATCCGTACATGACTACTGGGAAAAACATAGCTCTGATTATATGGACCTCTGTTGGCAACGTAATGTCTCTGCTTTTTAATACACTGTCTAGGTTTGTCATAGCTTTTCTTCCAAGGAGCAAGTGTCATTTAATTTCATGGCTGCAGTCACTCTCCACAGTGATTTTGGAGCCCAAGAAAAGAAAACATGTCACTGTTTCCATTGTTTCCCCATCTATTTGCCATGAAGTGATGGGACCAGATGCCGTGATCTTAGTTTTTTGAATGTTGAGTTTTAAGCCAGCTTTTCCACTCTCCTCTTTCACTTTCATCAAGAGTTTCTTCTTTGCTTTCTGCCATAAGGGCAGTGTCATCTGCATATCTGAGGTTATTGATATTTCTCCCAGTAATCTTGATTCCAGCTTGTGCTTCACCCAGTCCAGCATTTCGCTTGATGTACTCTGCATGTAAGTTAAATAAGCAGGTTGATGATATACAGCCTTGACATATTCCTTTCCCAATTTGGAACCAGTCCATTTTTCCACGTCTGGTTCTGTTTCTTGTTGACCTGCGTATATGTTTTTCAGGAGGCAGGTAATATGGTGTGGTATTCCCATCTCTTGAAGAATTTTCCAGTTTGTTGTGATCCCCACAGTCAAAGGCTTTAGAATAGTCAATGAAGCAGAAGTAGATATTTTTTCTGGAATTCTCTTGCTTTTTCTGTGATCCAGTGGATATTGGCAATTTGATCTCTGGTTCCTCTGCCTTTTCTAAATCCAGCTTGCACATCTAGAAGTTCTCGGTTCACACACTTTTGAAGCCTAGCTTAGAGGATTTTGAGAATTACCTTGCTAACATGTGAAATGAGTGCAATTGTGTGGTAGTTTGAACTTTCTTTGCCATTACCCTTCTTTGGGATTTAAATGAAAACTGACCTTTTCCAGTCCTGTGGCCACAAGTTTTCCAAACTTGCTAGCATACTGATTTCAGCTTTAGTCCAGGGAATATGAGAAATTAAAAGTTTAGCCTCTGAATCCTCATAAGCCTATTTTTAAAGGGCCAGGTTATAATAGGTTCAGGGGAAAAAGCATGTGGAAAGTTTTAGAGAAAAAGGAAAGTTTGATGAGAGAATTAGTATGAGGGAACTGAGGGTATAAAGAAGGCATGGGTGGTGTAGAAATGAAGAAAAGATGGCACAAGAGGTGAGCCTAAGACAAAGAAGCTGAGGAGGAAGAGCATGAGGCTTCAGAAGCCTTTTTATCTTCCTTTAAATGTTTGTTTGCCTTCAGTTCAGTTCAGCCGCTCAGTCATATCCAACTCTTTGCGACCCCATGAATTGCAGCACGCCAAGCCTCCCTGTCCATCACCAACTCCCAGAGTTTACTCAAACTCATGTCCATCGAGTCAGTGATGCGATCCAACCTTCTCATCCTCTGTCGTCCCCTTCTCCCCCTGCTCCCAATCCCTCCCAGCATCAGGGTCTTTTCAAATGAGTCAACTCTTCACATCAGGTGGCCAAAGTACTGGAGTTTCTGCTTCAGCATCAGTCCTTCCAATAAACACCCAGGACTGATCTCCTTTAGGATGGATTGGTTGGATCTCCTTGCAGTCCAAGGGACTCTCAAGAGTCTTCTCCAACACCATAGTTGTTTGCCTTAGTTAATATTAAAATCTTATTTTGCAGAGTGGCAATTTTAGGCTCCTTATAACATTGGGAAGTCTCAAAATATCAATCAAAGTAGTCATTCTATTCAGTTGTGGAAAGTTTAGAGGTATAGTTGTCCAGTTTCATTTCAAGAAGAGTAAGTTGGGGGATTTCAAAAGATTCCCACAATAACCATTTATATTCTTAATCACCCTTGGTTAGGTTGGTCCATTTAGCTAGAAACGCATGTGAGGAAGGATCATGATCTTTTAAATATAAAATCAGCTGAAGCCCTTATGAACAGGGAGTGTTAACTGTGTGTGTTAGTCGCTCAGTCATGTCCAACTGTTTGCGACCCAATGAACTGTAGCCCACCAGGCTCCTCTATCCATGGGATTCTCTAGGCAAGAACATTGGAGTGGGTTGCCATTTCCTTCTCCAGGGTATCTTCCTGACCCAGGGATCAAACCTGGGTATCATGCATTGCAAGCAGATGTTCTACCATCTGAGCTACTAGGGAAGCTCATTTAGATAACTAGTATCCAATTTCTCAGGTTTTTCTCCAGAAGGGAATAATTTTTTCCAACTTCAAGCTTTTTATTTTATATTGGGGTATAGGCGATTAACAATGTTGTGGAGTTTCAGGTGAACAGCAAAGGGACTCAGGCATATGTATACATGTATCCGTTCTCCCTCAAACTCCCCTCCCATTCAGGCTGGTACATAACCTTGAGTAGAGTTCCCTGTGCTGTACAGTAGGTTCTTGTTGGTTATCCATTTTAAATGTGTCTTTGTAACCTTCCCAAATTCCCTAACTGTCCTTTCCCCCAGCAACCATAAGTCCATTTTCTAAGTCTGTGACTCTCTTTCAGTTTTGTAAGTAAGTTCATTTGTATCACTTTGTTTTAGGTTTCACACATACAGATGCCATAAAATATTTCTCCTTCTCTGTCTGACTTGCTAAGAAGGAGATAATTTTTAAACAGCCTAAATAGCTCAAACAACCTGCAGGTCTTAGTTCAGTTCAGTCACTCAGTCGTGTCCGACTTTTTGTGACCCCATGGACTGCAGCACGCCAGGCCTCCCTGACCATCACCAACTCCAGGAGTTTACCCAAACTCATGTGCATTAAGTCAGTGATGCCATCCAACCATCTCATCCTCTGTCGTCCCTTTCTCCTCCCGCATCGGGGTCTTTTCAAATGAGTTAGCTCTTCACATCAGGTGGCCAAAGTATTGGAGTTTCAGATTCAACATCAATCCTTCCAACGAATATTAAGGACTGATTTCCTTAGGATGGACTGGTTGGAACTCCTTGCAGTCCAAGGGCCTCTAAAGAATCTTCTCCCACACCATAGTTCAAAGTATCAATTCTTCGATGCTCAGCTTTCTTTATAGTCTAACTCTCACATCCACACAACACTACTGTGAAAACCATAGCCTTGACTAGACAGACCTTTGTTGGCAAAGTAATTTCTCTGCTTTTTAATATGCTGTCTAGGTCGTTCATAACTTTTCTCCCAAGGAGTAAGTGTCTTTTAATTTCATGCCTGCAATCACCATCTGCAGTGATTTTGGAGCCCCCAAACACAAAGTCTGCCACTGTTTCCACTGTTTCTCCATCTATTTTCCATGATGTGATGGGACCAGCTGGATGCCATGATCTTTGTTTTCTAAACATTGAGCTTTAAGCCAACTTTTTCACTCTCCTCTTTCATCAAGAGGCTCTTTAGTTCTTCACTTTCTGCCCTAAGGGTGGTGTCATCTGCATATCTGAGGTTATTGATATTTCTCCTGGCAATCTTGATTCAAGCTTGTGCTTCATCCAACCCAGCATTTCTCATGATATGTACTCTGTATATAAGTTAAATAAGCAGGGTGACAATATACAACCTTGATGTACTCCCTTCCCTATTTGGGACCAGTCTGTTGTTCCATGTCCAGTTCTAACTGTTCCTTCCTGACCTGCATACAGGTTTCTCAGGAGGCAAGTCAGGTGGTCTGGTATTCCCATCTCTTTAAGAATTTTCCACAGTTTATTGTGATCCACACAGTCAAAGTCTCTGGTATAGTCAATAGAGCAGAAATAGATGTTTTTCTGGAACTCCCTTGCTTTTTTGATGACCTAATGGATGTTGACAATTTGATCTGTGGTTCCTCTGCCTTTTCTAAAACCAGCTTGAACATCTGGAAGTTCACGATTCACGTAACCTGCAGATCTAATACCAGTCATTTCTAAGGGAGCTGTCTAGTTGCAGAGGAGCCAGATCAAAGGCTTCTCAGCACAGCTTCAAGTGTACAGTAACTGTGAAGGAGTCAAGCCAAAGGTTTAAAGCACAGTTCCATGAGAAAGACCCAGTCCTGAAGGAGTCAGGCTGAAAGTTTAATACTCTAGTGCCAAATGGCCAACCCCTTTTTCAAAAGGAATGGAGTAAATCCTAGCCAGTTCTAGAAAGAATGACCTTATTTTTAAAATGTGTCAAATGAATACTCACATATGTAACAAAGCCTTAAACAGAAAGGACAAAGCCTTAAAACAGATCCTAAAGAAAATCTCAAGAGGTTTAAAATGCAAAGAGAGAAGCTAGAATCTAGGAGAAAGACTTATCCTCAAATTCTGATCAGTGGGAATCAGTGAGCAGCAATGGACTCAGTATGGCTACTGCACCTGTTTGCTCACCATCTTCAGAGTCAGTAGGAGTCCTTCTCTGGATCCCAGGATGAGCCATCAAAATGTTGACTTGAAACAAATAGACTTTCAGTTCTCTCTTCAGCAAAAGTGAGTTTATTTATAAGTAACAAAGTACTGCATTTTTTGGGTCTGCAACCATGGCAAGCCACATGCAAGACAAGCAAAGAGAGGAAAATTCTTTCAAAGAGGGGGAAAAGGAACTTGGGAAGACCATTGCAAACAAATAGTTAATTAAAGAATTGAGAGTTTGAAATATGGTGACTTTTTCTTTGGCTGAGTTGTGACAGTCTTTAAATTGGGTGAGCTCTTGACAGGCAATAAGAGGAAGTCTTTCTTCTTGTTGGGCTCAGCTATCATTGTAGGGCATGAGAGTGTCCCCCTTATGGCCTCTGAACTCTGTTTTAATAGAGGTTTTTTCTACTTTTTAAACCAGATATTTGCATTTTAAAGGATAATCAACGTAAATGATTTAATCTCTAAATTATGAATGTACAATCCAATTTTTTAAATGTACAAAAGATTTGAGAAACACTTCACCAAAGATATACTGTGATAAATAAGCATATGAGAAGATCTCAACATTAGTCATTAGAGAATTGCATAAAACCATCATGAGATATTAATTGCTAAAGCAAAGCACCCTGACAATATTAAGTGCTGACAAGGATGGAATAACGGGAACTTTCCCATGCTGTTGACAGAAGTGCAGAATGTTAGAGTCACTTTGGAAAATAGGCAGTTCCACATAAAGTCAAATGTAAACTTAGAATATGAACAAGCTATTCTGTTCCTTAGGACTTGCATGAAATAAAAATCTATGTTCACAAAAACTGTATATACAAATATTTATAGCAGCTATTTGTAGTTATCAAAAACTGGAAGCAATTCAAATATCCCTCAATTGGTAATTGGATTGACAATCCATGGAACATCCATGCAATGGAATATTACTCATCAATAAAAAAGAATGGGCTACTGATATTAAAAAAACGTGGGTAAATTTATTTTTTATTACATTAGTTTCAGGTGTACAACATTATAATTTGACATTCATACATTACTAAGTGATCACCACCACAAGTCTAGTTACCATCCATAGCCATGCAGTTGGCCCCCTTCACCCATTTTGCCCTTCTCCTCCCAAAATATGAATGGATTATGCTGAATGAAACAAGCCAGAATGAGAGATATATGTTGTATGATTGTATTTTATATGACATTGTGGAGAAAACCAAAGTAATATGGGTAGAGAATGGGTAGCAGTTGGCAAGAGTTAGGAGCAGGTGACAACAAGGGAATAGCATGAGGGGATTTATTTGCATGGGGTGGAAATGTTCTGTATCTCGATTGTAGTAGTGCTTATACGACTGCAAGCATTTGTTAAACTCATAAAACAGTACACCACAGAGGGTGTATTTTACTGTATGCAAATTGAAAAGTATTTTAAAAATAATGTTTTTAGAGGAAGATGGTGTATGAGGCCTGAAACTTCATGGATTATAGAACAGATGAGTTGGTTTGGGTCTGGCTCTATGACCAAGTAGTTGCTGTGAATTACATGTTACCGGCAGTGAAAGCTAGTGAATAGTGACTTAACTTTTTAGGACATCAAACAGAGATTAGGAATGTCAGGAAGAAAAGTGGCCAATGAAATGAATAATCTTTCAGAATAGAATTGAGGTCATGAATAGCTATTTCAATTGTGAATTGTTTAAGAAGAAAGGGGCTAACACTAGATTGCTTCTTGTGCAGAAGATATGAAAGAAAAACAAAGACATAAAGAACAGGATGAAAATGTTCCTCCCTGAATGATTATCAGCAGCAGCATTATGGATTCCAAAGGGAATACACTCAGTGGTTCTCACTGAAAATCCAACATGAACCTCTTTGTAGAATGCTTGTTCTGTGAAGGAAACTTTCCAGGAATTTCTTTAAGTTTCCAAGAATCAGAAACCTAGATGAATGTCAGCTCTGTCATTTATAAGGCTAGATCCCTTGTAAAAACCACTATGCTTCTCTAGTCTTCAATTTTTCCATCTATAAAGCAGGGTTAACAATAGCATGTATCTTTCAGTATTGAGAAAATTAATTGAGATAATGTGTGTATAGCACTGGGCATAGTACCTCACAGATAAGAAGCACTGAGAAACTTGCGGTGAGAGTTATACTACTGCCTAGTTTCCAGAGCTTGCATATGTTTATTTTTGCCAAGCTCATACTTGTATTTAATTTTTTTTCTTGTCACCATCTCAGCAGCAGGAGATTATCAAGTTTAAGCAGCAGCATCTTGCTGCCTAGAGCAGATAGAGAGAATCAATTTGCAGAGAGACATATTATTCCCAGAAATACAGACTTTTTTATACTCAATACAAAGAACTTTCAAAAGTAAGAGCTGTGACTTCCTCCCTCCAGAACTGGTTAAACCTGTTGGGATATTTGGTAGATGAATTCTGTGCCACGCACTCCTGTATACTCTGCACCAGACCAGGAGGCAGCAGCTGCTCTCCATGCTCTCCTTCCAACACAGAAAACCAATCTCACAGCACCAGGGGAGACTGTAAAAAAGGGGAGAAAAAATGCAAATGTCCAACATTGATTAGTTTTGCCAGCTGCTTTTCTTTAGAATCAACGGATGGGCCACTTTAGCTTTAAGTCCATTGGACACACTTAGGGGTTCTTTTTGTTATTGTTTGTTTCCTTTGTTTTTTAAAGAAATTGTATATTAAAGAATAAATAATCCTTTGCAGGACACACCTATCAAAGAAGTTGACAAATGGAAGGAGGGCTTAAATAAACAGAAGAAAGAGATAATAGACCTCTATTGAACTGTTTCTGAAAATATCTTTGACCCAGGGGAGGATCTGGTTCTTTCAAACATGGGATTGAAGAGTCAGATACTTTCAGAGGCTAGGATACTTATGTAAATGAATGAGGAAGCAGGAAGGGTCTGGGTGTAAGGCAATAGGGAGTGGTGGTGGGTTTGGGGGTATTTTTTTGTTTTCCTACTCTTCTGAGACCTTTGAATACAAAATCATTTCCCTTTTTTTTTCTCAACTCTACTATAGGGTGGGGTGAAATTAGGGAATGTGTGATGATAAATAACAGTCTTGATTCCCATCTTGGTCATGCAGTGGACTGAGAAAGTCTGTGCCACATCTGATCTGTGCCACATCTGAATTGAACAGCTTTACTTAGAACCAGCTGAGTACTGTTGGGCAAGAATGTGAACCCAGCATTGCTAACTACTTACTTAAGAGACATCCCACATCTTGATTTTGATGTGATTTAGAGAAATCACATCAAAATCCTTACAATTTTAATGCTGACAATTTGTTCCATTTTGAAACATAATGGCATGAATTAAGTACATGTCTCTGTGTTAGTTTTAGCTGGTGGCTATCAGTTTGGACCTCTGCTTTGGACCTCAGTTTGAATATAATACTGTTTCTTGATAAATGGAGATCAATGATAGAAATAAGGTGAATTATGTTAGGAATAATTTGTATTTATCTTTAAAATATTATAAATTAAAATTATATTGTGAGATATGAAGTCATTAATTAGACCATTATTCTAAAAAGTGGAAGATGGGCAATAAACTGAATATCCATCGATAGAGGATGGTTCCATGAATTATATTACATCCAAAGAATACCATGTAGCTATTTAAAATGAGGCAGTTCTATAGCACTAATATAGAACCCATGCTGTGATATATGTAATTAAGTGAAAAAAGCAAAGTGCAGAAAATTGTGTATAACATGCCACTCTTGCAAAGTGCAATCTATTTATCACCTCTCTATGTAACACCTACCTATATTTACATATCTCTATCTCTGGGAAGGAAAGAGAGCCTGAGGGACAAAAAGATAGGGATATAGGTAGACTTACTTTTCCTTTTTGAAACATTGGAATTTTTCTTTATCATATATATATATATATATATATATATATATATATATATACACACACACATATATATATATATTCCTCATTCAATATAAATGTAATTGAAAAAATAAGACATAATGTCTTCCAAAAAGGTAGTAGCAAAGTAAGAATGGATTGTTATAATAATAGAGATTATGTTCATGTTTTTCAAGAAAAGTCATGGCTAACAAATGAACTTATTTGCAAAGCAGAAGGAAGTTTATAGATGTAAAAAACAAATTATGATTAGCAAAGCAGGTAACGGGGGAGAATGCAGTGGAGATAAATTAGGGATTTGGGATTAAGATACACACCACTGTATAAAAATAGGTAAACAACAAGGACCTACTATATGGCACAGGGAACTATACTTATTATCTTGTAATAACCTGTCATGGCAAAGAATCTTGATAAGAATGTGTACGTAAGGGTCAGCCACTGTTTCCACTGTTTCCCCATCTATTTCCCATGAAGTGATGGGACCAGATGCCACGATCTTAGTTTTCTAAATGTTGAGTTTTAAGCCAACTTTTTCACTATCCTCTTTCACTTTCATCAAGAGGCTCTTTAGTTCCTCTTCGCTTTCTGCCATAAGAGTGGTGTCATCTACATATCTGAGGTTATTGATATTTCTTCTGGCAATCCTGATTCCAGTTTTTGCTTCCTCCAGCCCAGAGTTTCTCATGATGTACTCTGCATATAAGTTAAATAAGCAGGGTGACAATATACAGCCTTGACATACTCTTTTTCCTATTTGGAAACACTCTATTGTTCCATGTCCACTTCTAAATGTTGCTTCCTGACCTGCACACAGATTTCTCAAGAGGAAGGTCAGGTGGTCTGGTATCCTGATCTCTCTCAGAAATCCACAGTCTATTGTGGTCCACACAGTCAAAGGCTTTGGCATAGTCAGTAAAGTGGAAGTAGATGTTTTTCTGGAACTCTCTTCCTGTTTCAATGATCCAGCAGATGTTGGCAATTTGATCTCTGGTTCCTCTGCCTTTTCTAAAACCAGCTTGAACATCTGGAAGTTCACGGTTCACGTATTGCTGAAGCCTGGCTTGGAGAAACTTTTTTTTTAATGTTTTTCTTTTTTTTTCCCATTTATTTTTATTAGTTGGAGGCTAATTACTTTACAGTATTGTAGTGGTTTTTGCCATACATTGACACGAATCAGCCATGGTTTTACATGTTTTCCCCATCCCAATACCCCCTCCCACCTCCCTCCCCACCCGATCCCTCTGGGCCTTCCCAGTGCACCAGCCCTGAGTACTTGTCTCATGCATCCAGCCTGGGCTGGTGATCTGTTTCACCCTTGATAGTACACATGTTTTGATGCTGTTCTCTCAAAACATCCCACCCTCACCTTCTCCCACAGAGTCCAAAAGTCTGTTCTGTACATCTGTGTCTCTTTTTCTGTTTTGCATATAGGATTATCGTTACCATCTTTTTAAATTCCATGTATATGCATTAGTACACTGTATTGGTCTTTATCTTTCTGGCTTACTTCACTCTGTATAATGGGCCACAGTTTCATCCATCTCATTAGAACTGATTCAAATGAATTCTTTTTAATGGCTGAGTAATATTCCATGGTGTATATGTACCATAGCTTCCTTATCCATTTGTCTGCTGATGGACATCTAGGTTGCTTCCATGTCCTGGCTATTATAAACAGTGCTGTGATGAACATAGGGGTGCACATGTCTCTTTCAGATCTGGTTTCCTCAGTGTGTATGCCCAGAAGTGGGATTGCTGGGTCATATGGCAGTTCTATTTCCAGTTCTTTAAGGAGTCTCCACACTGTTCTCCATAGTGGCTGTACTAGTTTGCATTCCCACCAACAGTGTAAGAGGGTTCCCTTTTCTCCACACCCTCTCCAGCATTTATTGCTTGTAGACTTTTGAATAGCAGCCATCCTGACTGGCATGTAATGGTACCTCATTGTGGTTTCGATTTGCATTTCTCAGATAATGAGTGATGTTGAGCATCTTTTCATGTGTTTGTTAGCCATCTGTATGTCTTCTTTGGAGAAATGTCTGTTTAATTATTTGGCCCATTTTTTGATTGGGTCATTTATTTTTCTAGAATTGAGCAGCAGGAGTTGCTTGTATATTTTTGAGATTAATCCTTCGTCTGTTGCTTTGTTTGCTATTATTTTCTCCCATTCTCAGGGCTGTCTTTTCACCTTGCTTATAGTTTCCTTTGTTGTGCAAAAGCTTTTAAGTTTAATTAGGTGCCATTTGTTTATTTTTGCTTTTATTTCCAGTACTCTGGGAGGTGGGTCATAGAGGATCCTGATGTGATTTATGTTGGAGAGTGTTTTGCCTATGTTTTCCTCTAGGAGTTTTATAGTTTCTGGTCTTACATTTAGATCTTTAGTCCATTTTGAGGTTTTTTTTGTGTATGGTGTTAGAAAGTGTTCTAGTTTCATTCTTTTACAAGTGGTTGACCAGTTTTCCCTGCACCACTTGTTAAAGAGGTTGTCTTTTTTCCATTGTATATCCTTGCCTCCTTTGTCGAAGATAAGGTGTCCATAGGTGGGTGGATTTATCTCTGGGCTTTCTATTCTGTTCCATTAATCTATATTTCCGTCTTTGTGCCAGTACCATACTGTCTTGATGACTGTGGCTTTGTAATATAGTCTGAAGTCAGGCAGGTTGATTCCTCCAGTTCCGTTCTTCTTTCTCAAGATTACTTTGGCTATTCGAGGTTTTTTGTATTTCCATACAAATTGTGAAATTATTTGTTCTAGTTCTGTGAAAAATACCGTTGGTAGCTTGATAGGGATTGCATTGAATCTATAGATTGCTTTGGGTAGAATAGCCATTTTGACAATATTGATTCTTCCAATCCATGAGCATGCTATGTTTCTCCATCTGTTTGTGTCCTCTTTGATTTCTTTCATCAGTGTTTTATAGTTTTCTATGTATAGGTCTTTTGTTTCTTTAGGTAGATATACTCTGAAGTATTTTATTCTTTTTGTTGCAGTGGTGAATGGTATTGTTTCCTTAATTTCTCTTTCTGTTTTCTCATTGTTAGTGTACAGGAATGCAAGGGATTTCTGTTTGTTAATTTTATATCCTGCAACTTTACTATATTCATTGACTAGCTCTAGTAATTTTCTGGTAGAGTCTTTAGGGTTTTCTATGTAGAGGATCATGTCATCTGCAAACAGTGAAAGTTTTACTTCTTCTTTTCCTATCTGGATTCCTTTTACTTCTTTTTCTGCTCTGATTGCTGTGGCCAAAACTTCCAAAACTATGTTGAATAGTAGTGGTGAGAGTGGGCACCCTTGTCTTGTTCCTGATTTTAGGGGAATTGCTTTCAATTTTTCACCATTGAGGGTAATGGTTGCTGTGGGTTTGTCATATATAGCTTTTATTATGTTGAGGTATATTCCTTCTATCCCTGCTTTCTGGAGAGTTTTAATCATAAATGGATGTTGAATTTTGTCAAAGGCTTTTCCTGCATCTATTGAGATAATCATATGGTTTTTATCTTTTAATTTGTTAATGTGGTGTATTACATTGATTGATTTGCAGATATTAAAGAATCCTTGCATTCCTGGGATAAAGCCCACTTGGTCATGATGTATGATTTTTTTAATATGTTGTTGGATTCTGTTTGCTAGAATTTTGTTAAGGATTTTTGCATCTATGTTCATCAGTGATATTGGCCTGTAGTTTTCTTTTTTTGTGGCATCTTTGTCTGGTTTTGGAATTAGGGTGATGGTGGCCTCATAGAATGAGTTTGGAAGTTTACCTTCCTCTGCAATCTTCTGGAATAGTTTGAGTAAGATAGGTGTTAGCTCTTCTCTAAATTTTTGGTAGAATTCAGCTGTGAAGCCATCTGGTCCTGGGCTTTTGTTTGCTGGAAGATTTCTGATTACAGTTTTGATTTCCTTGTTTGTGATAGGCCTGTTAAGATCTTCTATTTCTTTCTGGTTCAGTTTTGGAAAGTTATACTTTTCTAAGAACTTTTCCATTTCTTCCAAGTTGTCCATTTTATTGGCATAGGGCTGCTGGTAGTAGTCTCTTATGATCCTTTGTATTTCAGAGTTGTCTGTTGTGATCTCTCCATTTTCATTTTTAATTTTGTTAATTTGGTTCTTCTCCCTTTGTTTCTTAATGAATCTTGCTAACAGTTTGTCAATTTTGTTTATTTTTTCAAAAATCCAGCTTTTAGCTTTGTTGATTTTTGCTATGGTCTCTTTAATTTCTTTTGCGTTTATTTCTGCCCTAATTTTTAAGAGTTCTTTCCTTATACTAACCCTGGGGTTCTTCATTTCTTCCTTCTCTAGTTGCTTTAGGTGTAGAGTTAGGTTATTTATTTGACTTTTTTCTTGTTTCTTGAGGTAAGCCTGTAATGCTATGAACCTTCCCCTTATCACTGCTTTTACAGTGTCCCATAGGTTTTGGGTTGTTTTGTTTTCATTTTCATTCATTTCTATGCATATTTTGATTTCTTTTTTTATTTCTTCTATGATTTATTGGTTATTCAGAAGCATGTTATTTAGCTTCCATATGTTTGAATTTTTAATAGTTTTTTTTTCCTGTAATTGAGATCTAATCTTACTGCACTGTGGTCAGAAAAGATGATTGGAATGATTTCAATTTTTTTGAATTTCCCAAGGCTAGATTTATGGCCCAGGATGTGATCTATTCTGGAGAAGGTGCACTTGAGAAAAAGGTGAAATTGATTGTTTTGGGGTGAAATGACCTATAGATATCAATTAGGTCTAGCAGTCCATTGTGTTGTTTAAAGTTTGTGCTTCCTTGTTAATTTTCTGTTTAGTTGATCTAGCCATAGTTGTGAGTGGGGTATTAAAGTCTCCCACTGTTATTGTGTTACTGTTAATTTCCCCTTTCATACTTGTTAGCATTTGCTGTACATATTGTGGTGCTCCTATGTTGGGTGCATATATATTTATAATTGTTATATCTTCTTCTTAGATTGATCCTTTAATCATTACATAGTGTCCTTCTTTGTCTCTTTTCACAGCCTTTGTTTTAAAGTCTATTTTATCTGATATGAGTATTGCAACTCCCACTTTCTTTTGGTCTTGGCTTGGAGAATTTTGAGCATTACTTTACAGGCGCGTGAGATGAGTGCAATTGTACAGTAGTTTGAACATTCTTTGGCATTGCCTTTCTTTGGGATTGGAATGAAAACTGACCTTTTCCAGTCCTGTGGCCACTGCTGAGTTTTCCAAATTTGCTGGCATATTGAGTGCAGCACGTTCACTGCAACATCTTTTAGGATTTGAAATAGCTCAACTGGAATTCCATCACCTCCACTAGCTTTGTTCATAGTGATGCTTTCTAAGGCCCACTTAACTTCACATTCCAGGATGTCTGGCTCTAGGTGAGCCATCATCACATCATCATGATTATCTGGGTCGTGAAGTTCTTTTTTGTACAGTTCTTCTGTGTATTCTTGCCACCTCTTCTTAATATCTTCTGCTTCTGTTAGGTCCCTACCATTTCTGTCCTTTATTGAGCCCTTCTTTGCCTGAAATGTTCCCTTTGTATCTCTAATTTTCTTGAGATCTCTAGTCTTTCCCATTCTATTGTTTTCCTCTAGTTCTTTGCATTGATCACTGAGGAAGGCTTTCTTATCTCTCCTTGCTATTCTTTGGAACTCTGCATTCAAATGGGAATATCTGTCCTTTTCTTCTTTGCTTTTCACTACTCTTCTTTTCACAGCTATTTGTAAGGCCTCCTCAGACAGCCATTTTGCTTTTTTGCCTTTCCTTTTCCTGGGGATGGTCTTGATCCCTGCCTCATGTACAGTGTTATGAACCTCTGTCCATAGTTCATCAGGCACTCTATCAGATATAGTCCCTTAAATCTATTTCTCACTTTAAATGTATAATCATAAGGGATTTGATTTAGGTAGTACCTGAATGTGTAGTGGTTTTCCCCACTTTCTTCAATTTAAGTCTGAATTTGGCAATAAGGAGTTGATCTGAGCCACAGTCAGCTCCCGGTCTTGTTTTTGCTGACTGTATAGAGGTTCTCCATCTTTGGCTACAAAGAATATAATCAATCTGATTTTGGTGTTGGCCATCTGGTGATGTCCATGTGTAGAGTCTTCTCTTGTGCTGTTGGAAGAGGGTGTTTGCTATGACCAGTGCATTCTCTTGGCAAAACTATTAGCCTTTGCCCTGCTTCATTGTGTACTCCAAGGCCAAATTTGCCTGTTACTCCAGATGTTTCTTGACTTCCTAGTTTTGCATTCCAGTCCCCTATAACGAAAAGGACATCTTTTTTGGGTGTTAGTTCTAAAAGGTCTTGTATGTCTTCATAGAACCGTTCAACTTCAGGTTCTTCAACATTACTGGTCAGAGCATAGACTTGGATTACCATGATATTGAATGGTTTGCCTTGGAAATGAACAGAGATCATTCTGTCATTTCAGAGATTGCATCCAAGTACTGCATTTCAGACTCTCTTGTTGACTATGATGGCTGCTCCATTTCTTCTAAGGGATTCCTGCCCACAGTAGTCGTTATAATGGTCATTTGAGTTAAATTCACCTATTCCAGTCTATTTTAGTTTGCTGATTCCTAGAATGTTGATGTTCACTCTTGCCATCTTCTGTTTGACCACTTACAGTTTGCTTTGATTCATGGAACTAACATCCCAGGTTCCTATGCAGTATTGCTCTTTATAGCATCGGACCTTGCTTCTATCACCAGTCACTTCCACAACTGGGTGTTGTTTTTGCTTTGGCTCCATCCCTTTATTCTTTCTGGAGTTATTTCTCCACTGATCTCCAGTATCACATTGGGCACCTACCGACCTGGGGAGTTCACCTTTCAGTGTCCTATCTTTTTGCCTTTTCATATTGTTCATGGAGTACTCAAGGCAAGAATACTGAAGTGGTTTGCCATTCAGAAGAGAGTGAAAAAGTTGGCTTAAATCTCAACATTCAGAAAATTAAGATCATGGCATCTGGTCCTGTCATTTTATGGCAAATAGATGGGGAAACAGTAGAAACAGTAGCTGACTTTATTTTTTTGGGGGGGGGGGGGCTCTAAAATCATTGCAGATGGTGATTGCAGCCATGAAATTAAAAGACGCTTACTCCTTGAAAGGAAAATTATGACCAATCTAGACAGCATATTAAAAAGCAGAGACATTACTTGGTCAACAAAGGTCCATCTAGTAAAGGCTGTGATTTTTCCAGTAGTCATGTATGGATGTGAGAGTTGGACTATAAAGAAAGCTAAGTGCCAAAGAATTGATGCTTTTGAACTTTGGTGTTGGAGAAGACTCTTGAGAGTCCCTTGGACTGCAAGGAGATCCAACCAGTCCATCCTAAAGGCAATCAGTCCTGGGTGTTCATTGGAAGGACTGATGTTGAAACTGAAACTCCAATACTTTGGCCATCTGATGCGAAGAGCTGACTCATTTGAAAAGATCCTGATTCTGGGAAATATTGAGGGCAGGAGGAGAAGGGGATGACAGAGGATGAGATAGTTGGATGACATCACCGACTCAACGGACATGAATTTGTGTAAACTCTGGGATTTGGTGATGGACAGGGAGGCCTGGCATGTTGCGGTTCATGGTGTTGCAATGAGTCAGACATGACTGAGTGACTGATTGAACTGAATTGAACTGAACTAATGTAAGGGTCATGGCTAGTATGTGCTTCATTCTTCATACCAATTGCTGCTGAGAGACAATGATATCAGCTTCAGTGGACATTTGCAGACTCTTTTATGAAACAGAATGTAGTCAGAGATTATAATTTTTTTTTTATCAAGCTAAACAGAGTCCTACTCACAAAAGCTCAGACAGATACTGTGGCCATTCAGGTGCATGGGACTTGGGGACTTGCAATCCTTTCTTAACTATATTATCTTCTTTGGGATGCACTCTATCTTCAGAAATGTTCCTGCTTTACCTGTTGCTGCCCACTTCCTTGTCTTGGTCTTGAGTTTGGCTCATTTTGGAGCAAGACTAGTGTCAGCTGTCAGCTTAACTAATGTAGTATTTCCTAGCACACACTTGCATTGACCTGAAGTTGTCTGGTCTCTGCTGTGAATATGCACCTCTTCCGTGGAAAAGAGTGACATAATGATTAGACTTTCTTCTTTTTATTTCCCTCAACCTTTATATTTAGCTGGATAGATACAGGTATATAAGAATAAAAACATAGACATACATATGTCTGAAAGAATAAAACAAAAACTGACAATGGTGATTGGCTGTGGGGAAAAAGCTTGAAAAGTATTCTTTTTATGCCCACTAAGTGGATTGTGGAATTGATAAAGTACATTTCCAATACCATGGATGCTGTATTTGCAATGAAGAAAGAAGGAGAAATGAACTACTTTGGATTATTTAAACTATACTGTCTGAGGAAAATTTAAAAAAAATAGAATCTCTGATAAGTTAGAGGAAAGTTAGATGATTTTGTAAGTGACATTGAGACTTCTGGCTGACCCTCTAAAGACAGTTATATTCCTAACTCCTTTTACCAAAACAGTTTTGTAGGAGACAGACTTTAGAGTGTTTTCAGGATCTCTAGCTCCTGGTATTCTCACCTTTGTGTAATCCCTTTGAGTATGAGAAGGATCAGTGACTTTCTTCTAAATATTGGAATGTGACAAAGGTGATAGGTTTATGTGATCACATCTGTGATTACATAATAATGTAGTGCCCATCATGCTAGAGTCTCTCTCTCTGATGAAGCAGGATGCCATGAATCACATAGTATCAAGAAATGAATTTGAACAGCAATCTGAAAGAGTTTGGCAGTAGATCCTTCCCCAGTTGAGCTTCTGATGAGAACATAGTTCTGGCCAAGACCGTGAGCATAGGCTGTGAAACTCTAAGTAGAGGATCCAGTTAATCAATGCCAAATTCCTGATCCATGGAAACTGCGACATAGTGTGTATTGTCTTAAGCTGATAAGGCTATGGTAATTTGTGATGCAGCAATGAAAAGCTAACATAGTTCTATATGCATTAATGGATTAATTGTAAAAAAAAAAACTATACAAATCACTAAAAGAAAATACAGCAGCATGCTCTTTATAATCTTGACATACAAAAGATATTTCTAAAGAAGGAATGAATACCAAAAACCACACCAAAAAGACTGGCAAATTTGACTACATTGAAAGTGTAAAATTGCACATGAAAAAACCACTATACTATAACTAATTTCCTTAATTTTTCTATGTCTGTAAATAAAGAAACAAAACCAACAACCAAAAGAAAAATGAGCTGAGAATGTTAACAAGTTTAAAGAAAAAAAATGTCTTTATCATTCAACAAAATGCTCAACATTATTCACAATTAAAGAAACAGAAATTTTCAAAAATGAAATTTCATTTTTTACTTAACAGATTTGCTAATATATGAAGCTTGTTAATACTGGGGAAATAAGTACTCATATTATTATTTGGAATATAAATTGGTGCAGCCTTTTTGGCAATAGAAATAAAAATTTATAGCATAACTGCACTTGCCAGTGTTCCTGTGTGAAGTTATTCAATAGTCATGCCCACACATTTTACAGTGACTCCTGAATAGCAAAAATTAGAAATAAGCAAAATATTCATCGGTAGAAGACCTGTTAAGAACAATCAGGGGTAGCTTACTGTGGAAAAAAGTTTGTTTTTCTGTCTAGAAGTCATGATAAGGAATGATTTAAAGCTGTCCTTGAGGGCAGGGACCATATTTCATTCATCTCTGCTTCCTTTGAGCCTAGGGCAGTGCTTGATGGTTAGTACATAACGGAGAGGAGCAAATAATATTTGATGAGCAAATGTATGAATGCATACAGGTGCATGTATACAGCTAGGTAGTGTCTGGGGTTAAACATTAAATGTGAGTGCATTTTAAAAAGTGTTTAAATGTGTAAAAGATGAAAGCCAGAGTTATCCATAGACTCTGAAGCATTATGTGATGCTTTTGAATCCTGATCTTTTGTATGCTGAGACCATGTCTGGAACCACCAGGGAAGCTAAGTGATCTCTATGAAGGCTTTCCTAGAGTGGGTTTGGGAACTACAGGGAGGAGGAATTTAGTTATAAAAATGAGAGGAGAAAGAACAGGTAGGGTGTAACCTGACCCTCCTTTTTGTGCGTCCTTAGTAACACCCTGCCCCAAAGGTCACTCTCCAGCCATCTCTAGTCTCCCTGTCCCTTTAATTCTGCTTATAGTCCAGCACATGATTAATAGTCCTCCCACCACCCTCTCCCTACCGCCTTTAAATGCAGCCACACTACCACTCACCTAAACCTGACAGAAAAAATATACAGTTCTGTCACAATCTTGTGGCAAGCTAGATCTCCCAGCATTAAATCACCATTAAGGGCCTCCGTGAATTTGATAGCAGCTTTAGGGTTTTTTTTTCCCCACCTTTTTCTTTCATTTAGAACTCAGCTAAAGCTTTCCTGTTACGGGAGGCGGATGCTATAAAGACAAACAGTTCACTATCCTGGCCTCCACAGGTGCACTCAATCCATAATTGTTCCTTGAGAGGAGAAGTGCAGAGGACCTCCTAGCAAAGCCCTTTCAAGCAGAGTAGCCTCTGTCTGTTAAGCTGTTGGCAGGGTGGAGATGTGATGTCTGCATCTGCTATCTACACAGTCATTTGTGAAATGCTTTACATAGGTATCCCTTCGGATCCTACCAGGAATCCTGCTAACAGAGGTATTTATTATGTTCATTTTAAAGATAAGGAAACCAACATCCAAAGACCTGAAGTAGTTAATAAAACCCCAGGACTGAACACAGGACCTCTGACTTAAGAGACCGGAGATTTTGAGAAACTTCAGATATTTCCCAAATAATTTGTTCTTTCCAAAGCCTTCCCTGGGCATGTCAGAATCTGAAAGTAGACATCCTAAGTTCACATCTTGGCTCTACCAGTTACTATTTGGGTGACTTTGGAAAGTTACTAACTGACTTATCTCACAATTATGTAATGCCACAATAATGTTGCTAAACAGACAGCTATGGTTCTTCAGTGGCATGCAATAAAAAGGATACTGAACATTTATTTTTGCTCAAGAATCCAGAAATTGGCTGATCAGGGCTGGGCTCACTTAGATAATCTCTGTTTAGCTGGTGGATCTGCTGGGTGTTGGCTACTTGGCTAGCATGAGTCAAATTTGCTCCATGTGTTTCCCATGTTCCAACCAGCTTGTCCAGGCTACTGCACATGAGAAAGGTTTTAAGAGAAAGACAATTGAAGCAGGCAAGCTCTCATTAAGCATAAGTTCAGAACTGGAGCGCCATCACTTCTACATAGCTATTTGGACCAAAACAAGTCACAAGACTAGCCTAGACCCAAGGGATGGTAAAGTAGACTCTACCCTTTGAGAAGACCCACAAAATCACTGGACACAGGATATGCATAGAGGCAGACCATTAAATGGCACCATTAGTGTAACTAAATCCAGCTTGAACATCGGAAAGTTCATAGTTCATGTACTGTTGAAGCCTGGCTTGGAGACTTTTGAGCATTACTTGACTAGCATGTGAGATGAGTGCAATTGTGCAGTAGTTTGAACGTTCTTTGGCATTGTCTTTCTTTGGGATTGGAATGAAAACTGACCTTTTCCAGTCCTGTGACCACTGCTGAGTTTTCCAGATTTTCTGGCATATTGAGCAAATATGGCAACATCATCTTTTAGGATTTGAAATAGCTCAACTGGAATTCCATCACCTCCACTAGCTTTGTTCATAGCAATGCTTCCTAAGGCCCACTTGACTTCACATTCCAGGATATCTGACTCTAGGTGAGTGGTCATACCATCATGGTTATCTGGGTCATGAGGATCTTTTCTGTATAGTTCTTCTGTGTATTCTTTCTTTATTGACTATGCCAAAGTCTTTGTGTAGATCACAACAAACTGTGGAAAATTCTTAAAGAGATGGGAATATCAGGCCACCTGACCTGCCTCCTGAGAAATCTGTGTGCAGGTCAAGAAGCAACAGTTAGAACTGGACATGGAACAACAGACTGGTTCCAAATTGGGAAAGGAGTATGTCAAGGCTGTATATTGTCACCCTGCTTATTTAACTTCTATGCAGAGTACATCATGTGAAGCGCTGGGCAGGATGAAGCACAAGATGGAATCAAGATTGCCAGGAGAAATATAAATAACCTCAGACATGCAGATGACACCACCCTTATGGCAGAAAGCAAAGAAGAACTAAAGAGCCTCTTGATGAAAGTGAAAGAGGAGAGTGAAAAAGCTGGCTTAAAACTTAACATTCAGAAAACTAAAATCATAGCATCCAGCCCCATCACTTCATGGCAAATAGATGGGGAAACAGTGGAAACAGTAAGAGGCTTTATGTTTTTGTGCTCCAAAATCACTGCAGATGGAGACTGCCACCTTGAAATTAAAAGATGCTTGCTCCTTGGAAGAAAAGCTATGGCCAACCTAGACTCATATTAAAAAGCAGAGACATTACTTTGCCCACAAAGGTCCATTTAGTCAAAGCTATGGTTTTTCCAGTAGTCATGTATGGATGTGAGAGTTGGACTATAAAGAAAGCTGAGTGCCAAAGAACTGATGCTTTTGAACTGTGGTGTTGGAGAAGACTCTTGAGAGTCCCTTGGACTTCAAGGAGATCCAACCAGTCAATACTAAAGGAGGTCAGTCCTAAAGATTCATTGGAAGGATGGATGCTGAAGCTGAAACTCCAATGCTTTGGCCACCTGATGCGAAGAACTGACTCATTGAAAAAGACCCTGATTCTGGGAAATATTGAAGGCAGAAGGAGAAGGGGATGACAGAGCATGAGATGATTGGATGCCATCACTGATGCAAAGGACATGAGTTTGAGTAAGCTCCGGGAATTGGTGATGGACAGGGAAGCCTGGCGTGCTGCAGTCCATGGGGTCACAAAGAGTTGGACATGACTGAGCAACTGAACTGTTTGACTGAGTATAACTATCTCCTAAAATCC
Organism: Odocoileus virginianus; assembly: GCF_023699985.2. Lineage (NCBI taxonomy): Eukaryota > Metazoa > Chordata > Mammalia > Artiodactyla > Cervidae > Odocoileus > Odocoileus virginianus. The sequence continues at coordinate 65,621,459 of NC_069676.1, forward strand.
CTGAGCACTTTCATTTTTGCATTTTAGGAGGTTAAAATAGCATCCATTGCATATGCACACTATAAAGATAATATGAAGCAACGTGTGAGGAGTACCCTACTGTGTGTTAGGCTGAGGGGCAGGGAGTTAGGATGCTCCTGATCCTAATAACTTTGTGAAGAGTTGCCATACCAGGCCTGGACTGGCCACCTCCAGATGTCTTCCACTTGAGAAATAAACCCTCGGGTGTTTAAATCATTATCATTTTTTTTTTTTTTCCACAGGGAGCCAAATCCAATCCTGATTTGTTTCTCCCCCACTATACAGGCATAACAGCGCATGTTATTTGATGAACACGTTAGAGAGGAGACGTGAATCTTTGAGTACGAGGTTGGAGAGGAGCAACCCTAGCAGTTTGTGACCTGTACATTTCCAAGTTGGTGTCATGTGATCACGTGAGTAACTGAATCTGGGCCAGAGGCCTCTTGTCTATTGGTTGAGCAGACCACTGGCCATGAAATGGCCTGGCCTGAGAGCTCTGTCCTGTGTGGGGGTTCGGTATTGGGTGATGACTAAATACTCGATCAGTCCCTCTTGCACATGTTTTGGATTTGAGACACACAGACGACAGTTGAATGAAGCTAAGAGAGCAGCAGAGGCTGAGAAGCTGCCTTGTGTGAATGTCAGTCACTGGAATATCTGACTCCCTCACCTCGAGTGGTATTACATTTTTGAGCAGAAAGTTCAGTTCTCTGTGCGTCCTTGTTGCACTGGTCCTGAGACTTTTCCTTTCTTCTTTGTGGGACCTTCTGTCATGATGCAAAACTAACACCTAAGTGACCCAGCATGTGCTTCTCTTATCTGCATTCTATATGGTATCTACAGATGGTTTTTCAAATGATGCTTGCTTTTCTCTGTCAATTAATGGTGTATCATGACCACCTTCACAGGCTGGTAAATATTCTTTTGCAACAGCATACAATCCAAAGTAGAGTACAAGTGCTCCTCACTCTCTAAAAGTAGAGCATTCCTGTGACCATCCCATAAGACAAAATAGTGTAAAGTGAAAAAGAAAGTACTCTAGGACACATCTTGCTAATGGATGCACAAAATTAATATAAAGCACAGATGGTCACACAGTTTAAAGCTATGGTGGCTTGAGGCTGAGGTTCTGAGTGTGGCTCCCAGGGAAGGATTTTGTGGGCACTGTTCTCACTTCTTCGGGTATGAGTTACCTCTATAATGGCTCACTGCAAAGCAGCGCTGAATGCTGTTTTCACGTTGTGTCTTTTTTCATAAAAGTGGACATAATCTTTGGATTTCTTTCAGTGAGCAAAAACAGGTAATGTTGGTTTTTCTAAAAAGAGAAGTGATGTAAAGCAAACTTTTGAAAAGCAGGGGAAACCTGGATTCTATTGTATGACTATATTTATTTAATTGCTCCCCTAGTGTTGGATAATTAGGTCATGAACTATCTTCTTGTTTCTGTGATTGTTTTGCTTTCATATACAGCATCAAATTCAACATTTTTGAAATGAAATGTTTGTATACAACTATGATATTTTTATAGATAGAAGTTTTATAGGAAGATACTTTTTATTTATTTTTGATTGAATGATAATTGCTTTATAGTACTATGTTGGTTTCTACCAAAGATCAACATGAATCAGAGATAGGTTTACCCATGTCCCCTCCTACTTGAACATCCCTCCCACCTTCCTCTCCATCCCTCCCTCTAGGTTGTTACCAAGCCCTGGTTTGAGTTTCCTGAGTAATACAGTGAATTCCCATTGGCTATCTATTTTACATATGGTAATGTATGTTTCCGTGTTGATAGGAGGATATTTGATAAGCAGAGAAACGTTCTAGTCCAAGGATTTGGCATGAAATAAGCACAGATTTTCTAACTAGAAAAACACAAGACATCTTATCAAATAGTCAAATTTTGCTACTGTTGGCTACATGGAAGGAGATAGTGGTTGAATTATTGATAGATTTGAAAGCTAAGTTAAGGCATGGCCATTATTGAGGGCTTTTTTTGTTAATATGTGGATAACCTGGAGTATCTTAAGGTGAATCTCCTTTTCCCTTACAAAATTAGTGTGTTACAGAGAGGGTCAGCAGAGGTTAATCTAGGCCATTTCATATGAGTTTAATCTATAGTAAAAGGAAAAAATATATATCCTTTTATATTGTAGTGTGCTTTGTTAAAACAAACAAAAAACACTATGCGTTTAAGGGTATTTTATCAGTGTAGATTTAGTCTTACAACAAATAATGTGCTAAGTAGAGATAAGTCTGTATTGGATTAATACCACCACTTTCTGTTTGTGTCCACCTTTTGAACAACTGAAAAAAAAGTGGTGTTTCACTGGATTCTGAAAATAACATAGCTCAAGTGGAAGATAACCTTCCCATTTTACAGAAGAAGGAACTTGGGCTAGAAATAGAATGTCATTCATGAACTAGAATGTTGGAGCTGTTATGCCAGAATCTGATTTTTCAAGGTCACCTGACTTCACCCTGCATTTTCTTGTGGTGACAGTGAGACTTGGTTATAAAGCATCATCATACAGCTCTTATATGAAGGAAGTAGGCCTACACCCACTTCTGATTTCACATCCCCCCCATTTCCCCCTCACTCTGAGTCAGCCAGTTAGCCAGAAGCCAAGTCTGGATGATAAGCTAGGTAGACTGATTCCAGGCTCAGTTTCCCCCAATAAATGAATGGAAATCCTCTTGTTCTACTTTTCTTCCTCAAATTATTAAACCTTAATATGCACAAGAATCATATGGGTTTTCTTAAACGTGACTATTTCCTAGGCCCCATCCCAGGCACTTCTCCATTTCAGCAGGCCTGGGGTTAGACTCAGGTATGCAGATTTTTAACACTCTTCAGATGTTGATGAGGAAAAGGGGTGCACAGAACAGACTTTAAGAAATACTGTCTGTCCAATTTAAAGGTTGAAATCTGCTTTGTCTCCCCTTCAAGCATGCCTGCTCTTAGCAAAGTGACTCCAGCCCCGCCTTGTTGTAGCCCCTTATCAGTTCTATGTGTTTTGCAAATTGCATTTGCTCTTCATTTATGGACAAACCAGGTCAGCACTGCCAGGCCAATAAGAGCTGGATTTTCCCTGGCCTCATGCATCAGTGACATATTTGCCAGCATCGGCCCAGTTTCGACATCCCTGCAGTCGGCTGTGGTTGATGATGATGCAGGATACACATGACTCGATTTGTGGAGAGCCGGCTAAGCTTTCAGGGAAGTCAATAAGAAAAATCTCATTTTGATCTGCAGATTGGGCTCATTTGATTTGAAAGTCACTGGTGGCAAAAGAAATATGGGGCCCAGGGATGTCTCTTCAAGCCCCTCTCTGGCTGTAATCACCCCTGAGAAGCACTTTTCTCCATCTGCCTCCTCCTCCCCTCCTTTCTTCATAGATTCAATGTGTCAGCGGTGGAGGGGGGAAAAAAAAGCAACAAACACTCTCAGACTTTCTGGATGATTCTTCTTTCTTACTCTGTACAGAGGAGAAAGGGTCAAAACAGCACCATCAACCATTCGCCCAAACCATTTGCCGTGTGGCTCCTAGGAAACCATACGGCCTTTGTGACTTCCTATATAGGTCTGTGCCTTTCAGCTTAAAGAGGTCAGAGAGGGAAAAATTAAGTGCATCATTATGCTTTATGAAGTAGCTCTTGGGTCTGGGTTTTCCAGGGGCTTACGTGCATATCAAAATGGTAAAGTTTCTCCAGAGTGTCTCTTAATGCTAATGAGATCTGTTTATCCCTGCCCCCCCACTTTACTCTTTGCTATAGATTCTACAAAAATCTTTCTAGTTTCCCTGCTTCCTACCTTTTCCCATCAAATTCATTATCCATGAAGCACCTTTGATGGCTTTGCATTTTCCTAAAGATACAATCTAAATTTATGCTGACCAGTGTGGTAGCCACTAGCCACATGTGATTGTTCAGTAGTTAAAATATGAGGAGTCTGAGTTGAGAAAGTGGTAACTGTGAACATCAGATTACAAAGATTTAGGGGAAAAAAAGGACATAAAGTATCTTATTAATAATTTTCTATGGATTACATGTTGAAATAATATTTTAATTATACTGGATTAACTAACACAGGTTATTACATTTAACTTCAGATGTTTCTTTTTTACGTTTTAAAATATGGCTACTAGAAGGTTGAAAATCACATACATAGCTCACATTGTGTATCTTGGATGGTGCTGGTCTAAACTCTGGAATGCGGCTTGTTCACATTTGTTCCATTCCCTTATCACACCTTCTCTTTTGGTTATACGAATTTCTTTTGATCTCTTGAATTCATTACTTGTCCTTTTGTTTCTGGAATTTTAGTAAGCTACTGCTTTCTTCCATTGCTGCTCTTTCACCAACTCTTACTTGTATTTCAGTATGTCTTCTGCAAGTTGTTTCTTGGATGTCACTAGATCCTTCATGACTTCCTGAGTCTGGTTTAGATGGGCTATCTATCGATCCAGTAAAATCTTCATACACTGTCTTCTGCAGCATCATCTTTGCTTTAAAAAGTGTATATACATAAAATCTGCCCATTCCACTAAATTGTAAGCTCTATTAAGACAAGAGCTATATCTGTCTTATGCACCTTTGACCCCAGAGCAGGAACTCAATAAATGTTTGTTGAGTAAATCCAGACATCTTATTAAATGGGCAAGGGAATTGAGGTCCAGAAAGGGGGACACTTCTTAACCAAGGTGACTTCATGGCAGAGTACGTCAGGCCAGAGCCACGCAGCAGAGACATAGATTTAAATAATGTATAATGTTGGAGGAATTTTTAAAAATGTAGTGGACAGAGACTTGTGCATGTTTTCATAATTCTGCTGAAAAAGGTAAAGAAAGCGCTAACTCACAGAACCAATGATGCCAAGCCTGATCCTGTCTGGAAGAGTCTCCAGCCTAAGACAATTCCTCTTCAGCAGCCCTGACTCCAACACTTCTGGTGCTGCCGTGTTGGGGGTAATAGGGACAGGAGAAGGGAATGACAAGACGGTGGAGATCTGGGCTATAAATAGGTGCAGTAGATACACAGGACAAGCCGAGTCAGGCCTTAATGTGTTCAGGGAAATTATCCACCTGAATTACAAACCAGAGGTCATGTCTTGGGATGTTAGCACCACCATTCCTCAGGTTGACATATTTCTGAAGAGAACAAAATGAGAACAGTGATTTTTAGTCATGAAGCCTTGAGGGTTCTGGTATCATCCTTTGCCTACATGCATCAGGGAGAAAATTCTTTCTGGTCCTAGCAATAGATAGCTTACTGCATTTGCAAAATACGTCATGTTATAGGTTCTTTAGGAAAAAGTGATATGAAGGAGAAATTTATTTTCTGTAGGTTTTTCTACTGTAATTGAGTCTAACTTTTTTTTCCTAATTATAAGCTAAATGTAGGAAAGTTGGCAAATGTGTTAGCAAAAGAAGAGAAACTTTATGCATAATTCCAACAGCCTAAATAACCCCACTCTATATTTTCTGTAGGTCTTTTTAGTATTCTTCATGTTTATTCACTTATAGTTTTATAAAAGTAAGATACTATGAATACATTTTAATAGTGTGTTTCCTTTTAATTATGTATCATGCACAATTTCCTGTGTCAATAAGTACTCTTTAGTAATATGATTTCTTTTGTCTACTTAATATTCTAATATATTTAAACCTTTCAACAGTCTTCTTTATTGAACATTCTAATTGTTTCCAATTTTTTTGTATTATAAATAACTCTACAGGTATTCCTTTATGAACATCTCTGATTTTTCCAAAAGACACATTTGTAAAAGAAGAATAGGTTACTAAAAGATAATGCACATTTTAAAGGATCTTAGTATTTATTTTTAGTTAGTCTCCTAAAAGTTTTATTACAAACTGGCTTCAGAGTTCTCAAGTATTCTCTGCACACTACTATCATGAAATTTGTTTCCCATTATGTTGATGATACTTCCAAAAGGGAAGAAATTCCCCCAAAAATGCCAAAATAAATTCTAGACTTAAAATCATATTGATGCCCAGCTGATTATGCCCACTTTCCTCTAGATCCTTAGAAGTGGCATTTCCCAAAATACTCTATGAGAGAAGAGTTCTATAGTGAGGTAAGTTTAGGCAAAGTTGCATTGTCCATCGTTCATCAAGACCTGAAGATCTTGAAAAATCTTGCAGTAAATTTGAGGAGGTCCAAATCCGTTTAAATGAGTTTTCTCCCGTAAGGCTATTTGGTCACTGGGGGAAAAAAATTTCAAGTCTGCATACCATGGAGGTATGCAGTTAGAGAGCTGTCCATCTAGAGTAAGCTTGAGGCAGTACATTATGGGGACTGTACAGTACATAATTTTCTTTTAATTCTATGTACTTGACCACAGGAGATAGGACCAAATCAGTTTGAGTTCTTGTGCATGTTGTCACATGACCAAGCTGAAGGACTCTCTATTATCAGGCCTTATGGAAATTTCCAGTAAGCTAAGACAGATTTTCTGATGAGCTAAGACTAGAATTTTATCTCAAAAGCTCTTTCTACTTCCCACACCCCCCAAAACAATTAGTTTGCTGATGACTTTGTGATTGCAAATATATTTTCATCTATGTCAATCTTGATGTATGTAAGTGAAAAATCATTATTGTTACCTTTTTAATTTTTGGCCCAAACTATCTTAAGACTCAAATAGACAATAAGAGTATGCTTGTTAAAAATCTCTCTTAGGCCAGGATTTCTCAGAAACAGAGAAATGTAAAAATCAAAATTTTGGTTCCCAGTGAGACTGTATTTCTCAAATATCAGAATTTCACATGCCACCATTTTCTTTTTGTATTTTAGTATTTTTTAAAATTAACTCAAAGTCTTCCTTATATACTTTAATTTATCCTCAACAAAAAAAATTCAAAAACATAGATCTGACAGTTTTATCTTTTTCTAATAGATACTAAAACAAAAACATAAAACTGACTATAAAACAACTAAGATTATATCAGGTCTTGACAAACGTTTTTGATAGAAGTTTAGCGAATAAGTATTTCAGAGGTTGAGAGCCATGGAGTCTGTGTCACAGTTACTTAGCTTTGTTGTTGTAGTGCAAAAGCAGTCCTAGACAAGTAAACAAATAAACATGGCTCTGTTCCAATAAAAGTTTTATTTACAAAGACGGGCAGGAGCTGGATTTGGCTCATGGGTTGTAGTTAGCCAACCTCTGCTCTACGTGAAACAAAGAGCGTATTGACATTTACACCTTCTAAATAATTGCATTGATTCGTTTTAGACACAATCTAAATGCTCTAACCTGGGCAATAATTGAACAGTAAAATCTCTCTCTTTTTTTTTTTGCATTCTACCTCTATTTTCTGAGATAGTCCCAATTTCAAGCCACATGTTTCAAATATTGGGATAAGATTCATCACTCTAAATCCCATAAGACTAGTATTAAAAATCAGGAACTAATCGTTTCTGGTTCAACAAAAGAATGGACATCTTTAGACAGGCTAACCTTTCCTCACCTTCCTAATGAATTCTGCAGGAATGTCCTACTCCTTGATTTTACCCTTGCAAAATTATTCTTCATAAGAGGAAGAAAAAAGCCCCACAACCCAAGCAAACTGGGCTCCTAAATTATTGACACATTAAAATTTAAAATGTTAATTAACAGAGGCTCTTATCTGAGAGCAGCAAAGTTGCCATTAGTTCCCAACTTTGCTGAATCTAAACTCCTATGTATCTTTTTTTCTTTTTTCACTATAATGAAATTTTATATTATTTTTGTTTGTTTTCCATTTATTTTTATTAGTTGGAGGCTAATTACTTTACAATATTGTAGTGGTTTTTGCCATACATTGACATGAATCAGCCATGGATTTACATGTATTTCCCATCCCTATCCCCCCTCCCGCCTGCCTCCCCACCCCATCCCTCTGGGTCTTCCCAGTGCACCGCCCCAGCACTTTCATGCATCCTATGTATCTTTTGTTTGACTGGGTTAGTCCACAGTTTACCCTAGTCTCTCAAGATTTACAAGAGGAGAAACTTACAAGGCTTGTCTCTGCCACACCTGTCCATTGAGCCAACATCACTGAGCTTTGTAAATAGGAAGAATATGTTTTCTTGTACAAATATGATAACGCCATCCATTCACTGCTCACTATTTTCCACCCTAGATATTCACAAATAATGATACATCTGAATATCTTTTTTCCCCATGTTTACAAAGCTTTTCCAAAAATAGATAGTCCCATTAAAATTGTTTAGTAATCCAAGAACTGGGTATTACTATCCTCATTTTACAAATGAGGAGTCTTAAATTAATCCTGCAGTTGAACTGCTGGCTTCACTGTAGGGAGAACCCTGGGGCCATGCTAGCCAATTTCCACCTGCTGGATGGTGATTGCCAAGTGCTCCTCAAGGTGATTCTTTTTTCCATTCTGCTCTGCCACACCCTGATCATCTCTACCATCCCAGGCCATACTCCTAACCCAGCCCTCCATTCACCATGGTGGTCCTGATAGCATCCACTCAAGGGTGCCTGGATGGGTCAAGGTAAACACATCTTTAGTACTGAAACACAACCCTGTCCTAACTTATTCATTAATAATATCAATTCCCATCCTTAATTTAACTCATATCTCCTAATTCTATGTTCAGTGTTTTCCTATACATTGTAGCTGATTTTGAGATGTAGAGGAATTTAATTAATATTGGCTGAATTGCTAATACAGCTTTCAGTTACAAAGAGTAATTAGATAATTAGAATGAGAATTTGTAAATTAGCATACATTGATGCATCCACTTTTTTTTTTCATTTGCAAACAATCTGAATAAGTCTGTCCAGAGTCCAAGAATATATAACTTAAAGGCACCTTATGCTTCATCTAGTTCAACTATTACATGTTTAAGGAAACATGGGAGAAATTTGCCCAAGATCATAAATAACAGTGATAAATAATGATTATCATTTCTTACCATGTGCTTGACATCACTCTAAATGTTATAAATGTGTTAAGTCAGGTTGATTGTTACTCTAGTTTACAAATGAAGCATCTAATACTTAGAGAAATAGATTTGCCATAGATCATATGGGTGTAGGTGGTGGGTCTATGTGAGGACAGAACATCTGACTCTTGAGCTGCTGTTTAGCATAGTTATTTGCAAAAGCAAAGCCCAAAGTTGTGATAAGAATGGCTCTATTCTTTGATAAAAAGGGCACTTTGCCTATATGGTCTTCCTCCTCAAACCCAAGGGCAGTCAAACCAAAAGAAAAATATCAGACACATCTGAGGGCAATTCTGCAAAACTGCTGACTGCCACACTGCCTGAAGTATGTAGTGCCCAGGACCCATCTCCAGGGACACTAATTTAACTAGTTTTGAGTGGGGCTAACATATTGGCATTTTTCAAAGTTCCTAGATAATTTGAATGTGCAGCCAGGGTTGAAATAGCACCAAGCATGCATGTTTCCCAGAAAGAGGGCGTTACTGAATCCCCAAGGGGGGATAAGGAGCAATAGGACTAGGGTTGAATGAAATGTATCTGGAGGAAGGGCTTTCATTGCTCTGGGTAAGCAGGTTCTTTTCACTCTAGGAAACCACCAGGGAAGAGAACACAGGGGCTGGAGTTGGAATGCTTGAAGGCTGCCATTTTCACCTTTCCTAATCAAGAGGCTTTTTCAGAATAGTGTTTGGGGATCACTGGGCCTCTAATGGTCACCACATCCTTTGCACAGCGAATTGTTGGCTTCCCCTGCCTTTTCTCTCTTGAATATATCTTTCTTGAATGTTTAGAGTCATCCCCACACTTAAATGGGCATTTGTCAGTTATGTAGCTGAAGATGTGTGACCAACCAGCCTTGTCAGCTAAAAAGGAGGTTGGCTTCTTGCATTTAAAATGAATATTGACTGGAAAAGGAGGAGGTGGGGGGGTGGAGGAGAAAAATCACAAGTGAAAAAAATGGCTGACTCAGGCCAACCTCAATGCATATGGTATGAAATAACATTGTTAAGGGAGTTTGGCTGGGTTTGGAATTATGCAAGAGTCTCTTTCAGCACAACCTAAGATGTCTGGGAAAATTGCTCTGGAAATTTCTGTGTTAAAAGATAAGTGTCCTTGGGAAAGTTATTTAACTTCCCTCAACCTTGTGAATGAAATGGAATTGGTATATGATAATACCTAATTGATGGGGTTGATTAAACAAGACTGCAAGTCATCTGCTTATCACAACGTCTGGCATGCAGGACACAATCTACAAGTGCTAGTGCTGTCATTATTGCTCACTTCTTCTTAGTTATACTATTGCCTGTTTAAACAAACCCGTCATTAAATACCTCCTCCTTCAAGAAGGCCTCTTGATAACACCTGTGCTCCAAGAGAGGTAATCTTTCTATGTTAAATGACCTCCTAATACTTCGTAGCTCTCCCTTGAAATCACCACTTACCATGCTTTTTTGTGTCTTTGTCCTTTGTTTTTTTTTTAAGAATATAAACTAATTGATTACCAAGTGGTATCTCACTAATCCTTGTATTCACAAAAGCTCTCATTATAGACTAATGACCCGATATTTGTGAAATTTAAATAACTTGGACAAATAATAGATAACTATGAATGTGATCATCTTAGAGGCTCTTAGCACAAGGCTTGATGCATAGAAAATGTTCTATAAAGTTAGTTGCTATTGTCATTTATTGTGATATTTCATACATTATCTACTTGATTCCTCACAACAGTTCTATCAAGCAGATCCTCTTAATATGCCCACTTCACAGTTGAGGATTAAGGCACAAAGAAGGTGAAGTAATTTGCCTAAGATCATGTAGCTAGTGAAGGGCAAATCCAGGATAAGGACCCCTGGGTCCAACTATTAATATATTCAAAGTCTTGATCTTAAGCCAGGAGTAGGGAACATCAGATTTCATGCCTAAGTAACACATGAGAAAACTGACAAAGGAGAATCAATACTGGCTAGACTAGTCCTGTGGATTTTGGCTAGTAAGGAGAGGAAGCCCATAAGTGAAAGAAATTTTAAGCTTTAACCTGTGTAAAAGTCAAGTAACAATCAGTTAGATTTCATCAAACTACTGATCAAAGTGCCAAAAATGGTTTAATTTTTTAAAAGCACATGTAACTTCTTTTCATCTGCTTGACTGGTCAAGCCAGTAAAAACAGTAAAAGCAGTTTATTCAATAAAAACACCCACACCATCACTGTGGTTTTTGGGCCAAGTTGGCCAGCCAAGCAGACAGTTAAAGTGGTCAACCAGGTGTGGATAGAGCCTTGGAGAGAAATGTTGAAAGAAGACACTAGCAAAATACTTTAATGTCTGTAGCAGTCATTCGGAGGGTGCATCGAGGTATCTGGCTAAGGAAACTCCAGCTGCACAGGGAAAAGGAGGAGGGGGTAGAATTGCATAGAAGCCCGGGTACCAACCGAGAGAGTCAGGACTGAGCGTCTTCTCCTTTTTTCTTAAAATTCTGAGCTGTTAGGATCTGTTGGAGTAGCCTGAGTGGCTTTGACCAGCTCATTTGGAGGAGAGGGCTCAAAACTTCTGAAATAAATTACTCTGAGGGTTGAAATATGTGGATCTAAGATGTTAGCTCCTTGTTACAATCATGAAAGAGACAGAGGACTCTGGAACACGCCCTAATTTGGATCTTCTGGGTGCCGTGTTGAGACTTGGGAAGCAGCTTTATCAGTGAAATAAAACACACACACAAACACACATGTACACATGCACAGATATAAATTCCAGAGAACAGAGCAGTTTCGCCTTGGGCCAAACCAAGCATAGCATTGAAAGCCTCTAGGATATTCAGTAGGGATTTGCATTGGCAAGGATGGAGTACCTGAAGCCCCACGGAGCATAGTTCATTCTGGAACAACCAGCACTCTGCAGCAGTGGGGGCGTTCTCTAGGTTCAAGAAGACACATCAGAGTTTTGGCTCCATTGAGCAAGAGTCATTCTACATGATTTCATTGTAGAATGATCAGGAAATGGTGGGGTTGGGGTTCCTGCTAACCCAGGCAAGTCATTCAATGCATAGTGTTCTCGGAAACAGGGAGATGCTACTGAGGGGAATGTTATTCACACCTAAGGTTGTAAATCTAGGCATTGAGCTACTGGTGACTTTTCAAAATCCATTAGACTTAAATAGATTGATAGATTAGATAGATCGATCCGCACAGACAAACAGACACTGAGGGTAGAAAAAAAATGCCTATTTAAGAATGAGGGCAGGCCTGGAGGAAGAACGCTATTTAGAAAAGCTACACAATTGAGATTACTTCTAAACCTATATTTAATGAGAAAAATGAAGAAAATTAATTTTGTCAATTATAAAGTAATGAAGACATTGAAAAAATAACTATTGACAGAAGGCCAATTAGGGATTTCTGCAGTAATTTGAGTATAACATGCACTGTAGAATCAGCAGATCGTGAAGGGTTGCCTACTAGAAGATTAGAGTTGGTATCCTGTCTACTTAATTTTGGCAGTGATTTCTTCATTTAGCAAGTGAAATTGTGATGTGAAATGAACCCAAAAGCCAGACAATAGGGTTCTAAATTTCAAAATCAGAGTTCACATAATGGTGAAAATTCAGCTTAGGTATGACTGGTATTAATAGATATTAAGGGGATGGGACCTAAGGAAAGGATGTCCTAACAAAAACACAAAAAGGAGTTTGAGGGGCAGACCATGGTCTATTAGGCAAGTTTATGCTATATTAACCAGCTTTATAATCAGATTATTGGAAAATAGCAGAAGTCATTCCAGATAAATCATTGTTTCTTCAGGTTATCGGAGGAGAAGGCAGTGTGCAATCTTACCAGAGTGAAGGACGAGGACATCATTTCTTTTTGTGTGTGTATTCATCAGGAAAAAAAAGATTAAGAACTGACTGAATTCCTGTAGAATAGGATTCCATAAAGGTTCACTCACAAATTAAAATGTATGTGTGCGTGTGCATCTGGTGTGTGTGGGGGGGTGGATTTTGAAAGAGCCTGAATGGCATCTTCCTGACAGAGACTATTTTTAATGAATGCAAAGTTGGTGAGGTGTTATTGGTATGGGCCTAGGACTTAGTATGATTTTAAGACTATGATAACTCTGAAAAATATTAACCAAACTATTGAGAAATGATACTGTAGAATGTTAGAAATGAAGGAATCTTAGCAACCACCTTCTTCTGCTCATCTTCTTAGCCATTTACTGGGTCAGAGATGTTAACTCCTTTCCCGGAACCACATGTTCTGTCAATGTCACAACCAGAGCTAAAACTATATTGAGGGAGAATGGTCTTTCTATCATATCATCCCACTTGCTGATGAGGCCAGTTTGTGGCATCTGTTGCTAACTACCAGGCTCAATAAATAGCTTCAGAATTTGAAAATAGTAAGAGAAAATTCCATTGGAAAAGAAAGGGAAAGATTAGTTCTGAGTGTGAAAATAATCCCCAGTGGCCAGTCTTGACAGCTGGGCAAATGCCCTATGAGTAAGCATGGTGGATAAATGTAGTTGAGTTCTTTGTTGAATCATCTGGTAAGGGGGAAGGCATCAGTCAGAGCTGCCTGTAAGGCAACATCACAAAAGAGGAAGGGCAGGGTGGTCAGGCTATACTGGTGTCCGTTATTTAAATTTTGGAAACATTTCTAGGTGAAAAAAAAAAATCCTAGACATTGGAGCCATTCCAGAGAAAAATAGCACATAATTAAGGGAATGGAATAGAGAAACTGATTTATTGAAGAAATTAAAGCAACACACTTTTATAGCTCTGTCACAAATAAGGGCATGTCTCTGACATATATCAAAGGCTTTAATAGGAATAATGAGTTAATCCAGGGAGAGATGATTTAGGCACAACATCAGAGGACAAGGTAACTTGATGGGATTGGGGAATTACCTGTTGAAATGATGAAATTGTCATTTTCAAACGAAAGTGAGACAAAAACACAGCAATTAAGAAGATGGTGCTTAATAGCAATTTTATACAAAGTGATTTGATTTTTAGCTTTTGATGAAACTGAGCCAGTAGAATCAAGCTTTCCATATTTCCTCAATTTTTGGAGAAATTTGAACTTATGGCACATCATCAGTTTAATAGCTATTATATGAAGGGGGAAAACACTGTATTAAATATATAGGTTGATTGCAGTCTACATCCCAGTTTGAAAAGTATTAAAATTAAGAGTATTTTAAAGTAATTAAAACTACATTATTAAAATGTAAACAATATATTCATTTTAGAATTGGAGAAGTGGAGAAATCATTGAGAAGATACACATATTATCCTGAGATAGCATATAGTTTCTGTGAGTTCAATTCCTGACTACTCAAGAGCTAGGCATATAGTTGTGTGATTGTTGATGGTCTAGTTATTTTGTTCACTGTGTCCTCATTTCCTTCTGAGAGATTTTGTTCTCACCCTGGTGATTGGGAAACTTACCGATTCTTCTGATTACTACTGACTGGACCAGGAATAAATCTGACCTGAATAAGCCAATAAGTTCCCTTAATTTAAAAATAAAAGGTGTACCGGAAAAGGAAGATGCAGTCAGTTAGATGGGATGTCTTGCAAAGTTGGGGTCAGCACTGGGTCATGGCATCAGACACCACAAACTCTAAATTAGTAAGAGGCAGCAAAGTTGTCAGTGAAAAAGAGCTGGCGTGCATTAAGAAAAACAGATCCAATGTCCAGCTAGTACCAGAAAAATTAGAAATGTACTCTATTTCCATATAGCCCCTTCTCCCAAAAGATTCAGTGTGACTCCATGAGGCAGACGAAGGAGCCTCCATACCTCACTTTCAATGCAGGTTCCTAAGTGGTCTGACTAACTCAGTATCCAATCTTTGAATGCCTTTGACTTTCTCTTTATTAATGATGCATTTTTATCTCAGCCAGCTTCACTGGGTATCTGTCCCTGGCAACTTTAATCCCTTTCTCTCTGCTCCTGCCCATTTCATTAATACTTCCCGGTTATAACACATTAAGAAAAAGCTTTTCAGAGAAAACTTGGGGTGCTGACACAGACTGGATTGTGACATGTGCTCAGTTGCTGCAGTCATGTCCCACTCTTTGCGACCCCGTGGACTGTAGCCTGCCAGGCTCCTTTGTCCATGGGATTATCCAGGCAAGAATACTGGAGTGGGTTGCCAATTCCTTCTCCAGGGGATCTTCCCAAACCAGGGATTGAACCCATGTCTCTTGCATCTCCTGCATTGGCAGGCAGGTTCTTTACCTACCACGCCACCTGGGAAGCCTTGTAGATTGTGACACAGGTTGTAGTAATCTTCCAAACGGACTGACATAATTTCTGTTGCTGAAGTAACTGGCCTCAAAACCATTGTCTCAGCTACTGGTGTGGCTGCAGTGCACACTGGACCAACCCTTGTCTGGAAGCCAGGTGCTAACTCTGTGTGTGTTTCCTGGACCTTGCCTTTCACAGATCCCATTCTCATGAACTGTTCAATTGTAGGACTCCTTAGACCATGGCCAGCCTTCCGTACCCCAAACGTTGTTTATCCAGGACACTGGGACCAACGTTTATGTTCTTAGAATTTATAAGCCTTTTCTTCCCGATAGCCCTTGTGGTTGTCATTTTGATAACAGGCCATTCTGATTTCAAGAAAACCTCATTTTCTGTTCTGAATTGCGGTGCCTTCTTCTGCAGTAGTTTGCTAAGCAAGCGTATGGGCTGTTTGCTACGCTTTCAACCCTCATGCATTTTTAATGATTTACAAGGAAAAGATTTTTCCCCTCCTTCTCTATTTTTATAATAAATTTAATGACTTAATACACATCAAGTGGAATTGTTGGTTTGTGGTGACGGTTTTATAATTCCAAGTTCAAGGGTTTTTTTTCTATTTAATTATGCACAATAACTCTCATGGAATATAATGCAATAACAAAAACATGCACCGATGTTGGCATAAGAGCCTGTTGTTTATTAGTATTGGTTCTGTACTTTATGTTTGAAATAAAATATTTGGAACTAATGTTGGCCATGTTTTCTCCAAACCAGATAAAAAAAAAAAAAAAACTTTCTCCCTGAAAATACCATGCTCCAATCTTCAGCGATAAAAGCCAGCAGCTCTTGAGATAGCAAATTAAATTTTATTTGTAGAAAGCACTGTGCTGTGTTTTGTTGCTTGCTCAGAGTTATTTTTTAATACTAATAATTTAATAAAGAGGAAGACCGATACATTGACCTGTGTTCTTCAAGGCACCAGAGTATTTCCTGGGGTTAAAAGGCATAGCTTGCTGAAAGGTTGTTTGTTTTACATTCTAACCTATTACTTATTTCTCTTGCTTTCTTGCCAGATCTAGCCTTAGCTTTTGAAATCAGTTTTGAATTTTAGAATACATAAAGTGGTCGAATTTTCAGAGTCTGCGAGTCAGACATCTAAAACACTGATAAAGACTGCTTTTTCTAAAAGCCAGCATACCTGAATTTTGTGCTGGTGAATAGTAAAGTTATCTTCATCCTATTGCTTAAAAAATAACTTAAGAGCTTCTTGGTAGAAAGGAAGTAAATGTCTAATCTCCAAAGACAAATTCAGCAAGGAGACTTGTTCAGTATTTCCACCCTGCACTATGCTTCATTTACAAGGTGAGAGAAATTACCCAGAGTCCGCTTCTGGAAAATCTGGGTCCTGGGTTCTAGACTTAGGTAAGTGTCCTGAGAGCCAGGGTGTTTTGCCTTGGTGGAGAAGGATGAGCCTGAGAGCTGCAGAATGTTTAGCGAAGCTGGAGCTAGAAGACAATAGCTAAACATAAAGCCAAAGGCAGAGGCCAAGCAGTCATTCTATCTGAGGCATCCAGCTGAAGGAGATAGGTAGGACGGCTGTGTGTGTGTGTGTGTGTGTGTGTGTGTGCGCGCGCGCGCGCGCACGTGCATGAGTGCACACCCACACACTCTCAGTCACTTAGTTGTATCTGACTCTTTTGTGACTCCCATGGACTATAGGCCACCAGGCTCCTCTGTCCATGGGATTGCCCAGGCAAGAATCTTGGAGTGGTTTGCCATTTCCTCCTCCAAGGGATCTTCCCAACCCAGGGACTGAACCCTCATCTCCTGCACTGGCAGGCAGATTCTTTATCATTGAGCCACCTGGGAAGGTAAGAAGGTTAGAACCAGATACAAGGTGATAGGATAGCTTCTGGAAACCCTAGAAAAAAGTGGGGTTGGAGGACATGGATAGTGCCTGGATTGTCTGAGGTCCTAGACAGACCCAAGGATGCCTAGAGAGTACCTGTGACCTCTCTGTGCAGAGAAGTGTAATACAGTAGTTAAAGGTTCAAATTCTGAGGTAGTATGCACATGGATTCAAGTTCAAGCTTTACTTCTCCACAGTGATATGTTCCTGGGCAAGTCATGCTACTTTTAAATATGCAGTGGCGTTATGCATTAAACTGGGCAAGTACAATTATGTATTTTATAAAGGTTGTCATGAAATTTAAATAATATAATGCTACTGTTGTTATTAGTGTTGAACCAGGAACAGCTACTAATTCAGATTCTTTTAATGTCAAAATACTGCTTTAAATGATATACATAAACATATATTTGTATCAGTAGAAATAAGCATGTTTTGTGGTTTTTATGCAAAAATGACATTGGGCATCTGTATTTTTATTTTTAAAATATTTTATTTATTTTATGTTTCTCCCTCTCATATAAACATGTTTATTGAGGTATAGCAGTCATACAGTGAAATGAAGTATACACTGAGGTGTATAATTTGATTAGTTTTAACATGTGAATTCATCAACGTAAACCATACCCCTATCAGGGCATGGAATATTTCAATCATTCCAGAAAGCCACACTGTGTTTTATCCAAGTTAAACCCTCCTACCATCCTATCATCCCAGAAGTGCATCCTTTACTGAGTTATAATCATAGATTGACTTTGCCTGCCCTAGGACTTCATTTAAATGGAATCAATCAATATATATTCTTTTGTATCTGAATTCTTTTCAGAAAAAATATTTTGGAGATTTTTCCATGTGGCTATGTGTAACAGTAGTTCATTCTTTTAAATTGCCAAGGAGCACTCCTTTTATATCACACTCTTCCCATTTTCCTACAGATGGAAATCTGGTGTTTTCATTCTAGTACTAAAATAAAGCAGCTATGTTGTTGTTGCTGTTCAATTGCTCAGTTATGTCTGACTCTTGGCGACCCCACCACAACACACCAGGCTTCCCTGTCCATCACCAATTCCCAGAGCTTGCTCAAATTCATGTCCATCAAGTCGGCAATGCCATCCAACCATCTAATCCTCTGTCATCCCCTTCTCCTCCTGCCTTCTATATTTCCCAGCAGCAGAGTCTTTTCAAATGTGTCGGTTCGTTGCATCAGGTGGCCAAAGTATTGGAGCTTCCACATAAGTCCTTCCACTGAATATTCAGGGTTGATTTCCTTTAGGATTGACCGGTTTGATCTCCTTGCAGTCCAAGGGACTCTCAAGAGTCTTCTCCAACACCACAGTTCAAAAGCATCAATTCTTTGGTACTCAGCATTCTTTATGGTCCAGCTCTCACATCCATACATGACTACTGGAAAAACCACAGCTTTAACTAGATGGACCTTTGTCAGCAAAGTAATGTCTCTGCTTTTTAATACATGGTCTAGGTTTGTCACAGCTTTTCTCCCAAGGAGCATGTGTCTTTTAATTTCTGTTCTTAAATATATTTCTTCATCTAAAGGCTTTTGGAAGACTGTGATCTGAATTTCATTTCAGTTCAGTTCAGTTGCTCAGTCGTGTCTGACTCTTTGTGACCCCATGGGCTGCAGCATGCTTAGGCTTCCCTGTCCATCACCAGCTCCCGGAGCTTACTCAAACTCATGTCCTTCAAGCCAGTGATGCCATCCAACCATCTTATCTTCTGTCAGCTCCTTCTTCCACCTTCAATCTTTCCCAGCATCAAGGTCTTTCCTAGTGAGTCAGTTCTTCACATCAGGTGGCCAAAGTATTGGAGTTTCAGCTTCAGCATCAGTCCTCCCAATGAATATTCAGGACTAATATGACTTAAGTGATATGACTTAAGTGATCTGACTTAAGCATCTTTTATTTTCAACACATAGAATCGACTTCTCCTGAGAGAGAGGTGCTTAGACAATAGGTCCTGATATTAATAGAAGAAAAAGGTAAATATTTTCCAACTTGTTTCTTTGCTTTTTCATATATGTATGTATATATATATGCATTTTAATGAACAAATATCACCTCCTCATCTATAGGTTTTTAGAGGATAGAAATCTGACTTAAATACCTTATTTTCAGCATGTAGTGTAGACTTCTCCTAGACTATTTTTGCATATGTAATTTTTTAAAAATACAGAAGACCCAGAGCCTAATTCTGAAAGAATCCACAGTCATATGAATGACAGATTTGGGGTATGACTGGGGACTGGAATGGACACAGAGCTCTTTTAATTCTGCCTAACAAAGCCACAGGCTAATGTTAAAGAATGTTTGTGTGATCTCTCCAGTGGGGAATCAGTTACTCTAACATAGGAGTCTTTACAGAGATCCAAAGTAATCATAAAACTATTATAACCACAAGACCTCTTCATGGTTATCCCTTCAATAGTGAATGCTCCCTTTTTAAGCCAGCTCTTATATTCAGAGAAGGATTGTAGTATCTGCAGCCTGGAAGAAATCCCTATTCCTGTGGCTAATTTACTTCATCTCTGTGGTTCTTGGATGAAGGATGGAGTGGAAACCACCCCAGGTGATTGACTCTGAATTCTAGTCCTAAGCAATGTATGAAGAGCTTCAGTAACCTTTAGCCATTTAGCCTTCCTTCCTTCCCTGGGAAATACTGTCCAGCTATTCCCTGATGGCTCAACTGGTAAAACGTCTGCCTGCGATTCGGGAGACCTGGGTTCGATCCTTATGTTGGGAAGATCCCCTGGAGAAAGGAATGGCTACCCATTCCAGTATTCTGGCCTGGAGAAGTCCATGGACAGAGGAACCTGGCAGGCTACAGTCCATGGGGTTGCAAAGAGTCAGACATGACTGAGTGACTTTCACTTTCATCCCCAAGTAAATTGTTTAGCATGGGCAGCCTTCTGATTTATGGCCCTGGGCATTCTTAGGACTGTGAAGAGAGACGGCAAGTGCATGATCACCATGTTAGAGCTGTGAGGGGAAAGCCTGTCTTTGGACCATCAGATGCTATGAGGTGGGCACCCATGAACATAGTTCCTCTCTCACGATATAAGTATCTTATCTACATTGACATTTCCTGCTCTGACCCAGTGCTGCACATGTGGGATAAATATATATATAGATAAATATTCATGGAAGGGAGAATGAAATAAGATAGAATGCGATGAATGGAGGAATTGAAAAGCAAGGAGTTCCTTTATATTGGAGGTCAGCTATCTGGTGGAGAGGGAGAAATAACAATTCAGCTAATTGTAAGTTATAAAGCAAGGTTAGAACTTTCAGTTTACCGTGAACTCACACACTTGTCATTTTTTGCTTAACATTTATGTTCTATACTAGACTGTAAACTCCATAAGGGTAGAAACTGTAATTTTTTAATGACAGTACTGTTAATTTGACTTAAAGAGTCTAGTTTCTGAACCCTGGGCAAGAAACTAAGTGGGACACTAATGTAGGGCGGTGTAGGATATTTCATGTTTGTGTTTCAGAGGTTTATTTTTTATCATTTTATTTTTCAAATACTTACCTATCTATCTATTTATTTAGCTGAGCCAGGTCTTAGTTGCAACAGGAATCTAGCATGAGGGATCTAGTTGCCTGACCAGGGCCCTCGCATTGGGAACATGGAATCTGAGTGACTGGACCACCAGGGGAGTCCCCCCACAGGGTTTAGATTGACACTTAGCACAACATGGATGTTTAGTATTTCATAAGTGAACACTTGATTGAAACAAAAATTGGGAAAGCCTGATAGCAGTGGATCTTTGTGTTCTTAGAATTCATTAGAAAAAGCTACTTTGGTGAATATGATATGGAAGCACCAGGTCTTTTTCCATGTTCACTTAACTTTGTCTTACAAATCCACTGAGTGATGCCAGCAAAAAGTGTATCAGGCAAGGTAGTGGGATTTCAACCTGTTACACCATAAGGAGAATTTTTCAGAATTATCAAACCTCCTTTGAAAATATTTCTACACGGGTCACATCGTGATCTGTTTGCCATTTGTAAAGTAAAACACCATCATGAGAAAGAATATTAATGCCATATAGAAAAACCCTACCTTTCACAGTTAATAAATGTCAGATTGCTCATTTCAGCTGCATGGAAAAAAAGAAATCATAAAGTTAGATCATAAGATCATAACCTCCTATGATTTTTGAATCAAAATGGAGATTAAGAAACAAAGGTTTGATAATCCTTAATGTTTGCTCTTTGAAAAGTCTGCTGTTTGTTTAGAGCAGGGCTGGCATACAATGTGGGATGGATGGTTATGATCAGGCTCCTTTTCATCACCCTGTCCTTGTAGTGTTAATTTATGCAAATTTTCTTGCTCCTGTTCTGAGCCCTGTTTTAAGATGACAGTGAGAATATCAACATAACCAAGTGCACTTGGTATATTCCATCTGCCTCTAGTTTCTTGGCCCTGTGGTTTTGGGTGGCCATCTTTAACCTACAACAGATAGCTAGCATTGCCTTTTCTTCAAATCTTCTAAAGATTTGGTTATTTATATATAAAGTATTAAACAATAATAGACATTTAAGCAGTGTCTGGAGGTGGCTGCCCTGTCTGAAAACATTTTAGTATGTTTGATTCATGTCCTAAATTTTAGACATTTATTATATACATTGATATATACAAAATAGTTTATTGATACAATGATATAATTAAAGATAAAATAGTATATGTTTCCAGACTTTCAGCTACCATATATTATAATCTTAATGTACACATTCTATAACCCACACCTCCACTATTCATTATCTCCCTGGACATGTGCTCAGTTCAGTTCAGTTGCTCAGTCATGTCCAACTCTTTGCCACCCAGTGGACTACAGCATGCCAGGCCTCCCTGTCAATCAAACAACTCCCAGAGTTTACTCAAACTCATGTCCATTGAATCAGTGATGCCATCAAGCCATCTCATCCTCTGTCATCCCCTTCTCCTTCCACCCTCAATCTTTCCTAGCATCAGGGTCTTTTCAAATGAGTCAGCTCTTTGCATCAGGTGGCCAAAGTATTGGAGTTTCAGTTTCAGCATCAGTTCTTTTAGAATTTGAAATAGCTCAAACTGGAATTCCATCTCCTCCACTAGCTTTGTTCGTAGTGATGCTTCCTAAGGCCCACTCGACTTTGCACTCCAGGGTGTGTGACTCTAGGCGAGTGATCACACCATCGTGATTATCTGGGTCATGAAGATCTTTTTTGTACAGTTCTTCTGTGTATTCTTGCCACCTCTTCTTAATATCTTCTGTTTCTGTTAGGTCCATACCATTTCTGTCCCTTTATTGAGCCCTTCTTTGCATGAAATGTCCCCTTGGTATCTCTAATTTTCTTGAAGAGATCTCTAGTCTTTCCCATTCTATTGTTTTCCTCTATTTCTTTGCATTGATCACAGGAAGGCTTTCTTATCTCTCCTTGCTATTTTTTGGAACTCTGTATTCAAATGGGTATATCTGTCCTTTCCTCCTTTGCCTTTCACTTTTCTTCTTTTCACAGCTATTTGTAAGACCTCCTCAGACAACCTTTTTGCATTTCTTTTTCTTAGGGATGGTCTTGATTCCTGCCTCCTGTACAATGTCACGAACCTCCATGCATAGTTCTTCAGGCACTCTGTCAGATCTAATCCCTTGAATCTATTTGTCACTTCCCCTGTATAATCCTAAGTGATTTGATGTAGGTCATACCTGAATGGTCTAGTGGTTTTCCCTACTTTCTTCAACTTAAGTCTGAATTTGGCAATAAGGAGTTGATCTGAGCCACAGTCAGCTCCCTGTCGTCTTGCTAACTGTCTAGAGCTTCTCCATCTTTGCCTGCAAAGAATATAATCAATCTGATTTCAATATTGACCATCTGGTGATGTCCATGTGTAGAGACTTCTCTTGTGTTGTTGGAAGAGGGCCTGTGCTCAGAAAGGCACAAATTAGAATAGTAAGTTTAAAGCAATAATGATTGCACTGGCAAAAAATGAAAGGTAAAGTTCTAAATGTTCATTTAGGTAGGTCTGGTCAAATAAATGCTATGTATGTAGGAATGAATAAGGTAAGATAATGAAAAATACATATAATAATATTTAAGAATAACACTCTTACACATAAACTATGAAATGTGGAAAAAATACAAAAACATCTACTTAAGGGCTCTAGAGAGTAATTGAAAGTTGGAAGACTTGAAGGAAATGAGAACTTAGTTTGTGATTTTTGGGGCTTTTCCTTATGGTTGGCAATGATTATGGCACATGGCAGGGTAGGTAAAACTCTAAAAGTTAGCCAGAGACAGAGCTTGGGGCAAACACTGTTGTTAAACTGGAGGGCCATTTTTAACAGTAGGCCACAACTTTCTGCCTTGGTTTAATAATTTGTGCAAAGAGGCAAATGATTATCAAGTTTTAAGATGTGGAAATATAATGAAGGTATTGGGCTCTTTCCCAAAAAAAGAAAAAATAGAAAAAAGAATATAAGCACACAAAAATCTGCATGTCATTGAAGAAGTGTCATAGATTCTTAAAATCCATTGCTAATCTCCAGTTTTAAAATACACATGTGTGCATGCGCACACACACATACACACACACACCTGTGTGTAGGTTAGATCCCCTTCATGACAGAGGCCAGCTTAAGGTTGGTAGGCTAAGTAATATAATGGATTAAAAATTCAGGATAAAAAATTTCTTTATGGATGATGATACTGTGATCATTTGATCTGGAGCAAATATAAACTCTTGCACTTTGCCCTAAATAATTAATTACAGATTTACAGAATGACAAAGACATGACTCAGTAGTCCCATAAACAGGAAAAAAAGTTCTGGAATTTTGTTGATAATAAGCTCCATTATGTACTATAAATAATATTATGTGCCTGCCAAAAAAACAAATGTGATCTTCAGTTGTTTTAATGGAAATTAAGGTTTTAGGACTGCAGTGAACAATATGGCAGCCCTTGGCTACTTGTGGCTGTTTAAGTTTAAATAATATAAAAAACCCAGTGCCTCAGTCACATCAGCCACTGTTCAAGTGTTCAGTAGTTAACATGTGGTTAGGTGACTGTCATATTAGCATTGAATAGAACGTTTCCTTCTTCACAGAAGGTTCTACTGGATAACTCTGCTCTAGAGCAAGAGAAGTAAGAGTTATACTCTACATTTGTCAGAACATTCCTGCTATAGTAGGCATGTGCTGTTTGCTGCTCAGAATGGGTTCTTCCCTTTTCCTGTAAATAGAATGTTGAATGGCCTATGGAGAACATCTCCTTTCTGTTGTCAACCATGTTATGTGTATGGACTTGTTGCCTCTGCTAGCCTCATTAGCCAGCCGAAGAGATCCTCATGACTCCCACAGGGCAGTGTGGTTTAAGGTTGGAGGACTGAGACCTATGGTAGGTCTTTTGCTAGCATATATGGAGAGTCCAGACTTGTCAGGCAGCTGTCTGAGAATGGAACCAAATACAGTGGATTATAGAACAGAGAGACAAGGGGAATTGAAAACTTGGTGACACTGCTTGAACATCTGGATCAAGCTTCATCTGAAGCCCACCCATCAACTGTTAGATTACACAAACTCATAACCTCCCTTCAGTGTTTAAGTATGTAAGTTGGATTTCCTACCACTTGAAACATGAAGAACCCTAAATGATATCTTTGATAAATTGAGTTCAGTTGTGCATGTTCCTATTTGGAAAATGATACAGCATAATGGAATGTTTTCAGAGGAGAAAGACCAGGAGGGTGAAAGAACTTCAAGGAAATATCCCTCTTTTATTCCCATGACCAAATTAAGTCTTCATTCCCAGGCTAATCCAAGTGGCTGATGTGACCATTTTGACATTTCATAAATTCCCCTGGGAAACAGGATTCTAAAAGCTTCCAGTCTTTATTTAAAGTGGTATGGTTAGAAGGAAGAAGACCATATGATGAAGTCACTGAGTCCACAGATCTCCTAGTATCACCAGGACAAAAAATAAGAGAGCAAATCATGTAAAATTACTTTGCTTTTAAATGTAAGTGACACTCATACCAGCAAGAGGCTACATTTTAATAACTATGCTACTACAAATTGTGTCACTTTAGTTGGATGATATTATAAAAGAAAACCAGTGGATATTATTTCTGTGTCATTTTCCAATCCAGTACATTTTTATAAAATTCTACAGATTGAGTTAATATTTTAGAGCTGTATACATAATGAAATTTAAAATGTTCTTTGACAATTGCTCTCCTGGAAGGCTGATAGAAATGTTCAATAAAGGGTTGCAGAGAATTGTTTTCAGAGGCTTGAGGGAAAAGTAGAGAGACTTATTCTGTACTCTTAAAAAAATTTTAAGCTCCCTTTTTGTGCCTAATCAAGTCAGTTGTCCACTTGCTCCTTTGCCACCCCTGCCCCAAACCCCTATGGCCCCACCTTTGGAATTAAAAGTTACAGATTCTTCAGACGTTACAAACTATAATGTAGAAATTCACAACCTTGTTTATACACTGGAATCACCTGAGGGACTTTAAAAATATAGACACCATTTAACATAAAATATCCATATGATCCAGCAATCCACTCACCCAAACGAATTGAAAGCAGAGACTCAAACAAATACTTGAGCATTATTCACAAGAGCCCAAATGTGGAAATGAATGCCCATCAATGGATGGATGGGTAGATAAAATGTCATCTATACATACAATGGGATATTGTTTAACTTTAAAAAGGAAGGCGATTCAGACACAAGCTACAACATGGGTGAGCCTTGAACACTGTTGAACACTGTGCTAACTGAAATAAGCCAGACACAAAAGGATAAATGTATGATTTCACTTATATGAGCTACCATGAATAGGCAACTTCATGGAGACAGAAAGTAGAAGAAACAGTGGTTACCAGAACGCTGTGGGGAGAGACAAATGGAGAGTTATTGCTTAATGGGTACAGAGTTTACTTTTGGAATGATAAAAAAAAAAAAAGTTCTGCAGATGGATGTTGATGATAGTTGTACAGTAGTGTGTGTTAGTCACTCAGTTGTGTCCGACTCTTTT
This sequence comes from Odocoileus virginianus, assembly GCF_023699985.2. Classification (NCBI taxonomy): domain Eukaryota; kingdom Metazoa; phylum Chordata; class Mammalia; order Artiodactyla; family Cervidae; genus Odocoileus; species Odocoileus virginianus. The sequence continues at coordinate 65,647,650 of NC_069676.1, forward strand.
TAACCCCATGAACTATTATAGCCTGCCAGGCTCCTCTGTCCATGGGATTCTCCAGGCAAGAATAATACTGGAGTGGGTAGCCATTCCCTTCTCCAGGGGATCTTCCTGACCCAGGGGTTGAACCCAGGTCTCCTGCATTGCAGGCAGATTCTTTACTATCTGAGCCACCAGGGAAGCCCATACAATAGTGAGTGTACCTAATGTCACTTAATTGTACAGTTCAGATAAAATGTGAACTTTCTGCTTTTTGTATTTTATATAGAGATATAGATAGATAGATGCCACCCTCAGAGATTCTTATGTAGATGGCCTGGGATGCAGCCAAAGTATTGGAATGGTATAGGCCACTCAGGTATTTCTAATGTGCAGCCTCATGCCTCAAAGTCTGGACAGGTAATAAAAATGAATAAAAGCATCTGGATGGGACTGCGAAGACAGGGAGAGCACATGCTTTGTCTTAAAGGGGCAGCTGCCAGCACTTGGCCCTGATTAATTTCTCCCCTGAGAGAATACAGGTCCCAGAGTGGCCAGATCTTCTGAAATATTTTAAAAAACAAACATAAACCTGAATGTTTTTAGGAGACTTCATTTTTAAGTGATCCTAACTGACTCAACTTTTAAAAGAAATGAAGTATCTAATGACAAAATAAAATATGTCTGAAGGCTGTATGTTGGTTGCCAACCATCTCCATTTGCCTAGGACCACCCATGTTTTTAGTATCAGAAGCCATCTTGGAAAATCACACAGTCCCAGGCAAACTAGGGTGGCTGGCCACCCCAGTAGGCTAACTGGCTTATATCTTCTGGTCTGAAGAGGCAGAGCATTAACATTCACTTGATTCCCTTCAGTGATCACAGGCAGGTAAGAATGAAAGAAGGGATCTTGGAGTAGTTTTTATCTCCCTTTGATATTCATCAGCAGTCCCTCTACCCCAAGTCACTTCAAATAAACATGTATTCTGAGTAAAAACAGCAACTTGCTAAGCAAACCCAGCCTTAAGACAAATCTCACAGCATTCCTCTTAATTAGGTTTGAATTTCCAGGCTCCTACTATACTCATTGGTCAAGTTTTTATTAAACTATGTGGTTCTGACGTTTTCCCCCACTTATAATCAGCTGTTCTATTTGTGGAGATCTTTCCTTGGTGTATAATAGATTTATTAACATAGGTGTCTGTGACGTGATTTATAGGAAGAAATACATATTTGGTCTTCATTCCCATTTCTGGCACAGACCTCCTAAAACCCTGGGAATTTCTAGCCACAAAGGTGTCTTTTGTTAGTCAGGTGACTTTTGGAAAGCAACCAAGGGTGGGGCCTGGTTGCCAGGAGAAGCAACCATGTGATTAGAGGGTTGGAACTTTCAGTCTCACCTCCCTAAGTTGTAGGGAGGGGAGAGGGGCTGGAAGAATGAATTGGCCAATGGCCAATGGCCAATGCCAGTGATTTAATCGATCATGCCTATGTAATAAAACCATCATAAAAACCCAAAAGGACTGGGTTTGGAGAGCTTCTAGGTTGATGAACACATGGAGATGCTGAGAGAATAGCATGCCTGGAGAGGTTATAGAAGCTCTTTGCTCTTTCCCCATACCTTGTTCCATGCACCTCTTCCATAGCGATGTTACTGAGTTATATCCTTTCATGATACACTGAGTAAATGGATTTCCTGAATTCTGTGAGTCACTCTAGAAAATTAATCAAACCAGGCAGAGAGGGAGGAATGTGGAGTATCTGATTTATAGTCAGTCGATCAGGAGTGCAAGTATAAGCTTGAACTTATAACTCAATCTTGTGGGACTGAGACCTTAACCTGTGGGATCTGATGCTAGTTCTGGGTAGATAGTGTTCAGTTCTGAGTTGAATTGCAGGACCCAGCTGACATTGGAGAATTTCTTGGTGGTTGGGGAAAACCCCACATCTACAGTGAAATTGGGCACAGAACTTTTTTTTTTTTTATTAATTTTTTTTTTTTTAATTTTTATTAGTTGGAGGCTAATTACTTTACATCATTACAGTAGTTTTTGTTATACATTGATATGAATTAGCCATGGATTTACATGTACTCCCCATCCCAGTCCCCCCTCCCACCTCCCTCTCCACCCTATCCCTCTGGGTCTTCCCAGTGCACCAGGTCCAAGCACTTGTCTCATGCACCCAACCAAGGCTGGTGATCTGTTTCACCCTAGATAATATACATGTTTCAATGCTGTTCTCCTGAAACATCCCACCCTCCCCTTCTCCCAGAGTCCACAAGTCTGTTCCATACATCTGAGTCTCTTTTTCTGTTTTGCATATAGGGTTATCGTTACCATCTTTCTAAAGTCCATATATATGTGTTAGTATACTGTAATGGTCTTTATCTTTCTGGCTTACTTCGCTCTGTATAATGGGCTCCAGTTTCATCCATCTCATTAGAACTGATTCAAATGAATTCTTTTTAATGGCTGAGTAATATTCCATGGTGTATATGTACCACAGCTTCCTCATCCATTCGTCTGCTGATGGGCATCTGGGTTGCTTCCATGTCCTGGCTATTATAAACAGTGCTGCGATGAACATTGGGGTGCATGTGTCTCTTTCAGATCTGGTTTCCTTGGTGTGTATGCCCAGAAGTGGGATTGCTGGGTCATACGGCAGTTCTATTTCCAGCTTTTTAAGAAATCTCCACACTGTTTTCCATAGTGGCTGTACTAATTTGCATTCCCACCAACAGTGTAAGAGGGTTCCCTTTTCTCCACACCCTCTCCAGCATTTATTGCTTGTAGACTTTTGGATAGCAGCCATCCTGACTGGCGTATAATGGTACCTCATTGTGGTTTTGATTTGCATTTCTCTGATAATGAGTGATGTTGAGCATCTATTCATGTGTTTGTTAGCCATCTGTATGTCTTCCTTGGAGAAATGTCTGTTGAGTTCTTTGGCCCATTTTTTGATTGGGTCATTTATTTTTCTGGAATTGAAACTTTTAATGACAGTATTTAGGGCTATTCACAAATATTCAGGTTCCTCTCTTTCTAATCACATGGCCTTTCTCCAGCTCACTGACCAATCCTCCAGATGTAGGACTTGCCTTCCCCATAATTATGTGAGCCGGTTCCTTTATAATAAATCTCTCTCTCTCTCTCTCTCTCTCTATATATATATATATATATATATATATATATATATATACACACACACACACACACGTGTGTGCATGCACACAGACACATATATCATATATATATATGTATGTATGTATGTATATACACACATAAACACCTTATTGGTTTTGTTTTTCTGGAGGACCCTAATACAGCATGTCATGTAAACATGGGCTTAGAAGCCCTGTTATGAAAAAAAAAAAAAGGAGCCCTGTTATGTTTTCAAGTTGGTTGTTCTCTTTGACTGATGCTCAAGGCCCTTCCCAATCAAGATTAGACCTCAGCTTTTCTACCCTATACAACTGATAATGCAGCCTCACTGGACTCCCCAAACATGAGGGAATCCATACCTCCATATGTTTGCATACTCCTTTTCCTATGCTTGGAGTGCCCTTCCCTTCCTCTGGAAGAATCTCTCTTTTTTTTTTTTTTTTGGTAGCCCTCACCACTGTCTATTTCCATATTCCCCAAATATTATCCTTTCATATTATCCCAAATATAAGTAAAAAAAAAAAGTGTTAGTCACTCAGTTGTGTCTGACTCTTTGTGACACCATGGACTGTAGCCCACCAGGCTCCTCTGTCCATGGAATTCCTGAGGCAAGAATACTGGAGTGGGTACCCATTCCCTTCTCCAGGGGATCTTTTCACCAGGGAAGCCTATCCCAAATATAAACTCTGTTTCTATGAAACAACAACTCCCACTTCCCCTTCCCTCAGTCCCTGGTAGCTTCTATTATATCTTCTCTCTTTATGAGTTTGCTTATTTGGTACCTCATATAAGTGGAACCATATGATAGCTGTCCTCTGTATCTGGCTCGTTTTATTTAGCAGAGTGTTTTCAAAGTTCACATATTCTGTAGCATGTATCAGACTTTCATTCATTTTAATGGCTGAATAATGGTCTGTTGTATGTACATGCCATATTCTCTTTGTTTTGGATTCGGTTGCTGATTTTGTTGTTGTTGTTGAGTTGTAGGAGCTCGTTTTATATTCTGGACTTTACAGTTATATGTTATCAGATACATGATTTGCAAATATTCTCTCCTGTTCTAAGGATTGCCTTTAACTGTCATGATAGTGTCCTCTGATGTATATTTTTAATTTTGATGAAGTCTGATTTATCTTTTTTCTTTTCTTTGTGTTTTTGATTTCATATCCAAATAATTATTAACAAATCCAATGTCATAAAGATTTCCCTTCATACTTTCTTTTAAGAGTTTTATACTTTTGAATCTTATGTTTAGGTCTTTGATCCATTTGGAGTGAATTTTTGTATACAGTGTGAAGGCAGGGTCCAACTTCATTCTTTTGCATATGACTATCCAGTTTTCCCAGCACCATTTGCTGAAAAGATTATCTTTTCCCCATTTAATTATCTTGGCACTCTTCTCTAAATTTAATTGCCCACCCATGTAGGTAAGAGTCTATTTTTAAAAACTACATAAAAGTTTGTTATATTTAGTTGGATATTTTGAAGATTATAACAGGATAGAAAGAGGTAAAAAAAAATTATCATAATTTACTACCCTTATCAACTTGTTAATATATTTCCTCTTGTTTTTTTTCTAATTATATAGCAAAATGCAGATAAATGTAGTAGGCATAAATGGAAGACAAAGTGGAAAGGGTTAAACAGTATCTGTATTAAATTTGTATTTATATTTGTTTTATTGTAGTCATCTACAAAAATAGGTGGTGCTTTAGTTGCTCAGTCGTGTCCCACTTTTGCGACCCCATGGACTGTAGCCCACCAGGCTCCTCTGGCCATGGGATTTCCCAGGCAAGAATACTGGAGTGGGTTATCATTTCCTTCTCCAAAATATATAAATAGTGTGTGTGTGTGTGTGTGTGTGTGTGTACATAGATACATATATGTATATATATTATATGTAATTCACTCAGCATTACACCCTGGATATCTGTCATACAACTATTTATTCTTAGATACATGAACCATAGTTTAAGGTACACCTTGCAAGTCCCCATTTCTGAGAACATTTGCCCAGTCTTCCCGATCCCAGGTAAAATCTGGGTACATTTCACACTCTTGGTATCCTTGGGAACCTTCTACTCTCCTGCATAAGGGCACTTGTGCCACATACAGAGCAGATAGTAGGTGCTTGGTAAATGTTTGTTACATTAGAGATGGTGCTTCACAGAGATGTTCATAGAGGTATTCAGTAAATGGTCATCCTAAACATGTGGCATCCTTCATAATCCTCTCTTCCATCTTTTTTATATCATCTCACTAGGCATCGGCAGGATTTCAGGATAGGTCTGGCAAGTGCTGACTAACCAGCAAGTATTATGGAGGCCATCAATGTCGTACACATGGCCCAGGCTTGGTTCCCAAACCCTCTGAATTAAGACTATGGAAGAAGTTCTGCCTCAAGATGCCCATTCAATTTTATTTTTCTCTGCTGCTCAGAATACAAGGCAGATCATTTGCAGGAAGGAGGAAATGAAGTAATAGTTCTTCTAGCTAGGTGTTACCTCACTACTTCCTCGGTATCCCTTGCTTTGAAGTTACCCGTGGTCTGAAGAGTACTGCTGTTCCCGTGCATTAGGTAGCCTGACCCCTGTGGCTGTTCTCAGTTCTTCAGGGTAAGGGTATAGCAAACGCACCCTCAGGTAGTTTCAATCGCTTCAGCTCCTTTCCCCTCTCTCTCCACACCTTACACTAAACCCAGGAGGTGGCAATGGACTCAGAACTCCTCGACTCTGGCTACACCACTTACTTAAAAGATTATGAAAGTCATAAAACTGTCAACTTCTGTATTTCAGCTCTGTAAACTACACATGCAGAGATCTCTCCACTCACTCCCCATTTCTACAGCTTGAGCAAGAAGCCTTTAGCTTCACGCTTAAATAACAAATAGAATAGCAACCATCCTTTGTCAGCCCGTCTTCAAATGTTTCTCCAGCCCCGTCACCAGAAACAAGTTCCAGACTGTAGAAAAGAACACTTTTTCTGGGACTGTCACTCTTACTTTTACTCATTGTCATGCACAAGACCTCTTGAGGAAAATCTATCTGCTTAAATGGAGAAATAGTAGTTTCAGAATGATACAAGGCTCAGAAAATGTATGATTTCATGGTATATGTATAATTAATTAATACTAAAATAAAATAACAACAAAGACAAATTAAACTTCAAGTCTCTGCCAGGCATTCAGCTGAATGCTGTACACACTTTATAATAAATTTCCATGATACTATGGCCACTTTACAGTTGAGGAAATAGACTTTGAATCACTGTTTCAGGTTGCACAGCTAGTCTGTGGTAAATTGAAAATTAGCAGTGTATCCATGTCAGAGTCGAAGCTGTTTTTCTTACACCATCCTCCTTCTTCCTGACCTTTATTCAAGCTCTTTAATTCAAAAGAAAACCAATGTATATGTACATATTTCATGGGAAAGTTAAAGATACATGCATCTTTACAGGAGAGTCTCCCAGAAGCTGAAATTCTCAGAAAGAGCTAGAGCTGGTACTTAGAGTCTACACAGTGGTATCTGCCCACCATCTGTCTCCCTTGTTTCTCCATTCTGTGCACCGGCCCTCTACTTGGAGTCTCCACAGTGAGTATGCTGCTTAAAGAGTTAGAACTAGTATCTATGTGTGGGCATTGCTGGTAAAATTTCTCCTATAGCCTAAGAAATAAATTTTAATAGTCATCCCTGGGAAAATTTAGGCAGGGATGAAGGATTATTGTTGGTCAGTAATCTTGTCGGTCAGATTCTGCTGTGAAGAGGTAGTTGGGATAAAGCTCTCTTCTGTTTGTAGGATCACAGGTGAAAAGATCCTAGAGGATCCCTTGTAGCTTTTTTTGTGGTTTGCTTTCTCTGGGATATTCCTCCTCACAATCCAGAAGCACACAGAGGGATGACGTTTTTGAACCCATGTTGGTTCAGCCAGACTCTGTTCCTTGCCATAAACAACTGGACTAGGAAAGTTACTAGATCCAAAATGAGCCAGTTGGTTTCCCATCCTCCAGAATTTGGAACTGGGATGAAGAAAAGCAAGTCAGGGTTGGTCTCTTAAACAGAGGAAATTTAAACTGAAGAAAGCTGTACTCACTGTGGAGATTCCAGGTGGAGGGACAGAATTCACTGGATGGGAGAAACAAGGGAGACAGGAGGTGGGGAGACACCACTGCGTCCTCGTAAACTCTAAGTGCCAGCCCCAGTTCTCTCTGAGGATTCCAGCTTCTGGGAGACACTCCTGCACCTTTATAGTCAATGGGTTTCTTTTGCCTTCAACCAACCAGAAGAGGCTCAGCTAAGAAAGGGATGAGTAGGGATCAGCCCTCTCTTTGAACATGAGCAAAAGGACAGGCAGGCAGATCTCTGGACTGGGATCCCATTCCTCCATTTGCTTTGCCTTTGCCACCCAGGAATCTGTGAAATCTCAGGAAAATCCATTTCTGTGTTAGTGGAGTTGCATGAGTGCAAGGGAGATTTGTGGGGCTTTGTTTGATTTAGCCGTGGCTTAGGGGCTTTAGCAGAGAGAAGGGAACAAGTGAAGGAAAGGTTACCCCACAAAGGAAGCTCAGGAAATGCGTGTTTTAAACCAAATCCAACCATTACATCTAAGTTTGGTCCAAGTCTCTTTCTCTTTAGGTGTAGGAGAAGTTGTTGTCACTTCTGTAGAAGTTCATAGAGAGTCTTGGTTCATACGTGATAAATCACTTATGAGGATGGCTTTGAGGTAAAACTAGTGGAGCCTGTCTGCTGCTTTTCAGTGAAGAATTTGGGGCCACCTCTTGAGCAAACTCTTGCATTGGGCATGCTTAACCGGGAGAAACGTTACCCCAGAGAGACAAATAATCTTCCCATTCTTAAGGAAGTCTGGACTATTTTTCTAGCACACATGGACAACTCATAATTATTCTTAAGTAACCCTGAGAATTTTAACATGAATTGAGTTATGTGTTTCTTGTTAAATGGATCAAATTTCAACAAAGCCCGGGAAACATCTTGAAAAATCACATGAATGCAATTTCCAAAGAAAACAATCCAAGAATTACTGCCAAAGAGTTTTATTTCCACTAGGAAGGAAGAGAAGAGTTTCATTTTGCCCCCCACACAGACTGTATGTTCAATTTGTGGTCTGCAATGGAAAATTTTGCTGATTTTGCTGAATTCAGGGGAGGAAAGGAATGAAGGAGACTATTGTTATTTGAGTGATAAAACTGTCTTTCTTTCCTCTAGTATTAATATATCATTAGCATTTTCATTTTCATTCTGTTGATATAAATACTGAATTTTAATGGGATGTGATGTACCATGGGAGGGGGGACAAGGAGTTTACCCCATGATGCTCGTCTCATGGGCCTTGTATAAAGACCTACAAGTAGGGCACTGCCAGCCCACACAATGCCCTTGTGTGAATTAGAAAAAGATGCCCCTTCCCAGCATATGTAGCCTTGTGGGCAGCCAGTGAGCACAGGGGACATTTGTGCAAATTAGGAACAAAAACACCTCTTTCTCTGGTGGGCACAACATTGTACCATGGTGTAAATCTTGATTTCGTCCTTCTTCCCTTTTGCCAGTTGCTCTTATGTTGGACACAGCTTCATTACACCATTTCTGCCTATAAGACATGTAAGGGACTAATCTGGGAATCACCATTGTCTAAAGAGATGCAGTACAACCATCATTCTTCATCTTTAGTGAGTAGAAGAATCACCTGGGAACTTGTTAGAAATACCTGAACCCTACCCCGGATATTCTGATGCAGGACAACTAAGATACAGCCTAGCCATCATTACTGCATCATACTCCCCCAAGTACTTCTGATGCTGGTGTTCCAAGAACAATAGTTTGGGAAGTAAAGATGTTAGAATTAAATGGTCTAGGTCATCTTGGGAGAGAAGAGATTGATGCTGGCTGAACTTATTGGAAAAGACCTAAAGAAGATGGGAAATTTTAGTAATGTGATAACTAAACTGTAATTTCTGGAACTTTTGCCTAGTAGAAAAATGTTTTTATTTCCCAAAAATTGATGATAAAAGCTCAACTATGTTTATTTGAAATTGTCCAAGAGAGAACAATGACAGCTGAAGAAAATTGTTTCTAAGATGAATCTCTGAAATAAGCTTTGCTTGGGGAACTGAAAACTTTGCAACCACTAGTGCTAACATCTGCCTTTGGACCAAAATAAGTATAAAGAACAAACATGTTAGCTTGGACTAGGCAGAGATTGACAGTGACACCAAAACACCCAGAGACATGAAACCTCTGCAGCTGTCTTTCTCATTGGCTTCCCAGAACTTTCTTCCAGCAGCACCCCAACTCTCTGAGGCATCTCTGACAATACCACTGCATCCTTAATAACAGAAAATATCATACTGGAAATGGGACTGTGGTGCATATGGAATAGTGGTTTCCACTGAAAATTTCGTTAGTGATTTTGAGGCCTTCAGCCCAGAGCTTTATACTTTCCTAAAGAACAATAATATTCTATAATAATAAGCAAGATAAAATCCACACAGAGAATACATAGCAAAAATCATCTATTGATTATATGAGGCAGCATCTTCCCCATCATTATTGGGCAACCGTCTATCTTTCCAACCCTTGCAATATAGAGGAAAACCCTCTATATGTTGTCTGTGGTGGAGGCAATAGTTTTATCTCTAAAGCTCACATTTGAAAAGGTCCAGAATGAGAAAAGTGGAAAGAGAGAGAAATAATTGCAGTTATGATATAGCGGTCCATATACTGGCTAAGAATAGATGAAAAGCATTGCAGTTGTTGATCAGTCATTAGAAACATAACAGGGTCTTCACCTGTATAGAATCTTGAGCAATGGTGGTTCAGATAAGCCCAATACAAGGGCAGCAAGAAAACTGCAAGTTATCCCATTTGAAGCGATGGTGGGCCTTTCTACCCTCTCTTTCATAAATCAAGCACATCATCCAAGTAACAACAATTCAGTTTGTTTCTTCTTTCTTGTCAAGTTCATTGATTTGTTAGTTCTTCCTGTTGAAAACCAAAACTGAAGAAAAAGTCTATGTGAAAAAGGGAAAATTAAATTCTTCCTTCCTGTCAATTTTCTTCAGGCCATTCAGGTCAATTCATTTAGTAGAGCAACCCTGGTGGATGCTATTAGGTGATCTATCAAGGTTCAAATAAAGTAAGAGGTATCTTTTAAAAAAAAGTAATTCTGATTCCATTTCAATTCAACATCAAGTATTGAGTAACTTTTATGAAACTGGACCTGATAGACAGGTGGAAAGGCAGTATAGGATATGTGATGGTTAAGAGCATGAATTTTGGGTCAAATAGACAGATCTTGGTTTAACTCATATGTCTGGGACTTACTGGCTATGTGTCCCCAAGAAAATTGTTCACCTCTCTGAGTTCTATAGAACCAAAATAGAACATATAACCTCATAGAGTTGTTCAGGATTTAAAATGATGAGCACAGTAACAGTGATTTACACATAACAAGCATCCAATGAATAGTAGGGATTGTTATATAAAGATGAAAATCATTGAATTTTACCTTCAAGGCACTCATAATTTAGTCTTAGGGATCCACAAGGTTTTTTCTGTGGAAAGACAGATAGTAAATGTCTTAGACTTTGCAGGCCATTTACTCTTTCATAACTACTCAGCTCTGCTGTGGTTACATGAAAGAAGCCATAAACATATGTAAATGAATGAACACAGCTATGTATTAATAAAATTTTATTTACAAAAAGAGGTCACAGACCAAATCTGTTGACCCCTGGTCCAGTAGAATAGCTTGTGAAAGTTAGAACTAGTGCATATTCTGCCCTCTTTCCTGAAAAGAATGTTTGCTGGCCCACTAAATAGTTTGTTAGTACTAACTGGTATTCTTGAGTACACCTTCTACTTTATGGAGGAAATAGGTTATGGATAATAATGTCAGCCTTTATGTTGAAGTTTTTATTTCATTGAACAGTAGATTCCTGTTAACTAATTAATTAACACATTTGTAAACAATTGGTTCAGAAATGTCAAAAAGCAAGTTTATAAATGTCAAAGGAATGAGCTCAAAAATGTCAGTGGCTTGATAATCAGCTTTGTTTAGAATATGACTTCAAGGAGAAAGCATCGTTCATGATGGCGACAAGTGATGAAGGTTGAATTCACCAAATCACTGACTTTAAGGACTTATTGCTCTCTCTCATAAGAACTGTTTTGAAAGTATCATCCAAACTGACAAAGCTATTTCATACCTAATTGTTGTTCAGTCGCTAAGTTGTATTTAACTCTTTGCAACCCCAGTTATGGTCACACAAATAATATCCTAAAACTTCTACTTGGACTATGAGATAGTAGTCTAAGCAAACCAACAGAAAGTGTCTAATCACCCACTCTCAGGATTCCTCATACACAAGACCTTTAGCCCATAATCTCTCTTCCACATGTGTACAATCAGTTTAGTACTACCAGAAGTCTCTCTGTATTGTATTTCAAATAATTTTTTGTCAAAAATAGTAAAATATTTACTAAGTTTAACTTGTATAGTATTCAGGTTTATGTATAAAAAAAAATCCATGTAAAAACTTACTTCAGATGACAGTTGATCCAACAGCTCAAACACGTCAACAGAGTCCCTATTTTTCTCTTTCTGGTCTGCCTTCCACTGTGACAAGTTTTATTCTAAAACTTCATATTAAAAAGATGGCTTGCAGTAGCTTCTGGCGTGCCTATTTTCCTAGTCACATGCTGTAGTAATGACTGTATTTTCGTCCCAATATTCTCAGCAAAATCTAGAGAACTGCCATGTTTAGACCAGCTTAGATTATATGTTTACATCTGAGCTAATCCCTGTAGTCAGGCAGCAGGAATACTCTGATTGGCGTAACCTTCATCACACCTGTAATACTGGAGGTCAAGGTGGTATTGGTTCCTCTGGGATACTGGAGCTGCTGGAATAGGGAAGGGAGGAATGCATATATAAGAGACAACCAGTCAAGGATCAAAAAGGTCTTTTGCACCCACTGTTGAGTCATTTATGCAGGTTGAGAATAGCCCATAGAAATAGTGTTTCCTATACTCTCCCAACCCCTCTCCCCCAACTTCCATCCCTTGCTAACTGCCACTGGCCATTAAAAGATGTGGTACCTCCTTACCTTGGAAAACTTGCAGCTAGCTAGACCCAACATGTCCTAATATCCCTTGGAATCTTTGACCACCTCTACGTGTGACCAACTCCTTTGTTATCTGTCCTCCTATGTACTCTTGCTCCATGCTTTATGCCTGGCCAAACATCTCTCTTCTCTTTTCTTTCCCATCCCTTCCCACTAAGCCCATTAGATGAATAGCATACCGCTGCCTCTTCAACTGTTTCACAGTCAATCTCAACCTCTCTACATGTCCCTCTGACATTTTCAAACTGAAACCTATATCTCCTAAATTCTAGGTTTTATATCTCTGTCCAAATATTTATTCAAACTTTCTTCTTGAAAATCCTAAAGAAACTTGAGACCCAGCATGCCACACATGTCTACTCTTAGTCTGTGTTGTGGAGATTCCAAAGCATGGCTGTAAATTCTTTTATGTTCCTCCCATCAAGAGGGACTCTGTTAACTTTTGCATCTGGGTGAGCTTATGACCTGATCAGCAGAGTACAACAGAAGCGATGCAGTGTGATTTCTGAGGATGAGTCATAAAAACTCATGTAGCCTAGCCTCCATTATGCTCACCAGAACACTCAGCCTTAGAACTCTCATCCCTTAAGTAAGAAGTCTGACTACCTTGAGGCTACCATGCTATAAGGAAGCCCAAAGCACATAGAGATCCATGCGTTGTCTCTGGTCAACAGTCTTGACTGAGATCAGCTGTCAAATCATGCCAGCCTAGGTTTTGACATATGAGAGGAAGACTCCAGACAATTCTAGACCACAGCTCTTCTTGTTACCCCTAGCTATGTGAATGATCCCAGCTGAGACCCCAGACATCAAGAGGCAGAGATGAAACATCCTTACTGTGTCTTGTCTGAATTCCTGATACACAATATTTGTGAGCATAAGAAGATAGTAGTTGCTTTATGCCACTCAGTTTTGGAATAGTTGTTATGCATCAATAAGTAACTGGAACGCCTGTCATTCTTAATTTGATTTCATAGCTTAGTGGCTCCTGGCCTAGGCTTCCTTTTTAAAATAAAAGCAAATGTTATTAATTTTGAGAAGAGTTTATACACCTCATGATACCTCCTTTCAAGCTTTGGTGTAATTAGAGACACCTTGGTGAGAAAAGGTGTTTGATATTTTATCGAGTTCAGTTTCTTCCTTCTAGAATTCTGAAGAATAAGATACAGCTCTTGAAATACATAAAAACTAAAAATTTTTCTGAAATTCTCTCAGTTCAGTGCTGTGTTTCTGCATATCTGGCTTGAGAGATTTTACTTGCTAGACAGATTTTGAATTAGTTTTTTATGCAATGAATAGCTCATTAAACCCAAAGTACCCTTACCCTCTCATTTCGCTTTTCATTATCTTCGCCCTCTTACATTGTGGGCAGTGTTGGATAGTGCCAGACTTTTTAACATCTAGAAATCATATAAAATTCAGTTTGTAAATAAACATATTCTACCATTTCCTGCTCAATTTCTTTTGCTAGATACCAAAATTTGGCTTGTTCCTTTATAAATGATGAAAAGGGGCAAAATTAATGCAACTTTCTATATATATATATATATGTTTTTAAAATGACCATCCTGGTCCATAAAATAGTTCCACATATTAAGTAACTTAGAAAATGTTTCTGACTAAAATCCAGTTCTAAAATTGAAACTATTCATTGATTCATTCATCTAAATATTCATTCAATAAATACTTATTGAGTACCCACTGTGTATAAACCATTCTATTAGGTAATAAGAATTCAGAGGTGAGAAAATCCAAAGATATCCCTTAGAGGGACCCTAAAGAGTCATAGAAAATGCTTTCCTGGTGATTACATTCCATGAGTTTTTAGTCTCACTTTTGAAACTGCTGCAGAAAGTTCTCAGAAACACATTTGCAGTGTCTCCAACTCCTTTGTCACTGTTGGCAGTAAGCAGAATCTTAGGTGGAGCTGTTTTTTTAGCCAATTAAACAATGATCAAAACTTTGCTCATTTTTCCACCACTATTTATCATCTAATTCCATGACCATTAAGATGTTATGTGTGTGATAACTATATACAGGATCATACATATAGCAAAAAGAAAACATGCACACACACAGGAAATGAAATATACTAGGCAAGGCAAAATATGTCATGTAGTTTTAAAATGTATATTTGCGCCTTAAAAAATACTTGCTACTCTGAAGATTTTGCAAGGGACATCTGTTGTTTTGCCTTATCAACGTTAAGTTCCATTTTCTAGTAATATCACCCTAATTTTGCTTGGGGAAATCAAAGCTGTTCCATTCTCAGTCTATGCATTCTGAGGGTAGTAAATTCTGCTCCCCAGATCCAGGCATGAGCATGTGACATAAGCTCCAATCAGCAAATGCCCATCCTCAGGCCACAGTTATTGGCTCTGGGTCATTCATGTGACTTCAGCTAGTCCAATGAGAGCTTTAACCAAGTTCCTGGAAGAGCCTAGAGAGAGGCACTTGGTCTTTCCTTTAGGGTTACTACAGATCATCATGCTTCCTTGGGGCATCAGGCTGCCATCTTATTACCTCATGGGAAGATTCATCCAAAGAATGGAACCAGCCCAGAAGGCAGAACTAAGATGAGGAGAGAAAAATCACACCTCTCAGGAGATTTAAGCCTTTTCTCTCCAGACTAAAAATTCCTTAAAAATTTTTGTTTGCTCTCTTATTAGCCAATCTGTCACTTTTAGTAACTTCTGCATCTCTAGATGTTTATAAACTAACCAGTATATATGTGGTACTTAAACACTCACTTTGCTTTAATAAGCTGCCTTTCAAGCCATTAGAGAAAGATTTAGAGGTTAAAGAATGATATGGTAGGTAATTTATATTTGAGTCAACCTCCTATTTTATAGACTATGTTTAAAAAAGTACCTATAAATATTTCATCTTAGCATCTTCAGTAATCTTAATGGGTTAAGTGCCCAACATGTTCTACATGTTGTTCGATTTACAGTGATCTACCTGAGCAGATGTGGGCTTCCTTCCCATTTATGATTTCCTTTTTCTTATTCCCACCACACACACATACTCCCAAGCACAGAACTGACCCTTGAACAACGTGAGTTTAAACCACCTCAGTCCACTTATTTAAAAAGAAAAAAAAAATCTGTGTATTTTTTTCAGTAAATATTGAATATATAATACAGTAATGCACAGTCTGTGGTTGGTTGGATCTGCAGATCTGGAAACATGGATACAGAGGGCTCACTGTAAAATTATACATGGATTTTGGACTTTCTACTGCGAGGGGGTGGATTCTCCTAAACCCTGTGTTTCTCAAGGATCAACAATATATACACATATATATAGTTCCTGGCTTTCATTCTCTGCTTCAGCTTCCAGGATTCTGATTCCTATAAACCCAGGTAGAAATTTAGAAACACACATTTTTCTCTAGAAACTCATTAATTCTAATCCATCTGAGCTACTCTTTGTGCAGTACTGGTTTAAGGGATTAGAGTCCTAGAGAATTATAGCTGGAGGAAACTTTACATATGATCTAGTCCAGTCTTCATTTCCCACACCTATTTCACAGTTACAGAGACTAGGACCCAGCTCTGGAGGTGAACACAGTTGGTGCCAGCACGAAAATCTGAGTCTCTTGACTCTGTCCAAAGACATTTCCACTGTGCTTGTGTGGTCTTCACACTCAAACCTGAAAACAGAACACAGCTGTGCTCTCCCCTGCAGTCTGAACTCAAGGTTAAATTTTTAGAAAAAGAAAGCAAAAGAATAATGTGAAACCACTTAGCTGGTGTCATGCTGTCCTGTTGGGGTCTCTAGTCAGTTATGTTACGTTCAGTTCAGTTCAGTCACTCAAGTCATGCCCAACTCTTTGCTACCCCATGGATGCAGTACGCCAGACTTCCTTGTCCATCATCACCTCCTGGAGCTTGTTCAGACTCATATCTATCGAGTCGGTGGTGCCATCCAACCATCTCATCCTCTGTCATCCCCTTCTCCTCCCCTCTTTAATCTTTCCCAGCATCAGGGTCTTTTCTAATGAGTCAGTTCTTTGCATCAGGTGGCCAAAGTATTGGAGCTTCAGTTTCAGCATTAGTCCTTCCAATGAATATTCAGGGTTGACTTCGTTTAGGATTGACTGATTTGATCTCCTTGCAGTCCAAGGGACTCTCAAGAGTCTTCTCCAACACCACAGTTCAAAAGCATCAATTATTTGGGGCTCAGCTTTCTTTATGGTCCAACTCTCACATCCATATGAGTACTAGAAAAACCACAGCTTTGACTAGATAGACCTTTGTCGGCAAAGTAACATCTCTGTTTTTTAATATGCTTTCTAGGTTGGTCATAGCTTTTCTTGCAAGGAACAAGTGTCTTTTAATTTCATGGCTGCAGTCACCCTCTGCAGCGATTTTGGAGCCCAAGAAAATGAAGTCTGTCATTGTTTCCATTGTTTCCCCATCTATTTGCCATGAAGTGATGAGACTGGAAGCTAAGATCTAAGTTTTTTGGATGTTAAGTTTTAAGTTAGTTTTTTCACTCTCCTCTTTCACTTTCATCAAGAGCTTCTTTAGTTCCTCTTTGCTTTCTGCCATAAGGTGTTATTTGCATATCTGAGGTTATTGATATTTTTCTGGGCAATCCTGATTCCAACTTGTGCTTCATACATGTTATGTATATAAGGATAATACAGGTATATTTTCAGAGCATATAATATGTGCTAAGCACTATGTTAATACATGTATTCTCTCTTTTGATGCCTATATGATCCTTAGGAAACAGGCACTAGTACTGCTTCTGGGTGTGAAAAGTGAGGTTCAGTAATTTACCTGAATCACTCAGCCAGAACTTTGATTTCAGTCCTAACAGGCACTGGTTGCTTACCATATTCTCCTCATCTTTCTCTCCCTCTGTCTCTTCCTTCTTTCTTTCCCTTCCTCTTTCCCCTTCTCCTCCTATTTTTCTTCTTCTCCATCCCTCTCCTTCTTCCTAAAGACTAATCTCTTGACCTCAGCCAGCAAACCTGCAAATGTAGGCCATTTGCTATGATTCGGGAATAACTGGTAATATGTACTATTCCCACAATGTGTAATATTCCCTAGCACTTTGAATAGGGTCAAAAAATGTTTTACTAACAGAGCAAGGGCAACTTGTTCTAAAATAAGGGCCTAGAAAGTTTGGCTGCCTGGCATATGTTGGAGATCTTTGATCTTGAATCCTTTGAGATTAAGGGAAAGTCTAGACTATTCCTAATGATGAAGATGGTGATGATCATAATGATGATGATGATAATAAACAATAGTGTTTATTGTAAGCTAGTGAGTCCCAGACACTGTTCTCAGGGTTCTGTATATGTTACTTCTTATACTCTGCACAACCATCCTAAGCAGTAGGAGCTCTTATTATCTCACTGCTTCTGTAAAGAAGATCCTTAGCCTATGCAAGATAGTGTGTGTGTGTGCTCAGTCATGTCTGACTTTGCAACCCCAAAGACTGTAGCCCACCAGGCTCCTCTCTCCATGGAATTTTCCAGGCAAGAATACTGGAGGGGGTTGCCATTTCCTACTCCAGGGGATCTTCCTGACCTAGGGATTGAATCTGCATCTCCTGCATCAGCAGGTGGATTCTTTACCACTGTACCACCTGGGAAGCCCATGCAAGATAGGATGGTGGCTAAATAATACATTGTAATTGACTGACTTGCCCAAATCAAGAAGGGTAAATCCTCAATTCCGTTTCTAGGAGTATCAAGGAAGATTGTATCTCATGCTCCTTTTGTACCTTTCCGATACTTATGAAAGCATTAGTGTAGAGAATAGTGACAACGATATTGGTTACTAACATGTTTGAAGAATGCACTGTGTATGTTGTACATCTTAATCCCTTTGATAGCATTATGATGTGTAAGCCCATAGTCGCCCCATAAACTGGGCCCTGCTATTAGATCCCTCTTGCAGATAAGAGATGACATAACTTGCCCAATGTCATTAAGTGAGTGAAAGTCGCTCAGTCGTGTCTGACTCTTTGTGACACCATAGTCTATACAGTCCATGGAATTCTCTAGGCCAGAATAGTGGAGTGGGTAGCCTTTTCCTTCTCCACAGGATCTTCTCAACCCAGGGATTGAACCCAGATAACCCACATTGCAGGCAGATTCTTTACCAGCTGAGCCACAAGAGAAACCCAAGAATCCTGAAGTGGGTAGCCTATCCCTTCTCCAGTGGATCTTCCCGACCCAGGGATCAAACCAGGGTCTCCTGCATTGCAGGTGGATTCTTTACCAACTGAGCTATGCCCAATGCCATTGCCCACATTTATATCAAAGTCCTTGCTCAGACACAGTTACTCAAGAGAAATACTTGATATCTCCTTCTTCTAGGTCTAAAAGTACTAGAAGATTCCACTACAAGAGCTTGGTTATCCCTTACAGAAACAACCCCAATCTTAGTGTGATTCTTGGTGGCTGAGAATCTTTTCAGAATATTGTATCTGGAAATGTCATTAACATTTTTCTAT
The DNA here is from genome assembly GCF_023699985.2 of Odocoileus virginianus. Taxonomy (NCBI): domain Eukaryota; kingdom Metazoa; phylum Chordata; class Mammalia; order Artiodactyla; family Cervidae; genus Odocoileus; species Odocoileus virginianus. The sequence goes on from NC_069676.1 coordinate 65,666,403, forward strand.
GATACCACAGTGCAAGGATACAAACCCAAGTGTAACTCATAGCAGAGAGGCCAGATAGGGTCAGGTCTGCACTTACTTCTCCCAAATAGAAGTGAACTTTATATTGTACTCTTCCAGAGCACTTCTGATATGGAGTCCATTGGAAATAACCAGAAGGCTTCCTTTCATAGGCTGCTTTATAATTTCTAAACAATGAATTGCCAAAAATTAAAATTTAAAAATCATTCAGCTGTATATCCTGCAGGTATAATTTAATAGTGCTTTCTATTAAAGCTTTATTCTTTTTTTCTCTTACTAACACAGCAGCTCCCTAGCTGATTTCCTGCCTGTGGTTTGAGTTGAATTGGAGTATGTGGGTTGAGCCTGCAGCCCACGGTGAGCTCTCTCCAGTACCATCTGCACACCTCATTTAACACTGAATCATGCATTCTTCTGTCTTAATGTGTCTCTCATACTGCAGCTTGAATTGTTACTTAAATTTTTGTGTGTTTAAGTCTTGTCTCCTCAATTAGCCTGCAAGTTCCCCGAGGTCAGGGACTATGACTTACTCTTCTTTCCAGCCCAAAGAGTGCCATTCTGTGTGTGTGTGTGTGTGTGTGTGTGTGTGTGTGTGAATGCAGTCGTGTCCAACTCTTTGTGATCCCACAGGATTTCCAAGGCAAGAATACTGGATTGGGTTGCCATTCCCTTCTCTAGGGGGTCTTCCTGACCCAGGGGTTGAACCCACATCTCATGTATCTCCTGTATTGGCAGGCAGATTCTTTATCATTGAGCTACCTGGGAAACCCTCACAGTACCATTTAGTACATTGTTGAGGAAACCTATTGAAGGAACTCTCTGACATGCTGAGTTCTCCTTCATAATGTAATGACTTCCTAATCTTCATAAACTTGAAGTTCTGTGTCTTTTCAAGGCACAGTGATAGATTCCCAAGGAGGACTTAGTAAGAAGTGGTGGGTCAGGGTCAGACTGCTTTGGCTTATATAACAGCTCCATTACTCATTAGCTATCTGACTTCAGCAATTTTTTAACCTCTCCAAAGCTAGCCTCCTTCAAATACTACAGTGCTGATAATCATGCCTGTGTCTCAACTTTGGTTTAGGAATTGAGTAAGTTAACACATGTAAATTGGTTGAAAGAGGCCCCGGTGTTTGGTAAATGATCAATAAATGGTTGCTGTTATAATTGTTACTATTCTCATTGCCCTTCAGCCAAAGACCACCAAGAACACACTTGTAGTTGGTCAAGTTGGGTTTATTACTCATTGCAATGAGGGAGAACACACACCATGAGGAACAGTGGGTCATCTCAGTCAGACAGCATTAGAAAGAATTTGTAGGAATTGGACTTGTGTTAGGAGATTTGGGAGCAGGTTTAAGAAAGCACAGCTTTGCTCTGGATGGAAGCTGTAAGAAAGCAGGGATAATGCTGTGACTGAGTATCTAAAGAAGTCTTATTTAGAAGGAGAGACTGGATAGAGGTTGAGTAGCTAAATGAATCTTTTGTAGAACTAGGGATCAGACAATACTGAGGCTATAATTGGTTAAGAAGCAACAGTCAAGCATGTCAGCCAGGAATGATGGAAGTTTGGTTATTTTTCTGCTTTGGATGCTGCTTATGATTTTTTCTATATTCAGAAATAATTATGGAGTGGCCTAATTTTTGTCTTGATCCATCAGGGCCACAGAGTGATATGTCTGATGCTGATGCTCTGTGAGATGGTTTATGTTACACAGAAGAACATCACGGCCTGGCTGATAGAGCAAGGCCAGCTCCTGGATGTCTGAGGTGGGTTGTCTGTTTCTCAGTAAAGTAATAATGATAGCCGTGGTTGATTGAGCATTTTTATGACCATCCTATAGTGAGGTATGTGTGTTTCTTGTCTTCATAGGCCTTTTATATATATACATATGATATTAGAAATGTCAGAAACAATATCAGAAAAGTCCTGTGAATACAGGAAACATACCAATATAGTAGACAGAAACAATACGAGGGCAGGATAGACAGACAGCCCTAGGTAGGCAGGGAAGTCTCTCTGAAGAAGTAACATTTCAGTTGAGAACTAACAACTGAGGAGACAACTTTGAGAACAAGCAAGTGAAGAACATTCCAAGAAGATGGAGAAGAATTTGTGACTAGAAAGCAGCTAGGGAAATCCTAGAAAGTGAAGAGGCTCCAGAGTGGCTGGAGCATATGGCTTGAAATGAGATGCGGAGACAGCATGAAAGATCATTTAGGGCTTTAGAGGTTTAACCAAAGAATCTGAAAACTCTGCCCTCACTGCACTGGGAAACCATTAAAGACTTCCAAGTGGAAGGGTGAATTGATTGTAAACTGGAGCCTATGGATGGCAGAGGGGTGTTTGAGTTGAGCCATGGATGATGGATGTTATTAACAAAGGTGGAGAATGACATACCAAAAAAAAGTATAGTGTGAAAAAAAAGTGGAGGGTGGGTAGTGGGGAACCACAGAACAGGTTTCAGGATAGGTAACTGTGTGCTGCTAGAGAGGAGACATGCTGAGGACAGAAGTTTCAGTAGGAAGATCATTCTGGAAACTGTCTTTAGAGTCGGTGTGTGAGATTCAAAGTCCAGATTTCTGTAGAGAATGATGGGTCATAATATCAAGGGACACACAACTGACAGAGGGAACAAGGACCTAATTTCTGCTCCTCTTTGATGCTTTCTTATTCTTATGGATTGATGTATGAGTACTCATTGGTTTTTCACAGATAAAACTCAGTGAAAACAGATAGACTTGGTTCATTTACGAAGGCAAACAAAACAAACACAACCTTTCAGGTTTACGATATCAAAGAGATTCATTTTTCCATGTTGCTAATGCTTTGAATTATAATCAGTGTTACTAATTAAGTAGTTCTTCTCAGAAGGCCTCAGACTTTTAGGCTTTGGTTGGTACTAGAGAAGGCTTATCAATATTCTGGACAAACATGGGGTCTTTCTACTTAAGCAACAGTGACTTTGGAAAAGTCTTTTCATAATATTCTCATTTTGGCCATATTTAGAAGTTCAAATAAATATCAAAACATTTTGCAACTACTTGGGGCTTTGTCCTCTGTCTGGACAAAATATTAATATGGGTGTGGGCCTCACATCTGCTCCTGTGATAGGACCATGTAAAACTAGGGAGAGAGGAGATTTCTGAAACAGTGTTGTGATGGTGGGCTGTGTTATTATAATTGTTAGAATTATTTTTGGTTGTAACAAACGTAGTCTTCTTCAGCTTAGGACAAAAATGGGGGGGGGGGTGGTGGGAGTATTTCAAGGAGAGGAGGGGCCACTTATTGCTATTTTTGATCCATACTATCTATCCACTTGGCATATGGTAACCATTTATTAAGGCTCTCTGGGAAGTCACCTCTTCCTACCTCATCCCTGGGCTTCAGAGTTGCCTTGGCTCTTCCTCTTGGAGCAGCCTAGCTTGTGATTCAGGCCTGCCAGCGGTGCCTCACATTTCCCCAGGCCCTGGGTATTGGCTCAGGATGACCAATTTGAGCTCAACTCAAACACCCCTCTGCCATCCATAGGCTCCAGTTTACAATCAATTTCTCTCCTCTTTGCTTCTACCTGGGTGCCTTTTTATCCTTCTTTCACTGCAGACTGGGTGCCTGTTTTCAACAGTTACCTTCTCAGGGGCTCCCAAGCATGCATGTTACACCCTAGTTGTTGGAAGACATGAACCAGAATCTCTCTAGATACTACCTCCAAGCAACCTGGAGGGAAACTCTGCATGGCTTGAGTCAGACTGGGTTGTTTCAGGAATAAATTCTATTGTCTTAACTCCATGGGAAGCTTTGTGTGTAAAATGTTCTGCTTCAGGATAGGCTTATTACTCCACCCCCAATGTTAATCCTTTCTCAGAGGTTTAGGAGCAGGGGTCATGACAAGCATGCTGAGCACTGACGGAGACGGGTAGTCACGTACACTGGAGAAATATTTCTAACTTCGGAAAGAGTCATCTTTGTTCAGTCTTAAGCAATCCTGAGCATAAGAGCTGATGGTTTTCCCAGAACTGAGGGGTTTTCTATGATAGGGGGTTTTATGCTAATGACAGGAGAGCCTCAGAAAAACCTGGATCGTTTGTCACCCTCGATTTGCTGGGGGCAAGCTGAGTCTTTATTCCCAGACCAGAACAGGGAGTTGGCTTCATGATATGCCAACTAAAATCATGGTTTCAAGAGTCATATAGAGACATACTGCCACCTTCTCCTTGTTCATACCTGTGTTCAGGGTCATCCTGTGTCCTGTATCACTGGACATAAAATAGAAATCCCTCATCAGTTTTTAACTAATGAATGCAGTGCTGGTAGGGTTATGAACTGTGAAGAGAGATCACCTTCTGGTTTTGCTCAGGGATGTAGGACTCAGTGGAGAGAACATGGCTGAACAGAGCCGGGGCAGAGGCAGCATCTCATGGTGTGACTTACCCTGGGCCCTTTGGTCTCCTACAGGGCACGTAGTGATAACCAGCACTCTCTGGAACTCTAGGGACCTGCTAGAAGAGAGACAGAAGCTCGGCTCTGGTTCCACCACCGCCCTTTAGCATTCAGCCTTATATCACCACCGTGGAAGAATTCAAACTAACAGTCTAGAGCTTCAATTTAGGGAGGTGGCTCCCCACCCTAGTAATGCATATCGGCATCACTTACAGAGCTTCCAAAAAATATCTCAGTGCCTCTTTGTTCCCACTAGACTAACTGGATCAGGATTGTTGCAGTTCAGGCTTTTGTGTTTAGAAATTCTAAAGGGGCAGCCAGGTTAAACATCTCTGGTGTAAAGGATCAAGCATCACATTACAGAGTGTGGAGGACCCCAACCCCCTCACAACAGAGATTTTCCAACTTTCCTGTATGGTTCAGGTGTCCTCTGTGTTCTGGTCAGCCATGTCCACAAGGGTAGGCATCACCTGGTATGGATGTAGCTGCTGGGGCCCCAGCCTGACCTGTGGATCTAGGGACAGCACCCAATCAAGGGAACCATTGTGAGTTGGATAAACACTTCAAAAAAAGTCAATATAGTCATTTTTTTCCAAAAAGAAGTGCCAGTGGTGGAGCTAAAAGGGACATTAGTAGGGTCTCATGTCCTCTACTCCTCATTAATGAAACGTAACAGACCCTCCATGCCATCCAGACATTATTTGGTATTCTTTGTGAAGAGAACAGAGTGTTTGGGAGAAGAGGTGAAGAACTGATGAAGGAATATGGCAAAGGAAATGAGGGTGAAGAGCTTTGATGGCTTTGGGAAAGTGTTAGAACCTGCTTAGAAACAAAATGTTTGAGACCAAGTTACCAAAAGAACAGAGGGCAGGGAAACCTCTCCCCTTACCCCCCACCAGTACCATAAACTTTGGGGGCAGGAGGGAAAATCCTGACTTTGTTTGAACAGCTGGAGTAAGGAATTGGTCTAGTCCCCTTGATCTGTCTGGGTGTGCCCCTCTTAAGAGCAGTTAAATCCCTAGCATCAGAGAAGGCATATGCTGCAAAGGGCCTCAGTGCTTATCGACTCCAATCATGCACTCATGCACCTTACCAGTGGGGGAAGGGAGCCCCCCTGCCCCCGCCGTCCAGGGGAAGGGACCTGCTGAATGTCTCAGCTGGTTAGGGGCAGGCAGGGACAGGTGATGTCCCCTGACTTTGGAGACCGTGAGTGTTCTACTTAGATATAGGACTTCCCAAAAAGAGCCCCAGTGGCTTCCCACATCCTCCTCCACTGCCAAGTGGACCCTGTGTCCCCTCTTTGAAGACAGAAGGATATTGCCTTCCCAAATGCCACTCCCACTTCCAACAGGGCCAACTCTAAGCCTCATTGTGAGATAACCACTGAACCAACAGAAAGATTTTAACTTTTGAAGCAAATACCACGCTCACAAATGAGATTTACACTGAGAACTTTCTCCAATTTTGCCTTTCTGCAGTCCAACTATGTCTTATATCATCATATAGCATTTTGGCTTTAAACTTTTTTAAAATTATTTTTTAACACAATAAACCATATCACTTCAGACTAGTGAGTGATATCCATATGGACTAGTGACTATGGTAAACTTGACCATGTTTTCAAAATAAGCATGTTTTCATTATTTGAAAGTATGTTCCATAAACCCAGTTAGGAGACTCAGTTTCTTAGCAGAGGTCATTAAGGTCTTCTTAAGTCACACACATTCAATAAATATTTTTTAGTGCCTGGTATATGTTGCTGTGATTGTTGTTGAAATTACAAAGATGAAAACAGTTAATCTCTGCCCTTAAGTTTACAGTAGAGTGAGGCTAGGATAATTAATTAAGATGATAGCTGTTTGTAGGATTAAAGTCTCTAAGATGGTTGATGAAATGGATCTTTTCCATGCTTCTCAAACATTTTCCAGTCTTCTGCCTCAGAATTTTCTTCATGCTCTTAACATCCTCAGCAGACCTTTTTGTTATGGGAAGTACAAAGAACAAGATCAACCCAGCTCCAGTTTGAGGGGTTACAAACCCTGACTCAGTTGAGCAGGATTCGATGAGGTATTCCCTGCACACAGCAACCCCCGACAGAGCACATACCCTTTCTAGCCCCAAAGTAACCAATCGGATGCCTATGTTTGCTGGTCTGATAAAGGCAGTATATCTCAGTGTCCTAACCTCTTAGAAAGATGTGAGGGTGTGTCACCCTTTGGCCCCATCTGTAAATAACCTCTAGCCCTGAAGTCCCAGTCTGTCCCTAGGCGACAGCAAGAAGGGGCTCCTGTTATCTGGCTTTGCTGATATGCCAAGCTAATGGCACGAAGCTCTCTTGGCTGTCCAGAATGGAAGAAACAGAACACCAATTTAAATCATGAAAAAAAGTCAGTGAATCTATCATCATTAATCTTGCTGTCAGTTTTAATTTTGGGGACATTACCTCACTCAACACCAGTTGAAAAGAGCTGCCAAAGCCGATGATGTCATCATCACTAGCTGTGTCTGACCCTGCCTGCTGATTCTCAGAGCTCGGAGCAAGTTAATAAATCCCCTGGCACTTGGACACACAGTGGAGTTTTATTACAATGAAGGTATAACCCGTGATGTTGTTTCAATTAAATGGCCTGAGAAAATACTTTCTTGTGTTTAGCAAAACTGTAAAACATAATTATCCCCATGCAGTTGGGCCAGTCGTTGTGCTGACGTGATGATTATATATATTCTCTTCCCTCCCACCCCTACACATGCGCGCGCGCGCGCGCGCACACACACACACACACACACACACACGCAGTCTTAGATAAGGGTAGAAGGATGGTTCTAAAGACAGTTGAAAATATTCCACACAAGTATATTTTCTAGGTCACCACCTAGAGACCTGGCTGATTGCAGCATAGCTACATAACTGCACTGACGAATCCAGGAACCTTTTGTATGCAAAGCAGTTGAGGGAAGCCTGGGGCTTGGCATTGGAAATCTCAGTCAGGGCAGAACATTGACTCTAAAAAGAGGGATCATGCACTGAGGAAAACCTGGAGACCAACAGCTGCTCACTCAAAACCCAAACCTCGTAGCTCTTCAAATATTTATGAATAATTTCCTTTGACATGTTTGCTAACTGTTGAGGATATGAGTGTTTGCCGGTTCTTACTCATGGCCCATCTGAAGTCCCCTGGCCTGACCCTCTTGTGAAGTCATCCTGCAGAACAGACGCCATCCATCGTGGCGGGGGCATTGCCATGGCGTCGGCACACAGGGCGTAAACACAGGCGTTGCGGAGCTCTGCCGCTTCAGCAGGCGGGCAGCTGGCGGGAAGGCGAGAGGGCTCATTCCTTTCAGCCCAGTTTTCTTTTCAGCAACGCGGCCAGTTCAGAGGACACTGGACTTGGTCCGTGAAATAGACAAGCAATGTTTTCAAACACTCTTTTGCATGATTATCTACTCTCTGTACTGAGGGTAGGATGTTCGGGTGTGTGATTGCATGAATGTTACACATGGGCACACACACACTTTTAAAGCTTTTAAGCATAATGAGAATTTGTTAGCATCAGAAATCTGGCCCAATTCCTCCAGGAGTCCTTTCCCTTTGACTTATTCCAAGTGACTCCTCCAAGCTCTTCTCTTCCCCCACCCCAGCAAGCTCCCCTAAATGGCCCTCATCAATCATGCCAAATGGTACAGTTGGCTTTGCACAGAGCACAAATGAGGATGAGGGGAAGACCCCCAAGCTCATTTTTCATGCCCATCTCACACAGGAACTGATCCCAGGTCTCCAGGGGTGAGCAGGCAGTACACAAATTCACTGTCCCTCTTGCCCTCCCAGATAGAGGCCCTTGGAGATTCTTTATTATTATTTTTAATGGTCTAATATAAAGTGTATCTATTCACAAGATACATTGCCTGATGTAAGAATCTATAACTGTATCCTGTTAACAAATCCTGCTGTTTATGGAGTACTGTCTTGACATACTTGTTAAACCTCAATAAATATGTTTTTAATAACCATATGGTATTTAACATATAATAACTGTCTTATTAGGTTTAAATTAAATTCTTGTTTATGACACTTAATTTAGAGTGTGGCCAGTCTTTTCCTGGCTAAGAAGGGATTTGAAATAACTCTGGTAAGGATACTTCTTTTGGAGAGTGGAAAATGTTTAAACATCATGTGTTTTAATGATATGATTAAAGCAAGTTACATTTTAAAAAATTCAGACATGGGGGCTCCTAATGAAAATAACATACAGTAGAGCTGTAACAATACAAGAAATTGACTAGTTATGGGGCCATATTCAGAATGCAGTTATTTCATGCCTGGTGCACATAAGTCTCTAAGGTATGCTAAGAGAACAGCTGGGGTTTATATGTCTTTTTGTTCTTCATGTCCTTTTTCACTGCACAGCATGAAGGTGGTAGACTGTGCTGTTTCTGGGCAAAATAGTGAAGAACAAAAATTTAGGTCACAGTGCACTCACTTCCTTTATAGGTGACCCCCCCCACCCCCCCACACACCTTTTTTATTGTTGTTTTGTCACTTCACTCATTTTGTCCCTCGGTTACTCAGTTTCCCACCCAGGTGCCTGAAAAAGGCTATATATCCTTTCATGCTCCTATCCTTTCCTTAACACTTTGATAGTCCCCACTGTGAAGGGGAAACAGGCAGAAAGAGACTTGCCCAGAGCCAGCTGGGGAGATGCATGCCATGGTTGTGTTTGGATGATGGAATTTGTTCGGGCAGAGAGACTGCTCAAAGTGCTCTGGCTTCTCCAGAGGGCAAAGCAAGTGTTAAGTCTCAGCCTGAGAAGAACCTGCTCTGTGGGGTTGGGTGAAGCATGAGGGAAAGAAAGCCCCAAGTGAGAATCGTGGTAAGTGGAAGAGAGAGACTGAGGGAAATTCCAATTGTTGGAGAAGTCTCATAGCGAGCTGATTTCAGGAAAGTCTCTATCAAGGAGATGGCATTTGATCTAAGCCTTGAAACCCTTTGTTAGGTGACAGTAAGCCCTGGTGAAATCAGAGGTCACCTTAGTCTAGACAGTGATGTTGCAGTCCCCCACCAGTAGCTCAGCCTCACTGAAAACTTGAGTTCTCCAAGCCCTTTGAGTGACCATTTGCAATCTGCTCTTCTAGACCAGGCTTTCTCAACCTCAGCGTTGCTGACATTTGGGAAGGGCCATTCTTTGTTAGGAGGCCTCTTCTCTGCGTGGTAGGATGTTGAGCAGCATCTCAGGGCTCTACCCACTAGATGTCAATAGCATTTCCACTCCTTTCCAGTTGTGAAAACCAAACATGTCTTCAGTCATTGCCAGGGAGAAAAATTGCCCCCCTTCTCTGGTTGAGAATCACTGCTCTAGAGGAAAGAACAGCATATAAAAAATGTTGTTGAAGAGGCAGTAGAAACCTCAGGGTATGTTTGAGAAATAATGAGTGGTCTACCATGATGAGCATTCAGGGTCTGAATTAGGAGTTCTGAAAAATAAGTTACCAAGGGAGATGAGAGCCTGAGTTTGAACCATCATTGAATGGTGGGTAGATTTGGACTGAATTTGAAGGGTACTATGCAGTCACTGAAAAGTTTAGATAGAGGGAGACGTAATTGAATCGCTTGGAATACATTAGATTAGAGCAATCACTTTCAAACTATTATAAGAAATGTATTTATATAATGGTTCAGAGCATACAAATACACATTTAACAAAACTTTTGCAATTTTTATGTTATGTACAGTATGGTCGATCTTTTCCTATTCTATTCTTAAGATGCTGGTCATGATATACTATATGCTTTCATAATCCACTAACAGGCATGAAAGACATAGGAAATTAGAGGTCAGAGAGTTTGGGAAGGGAATATTTCAATCGCTAGGGCAAAGATAATAAGAACCCAATACTAGGATGGGAATGGGACAGAAGGAAGAGCCGGCAGGGACATTTCAGATATAGAGATTGTAAGGAAGAAGGAAAAGTCAGGAAAAAAATCATGGATTTTTAAAATTTTCATAATTATTATTATTTTTGTGCCACCGACATAAGTTGATGCCAAGGTAATAGAGTTGGCGAAGGTTGGTTTTTGTTTTTATTTCTTTACTCATTTTTTGCAGGAAGGAGATACTATTTCTGACTCTGGGCCTACAGAGTTTGAGCTGCTTAGCATGGTAGAAATGTCCAGCAAGCCACAGGAAAGGTGGACTGTGGCATGGAGGAGGGTCAGGGTGGTATTGTGGATTTATGAGTCATGCCTATGCAGGGCCTGGAGGATGAGGTCACCAGAGGAGGGGGAATGTGGTTTCTGAGTCTAATAGCCTCTCCTTGTATACTGATATCTATCTGAGTAATAATATTCATTTCTAGTGTAATAAAGACCTACTCAGCAGATGGTATCATATCATATATAAGTCAAAGCAAACTCAAGATGTGATCCATGCCCTTTGAGAGACTATAATTCATTTAGGCCTCCTGGCTTGAACCGAATGATACTTTCATGTTGCTTGAACACTGTCTATCATCTACACACTATTCAAAGTTCTGAAAATAAAGCAGTGAATAAAATAAATACTCCTGCCAGCATGGAACTTATTTTCTAGTAGAGGGATACAGACAATAAACAAACAAACACAAAATATATGTTATGTCAGATGGTGGTAAATGGTATGGAAGAAAAATCAGGGGAAGTGAGCGGGTGCCAGACAGAGAAACTGTAACTTTAAATCAGGGGAACATTTTTGAAAACCTGGTGATTGAGCCCCCCGGGACTCCCTGGTTACTTGGGATGACTGACATGATAAAGGCATAATGAAACTAGTATTGATGGTTTCGAGGCAGAGTGTGATGGAAGGCTGTGAGAGGTAAGAGCAGGAGGCAGGGAGTAGGGGTCTTCTAGGAACGTTTGGCTCTGGGTTCCTCTTTTTACCAAAGCTTTGGAAGCATGGAGGCCATTCATGCCCTTTGGGAGGCTGTAATTCATTTAGGCCCCCGGGCTTGAACTGAATGATAATTTCATATTGCTTGAACACCAACTATTAGCTACACACTATTCAAAGTGCTGAAAATAAGTAGTGAATTAAATAAATATTCCTGTTAGCCTGGAGGGCTTCCCTGATCTTGATTCCTGCCCTCTTTGTCTTCCTACATTCCAGTTTTGCAACCTCTTCTTTTCCAAAGCTCTTTCCCCTCTTATTTTTTGTTTGGAATTCACAAAACTCTGAACTCAGGGATCTCAGGACATTACACTCCTGACAGGTGAGAGACACTGATCCCGTGTTCCATGTACATCTTCTCATACCTGACCCTGGGGCACTAGTTCTTTGGGATGTTCAGAGTCATTACATGAAAATAGGGTTTTGTGGTCAAATTCGTTTGGGAAATTCTGGGCTAAACAAACTTAATGGGATTCCTGACTGTTGCATTTCATAAAATCTGTAGTGTGCTATTGAACACTACAGATCTCCAAGAGGAAACAGTGTGCATGATTTTACATTTATTTGGCCATGGAAACCTGTTGTTATGGAAAAACCTTTCAGGGAATTGTTTGAAGTTACACACTTCGGAAAACAGTCAATACGCTATATTGTATGATGATGAGCTTCTGAATCTTACTTTTCTCATCCATAAAATGAGAATGTTGGTCTCCTGCCCAAAGGATGTCAACAGTACCACAGGGCTCTGTCCTTTGCCTTGAGATTGTTCAGAATTTTAACCGTCAACTTGGTGAGGAGAAAAATAGATAATTATATGACATCTGGAGATGACACAGTGCTGGGAAGGGTGACTAATAGGTCAGATGACAGAACTAAGACTTAAACTTATCTTGACATGTTAGAATGATAAGCCAAACTGATTTGCAGAAAATTTAATAAGGGTAAATATATAGTCCTTCTTTTAGTTTCAGAAAAAATGGTTTTTAAAGGGTAAGATGTGGGAGAGCAGGTTTGACAGCAGTTTAAGTAAAAAAAGAAAATGATCTTGGGATTTTGATTGACCACAAGTCCAAGATGAGCTATCAAGAGATGTGGCAGCTCTGAACTGAACCCTATGAGGCTTTATTAACAGAAATGATTCTATTCTGAGGGAGCTATGGGCTCCCCTGGGGCTGGTTCTTCTGGTCTGCTGCCATGGAATATTAATAGCTAGCATTTTTGAGTACTTGTTAAATGCTTATCACTACTTTATGCATGTTGTGTGTATTATCTGGTTTAGTTCCCACAATAAACACATCAGGTACTATTACAATAGTCACTTCCATTCTACAGATGGGGACACTGAAGCTCAGAAAGCATACCAAAAGTAAGCTGTGGAGCCTGGATTGGAAAGTAGGTAGTCTATGTCCAGAACCTGGATTAGCCTGACTTCTACGAGGATGGCAAGAAATCTGGAAATTCTGATTTGAAGGCATGAGTGATGCTGTTTGAAGGATACAAGGGTTAAAAATGATCACTGTCTCCTAACATACAGAAGCTCTTCTGTTGAAGAGATCTCAACTTGTGCTATGTATTTGATGGATGGGACTGGGAATGGCTACTCCAGTATTGCTGGGCTTCCCTTGTGGCTCAGCTGGTAAAGAATCTGCCTGCAATGCGGGAGACCTGTGTTTGATCTCTGGATTGGGAAGCTCCCCTGGAGAATGGAAAGGCTACCCACTCCAGTATTCTGACCTGGAGAATATACATGTCCTATCCATGTTCGGTCAGGGAGGCCTGGCATGCTACGATTCATGGGGTCGCAAAGAGTTGGACACGACTGAGCGACTGAACTGAACTGACCCATGTTCTATACAGTCCATGGAATTCACAAAGAGTCAGACACAACTGAGTGATATTCACAAGAATGGCTAGTGAAAATCACAGGGAGAAAGATTTCAATTCAACATAAAGAAAGACTTTCTAAAGGGCCTGTTGTTCAGTCGCTAAATCCTGTCTGACTCTTTGCGACCCCATGGACTGCAGCACGCCAGGCTTCCCTTTCCTTCATTACCTCCTGGGGTCTGCTCAAACTCACGTTCATTGTGTCGATGATGCCATCCAACCGTCTCATTCTCTGTCACTCCCTTCTCCTCCTGCTCTCAATCTTTCACAGCATCAGGGTCTTTTCCAATGAGTCGACTCTGCATCAGGTGGCCAAAGTATTGGAGTTTCAGCTTCAGCATCAGTCCTTCCAATGAATATTCAGGGTTGATTTCCTTTAGGGTTCATTGATTTGATCTCCTTACTGCCCAAGGGACTCTCAAGTGTGTTCTCCAACACCGCAGTTCAAAAGCATCAATTTTTCTGCACTCAACCTTCTTGATGGTGCAACTCTCACATTCATACATGACTACTGGAAAAACCATAGCTTTGACTGTGTAGACCCTTGTTGGCAAAATGATGTCTCTGCTTTTTAATACACTGTCTAGGTTTGTCATAGCTTTTCTTGCAAGGAGCAAGTGTCGTTTAATTACAGGGCTGCAGTCACCAGCTGCAGTGATTTTGGAGCCCAAGAAAATAAAGTCTGTCACTGTTTCCATTGTTTCCTCATCTATTTGCCATGAAGTGATGGGACTGGATGCCATGATCTTTGTTTTTTGAATGTTTACTTTTAAGCCAGCTTTTTCACTCTCCTCTTTCACTCTCCAGTTCCTCTTTTCTTTCTGCCATTAGAAGGGTATTCTAAGGTCTAGACTAATCCAAAATGAATTGAGGAAACCTCATTAAACCTCTCTCTTTCTCCCCCTCCCTCCCTTCCCACTCCCGCTCTGTTCTACAGTATTCAGTTAGAGGCTACTTGGTCATGGGTTCCATTGTTGGTAAAATTTTGGCCTGCATGAACTAGGTGTATAATTCATGAATTCAATAACTCAGTCAATCTGTTTGCCTATAATGTTTGAAGCACTTTGGGATATACAAAATAATATGACAAGAGTCCTTGCTTTCAAAGAGCTTCTAATCTAGTCAGGAAAAAGATATGTAAACAAATTGCAGGTGATCCTGGACCTATGGTGACTTAACTTGTGAGCTCTGCTTTCCTGACCCTTTTACCCTAAATATTGTTGATGTTTAGGTGTTAAATAGTCATGTCTGACTCTTTTAAAAGCCCATGGACTGTTGCCTGCCAGGTTCCTCTGTCCATGGGATTTCCCAGGCAAAAATACCACAGTACATTGCCATTTCCTTCTCTGAGGGGATCTTCCCCACCCAGAGATCAAACCTGTGTCTCCTGCATTGGCAGGTGGATTCTTTACCACTGAGCCACCTGGGAAACCCCACCCTGAATACTACCCCCTTGGAAACAACCAATATTTGTGTTTGGGGTTAACCAGTGGTTGCAAAGGACATAGCCTTTCAATAGTTAGTGATGGTCAAGGTCTAAGGGAATTCAGGGAGCTCTGGTTGAAGTGAGAGAGCAAGAGCTCATGAGGAAGAAGGAGGGGAGGAGATGGAAGCAGAGTCAGTAGCCAAGGAAAAGTAACAGTGGGACCAAGCTGTTTGTCCCTGAACCTTCAAGTGCTTTCAGAGGCATTAGTACCTTTTGAAACCGAGGGTTTTTGAGACAGATGACCCTAACTGTGGCAGCAAAGAGCACCTATGTTTATTCAAAGGAGAGTAACCGGGAAAAGAGAGCAGGGCTTATCCAAGCTCACTGGATTTTGTTTCAAGAAGCCTCATCCAGTCTAACCCTTGATGAGACGGTTTCCTTAAAGCACTTTCAGAATGTAGATTTGTGTTCAGCGTTTTATGCTCAGGTAATGCATTCTTGCAGAATCATTTTTCAACTCATTTCATGTTAAGGTTGGAATTTTTATAGATTTATGGGCTTGCTTAGAGCAAACTTTGCTGTCTATGTCAAAGAACCAGTTGGGTCAAAAGGGAGAGTAATCGCTACCTTGTAACTGAGATGTGTGTAGGATACAATGGAGACACCAAGGAGGGGCTGACCTCCTGACCTCAGGGGCCTTAAGAGGTGGTCAGGGAGGTGCTCCTTGAAGTACCAGTAGGAATTATTCAGGAGACAAGAGGGAAAAGGACAATACAAGTGGAGGAGGTAATGGGACCAATACCACAGAGTCCCACTAAAGTGTGGCTGTGGGATGGACTTTCACTTCTCAAATTATTCTATGACCAGATCTTTCTCTACCACAATTGTTGTTCAGTCGCTGAGCCATGTCCCTGGGGGCTCAGACAGTAAAGAATTCACCTGCAATGCAGGAGACCTGGGTTCAATCCCATGGACAGGAAGATTCTCTGAAGAAGGGAATGGCTACCCACTCCAATATTCTTGCCTAGAGAATTGCATAGACAGAGAGGAGCCTGGTGGGCTATAGTTCATGGGGTCACAAAGAGTCAGACACGACTGAGTGATTACCAGAACTATGGGATATCTATTGCTTACGACATACAGGGTGATTTTAAGTGTGTGGCACAAACTCATAGCATCAGATAAGGCTGAATACTGAAAGTTTCATTCCTTTTGAGATTCTTTTTTAATCCTTCTGAGCATGTCAAGGAGAAAGTCTCAGATTTGTGCTGGTTGGCATACTCACATAGCCTTTAACAAAGAGAGTACAAGTCTCACGTTTCTCCCTCTCTGCCTCAGTTGTCTCATCTTTAAAATGAGGGAAACAGCATGGTAATAGCCACGAAGTCATAGAGTTGTAACAATAATATGAAATATTATATGTAAAGCATTCAGAACAAAGCCTGGCACATACTAAGTTGCAGTTGACTGTTACCTTTTGTATATTGTAACTGACACTGGTTTCATTTAAAATTAGATATGTGAAAGTGCATAACAATAAAAGGGGTACATGGAAAAGGCACAAATCAGGCAGGAAGAACGTGAATGAACACAGTTTGGGGACTATAAACCTGAATGATCTCTAAGGGTCTTTGTAATTCTCGAAGTCAAAGATTGTACTGATGAAGGAAGAAGGCCCAGAGAGGAAGGGAGCGTTACCCAAGGTCACTGGGCTCATTAGTGGCAAAGCTAGGAGCAGATCCAAGGCCTCCAGATGCTCAGACTCACGTTCTTCCCTCTGGGTCTTGCTCATGGTCCAAAGCCCTGGGACTTCTCAGCTGAGGGAGCCCTCTCTTGGCCTTGCCCTGGCAAAAGGACTCCCAGCAGGGGTGCAGTCCTACAGAAATGACTTGTTCCCGACTGCAGTGAACCCAGAGCCATATCCTAAAGCCAACAGTCGCCTGCTGTAATCTCACTGAATTCTTACTGAGCCCTGACACCACGTTCAACACTGGGAATTTGGGTGGGCCTGGAGTGCCTTTAGTATTACTGCTATAATTCAAAACATCCAAATTATTATTTTCTCCACAAGATGAAGCCAGGGGAGTGCTGTTAAGTGGAGAGAAAAGTGTTTGTTACGCTAGGCGTTCCAACAAAACGTCCTCCTTTGCTATTAAATCATAGCATTTCTAAATGAAATGATATTTTGCAAACTTTGGCAGGGCCTGAAATTTGGACATTGTGCAGAATTTTTTCCTCCTCTTTCTCATTTTGTGCCTTTTCTCCAAGTGATCCAGAGAACTACTATTTGCTGGCTACACTTTTCTTATTTGTCTTTCCTTATGACCCAAGTTTTTCACTTTACCCAAAGACATCAGATAACTTGATTTTCTGCCCATAACTTATTTTTTAAATAAATAATGAGGGTAATAAATAGAGGCTCAAGAGAACAACCCATTGTCTAAATGGATTGTTTCTTAGCATTTCCCTTCCTCTAGGATTAATCATGAAAGGCTTCGTAAAGAGAGACCTGTTACTTTGATGTTGTCAGAAAATTAATGAAGTTGTATTGACATGACAATTGAACCCACAAAGACTGAATTTAATCACTTAAGTCTATGAAAAATGGCATCACGCACATTTAACTCTCTACTGGACTGGACAAGTGCAGTCCTGTGTTCTCTGTGTGGACAGTACTGACAATTGCCTATCCATTCTCTGGCAGCGCTGGGTGGAATGGACTTACTTAGGTCCTAGTATTTCTCCTTTCTCTTGATCTTCACTAATAGGGCCTGCACAACTCATGAGGGTGGTTTCTGCATCCACAACCCCAAAACTGTTGGAGCTCAAAGACTAGGATTAGCAGCCGAGGAAATCCATTGACAGGCCTGGGGTGTGTCTGGGCCTCAAATGGGCTGCTCTCCTCCTACAAGACCCTAGAGACATGGAGTAGGCCTGAGGTTGCAAGTCAAACAACTCTGCCTGCAGTCTGGTTTACATTAAGAAAAATTCCCCCTAGTGACTTGGGAGGTGGGGCTTGCCTGCTCCCCTGCTCCCCGGCCCAGGAGCACACCAGGCCCCTTCTCTGTGTCTTTGGGCAGTATCTCTCAGTAGGTTTGGCTGTATCTCTCTTTGGGCCTCCTCTTTGTCGCTTTCCTGCCAGCTCTCCTTCCTTAAACAATTATTTAGGCCTATAACCTAATTTTGGAATGTTTGGACTCAGAACTCAGGGTACAAAAGTATTAAAGAGTATTTCTGTTCCCTGGCTTGGCCTGGAAGATGCTCATTAATTGAGTATCTTGGTGTTCATTCATTCATTCAACAAATGTTTATTCAGAACTGTGCCAAGCACCATTCTAGATGCTATCTATGAACAACACAGACAAGAATGTTAGCTTACTTTGGAGCTTACACTCTTGGGATCAGGACCAGCTTCGTGATATTCAGGGCCCAGTGCAAATGAACACACAGAGCCCTTTGTTCAAAACTTGTTAAGGATTTCAAGACAGTCACAGCAGAGCATTAAACAAAGGCAGGGGCCTTCTAACATGGGGCCCAGTGTTACTTGCACAAGTTGCACACCCAGGAAGCTAGCCTCCAAGGAATAAGTAGAAAGTTAACATGCTCATTACCAGTAGATGGACAGTGCAAAGGAGGGACACAATAAATCTTTCTACAGGAATGACAATAGTTGGATTCTTCTTTGATGATTCCAGAGTAGACAATTTGGGGGGAGTCTCAGGTTATCATAGATTATCATTAGTCATTGCACATTTAAAGTATCGGCTTTGGGAGCTCTGAGTAGCAGAGTGATGGCTTATGGAGAGCTGATGTGCTTGGGGTTCTAAAAGAAATCATATGCCTGCAAGAATGATACTTGTTAAGGCTAAACAGAGTAGAGTTACTTCTGATTGCTTCCCACAACCTCCTGAAAATCCTCCCTTACAGATAAAAGTAAATGTGCCCTGTGAATACCAAAATTGTTGCAACTGCACATATGTTATTCTAATAAAGTGGGATGATCTGTTTAGAAGGGACTTCAGTGGAGTACCCATGCAGAAAGTGGGTTCAGGGTTTAATTTCTGGATCTATAATCCATAGAGATCCTCAGTGTGATTTTTGAATGCACTGACTACAGGTATCTACAAATGGCTAGTCTGTCGTTTCCTGAATTTCAGTTCCCAAGCTTATGCCAGCCCCTTCCATTACCCCCATTCAAATGTTTTTCTTTCATCCAAAAGTAATGAAAAGAGAGCCAAGGCTCTGACAGTCAGATTCTGTTAACTTCATTTCTGGAAAATAGTACTGAGAACATGACTTTCAATTCCAGGCCCAACTGACAAGGAGGGAAGCTCAAGTGAATGCGCTGGCATTTGCATTCTGAAGTTTTATGAAAATAAAAGAATTCATGTAATCTTTGGAAGTGAAAAACCAACTGAGTAAGAGCAGTGTGGAGGAAAGATTTTGTTCTCAAAGTGACCATTTCACAACTTGGACTATTTGGGGGCTAATATGTTTAACAAGTGGTGGTGGCTCGTCATCACTGACTAGTCCATTATATAAAAAGTTCACTGAATGAAGAGTCAGAATAACTAGTTTTGAGTCTTATCTCTGCCACTAGTTCTCTGAGCCTTAGCTTCTCATCTGTAAAATGGGGATTCCAATTATCCATAACCGAGTGTTATTGTGAGGTTCAAAACAGCAGTGTTTATGACAGTATTTGTAACCTGCATAATGCTTTATAAAATATATGGTTTATTATTATTGACACTGTTATCTATATTAGTTTCCGTTTTCCCATGGTGAACTCTTTACATGGCAAATGCAAAGATGGAATGAAAGAGTCACTGCAGGTGGAGCCCTCTGATTATTCACTTTTGGGGGAAAGTGGATAAAGTACAAGATTTTGCCTGGCAGTGGTGATAGAGGGGAGCTGAATCCTGTCACAGAAAATTTGAAGGCCCTCCCCTTTTTCATTTCCCTCCATGAACTTCTGCCTGTAGTAATAAAAAATCCTGTGTTCGTGCCTGTGTTGCTTTATTTTAGGAGCTTGACTTTTATATGAATCTTTGTCCCTGTGTGGTGTTGCTGAGTATTATTTTTGCCTCATCTTACCAGTGAAGAAAGGAAAGTGTGTGACATTAAATGATTTGCCCAGGTCACCCAGAAAGCCAGTGATGGAGTCTCCAAGAGTCAATTGTGATTTCTCATTCTCCTCCCCTAGTCATCGGAAGAAACACCACAAAGTGTCCTGGATAGTCTGATATTCAGCCCTACTTCCCAGCGAGGGCCAGAGACAAATACCTCCATGAACACTCTTGTGACCTCCTTGCAGTCCCAGCTTGACTGGGGAAAGGAATTGGAGGACTTTAGAAAGACCTGCCCTCGAGAGCCATTGATGACCGGCTTTGACTCTCAGGGTAGCCACTCACCAGCTCTGTAGCTTTGAACAAACGAGCTTATAGATGTAAAGATAAGACATGGAGAATGAGGTTAAGATAAAGAAGAGAGAAAAGCAGATTAGCATGTGCTAAAGTTCATGTTTAGTACATGATAGTAGTGCAAGAAGTAACATTTTCGTCTTTCTTTCCTCAAACTGGCCTGCTATTAATCCTGACACACTTCTCAAGGTTATCATAAAGCATTATGGTTTTATTTGAGTTGGGACATTATGTATACTGGCTTCCCTGGTGGCTCAGACTATAAAGAATCTGCCTACAATGCAGGAGACCTGGGTTGGGAAGATTCCCTGGAGAAGGGATTGGTAACCCACTCCAGTATTCTTGCCTGGAAAATCCCATGGACAGAGGAGCCTGGCGAGCCACAGTCCAAAGGGCTGCAAAGAGTCGGACGTGACTGAGCGACTAACACTACTATTACTACTATGCATATGCTCTATTCCCAGAAAACTGCTTGATTGCTTTTTAGTTCTTAGAAAAGATGGTTATTTTATAATTTCTTAAAAGAGGATAGGCGTCAGAGAAGGTTAGGCCTCAGGCACTGTATTCCCATGGCTCCCTGTATTTTCCCATGTAACCCTCAGGAGGGCTACTTGCTATTGTTTCAGTTTCTGTCTTTCTTGTCAGGCTCTCAGCCCCCTGAAGGCAGGGAGGGTGTCTGCTCTGTTCATCATTGTTCCCATACTGGGACCAAGCCTATATTCCAGCCAACATTTAAATGTCAAGGAATGATTGTGTAAAAGACTAACATGAGTTAAGTTTGTGGGTGCTAGGTTTAAAATGGGTTATTAAGAAGCTAAGTGCATTTCAGGGCCATTTCCATCTTTTTTATTTTTTAGTTTTATTTTTATTTGGAGGATAATTGCTTTATAATGTTGTTGGTTTCTGCCATATAACAACATGGATCAGCTATAAGTATACATATATCCCCTCCCTCCTGAGTTTCCCTCCCACTCCCACCCTACCCCTCTAGGTCATCACAGAGCACCAGGCCGAGCTCCCTGTGTTATATAGCAACTTCCTACTAAATCTATTTTACACGTGGTAGTGTGTATATGTCAGTAATACTCTTTCTATTTGTCCCACCCTCTCCTTTCCTCACTGTGTTCACAAGTTCATCCTCTATGTCTGTGTCTCTATTCCTGCCCTGCAGATAGGATCGTCAGTATCATTTTTCTAGATTCCATATATATGTGTTAGTATACAATATTTTTCTGACTTCACTGTGTATAACAGCATTTCTGTCTTTTTGATATGAGTATGTATAGGACTTTCTGACACTCAACACAAGTTCCTTGTAAAAGGAAGAAACTTGGTCTGGCAGAGCCACATGTTCATTCATTCAACAAAATATATTGAACATCAGCCATACATCAAGGACTGTTCTACCTGCTGGAATACATGGAAGAGTGACCTAAAGAAACCTAAGTCCCTACATTCCAGGAGATTATATTCTAGGAGGAGAAAACAGACAGTAAATAAATAAATATATGTCAGGTGGTGCTAAGTGCTGTGAAGGAAAAGGAAGCTGGATAAGAGAACCAGAAAATGAGAGGGCTGCTATGTTAGGATAACCAGAGAGGCTGCAGATAAAGGGGAATTTGAGCAGAGACCTGAAGAGTAAGGGACTGAATCTATAGGTACCAGAGGAGGTGTGTTCAAAGTAGAAGGATCAGCCAAAGTTGACTGTCATGACTGGCTTTGACTCTGATAGAAGTTGAAAGCCATGGGAATGAAAGGAAGCTGTTGGAGCCAGTATGGTGACTGCAAAGAAAATATTATGCTTCTCTGAGCTTGCTCAGGGCAATCCTGGCTCCTCTTTCAGGCATATGCAGGTGACCATTCTTGTCTTT
Source organism: Odocoileus virginianus (assembly GCF_023699985.2). Classification (NCBI taxonomy): domain Eukaryota; kingdom Metazoa; phylum Chordata; class Mammalia; order Artiodactyla; family Cervidae; genus Odocoileus; species Odocoileus virginianus. The sequence goes on from NC_069676.1 coordinate 65,688,379, forward strand.
GGGCTAGAGAAACAGTTGTGGCTTTGTTTTACATTTTGGCCGATATTCTTGTGAAGTTTTTAATGATGGAAAATGCAAACCTGCAGGAATGATTCCCACACTACCTGAAGGCCAAACACCTATTTACATTACTTGGGTTGCTTCAGGGCCTGGCCCTGACTCCTTGGCTCTGGGAGGGTACTGGTCAGGAATAGAGCTTTTGGGAGCCAACTAAGGCAGATGTCAGCCTGCCAGTCCCATCCCTGAGCACCGGCCCCACCAGAATCCTTCACTGATGGATAACGGAAGAGCTCAGGCAGGCAGGAGGAGTGTGCTGCTCATCCGTGGAACAAGCAGTGCAGCAGCGACACAGTTAATCTTCTGTCTAGAAAATGTTTCAGGCAGCTTAGAGAAAGGACATATTTCCAATTTCTCTTGAGAGGAGAAACACGGGAAAGTCGCACCTCCCAGTCAGTCCCCAGTTCACAGTGAAGAGCCTGAAAAATCACACACGAGTAGATGAGAAACAGATCATTGGAGCCGAGCGCTCCTCTGAGAAGCTCAGAAGCACAGTGGCAGCTGGAAAACCTTGTTTTCCTCAGGTTTCCAAACTTCCCTCAACGAACTTTACTGTTGGTCTCCGTCTGGTGTGAAATGATTAATTCTTTTAAATGATGCAGGGACTCGGAGATCTGGGACTGCTTGTCTCTCTTCTGAAACTAGCAAGAAACAGATTTTGTCACTACCTTCTAGTTTTTTGTTCTTGTTTTTTTTAATCTGATCCTCTCCTCCATAAATATTTATGCTGGCAAGTTAAAATGGCCAAGTGATGCTGCACTTACCTGGGGTGATCTTACCCTCAGTCATGGTTATTTAAATTTTACACCCTACCTGCTTTGACCACAGGACACACTTATCTGCTGATCTGAATAACAAATATTCACTTGTTATCTAATCCCAGGGTGATGCAGTACAAGGTAAAGTGGGAGGTGGAGGTGCTGACCTGGACTAAGAGGGCCTAAGAAGGCCAAGCAGATTGAGGAGCTGCTCAGTTTTGAAATTGTCTCAAAGTGTTCTATGAATTGTTCATTGATCCAAAATTATTTTTATTAATTGTTTTGTGCTGGCTGTGGTGGTTACAGAATTGAATAAAATGTGACCCACAATCTCAAGGAGATCACAGATTGCTAGGAGAACAGTGTGAAAATAGAAGATCCGTGTGACAGTAGTGTTGGCGGTGGTGGACCAATGGAAAGTTTATCCCCCCACATCTTCCCTTTATTCTTCCTGTCCTCCCTCTCTCCTTCCCTCCCTCCCTCTTCATTATATGTGATTGCACATTTAATCTTTTATAATTACTAGTTGGGCTTCCCTGGTAGCTCAGTCGGTAAAGAGTCTGCCTGCAGTGCAGGAGAGCCAGGTTCGATCCCTGGGCCAGGAAGATCCCCTGGAGAAGGAAATGGCAACCCACTCCAGTACTCTTGCCTAGAAAATCCCATGGACAGAGGAGCCTAATGGGCTACAGTCCATGGGATCTTAAGAGTTAGACACAACTTAGCATCTAAACCACCAAACAGAGCAGAAGACTGAGCTATTACCATCAATACTCAGACTTTGTACTATTATCCAATATTAGTGAGAAATGTGTACTTTGGAGGAGCAATGCCTCCCAAATTGGTGATCCTTCTTTTTTCACCCCTTCAGCCACAAATCTCTAGAAAACTCTGAACATAGTACAAGCAGTTTCTGAGAGCAGGAACTCAGTTTTTCTAGTTCCCCTCTACTTCCTATTTACCTGGCACAGAGTAACAGCTCAGGAAGTACTGAATGAGTGAGTGAATGAATGAATAAAATATTCCAATTACCACTAAGTGGCTGGGAGACTCAACAATCCACCGGAAAATTGAATCTTCATAGGTGGCCAAACCAGATAGCTCAAGCCACAGTTGGAAAATTTACTCTGGGGTTTGAGTTGTATGCCATAGACATAACTCATTAAAAATATGTGGCTTTCCTGCCCAGGAGGCTTCCAGGCCCATCTAGGAATGACTCTCAAAGTATTCTGGCAGCTCTTTTGGTGGTTTCTTTCACTGCTTGAAAGCTGGGTTTTAGTAGAAAGAATGTTTTACCAACTCTTACCTGGAAAACCCTGGTTATGCCCAAAGGGACCCTGAGGATATCTTGGGAGGAGTCCACTGTGCCTCCCTGACAGACCCATCTATGCCCAGTTGCTATAATTCTGGGCCTTTGAATTTTGGCTTGCTCTGTGTGAAGTGCCTGGTGTGATAGAAGTGATGGAAGGAGTTAGAATTTGGCATTAGGGGATTGAAGGGCAAGTAGTGATACAAGCACTGTGATCTTGAAACCCGTATTAGTTTCCTATTGTAGCTATAACAAATTACCATAAACTTGGTGGCTTAAAAACAACACAAGTTTATTTGTTTATAGTTCTAAAAGGAAGCAGTGAAAAAAAAAAGAATATGGGTAAAGCAAGGTGTCAATTGTACCCGTTGTCTGGGGCCTCCAGGATTGAGTCTGTTCCTTGCCTCTTCTAGAGGCTATTGGTATTCCTGGACTCCTGGCTGCATCATCCCAGTCTCTGCTCTGCTGGTCACATTGTTTTCTCCTCTCTTGTAGTCAGATCTCCCTCTGCATTCTTCTCATAAACTCTTGTGATTACCTTGGGCTCACCTAAATAATCCAGGGTAATCCCCTCACTCATGATCCTTCAGTTCAGTTCAGTTCAGCCGCTCAGTCGTGTCCGACTCTGTGCAACCCCATGAATCGCAGCACGCTAGGCCTCCCTGTCCATCACAAACCCCCGGAGTTTGCTCAAACTCATGCCCATTGAGTCAGTGATGCCATCCAGCCATCTCATCCTCTGTCGTCCCCTCCTCCTCCTGCCCCCAATCCCTCCCAGCATCAGGGTCTTTTCCAACAAGTCAACTCTTCGCATAAGGTGGCCAAAGTATTGGAGTTTCAGCTTCAGCATCAGTCCTTCCAATGAACACCCAGGACTATCATGATCCTTAATCACATCTAAATGTGATTTGCTAGATAAAGTAACACGGGTTCCAGAGATTAGGAAGTAGATAACTTTGGGGGAACCATTACTGAGCCTACCACAAGCCTTTTAGTTTTCCTGAAGCTGTATACTTGTATGTGTGTATAGTTAGTTCAGTCACTCAGTCCTATCCAACTCTTTGTGACCCCATGAATCGCAGCACGCCAGGCCTCCCTGTCCATCACAAACCCCCGGAGTTTACTCAAACTCATGTCCATCGAGTCAGTGATGCCATCCAGCCATCTCATCCTCTGTCGTCCCCTTCTCCTCCTGCCCCCAATCCCTCCCAGCATCAGGGTCTTTTCCAATGAGTCAACTCTTTGCATGAGGTGGCCAAAGTATTGGAGTTTCAGCTTCAGCATCAGTCCTTCCAATGAACACCCAGGACTGATCTCCTTTAGGATGGACTGGTTGGATCTCCTTGCAGTCCAAGGGACTCTCAAGAGTCTTCTTCAACACCACAGTTCAAAAGCATCAGTTTTTCGGCATTCAGCTTTCTTCACAGTCCAACTCTCACATCCATACATGACCACTGGAAAAACCATAGCCTTGACTAGACAGACCTTTGTTGGCAAAGTAATGTCTCTGCTTTTTAATATGCTATCTAGGTCGGTCATAACTTTCCTTCCAAGGAGTAAGCGTCTTTTAATTTCATGGCTGCAATCACCATCTGCAGTGATTTTGGAGCCCAGAAAAATAAAGTCAGCCACTCTTTCCAATGTTTCCGCATCTATTTCCCATGAAGTGATTGGACCAGATGCCATGATAGTTTTCTGAATGTTGAGCTTTAAGCCAACTTTTTCACTCTCCTCTTTCACTTTCATCAAGAGGCTTTTTAGTTCCTCTTCACTTCCTGCCTTAAGGGTGGTGTCATCTGCATATCTGAGCTTATTGATACTTCTCCCGGCAATCTTGATTCTAGCTTGTGCTTCTTCCAGCCCAGCATTTCTCATAATGTACTCTGCATATAAGTTAAATAAGCTGGGTGACAACATACAGCCTTGACGTACTCCTTTTCCTATTTGGAACCTGTCTTTTGGTCCATGTCCAGTTCTAACTGTTGCTTCCTGACCTGCATATAGGTTTCTCAAGAGGCAGGTCAGGTATAATATGCATATAAATGAATAATATTTACCTGGTGTTGACCGTTACTCTTATACTGTAAAGACTATTAAAACACGTTTTTAAATTATTTTTTTAAAATATATTTTTAATTGAAGGATAATTGCTTTACAATATTGCATTGGTTTCTGCCAAACATCAACATGAATCAGTCATAGGTACACATATGTCCTCTCCCTCTGCCTCCCACCTCCAACCCCATCCCACCTCTCTAGGTGTTAACAGAGTCCTGGTTTGAGTTCCCTGAATCATACTGCAAATTCCCACTAGCTATCTATTTTACATATGGTAATGTATATTTCTGTGTTACTCTCTCCATACATCCTACCCTTTCCTTCCTTCCTTCCTCCTGTGTCCGTAAGTCTGTTCTCTATCTCTACATCTCCACTGCTGCTTGGAAATAGGTTCATCAGTACCATCTTTCTAGATTCCATGCATGATGTTGGTTTTTCTCTTTCTGACTTACTTCACTCTGTATAATAGGCTCTGGGATCATCCACCTCATTAGAGCTGACTCAAATGAATTCCTTTTTATGACTGAGTAATATTCCATTGCATATATGTACCACTGCTGCTTTCTCCATTCATCTGTTGATGGACATCTAAGTTGCTCCCATGTCCTAGCTATTGTGAATAGTGCTGCAGTGAGCACTGGGGTACAGGAAACACATGGTCTATTGTCATTCTTACCATTACTAACACTGTACTCCAGATCCCTGCTACATGTGCCAGTTAAAGCAAGTTGTCCTCAAACAGGGCTGTTTGTTTTAGTGAATTCCCCATCGCCTTCCAGTCCCAAATAAACAGCAAAATTTGATTGATTGTTGCATTTCTTAAGGTCCAGGTAGTAAAACATACAAATCTTAGCTACAGCTCAATGAAGTTTTATATATGTTTACCCTCTAGTATCCAGATGCAGATCAAAATATAAAAAATCCCCAGCCTCTTAGTATGGTTTCCTCATTCTTCCTCCCAGTAGATTCTCCCAGATAATTTCTCTCTTATCTGGATGCTTTCATTCAACACTATACCCTTGAGAATCTTCTGTGGTTTTGGAAGAAACTAGAGGTTCACTCTTCTTGCATTGTTGTATAATATTCCATTATGTGACCATGCCACAACTTATTTACCCATTCTATTGTTGATAGATATTAGGGATATTTACATTTTGTGGCCATCATAAATGAAGCTATTGTGAATATCCTTGCATGTACCTTTCAGTGGCTATAAGCAGTTATTTCCATAGTCAAGAAGTTCAGTGTAAGGGAGAAAAATATGGAGCTCCAAAGCCAGTTTCACTTTCAAATACAATTTCGAAAATGATAGCAAATTCCATCCAGACCCAGATGTGGAGTTCTATGAACACAAAACACAAGGAAAGGTTCTCATGCAAGTTAGGGAGGTCAACTCAAATCTAGTGGAAGAATGTATGAGAAATTCAGACCTTGAATGGCCATGATTTTATGTCAGGGAAGGAACTTGGGTAGGAGCTACAAGTCCCAATCAGATCAATGCTCTAGCTGATCCCTATCCATTTAAGATAGACGACGCTGGCAGGAATTGAATCAAACTCTGGCATGTCTCTCTCTAAAAGGTAGGTAGGTAGATGGTAGAGGGCACAGTTCAAAGATTACTAGGGAGGACTGTGGTTGATGACAGAGGAGGAGGAGTCTTTTGGCAGCTTAAGGTGATTGAAATGTTAAAACAATCCACGTCAGTTTATTTTATGATCTTTCCTCAAGAGTTTCCTCCTGCATTGAATTCTTTCTGGAGCAGATTAAGAAGGAGAATCAATTAATGTGAATCTCATGTTACTGCAAACAGTTGGAGGTCTTAATTGGGCCAGGAGCGAGCAGGTGGTCCTTCACCAGTCAGCTATCCTTTCACCTGTCAGTCAAATGAGGAGAAGGCCTCCATTGCTCATTAGCAACCATTTGTCACCTCGAACAGAGCTTTGAAAGGATTTCTTTGAACTTTGTTTGGGATTGATTTTCTGCATATGCTGAGCTGTTACTGACAAACTCTGGGCAACTGCTCCTCTGTAACAAAATGCATTAAAAGAAAGGGTGAGAGGATTTGAACTGCCTCCAAATTACACAGCCTTGAAGGGTAGGATTCTTTCCTCACCTCCAGTCACCTCACAAAGCCTTCACTTTCTGACACTGCATTATAATAATAATAACCAGAATAACAAGAACTTTGTCCTCCTCAGGAGGACTGCCCTGAACTTATCGTTTTTTTTTTCCACCACCCTTCGCTCTAGACTAAAATCGATTCCTAATGACTCTTAATTAAGAATGGACTTTATACCTTGGCTTTGGCTCTTACTTTTCAAGGAGTGTTCGGGAGAGGATTTGCGTTATCCAGGGCTGGTTTGGAGCACTGCCCAGCTAATCCTCAGGATGCTCTTTTAGCCTCTTTCTTTTCGTGCAGGGGATGAAGTGGTATGCTCAGTACTGTATCTTAAGTATACTCCACTGTGTCTAGCACAGAGGTGATGCTCAATTAAGTATTTGAGTTAATTAATCGATTCAAAAGATAACTCTCTTTTATCTTGTGGCTTAAGGGTGAATACACGTTGTGACTTGTCATAACCAAGGAGAGTACTCATTGTTCAGTAGCCACATAAATTACTAGAAAGAGTCAATTTTATTGACTGATTGATTTGTTTTCTTGAGTATAAGAGCAAAACCTAGGTATTATGAAAATTTTGAAGACATATGTAATTCTTATGAAGTTGTGATATCCCCTCCTATAGAGCAGGGTCATATTTAAAGAAGCATGGGTGGTCCAGCAGGAAACAACCTTCTTCACCCACATTTCTATCAAAAATGGAAAGACACTGAAGACTTTACAACATGTGAGCTTTTACTTAAACCTCTTATTTGTATTTCTTTTTTTTAAATTTTTTAAATTTTTTTTCCATTTATTTTTATTAGTTGGAGGCTAATTACTTTACATCATTGCAGTGGTTTTTGTCATACATTGAAATGAATTAGTATTTCTTCTCTAAAACCAGAAAATGTCTCTATTTCTCTCTTTCCCTTCCCCTCTCCCCGTTTCTCTCCCCCTATCTCTTGTCCTTCTTTTCCTCCCTGTTCCTTTTCTCTTTCTTCCCTCTTCCTCCTTTTCTGTCTCTCTCTGCCCCCTCCACGAAAGAACACTGCCATCCATCCGAGTGATGGTGGCTCCACCCACTGCCTTCCCAGTCCCTTTGCTTCTCCTGCCACAGGAGGGGAATTCATTTGCTATGGCTCTGAGGACATCATTTAAAGAGAATCTCTCTAAACAGCTGCAGGTTTTTTCCAGAGAGCAAGGAGGGATCAAGGGATGGAGTTCCCCCTGCCACACACATGTTAATAATTATCATCCTATTTCATGTTAAAAAAATTAGAAAATTAATTTTAAAATTAAATCTTGCCATATACACATAACCACTTTACAGTTTTCTTTTGTGGCTATGCTATAAATTACAGTATTGATCCTCCTAATTTAGTGTTTTAAACATTTTCCCATGTGATTAATTAAATAATATCCAAAAATCTGATTTTTAGGCACTTCCAACACTCATTTGTACAGCATCCACATTGTTTTATACAATTCTCCTGTTGGGCATTTGGGTTGACATGAGTTTTTTATATTTCTCTTCAATTCCATGCCATAGGGAGGCATTGACTCTAAAGGGTGGACTTTGAGACAGGAACTAGCCTAGTGAAAGGAGGGTACTTTCATTAAAGACTTAGGTCTCAACATTTACTATACACATTTCCTTCTTGCTGGTTTGGCCTCCTGGGGGTCAGAAACTGAAGCTGTATCAGTGGAAGCCAAGTGTGTGGGCTGCCAACTTGAGTCACATTAGGAAGTTCCCAAATCTCCTGGGCTGTATCTTTCTTTAGAACCTGACAGATCGAGGCATAGTGCAAATTAAATAGGATGAGCCAAGCCAAATCTCCCCATCTTTCAAATTTCTGACTGTAGGTCTGGAGCAGCAAGGGAACTTTTAACACTGACCTCTGGTAAAAAATGATAACACTCTTGTGTTAATGGACCTGGAAAACCTCCAGTTGCTAGAAACAGTGTAAAGGAGGGGGGGCATATTTTGCGTTCTCAATTTTATTAGTTTGGTTCACTCCACCAGATTTTTATGCTCTGTTCCTCAGGAACCATGGACTGCCTATAAACCTTGAAAATTACACTGAACTTTGGGAATAAATCCAGCCTCTGTTTGCTTAAGAGATTAAAAAAATATAGAAAAAGAGGAGCTTGTCAGAAGACAAGTGTCATTTCAGTGCTTCATGTTCATACTGGCAGTCCTGGGACCATTTCTGCCTTAGCTTATTTATAAGGGAAATAAATAGTCATCTTATGGGGGAGTGACATCTGCCATGTGCCCTCTAAGTCCCACTGCTGAATACTCACTTTCCCGCTAACATGGGCTTTCAGTGAGCAAAGCTCTTTGGAAATCAGCACAGATCCATGCTTATCCTGGAGTTGCCTTTTGACTACTCTATGTCTTGGTTTTTGGCTGTGACCATGTTTTTTGATCACCAGAGAACACCTGCTTTTGGTGTGTTTTCTTTCCCTCCGGCTAACATTATGCCATTTAGTAGGGAAATGAGGTAGTGTGTCATCTCTCTGGCTTCCTTGCAAAGATGGTCATTCTGGGATTACATGGAAAAAAGAAATAATATGAAAAATGTGACCAAAACTGAATTGGTGACATCAATAAGTGATCAGATTGGGTTGTATGTGAGACAGGTGCGAATTGGACATTGGTGTCTAATGGCTATTTCTTCAAGGATGTGTCATAATTTCTTGACACTAAGCCTGGACAAAGCTGAGGTTGTGTTAATTTGGAATGACAGCCTCTCTCCTGCTTGTGCTTGTGCATTGTTGAAGTTGACAAAAGTTGACTAAACCAGGTACCTTCTGCTGAGAATCAGGCATTGTTTTTGACACTGACCTATACTTTTCTACTAATATTAGCTCTTCAATGAGGTCATGCTGCTATCAATTTTTAATATGTAAAAAAAAATCATAAATATCTGACCTTTTAGCTACTGAGGAGGCCTTCATAACCTTGTCATCATCTGCACAGATTTCTGTTGTGCATGTTTTCCTCATATCTTCTTTTATCACCATGCTTTTTCTATTTTTTTAATTAAAAAAACCCTAGGATCAGTTTTCATGTCGGCATTATGTATCATTCCATTGTTTGAAGAGCTACTCTTTTGAGTCAACTACCCCAAGGGATGGAACTTGACATTCTTCCCATCTCTGTTAATATACTTACATTGTTCTCTCTCTAGTGTTACAGCTTCTTTGGAGCCCTGTGGAACCCGTATTCTCAGGATGCACTCTTCCCAGATCACTCCCCCAATGGATACCAGCACAAAAGACCCTCTTCTAAAGATCTAGTCTGTTATGATGCTAAATGGGCCCAGATTTTTAAATCTTCTGCTCTGAAATCAGTGTTGAAAGAAACCATTTGAGTTACTATATATGAGATATAAAGTATCTGTATCTAGCTTGCTATTTATGATTCTAACCCATCCATGGTATTAGAGAAAGAGTAGCTTTGTTTAACAATCCTTGGTACTCACTGAAAATTCCTTCCTTTGCCTCTTGGTTTTGCTTCCATTTTGCCATGGGACGTTGATATTGAAATTAACCTCTGCCAGTTTTGATTCAGCTAGATATCATCAAAGAGTTAAAGAATGGAATTCATAGTTTAGGTCTTCCCACCAGCACTTAGGGAATAGCATTTAAACACAGAGCACTGTGTACTCACAAAACCCTAAGTTAAAAAGGACTAGAGAAATAGGCTATCAGGAATTCAAGTGAGAGCAAGAATGAAAGACTTGAAGTAGGTGGCTTCACAAGAAAATATGGAGCAAGAGAGGAACTGAGGCAAAATTAATAATGGCTTAAAGTGTTGACTCTTTTTGATAATGTTTCTATTTGCTAAACTGAAAAATCTTTAAGAAGCAAAAGACTGACTCTATAACAATAGACTATCAGACCAAATGACAGGCGGTGCGGATAATTTGGGGGCGAGGATCTTCACACAGGCCTCTTGAGTGGCTGAATAAGCTGTCCCTGTTAAGAAGCCTCTTTAAGCTGAGTTTTGATAGTCAATGCCCCTGGGCTCTAAGTCTTTGAAACAAGGCAATTTCTCAGAAAGAGTAATTAGTGCCTTGCTGTAGCACTGCCCCTGGGGCCTGTGCTTTGGGACCACTTTATAACTGAGGCTGCCTTGTCACAGAGTGCTTCAGGTGATTGTCAGAAACAAATCCTCCTTAAGCATCCCTTTTCCTTCTAGCTGATGGTTTTAATCTGTTGAAATCTGGAAACCTGATAAAGGTGAGGTAGCAAATGCACCGTTGAGCAATGGAATCTGTGCCAGAATTTAGTTGGACCTGGGTTAGACCAGAGTGTACACAGCCCAGGCTCCTTACCAGACTCATAAGGATGTGACAGGATACAATGAGATGTCTCAGTACTGAGCTACTGTCATGGGACATGTCTGATCTCAGGTGCCACTGGATAGATATTAATACATTGGGAGCTAGCTGATGGTGGTAAGTGGAAAGTCTGAGTAGGAAATAAACAAAAATTTCAGGCAGGTAGGCAAACTCTATTCTTACCATTTCTAGAAATTTTCCTAATCTGTTCTTGCAGCCTTTTCATACCATCTCTCACTACTCTGTCCTCATTCATTGTACTCCAGTCAATAATGATTTGAGAACAGGCCAAGGTAGTTTCTGCCTCCAGACATTTGGACTTACAGTTCCAGGTGTCCCAGCTTCCTGTGTTCGACTTTTCAAAAAAAAAAAAAAATTTTTTTATTGAAGGATGATTGCTTAGAATTTTGCTGTTTTCTGTCAAACCTTTACATGATTCAGCCATAGGTATACATATATCCCCTCCCTTTTGAAACTCCCTCCCATCTCCCTCCCCATCCCACCCCTGTAGGTTGATACAGCACCCCTGTTTGAGTTTCCTGAGCCATACAGCAAATTCCTGTTGGCTATCTATTTTACACATGGTAATGTAAGTTTCCGCTTACTCTTTCCATACATCTCACCCTCTCCTCCCCTCTCCTCAAGTCCATAAGTCTATTCTCTATGTCTGTTTCTCCATTGTTGCCCTGTAAGTAAATTCTTTAGTACCATTTTTCTAGATTCTGTATATGTGTGTTAGAATATGGTATTTATCTTTCTCTTTCTGACTCACTTCACTCTGTATAATAGGTTCTAGGTTCATATACCTCATTAGAACTGACTCAGATACATTCCTTTTTATGGCTAAGTGTTATTCCATTGTGTATATGTACCACAAGTTCTTCATCCATTCATCTGTTGATGGACATCAAGGTCACTTCCATGTTCTAGCTATTGTAAATCATGCTTCAATGAACAATAGGATATATGTGTCTCTTTCAATTTTGCTTTCCTCAGGGTATATGCCTAGGAATGGGATTGCTGGGTCATATGGTGGTTTTATTCCTACTTTTTTAAGGAATCTCCATACTGTCTTCCATAAGGTATCAATCTACATTCCCACCAACAGTGCAAGAGTGTTCCCTTTTCTTCACACCCTTTCCAGCATTTATTGTTTGTAGACTTTTTGATGAGGGCCATTCTGACCAGTGTGAGGTGATATCTCATTGTCATTTTGATTTGCATTTCTCTAATAATGAGCAGTATTGAGCATCTTTTCATGTGTTTGTTAGCCATCTGTATGTCTTCTTTGGAGAAATGTTTAGGTCTTTTTCCCACTTTTTGATTGGGTTGTTTGTTTTTCTGATATGACTTCTTTTTTTTTCCTGCAGTTTTCATATTTGGTATTATCTCCTAAGATCATGCTCCCCTAATCAGTCTACCTAAATTACCCTATTGGGCTTCCCTGATGGCTCAGATGGTAAAGAATCTGCCTGCAATGTAGGAGACCCAGGTTTGATCCCTGGCTTGGGAAGATACCCTGGAGAAGGGGATGGCAACCCACTCCAGTATTCTTGAGTGAAGAATCCCATTGACAGAGGAGCTAGCAGCTATACAGTCCATGGGGTTTCAAAGAGTTGAACATGACTGAAGTGAATTAGCACCCACACACTGTAGTTATATAAGTTATTTGAAATTATCTTATACACTTGCCTGTGTATTTCTATCTTACTTCTATAATATAAATTCCTTTGAGAACTGGTAGTATTTCTGTTCTGTTTGGCACTGCTTTCTGTGTACCAAGAATAGTACCTGACATATAGTACCTGCTGAGTAAGTATTGCTTGCATGAATAAATGAATAAGAGGATAAACAAGGGAGCGAAAATGGGAATTAAGAGGTGGGTAAAAAGAAAGCCTTGATATATGAGGTCATAATCTAATCACAAAGAATTAAGTAAGAAAACAGCTTACTTAAGTAAATAAATAAAATGTCAACCTGAACTTAGCAGTAAATACTGATTTGATGATAAGCCACTGACATGGTATCCTTAAAGTTTCCTCTAACTAATGGTCACTTTTATGTTTGTAGCCTGGAGTATGGCAGAGTCTGTAGTGGAGGTTAAAGTCATTTCTAGAGGTCTATGGCTTGAGCTGGAATGCTAAGTCAATATTATGAACAAAATCTAAAACAAGAATGGAAAATCCTGGGCTAGCATTAGTATTGCCACAGCCCTCTCTGCACCCATGGCAGACATCACTAATAGGTCACAGAATCTGTGACTGCTAATCCAGCAACCACCAACCACTAGAATGTAAACTCCATTGGGACAGAACTTTCATTTGCTTTGTTCACTGTTTTCTTCCTTACATCTAGAACAGTGTCTTTAACCTGTAGGTATGCAATAAATATTTGTTGAATTAAATATTTGATGAGTGACTCAATTGGATTTGGCAAGTGAGATATATTTTATTTGTCATCCCTGACTTAAAGCAAAAAGATAGGGAATTAAAATTAGATTCAGAAAACTGTTGTCACCAAAGAGTAAAAAATAATCTGATGATCCTAAGAAGTGTTTCCATGCTGAGAACAGGCAACTGTATTGCCACCACCCTGAAGTACAAAGTCCAGGGAGACACAGGAGATGCAGGTTCAATCCTTGGGTCAGGCAGATCCTCTGGAGGAGGAAATGGCAACTCACTGCAGTATTCTTGCCTGGAGAATCCCGTGGACAGAGGAGCCTGGTGGGTTACAGTCCATAGGGTCACAAAGAGTCAAACGTTATTGAGTGCACATGCATGTTCCTTCATTTAGTCATGTATTTGAGGCAATGCAGCTAAGGTCAAGAATACATTCTCTCTGCACGAAATTATACTACTTAGCAAAAAATGCTGTAGCTACATAGCAAATAATTGTCATATGCTGTAAGGTTATCAATTTTTTTTTTTTTTACTGCCTACTAGGGACCTATAGTATCCTCCATGATGAGATTTTTGAGCCTGAATTTTTGAAGAGGAAGTTTTCTCCAGCAGTTACTTCTCAAAGAGTGACTGTTAAGTAAAGAGATTTCTCTAGCAGTAATTTTATGTGTCAATATTACTGTTTAACCATCAAAGAGACTATAGCTTGGACTGTGCTTGAGTATTGACTGGGTAAACTCTGCCTGCCAATGCAGGAGATACAGAAAATGCGGATTCGATCCCTGAGTCAGGGAAATCCCCTGGAGAAGGGAATGGCAACCCACTCCAGTCTTATTGGCTGGAGAATCCCATGGAGAGAGGAGCCTGGTGAGTTACAGTCCATGGAGTCTCAAAAATTCAGACACTACTGAGTGACTAACACTTTCACTTTCATACAAACTATATTTTTTTGAGAACTACTATGTATCAGCCCTGTGCTAAGGATAAAATAAAGCTAAGTCCTTTTTATGGAGACTACTTATTAATAAGATAGATAATTAACAAATCAAAGCATAAATATATAATCTCAGATAATAACAAATTATTTGTTTCTGTAGAGTAGTAAAGTCAGAAACTTGAATAGAATAGATTCAAGAAGAAATGAGATGTTAGGAAATAAAATAGCAATGTAAGATGATTTTTAAAACTGGATTTTGTTTTACACAGATGCCAAACAGAATTGGTTAAAGGTATAGGAGTATTGAGGTCAAAGATTTTGTTAAGGAATGAGGGTTTCAGAGCTGATGGCAGCAATCCACAGGATGGAGAAACTTTGCAAAATTGAGAGGAAGTTAATTGTAGGAAAAATGTCCTGGAGGAGTCATAAGTGGGTGGGATGTAGTAAACAGATGCCCCTCCACCAGCACAGAGCTTTTCTTTTGAGGAAGGTCAAGGCCAGTCTATGCAGGAGTGCTAAGCTGTCCAGGAAGAGGTCACATGTGCTTCTTCTTGTTCCCATGTGTGTCTTTATGCAAGCCTATTTTCAGCCCCATTGGGGAAACTGAAGCACTTCAGTCATTGGCTCATGAGTTAGCCCTGAGATCACAAGAAAAAGGGGGTAGAACTCTTGTCCTTCAGGACATCTCATTCTAGTAGGTTCCTGGGAAAATGCATACCTCTCCTCGTATTAAGAAGAGGTTTCTCTCAAAGAGTGACTTGATCATTTAGTGATTTAGTTGAGTCATTTTAAATCTGGATTTTTATTAACCTTATTTTTATTCACACTGATTCTTGAGGATGTTGCCCTGAATTCACAAATTCCAATTAAGTATGCTAGGCTAATAACTTCACCATGAAAATATCTCAAACTATTCAAGTTCTGAATAAAGTATTCTGCTTTTGACACTACCCACAAACCTCCTAGGATTTGAAAAACTTGAAGTATGCAGAGGGAAATCAGACTAAATGCTCACGTATATTTTATTGGAAACATTTCTTTAAAAACATGAAGACAAGGGGAAAAAAACGACCAAATTCAATTTTTGAGCCTGGCACTACAACTTCTCTACAAGTCACTCTATTCTAAACAAGAAAAATAAAATCAGCTTTGTTCCTGAACATATGCTTTTGACATTTTTTTTTTCCTTGAAGGCTGTGAATTATTAATAAACTAATTTCTCTTTATAGTTCAATCTTTGGAGATTTAAAGTGTTCTCTGAAATGCACAGGGAAAAGATAGAGCTTGAGTTCCAATCAGCTCCAATCCTCTCCGGAGAGGCTGGCCTTGAGGTATCTCTGAGTCTTTGATATCAATCTTTGATTCAGCTGGGAATTTCTGATCATTTCTAGAACTAGTCTGTTAATACTCCTTAATGCCCTGTTTAAGTTGGGCCATTTCTGCTAGCTGACTTTATGCTTTCACTTTGCTCCTGAGATATTTTATGTTTGTGTCTGTAGCATATGTATGTACATCTCTCTCTTTCTCTGGATATACCTGATGGATTATTTTTTGGCAAGTTGTATTAGAAGGCAGGACTTTTGATAACAAAGAATGTCCAGAAAATCGGCAGCTCTTGTAATAAACTGTGCTGGATCTAAGTTCTACTAACATTGCCTCCTCCCTTCTTCAGTGGAGTTTACCGAAGAGAGCTTTTGGCTCTGTGGAGGAAATAAATTTGCAAAACCCCAAGCTGTGCGACAGTAGAATGAATGAGAGTTCGGTTAAATTTGTTCTGCCCGATGTCCGAATCCCTGAGCGGGAAGAGAGAGCTTCCAAGACAATGCAATTTACAAAAAGGGAAGTTTATTACTGACTCGAGTCAGGGCTTTCTGCTGCAACCAACACAGTGGCACAAGGTCAGAAAAGACTTGAACAGAGGCTGTTATCCAAATTTATAAGGTATGCATAAGCGGTTAGTAGCTGGCTTAAGTGGGTTGGTTACATGTTTGCAAAGCAATTTTATTGGTACAAACTTTCACGGGCTTTTTTCAAACCTGGGCGTTCGCGGGCTTTTCAGCTCTCCCTTTGTTTCTTACTGGGCGCATATTGGCTGGCTCCAGGTTACCTGATGGGGGTAGGGAATCTTATCATTTCGGGGGAAGCCAAAACTTAGGTCCAGGCCGCCTGTCATGGTATTAACCCTGGCAGCCTCACAAAATTCCTTCCCTCTACCTTGTACCATTAAGCATGTTAAAAAGGAGCACCCGGCTGAACAATAGTCAGAGGTGAAGAGAGAGGATTCCATCACCTGGGAGTTCATACAATTTAGCTGAATGTCTGAAGTCACTTCATACATTATAATTCTGTTGCCTCCTGTGGTATCAATATATGAAAATTATTATTCCTGTTTTTTTGTTTTGTTTTTTCAGGGGATGGGGGATCAGAGGGAGAAACTGAGACCCTGAATTTAGTTGCCTTGCATGATACCCTGCATACCGTATTCAGGGACTGAACATGAGTTCCCATCTCTGTGATGGGTCTTAGGGGGACTCAGATTCTGGATGAGGTCCTCTGCCTCTCAGGTCTATTTATTGATCCAAAAGTGGGGTGGGGGAAATCTAGCAAACACAGACCAATCTGTATGTACCAGTTCCTGGTCTCTCTCACCTGAGGGAACTGGCTTCAACACTGGTCTCACCTGCCTTTATTTTCCCACTGCTGCCTCCTCTCATAACCTGCTGCATTATCAGGGTACAGTGATCAAGCAAGAGAGTCACCAAGTGACCATGTTGACAAGGCTGCTTAGCAGGAGCGCAGAAGGATTGAGATTCCACACCAATAACAAGATCTTTCCCAACATCGCTAGCTCATGCAGACAGCAGACTTGCTTCTCTCCCAAGGAGGCCAGGATCAGAACCTGAGCCACAGAAAGGAAGGGGGTGGGGAGAAGGGAAGGCAGAAGAAAAAAAGAAAGCTTTTCCTTTTTTATTTCTAAAGCCAGTTCTATTCTGGGACTTTATTTACTTTTTTGTTCAGCTCCAGGGGTTAAAGGGCTCACAGTAATGGAAACTGGAGGTCACCGATTTATTGCTCTTCCTCTGGACTCTCTTCTGGGCCAGTTTGCTTGGTGGTGAGTACCAGCATCCTCAGCCTTTCTCACCCAGGACCTCAGCCTCATCCAGGCTGAGGACTCCCTCACTCTAGGACCTGGGAAAACTCGGCTCTGCTGTGGCCAGTGATGGGCTCCACCAATCAGAATCTCAAGTGACTGTCCATAAAAGACAGCATCTCCTAAACCAACAGCTAGAAACTCAGACAGGAGTGGATAGGACAGTCTTAAGGCACAATTTTTCTATTCTGGGAAATCTGAATTTTTTTATCTTAAAGCCTCATAATGATTGGATGAGACCCATCTGAATTATGGAGGCTAGTCTTTAAAGGTTAACCTCGTCTACGAAATACCTTCACAGCACCACCTCAGTTAATGCTTGGTGATGTCACTGGGCTATAAAGTGTAGCAAAGCGGACACACAAAATTAAGCATCACATGTACCAAGTCCTCTCGTATCTATCTACTCTCTCTCAGATCCATCCATTTCTCTCCGTGACTCCACATACCACCCTAATCTAAATGCCATCATCTTCCCTGAACTGAGGCAATTGCTTCCTAAATTATCTCCCTGCTTAAACTTTCCCCAAACCATTCTTCACCCTGTAGCCAGAACGATATTTTAAAAATATGTACCAGATTCTGTGTTCCTCTGTTTGAAATCACTCAATCACACTTGCCTGGGTCTAAGATCAGTCACAGCTCCTAATACCACCTAGAAAGTTCTGCTAGGCCTGGCCCCTGCCCACTTCTGCTGCATTCTTCATGCTTCCTGCATTCCAGCCAGACTAGCCTTTCAGTATCTTGCATTTTTCCTATTTCCTTCTTCCACAGGGTCTTTGCAAGGGGTCTTCCTTTTGCCTTACATCTTGTTCTCTCTCCATGGGCCTGGGTAACTCCTACTTACGGCCATTGTAGTCAACCTTATTCCCCTTATCCACCAGCCTGACCAGATCATATCCTCTAAATATATATTATCCCACCTCTCCTTTGGAGGACATATGGCATGGGAAGTTAATCTTTGTGTGGGTATGTGATTGGTGTCTATGTCTCCCAGACATTGCCTTGTAAAGACGGCAGCAATGACTGACTTGTCCCCCACCACCTATCTGGTTTTCAGTATGGCGCTGAGACATGGGGGTGCTCAGTAAATATTAAGGATTGAATATACGGGTGAATTGTCTGAGTTAGGATGGAGGTCAGGAGAAGGATGCTTGTTACATCCTGCCCCTTCTCTCTAACCTTTCCCATTCTTCCCCCACACCTTGAACAAAACCACAGCTTCTTCTGATTACAACTTTATATCACAATTGAGCACTAAGACTAGGAGTCTTAAAAAAGCAGGAAATCAACAGTGTTGACTGCTCCAGTCAGCTTGTTTGGCACCCACACACACATATCTAGTGTCTTTAGTTCAGCATTCCAGTCTTACCAGTTTGAAGACATCCCCATTATTTTAAAATTTGGAGATTTCATCTAAAAATATAAATTTATGGCTTCTCATTGAAAAGGAAAGGAAAAAAAAACATCTGTCTACCCTTGGCCTGCCATCCCATATGGCAAAAGTCAACTTTAGTTGAGCAGCAACTGTCCATATAAGACAGGACAGGTGGTGTCCTCAGGTCAGTACATTCCCATAGGCCTCCCTCATTCAGATCACCTGCCCTGTATATACTGGCGTTTGAGTTCTCTGCCGTAACTGACAGTAAACTTACCATTTCCTCACTTTCTTCTCCATGTCTCTTCAGTAAACTCTAAGGAATGTGTCCTAGGGGAGAAACGCAGTTGTATAAAAGCTGTTAAAGAGCAATCTGATAACGTGTCTGTTGGTGCTCTCTTCTTGGGTCCTGCTGACCACAGCAGTGGCAGCAGTCTGCCCTTCACTTAACCTTTTTGATTTGGGTGGGCCAAGGACGAAGTGAAGCCCTGAATTAGCAGCCAATTTCTCTACAAAAACTGAAATGATTGTATCCATACATCCGTTGCTTTTCTCTATAGGATGGGAGTGAAAATATTTAGCATAACTGTCAGCCAAAATGGCACAATATGAAGGCCACGCATACGAATTTTTTTATGGCCTGACTTCTCCCGGGAACTTAAGTAAATTCCCTGAGCTTGTGACCTTCCATTGGACACAATACAAAGGGTCGTTATTTGCTTGATTCTCATGCTTAAAGGGGAAAAAAAAAAAGAAAGGAAGTCCAGATGAAAGTTAAAAATAGGGCATGTGAATTTAATGCGACTTTCTCTGGGATCATAAGTCTGCTGAAGGGAAGTAAAGAGGGAAGAAAAAAATAGACATTATATTAACTGAGCTTCCTGGAAGAATGCTATTTGCTCACAAATGTTTATTCAAAGGACTCCTTAGACTAATTCCTCATTAACAAAAGTGTCCTGGAATGTAGGTGGAATCCATCAGAACATCTTTGAAGGAAACTTGAGAGCTAACTCAGAAAAATCTCAGGCTTACAGACATTTTTTTTCTGCTCTGTCAATCTTTTAAAATTACTCTTCACCCTTGTTATTAAGTATTCTTTCACCATATCTAGAACTTGTACACATAAAACCCACCTTCTTGCAAGTTGAAATTTTGCTTTGGGTCACATGGCTGAGTTAAGAAAAAATAACCAAATTCCAGGGGTCCACAGTAAAAAGGGCCTCATCTACTTTGCAAATATGATTCACTATAGTAAACAAAGGTTATTTTCTGCAATTCGCTCTGAGGGAATGACTGAATCTAAACTTCAGCCTTGCTTCTGAAGCATAATTCCAATCAGGGAATTATGTCACAGGTGGAGACATGTCCCTGGGAAAGAAAGCATCTGCTTTCATACAGATGTCATCAGTAATAAAGAAAGATGGGGAAGCAGTGTGATCTGGGAATTGGATCGTGTTCATATCAGATCTGCTTTTCAGTTGTAAAAACAGTAAGTTATGCTCGATTATTCTTGTACACGCTGTGGAAAACTTTTCTTAGCTTTACCAGGGTCCAGAGAGAGACACGAGACCCTGGCAAAGACTTTAGAAAAATGATTATTTCTGAATTCTGCCACAAACTCTATCCTGGTTCAGAAGCAAGAAGCTTGGGGGAAAATAAGTTTAAGCTCATAAAAACACTCAAAGGGCATACTGGTCATCAAACAGCTCTGAGCAAACTGCATTTGCAAATAAATCTGAAAACATGTGGATTCAATTTTCCTTGAAATGCCCAGAGGTTAAAAAATTAAGGGGGGAATGTTTGGCAGAAAGAACCTGGGGTTTGGCTGTGTGCACAAGTTTCTGAAAAATAAATTGATCGTTTTGCCAGAGAGAATATATTACCTGGTCCCCCTTCTCAATCACATCTCGAGCTTAATTGTCAGTGGTCCCGTTTCTCATTGTGGCTGCAAAGTGGACAGGAGGGTTTGAGTTCATTTGAAAGAAAGCAAGTTTTATTTCTTCCCAGGGTGGCCTTCTGCACAGCCAACCCAGAATCTCAGCACCGTCATGGGTTTCAGCCCAGTGACATAGTGGCGAGAAAACCATCTGCTCGCAAAATCGTTCCTCCTTTGCCTCTTGCCTCCCATCTGCCTCCACTCATCAAGTTTTACCCCACTTTTTTCCTTCCGCCAACCCCCCAAATAATACCTTTTTTATGACCGAATAAACACAGGCAAATGTGGAACTGCTTTAGAGCAAATCCAAACTGTTTTAAAAGATCATGAAAATAGAGTGGGTGGGGGAAAAACTCCATCTGTGAAAAAGCAGTGATTAGCCTTAAAACAATGTGAGGCCAACAGCGCAGAGTCCCATTATGAGATGATGTGTGGTGCCTGTAAGTGGCTGTTCCTGGTCTCTGAGGTAGCAAAGTTGTCACATGATTCTGTTGTTGCCATGGCAATAATCTGTAATTGTGCAGAAAATCCACAGAACTCATGAGCAACTCCTTAGTGGATTGGGCTGAAAGAAAATCAAACCCATGAAAGCCCTTGAATTGATGTGGTTATGAGAGTGCATTGGCCAAGCTGGTCCAGGTGAAGCTGACCTGATTTTGTGGATTTCCTTCCCCCAGCCCCTGTCTAGCTTTGGTGAACTCCCTCTTTATGTATGTTTTCCACACTTTTATGTCCATAACTGGTGAGAGGTATAAATCCTAGTCAGCTAGGGCAATGCTTCAGCTCCTCAGAATTCTGAACATGCAGTTTGGAATCTACAGGATGGGGGTTATGGCTTCTTTGGCTGCTTAACCTTTAAACATGCTAGACTAGTACTGAGGACTAAGGCCTGATTTGTACACTTAGGTGAAAAAGATTAGAGTGTCCATTGGTGGGGGCTGGGGGGGGTGCGGGGAGAGAGACCTATTTCTGCCCCGACAAAGGCCCCGAGGACACACTGGGTAGGAGATAGGCAGCGAGGGTGTGTTGTTCCTGGGGTAACTCGGCAACAAAGTACACACACATGGGCAACACACCCATCTTAAGGCTGCCAAGACCTGCCTTCTTTAAGGCAAGCTAATACAAACCATGCCCCCAGCACGGCCGGGGAACAGAGGGTAGGTAGCATTTCTCTCTCCTGCACTAGATGCTGTGTGACGTTTATGCATGTATCAGCCGTCAATCCCAAGCGGTTGAGGGCGTGAGTGAGTGTGGGGCCCCCTGACAGAAAATTTGAGCAGGAAGAGGAGCCAGACAAATCACTCTCAAGTTCCAAACTTCAGCGAGAATCCCATGGGAATGCAGCTTCCAAGTGGATCCCATGAGAACATCTGGGATGAAGACGCTCACGCCAGACTCAAACCCAGACTCATTAGTAATAATGCTTCAGTTTTTTTCTCATCTATTTATTTATCCTCTCATCTACCGCAAGTATGATTTGCTTTTCTTCTGCCCATTTTCCTACTGGGAGCAGGAAAAGGAAGGAAGAGAATGAACACCAAGCTATAAATTTGGGTACTTTCTCTTGGATACCTTCTCACTTGAGGTTAATTAATTACAGACAATTACTGACAGACTTTGCTTAATTTAGGCAGAAAGGAATGCAACGTAGGAGAGTGAAGGGCTTGTGGATTTGGAGAAAGTATTGAGAATCAGGGTAGGAATCAGATAAGAATCTGACAGCTTAGGGATCTCTGTAGCAAGAACAAAAAATGAACAGTTTGATCCCAGTTCATTACTAGAATATTTAGATTCAACTATTTTCTTTCTTGTCATTTTTCTCAAGATTCAAAGTGTTGGGGGGGAAAGTCCAAATGGCTTAATTTGGATCATGAACCCAGTTTTCTATTCGGAAGATGAATGTCAGAGGGAAAGGAGGGAGATGGTAGAGACTCCTTAACTTAGCATCTCATCAAGATTCATGGAGTGAGAGAGAATTTCTCAAAAGAAAAATTAAAGTGCATGTATGGAAGGAAGGAGATCAGATATGATGATGATCATGGCTTTGGCTTGGGGAACGGGAGAGTCCAACAGCAAATGTCCAGCAGTAGGACTTGAAGGGAAAGTTGAACAGTGGAAGTGCCTATCAATCAACTTACATTAGTAAGTCTGAGCTTAGACTTGCTGGGGAAAATTGCAACAGAAAGGCAGGTAGATGGAGAGGGAGGGGGAGTCTGGAAAATAGTTTTGTATGGCGTCCTCTTTCTGAAAGAGTCTAGAGGGAAGATAGCTACTTGATTTGATACCAGCCATGCTAATGGGGCAGACTTCCAGCTAGTCGAAGCTCCTAATGTCCACGTCTCAGCATGTCTGATTACAGGTTGAAGTTGACCGATCAGCAAACTACTCAATTATAAGCCCATCTTCTCCCTGTGGTGCCACTAATTAAAACAAGAAGCATGGTGCAGCTCACACACTCTGTGGAGCTCTTACCTTCCCAAAACTGAATGAGTCACAACCATTAGCCATTGTCTGTGAAATGCAACTTCCTCTTTCTTTTTTTCCCAACCCCATTTCTGTTTGGTGTGAATTCATCTCTGAAAAGCCTTCCCTCAGGATTATTGATCCCCTTCATACCCTTTGCTGGGAGAGAGGAACACATGTGGCGGGAGCTTTGAAATGCAACCTCAAAATGCAGCTATGTGGAAATCTCAGTGTTCTGGAATGTTCTGACCTTTTGTCCTGCCAAGCACCACTTTTTTTTTTTTTTTTTTTAATGAAATCACGTCATAAAGGCTATTCCTACAGTGAACTTAATTTTTAAGAAGAGGGAGAAAAAAGATATGGCTCAGCACCCATCCGTTTGCAGGAGAGCTGTTCTCAGACACCTGGAACAAACTGAAGCCTTTCTTTTCTTTTGCTGTCTCGATAAGCATAATGGGCCACTTTGGTAATTTCAGCTGTAAATGCATTTCTTTGTAGCAGGACAGGGCTTTCACGTGCAAGAGTGGAGAGAGAAAAGATGCTGAGAAGCACTGTGGTGACAGGCTAGCAGAGCAGGGGCTTGCTACACACCATCCTGTATGTCCCAGGTTCTTCTTGAAGGCCAAGTCCTTGGCTTTTCAACCAGAGAGAGAAACTTTTGTAAACTCCTCAAGGTCCAGTTAAATTCTTCATTAGTATTAAAATCGATATCCCTGGAAATAAGATGACACTCCAGCATCCTTCCAGAAAGACTGCCAGTTAGCCTCTAGCAGCAGTTCCTGCCTGCAATCCTCTTAATGTCTCTTCTCCCTTGAAAAGATGCAACTTGAGATGTTCTTGCCTTTTCATACAAATTTTTCCATTCAGCATTGGATGACTCCATTGTTTTTTTTCCCACAAAGAAACACAGTAAGTTCTTCTATCACAATAATTTCTTATCAGTACATCTGGGGACATCTACACGTTTCTAAGAAAATCACTTGGCACCTAGTTGTAGAGGGGTAGACCAAACTCAGAGTCATTGCACAAACTGTGAGGCTAGAGGTGACAAAATGTTTGGTGACACAATGGGTAAGTGGGTAAAAGCAAAGAAGACTTTGCTTTCAATTCTGAAATTGCTAATTTGTCATTTTGGGTCTCAGGTTCTGTAAAATGAAAAGAGCAATAATGCCTACCTCAAATGGTTATTAGGAGGGTTCAATGAAATAACGCACATAAGCACTGGGCTTATTATTTGTTGTATCAGTTCAGTTCAGTCGCTCAGTCGTGTCCGACTCTTTGTGGCCCCATGAACAGCAGCACACCAGGCCTCCCTGTTCATCACCAACTGCCGGAGTCCACCCAAACCCATGTCCATTGAGTCAGTGATGCCATCCAACCATCTCATCCTCTGTCGTCCCCTTCTCCTCCTGCCCTCTCAGTCTTTCCCAGCATCAGGGTCTTTTCCAGTGAGTCAGCTCTTCGCATCAGGTGGCCAAAGTATCGGAGTTTCAGCTTCAGCATCAGTCCTTCCAATGAATATTCAAGACTGACCTCCTTTAGTATGGACTGGTTGGATCTCCTTGCAGTCCAAGCCCTCAAGAGTCTTCTCCAACAACACAGTTCAAAAGCTTCAATTCTTCAGCACTCAGCTTTCTCTATAGTCCAACTCTCACATCCCATACTCAATAAATGGGAAGAGTCACTAACAGCATCTTCAGATCTCCTGAGCGTGAGGCCAGTCAAAATGAATGAGGAAGGAGAAATGTCTGGGGCTCTGGAAGCCATATGATACACTCACAGGGCACCAGAAATCTTACCCACATCTCTTTGCCACTTTGTTCCCACCACTTATGTGTTTGATATGGTCATGTCTTCAGTTCTGCGGTTCCTACCTTGGGCAGGCTGTCCACAATAGGATGTGGGGACCTGCAGGTGACTCATAAAGTCTCGTTTATCAAAGCTCTTTATTTTGTAGGGCTGCATTATACCAGTTGAATGACAAAAATGGAGCAAATAAACTGATGACTCAGTGGTAAAGAATCCACCTGGAATGCAGGAGATTTGAGTTCAGTCTGGGGGTCAGGAAGATCCCCTGCAGAATTAAATGGCTACCCGGTCCAGTATGCTTGTGTGGAGAATTCCATGGACAGAGGAGCCTGGTGGACTACAGCCCATGGGATTGCAAAAGAGTTGGACATGACTTAGCAACTTAACACACAAACACATACAGGCTAAAGCAGTGCGTGTTACACACGCACACACAAACACAGGTTCTTCTAGCTGGTGACTTTCCACTTATTATTCCTTGATGGAACACTTTGGAAGCGGAGATCATTTGTATATTCCACATGTTATAGATTGATTTAGGTTGAGATGACAAACTGACATTAGCCAAATCTCAAGTCAGTTCAGAGATGGAGAGATGGGATCCAGCAGTAGGGATTTTTTTTTCCCCCTAAGCCAGGACCTTCCTGACAGTCCACAGTTTACACAGGGAGCAGCAGCTAGGTTCATGAGGATTTTCAAAGGCAGGACAGAGTGACATGACGGAAACGGTGGGTGGGGAGCAGGAAATAGCATGGCTCGCTCTTATACAGGCTCAGGTTGCTCACTGTCATATACAATAAATCTGCTGAAAATGTTAAGGCAATTAAATAAAATAAAGAGAATACAAATGTGGAAAAAAGTTATTGTAATTGGATATTCCAGAACTCGAGACCCAGGCATAATGTTTTTATAATAGTGTATATAATAGAGTGTTCTATTCAATAACATAACGATTAAGTAATTGAACAACATTATTTCAAAATATTTTCTGGGTTGGATCTTATGTCCCAGCATCTCAAACACACATAGTTCTAGTTATGAGAATCTGCAGTATTAGGACAGTGAGCTCCAGCCCACAGAACATCTGGTTTCAACCAATGTTCCCAGTCTCTTGTCCTTATAAGCAGCAAATCTGGAGGACCAGGTTTGCACGTTTGGGTCATTTGACTCACAGGAGGCACAGATACTTTTGGCACTTCTTATGGCTGGTAGCCAGAGGTACCTGACTTCAATACCTAAGAGTAAAAATAGTTCTGTGCTTTTCGTTTAGCCACCTATGTGTCTTGTAAGTCCCTGGTGCCTACGCAATACTCTGTGATGGGTCAGGATTCAGTCACTGACAAAAAAGTACTCATTGAGAACCAACCATGAGGCAAGTTCCCTGCCTTCACAAATTTAAGATTCAGCAGAGGAGACAGATATTAAGCAAATCGATGCTTAAAAGGTTATCTGATTTCAGTTGTGAAGAATGAATCAGATCAGAATGATGGGGTGTCATAAGTGGGGATGCTTATCTGGTCTAGAGGACAGCAAGGCTTATCCTTATAAACGAGTAAAGCAACATTGAAGCCAATGGCTGACTTAGTCAACAGAAAAGGCAAAAGGTGAGAGCAGAGAAGGCATTTCACAGAGAGACCAGTGTGTGCGAATACCCACAGGCCGTAGGGGTGGGACGTGTTGAGGAGCCTGGAGAAGGCAAGTCAGTATGGCAGGAGTGTGGGGAGCTACACGGAGCAGACAGGAGATAAGTGAGGGAGAGCCCCTGCTGCGGACAAAGCTAGATCTTGTTCTCAAAGACGCCGTCTAATAGAGAAACAACTGCCTCTCAAAAGTATATTTTGTTCATTAGCTTCTCAAAACAAAACAAAAAATAGATATCTAATAAACACTTGCTCCTTCCAGTTTGTTCCCACTAAGGGCAAAAGAAAAAAAAAAAAAGAAACGCAATTCAAAGTCTTTCCCATTCATGGTGGGTTGGTAGAAAGCTCAATGCATTTCTGTTACCAGTGTTTCCCAAGTGTGGGTTATTTGTGACAGAAGGGCCTAGTCAAAGTTCACCAAAGAATCAGAATATGTGTATATATAAAATGAGGAATTGACTCATGTCACCCTGGGGACTGAGAAGTCCTAAGATCTGCAGTTGGAAAGGTGGAGATGCAGGAGGGCCAATGTGTGGTTCCAGTCCCTGCCTGAAGGCCTGATAACCAGAAGATCCCATGGTGTAAGTTCCAGTCTGAAAGCTGACAGGCTCAAAACCCAGGAAGAGTCAATATTTTAGTTTGAGTACAAAGGCTAGAAAAGACCAATGTTTCAGCTCAAATACATTTTTCTTTTTTTCTTTTTCTTTATTTTAAGTTGAAGTATAATTGCTTTACAGTATTGTGTTGGTTTCTATGAAACATCAACATGCATCAATTGTAGGTTTACCTATGTACCCTCCCGCTTGAACATCCCTTCCACCTCCCTCCCCATCCCGTCTCTCTAGGTTGTTATTGCGCCCTGGTTTAGTCCCCTGAGTCACGCAGAAAATTCCCATCGACTATCTATTTTGCATATGGTAATGTATGTTTCCATGTTACTCTCTCCATACACCTCACCTTTTCCTTCCCCTCTCTGCCAGCTATGTCCGTAAGTCTGTTCTCTATGTGTCTCCATTACTGCTCTGCAGATAGGTTCATCAGTACCTTCTTTCTAAACTCCATATATATATGCATTAGTGTATGACTTTCTTTTTCTCTTTCTGACTTACTTCACTCTGTATAATAGGCACCAGGTTCATCCATCTCACTAGGACTGACTCAAATGCATACCTTTTTATGGCAGAGTAATATTCCATCATACCACAGCTTCTTTATCCATTCATCTGTCAATGGACATCTAGGTTGCTTCCATATCCTAACTATTGTAAATAGAGCTGCAATGAACATAGGGGTACATGTGTCCTTTTCAATTTTGTTTTCCTTAGTGTATATGCCTAGTAGTGGTATTGTTGGGTCATATGGTGGCTTTATTTCTAGTTTTTTAAGGAATCTCCATACTGTTCTCCAAAGTGGCTATTTTATTCCCACCAACAATGCAAGAGGATAATAAGGTCATTTTTCTTAGAGACCAACATTCTTATAGAAAAAGTCTCAGAGATGCTTTATCTGGAGCAGGACTTGGCCCAAGTGGACCTTGAGACTAAGCTGACCAGACAGGAGTGGACCTTGTCATGCGGCAGGGCAGGACAGGATTGGTATCACACAGTCTGGGCTGGATGGTATGGTAGGTGACTACTCATAAAGACCTAACAGAGCCTGACAGTAGCCACAGAAAGACTGCTATCATTATTCAACCAGTATTCAATAGACAGAAGCTGTCACGGTTGTTGATGCTAGTGTTATCATTTTA
The DNA here is from genome assembly GCF_023699985.2 of Odocoileus virginianus. NCBI lineage: Eukaryota > Metazoa > Chordata > Mammalia > Artiodactyla > Cervidae > Odocoileus > Odocoileus virginianus. Next base: position 65,716,471 of record NC_069676.1, read on the forward strand.
AATATAGGTGCCAGCTTGTAACTGGCATTAGCAGAGTCAAGCTGTTGACAGCATGGACTGGGAATCAAGGACACCATGCCTGTCCAGAGAGGACCTGTGAGAGCCAACTAAGATCTAGATTCCAGAGGAAATGGCCTGTTAGGCTATTGCTCAGCCAGAGCCTGAGGCACTAGGTGAATGAAGAGAAAGATCCAGTGTTGGAATCTGTAGGCAGTTGGCTGCTGAGAATGAAGTGGGAGTTCTAGACTCTTTGAAGCAAAAGGTCATTGCAGAGGAGTCTGACCAGGTATTAGTTTCCATAAACACAATGTAACTAGTGACTCAGTTCAGTTCAGTCGCTCAGTCCTGTCTGACTCTTTGCAACCCCATGAACTGTAGCACTCCAGGCCTCCCTGTCCATCACCAACTCCTGGAGCTTGCTCAGATTCATGTCTATTGAGTCAGTGATTCCATCCAACCATCTCATCTCTGTTGTCCTCTTCTCTTCCCACCTTCAGTCTTTCCCAGCATCAGGATATTTTCCAGTGAGTTAGTTCTTCACATCAAGTGGCCAAAGTATTGGAGTTTCAGCTTCAGCATCAGTCCTTCCAATGAATATTCAGGACTGATCTCCTTTAGGATGGACTGGTTGGATCTCCTTGCAGTTCAAGGGACTCTCAAGGGTCTTCTCCAACACCACAGTTCAAAAGCACCAATTCTTCAGCACTCAGCTTTCTTTATAGTTCAACTCTCACATCCACACGTGACTACTGAAAAAATATTTGACTAGATGGACCTTTGTTGGTAAAGTAATGTCTCTGCTTTTTAATATGCTATCTAGGTTGGTCATAGCTTTTCTTCCAAGGAGCAAGTGTCTTTTAATTTCATGGCTGCAGTCACCATCTGCAGTGATTTTGGAGCCCAAGAAATTAAAGTCTGTCACTGTTTCCACTGTTTCCCCATCTATTTGCCATGAAGTGATGGGACCAGATGCCATGATCTTAGTTTTTTTAATGTTGAGTTTTAAGCCAGCTTTTTCACTTTCTTCTTTCACTTTCATCAAGAGGTTCTTTAGTTCCTCTTCACTTTCTGCCATAAGAGTGGTATCATCTGCATATCTGAGGTTGTTGATATTTCTCCTGGAAATCTTGATTCCAGCTTCTGCTTCATCCAGACTGGCATTTCTCATGATGTACTCTGCATATAAGTTAAATAATTAGGGTGACAATATACAGAATTGGCATACTCCTTTCCCAATTTGGAACCAGTCCATTGTTCTATGTACAGTTCTAATGGTTCCTTCTTGACCTGCATACAGATTTCTTAGGAGACAGGTAACATGGTCTGGTATTCCCACCTCTTGAAGAATCTTCCACAGTTTGTTGTGATCCACACAGTCAAAGACTTTGGCGTAATCAATAAAGCAGAAATAGATGTTTTTCTGGAATTCTCTTGCTTTTTCGACGATCCAGAGGGTGTTGGCAATTTGATCTCTGGTTCCTCTGCCTTTTCTAAAGCCAGCTTGCACATCTGGAAGTTCACATTTCATGTACTGTTGAAGCCTGGCTTGGAGAATTTTGAGCATTACTTTGCTAACATGTGAGAAGAGTGCAATTGTGTGGTAGTTTGAACATTTTTTGCCATTACCTTTCTTTGGGATTGGAATGAAAACTGACCTTTTCTAGTCCTGTGGCCACTGCTGAGTTTTACAAATTTGCTGGCATATTGAATGCAACACTTTTACAGCATCATTTTTTAGAATTCCATCTGTGCAGGAGCCACAGGAGACACAATTTCAGTTCCTGGGTTGGGAAGATCCCCTGGAGGAGGGCACAGAAATCCACTCCAGTATTCTTGCCTGGAGAATTCCACGGACAGAGGAGCCTGGCCGGCAACAGTCCATAGGGTTGCAAAGTGTCAGACACAACTAAAATGACTTAGCACGCACGTATGCACACAGAGTTCTCAAAGTGCAACTCCAGGACCAGCAGCGGCTGTATTATCTGGGAACTGGTTAAAGAAGCTGATTCTCTGGCCCCATCTCCTGCCTATGGTACAGAAACTTTGAAGTTGGGGCTCAACAATCCATGTTTTAATAAACCTTCCTGATGATTCTGGTAGCTGCAAGAATTTGAGAACCACTGGTCCAAAGGATGGCGTGAGCTGAAGTGTGCACAGCTAAGGGACACCAGGGCTGCTTCCTTGTCAGGGCCATGCACGTGCCAGGACACCAGTCAGGACACAGTCCAGCTTCTGTTCTGATTTCTCTTCCCTTGGTAGTGACTTCTCATGCACCGGCAGTCACTCTCTCTACCCTGCTCCTCTTTGTGCCCACAAATAAGCATCACACTTGGAGTGGATAATTAAAGGACTCTCTCATTAATCATTGTTAGTTCTTCATTTAATATTTTTTAATGTAGAGATTGGGGAGGGCAGAATTTGAATACATTTCCAAATATATCTGAGTTGGTGGATAACTTTATGAACATCTAAGGGTTTGTATTTTTTGTTTGAAAGCAAGGGCTCCTCTGTAGTACCCTATGCCTGATGAGGTGTTCAGTACTTGCCTGGTATTGGCAAGGACCCCCTGCAGCGTCTCCTTCACCATCCAAATGCAGCTTTGGAGAAGAGGGTGATTCTGCAGCAAAGATCTGACAGAGGGAGGCAGCATAGAAGGTAGGAGAAACATAGAAGGTGTTGTGGCAGAAGCACAGATTATGAATCCAGACAGACCTACACAGAGTTATTAGGATTCAAAGAGATAATGCTTGCATCTAAGATGCCAAGCTCAAATTAACTGTCCAATAAATACATGCAATGAAATTGTATTTTTTCCCTAACCTCGTTCCCAAGTTTCTTGGGATCCACAACAGTTTAGTTTACTGGGTACAGTCTGAGATAACCACCAATGTTTACTGAGATCTTATCAGTTAGATGATTTTACTCTGTGTAACCAAAACCTAATTCAAACCAGTATAAATGATAAGAAATGTTATTTCATAATACAGAACACCCAAATAAAGGGGGAATTCCAAGAGTGATGCAACTAGGACCCCTTGGTTCTGACCCATTCTCTTGGTTCTGACCCATTCTGCATCTCACACTGGCTTCCCTCATGGTCACAAGATGACTGACAGTAATAGCTGAAATTATGTGCTTTCTTGCTGATATCCAGCAGAGGAGGGGAAAATACCTCTTCCAACTACTCACTTTTATTGGACCAATACAAGTCATGTGCTTTCCCTGAGAATAAGAACATGCACTGATTGGTTGCTTTTCAGAAGTCTGGATATTTGATCCAGTCGCTGATGTCCCATTACAAAGGTCTGTTAGTCAAACTACAGTAGAAGTAGCTCTGAACTTTGGGGGTAATATGAGCTTCCCCTGAGTTTCATAGGCTGAGTTTTGTAGGAAGGATAAATAGCTAGAAATAAATAAAAGGAGAGCCAAATATGTTCACTACAGTTTTCTACATCCCAGGGACTGTGTTAAGCATTCTATATGTATTTTTTTATCTGATTTTCACAGCCACCCTCTAAGGTTGCTGTTTTTATGGATAAGGAAAGAGAAATTCAGAGGTTAAATCACTCGCTTGCTCTATATCCCTGGCAAGGTTGACAGAACAAGAATACAGACTCAAGCCCCAGAGCCATGCTCTTCACCTCTGCGTTGCCTGGTTGGCTCACCTCTTTGGGGTGGAGGCTCAAACTTTGGCATCGCAGTGCAGGGCGTCCAGGGACCCTGGCCCTAGCCCAGCGAGGTGGACTCGTTTTTACCCCACGCTGAGGAATAATGGGAACATTCTGGAAAGAACTTGAGCCCCACTCTCAGGTTTCCACAGTTATTTGTCTGTTGTTACCAAACACTAAAGACTTTAAAAATTCACTGTGGTCATATAGGCAGGAAAAATGACCTCATGCTTGCAACCACAAATCCAAAATGCTCTGGAATTTGTAAGACGAACTGCATTTTAATTAGAAGAGAGAAAGAGCAATGAAGACGTTTCTTGGATTTTTTTTTTTTTTCAAACCCTCCCCTGGCTTGCCTTCAGGCCAAAATGTGACAAGTGCCCTAAATCTGATAACAAACACACACTTCAGAAATCATTGTTAGCTTTCCTTAAAAAAAAAAAAAAAATCACATTAGTTTCCCGTTACCAGTAAGAGTTCAAGAATGCGTAGCCTTGAAATGCAGCACATGAGAACACAGGGAGTCAGCCCCATTAAATATTAAAAAGTAAAAATGGAGCTCTCAACCCATTTTCCTCTCTGCTTAGAAGGTTGTTTTTTTTTTTTTAATTGTATCACGTCCTCAGAACTTTGAACCTGGCATTACTAAAAAGGCTTGTAGTTTATCCCTAAAAATATAGTCACTGGTTATTGTCCATGTATTGTTCTCAACCACTGGGTTAAGCTTCCCAACTGATGATGAAGCTTTCCTGACAGTGGAGAGCAATAATGCAGCATCAATTAGCTACTGCATCCTGTGGTTTGTAAATAGAAACCGTTGGCCTTTGACACAGTAGCTACTTAATAAAAAGGCAAGGAAAGGAAACGAGTTGAGGGAACTTTTACATGTTATGTATATACTATATGACTTCCTATATGTATATGTTATAAGGCACACGCTTTCCTGAGAGCCTTATATGTATTGTCTCATGCAGAACTCTCAACAGGCCAGTGTGAATTTTTTTATCCCACTTTATAGGTAAGCACACTGAAACCTAGAAAAAGTAATTAACTGTGTAAGTTAGAATTCAGCTAACACTAGAATATGCAGTTGAAAATTAAAGGATAAAACACTCTTCTGTAAAGAGCCAGAAAGTAAATATGTTGAACTCTATGGACCATGAGGTTTCTGCCAGGATCCGCTAACTCTGCCATTGTACCATGAAGATATTCACAGATAAAATGTAAACAAAACATATGGCTGTGTTCCAATAAAAATTATGTATGAAAACAATCATTGGGCTAGATTTGGTCTGCAGGTCATATTTTATTGAAACCTGGCTTAAAGCAATGCTTCTCAAACTATCTGTGACAAATTACCAGCCAACTTTTCCTTTAAGTTCTGGTATATCATAATTAATATTTTTGTAAAATACAATAAAATGAATTAACAGAGAATGAAGTTTAAAAAGGAAATATTTTTTAAAATTTGTTATTGGATTCAATGGACATAAAATTACTCCATCAAACTGTGGTAAAAGTTCATAAACACTCTCAGTTTCTGTACTTAACATGGGTCAGTAATGAATAATCCATGGAATGACACCATTCTATGGATGACACTTTGAGTAGCTATCCTTTAAGAAGTAAGATGTTTAGGGACTTCCCTGGCAGCCCAGTGGTTAATACTTCTCACTTTCACTGCAGGGGGGTGTGGGTTCAGTCCCTGGTTGGAGAACTAGGATCTCACATATGGTGTGGCCAAAAACATGAAGAAGTAAGATGTTTGTTTATTTGATATTTATTCATTTGGCTGTGCCAGGTCTTAGCTGTAGCATATGGGAACTTTAGTTATGGCATGAGAATCTTAGTTGTGGCATGTGAGATCTAGGTGCCAGGCCAGGGACTGAACCTTATTCCCCTGCCTGGGAGCGAAGAGTCTTAGCTGCTGGACCACTGGGGAAGTCCCATAAGATGTTTATTATTTCACCTAACAGTTAATGTAGAGGTTGGTGGGTTTGACAGCTTAACCATGTTATCAAGGACCCAGATTTTTTCCACCTCTCACTTTGTGATCCTTGGCATTTCTCTCTCTCTCTCTGATTCAAGATGGTGGCTACAGTCATCATTGCATTCTCACATAGCAATGTCCCAAAGCAGGAAGGAAGGAGGAGAGGCAAACAGAGCTTTCCACATGTGCTACTATCTCTTTTACTAAGCAGGATAAACTTTCCCCAAGCAGCAGTCTTCTCTGATATTTGTTTGGCTGTGGGTCCCATAATTCATACCTATACCAGTCTCTAGGAAATGTTAATAGGAATCCCAGGTTGGCTTAGCCCAATTATGATTTGTCACCTCAGACTGGATCCAGAGCCACGTGATCAAATTAGGATTCTGTGAACCAAAGAGGATGTCAGCGCTAGGAATGTGCTTAAGGAAACCTAGCTATATGTTTAAGATTCGGGCTGGCAATCTTGATCCGCTTAATGCCAAAGTGGTGCTTCATTCATTCCTGTAGTTTATCCCAGTGAAATAATTCTACTGTGGTTCTGGCTTTATGATCTGTATACATTTAATAATTTGTGTGGAGCTTTAAAAATTATAGTGTGATTCCCAATTTGTATGGAAAAACAAAAAACCTTGAATAGCCAAAGTAATCTTGAGAAAGAAGAATGGAACTGGAGGAATCAACCTGCCTGATTTCAGACTATACTACAAAGCCACAGTTATCAAGACAGTATGGTATTGGCACAAAGACAGAAATATAGATCAATGGAACAGAATAGAAAGCCCAGAGATAAATCCACGAACCTATGGTCACCTTATCTTCGACAAAGGAGGCAAGGATATACAATGGAAAAAAGACAACCTCTTTAACAAGTGGTGTTGGGAAAACTGGTCAACCGCTTGTAAAAGAATGAAACTAGAACACTTTCTAACACCATACACAAAAATAAACTCAAAATGGACTAAAGATCTAAATGTAAGACCAGAAACTATAAAACTCCTAGAGGAGAACATAGGCAAAACACTCTCCGACATAAATCACAGCAGGATCCTCTATGACCCACATCCCAGAATATTAGAAACAAAAGCAAAAATAAACAAATGGGACCTAATGAAACTTAAAAGCTTTTGCACAACAAAGGAAACTATAAGCAAGGTGAAAAGACAGCCCTCAGATTGGGAGAAAATAATAGCAAATGAAGCAACAGACGAAGGATTAATCTCAAAAATATACAAGCAACTCCTCCAGCTCAACTCCAGAAAAATAAATGACTCAATCAAAAAATGGGCCAAAGAACTAAACAGACATTTCTCCAAGGAAGACATACAGATGGCTAACAAACACATGAAAAGATGCTCAATATCACTCATTATCAGAGAAATGCAAATCAAAACCACAATGAGGTACCATTACACGCCAGTCAGGATGGCTGCTATCCAAAAGTCTACAAGCAATAAATGCTGGAGAGGGTGTGGAGCAAAGGAAACCCTCTTACACTGTTGGTGGGAATGCAAACTAGTACAGCCGCTATGGAAAACAGTGTGGAGATTTCTTAAAAAACTGGAAATAGAACTGCCATATGACCCAGCAATCCCACTTCTGGGCATACACACTGAGGAAACCAGATCTGAAAGAGACACGTGCACCCCAATGTTCATCGCAGCACTGTTTATCATAGCCAGGACATGGAAGCAACCTAGATGCCCATCAGCAGACGAATGGATAAGGAAGCTATGGTACATATACACCATGGAATATTACTCAGCCATTAAAAAGAATTCATTTGAATCAGTTCTAATGAGATGGATGAAACTGGAGCCCATTATACAGAGTGAAGTAAGCCAGAAAGATAAAGACCATTACAGTATGCTAACACATATATATGGAATTTAGAAAGATGGTAACGATAACCCTATATGCAAAACAGAAAAAGAAACACAGATATATAGAACAGACTTTTGGACTCTGTAGGAGAAGGCAAGGGTGGGATGTTTCAAGAGAACAGCATCGAAACATGTATATTATCTAGGGTGAAACAGATCACCAGCCCAGGTTGGATGCATGAGACAAGTGCTCGGACCTGGTGTACTGGGAAGACCCAGAGGGATCAGGCGGAGAGGGAGGTGGGAGAGGGGATCGGGATGGGGAACACATGTAAATCCATGGCTGATTCATGTCAATGTATGACAAAACCCACTACAATATTGTAAAGCAATTAGCCTCCAACTAATAAAAATAAAAAAATAAATTATAGTGTGATTCCATGTGTATTATACAATTTTAATGTCAGTGCTTCCATGTTGATACCAATAGTATGCCAGAGGATGGAATTTAAACCCGGGGATGATGATCATACAACAAAAGGAAGCAACATCAGAACACTGGCTTCCAACACTTCACTGAGTTTGTCCCAAGGTGTTTGACCATTGGTTCCACACTTATCAACCAGCAACAACAAAGCAACAGCCAGCAAATCTAGGCAAAAGTTCAACTGATTGCAATGAATGAACTGGTTGGGTCAACAGAAATGATCCATCTTTTATCATGTTGCTCTAGATGGTGTCCTATAACGTGACCAAAAGTCCTGATTTATCGGGGACTGAGGGTTTTCCTGGGATGCAGGACTTCCAGTTTTACAACAGGACAGACCTAGTTTTCAATTTTAAAACAGAAGTCCCAGGAAAACTGGGATAATTTGGTCACTCTAGTTTCTGGCCTACTATCAAAATATGCTTCTGTGCATTAGTTGCTGTACTAAGTTCACAGGCCCCTAAGTTTTCCTAGCAAATCAATAAGCTATGTGTCTAGCTTTCTCTTGTGAATGATATTTTTTCCTGTAATGAAAACATCTAAATTAAGAGAACCACATGTATATTTTAAATATTCTTTGCTTCTTCCACTGTTGAAGATTTCCCTGGGAAACTTTTAGAAATATTTTTCCTTGATTGTGAAGAAAGGCACATGGGAAGACCTTGTAAACTTTTGCTTCTGCTTTTTCCTGTGTTCTCCCAAGCCCAACAAAGGTACTTGGCAGCCGGTCTCAGAACCCACCCGTGGAGCTATTTGTATTTAAAGATACTTCAACCTCTTCACTGGTTATGCACTGCTGCTCTTACCTGGCTATTAGAAATTATGTAGAACCCTTTAAAAAGTTAAACTTTCTGGATCCTGTACAATGCCTATATTGGGAGTCAGGTATAGATAAGGAATGTGGAGTGGGTTTGGGCCCAGGGACTTTTATTGATGCTTTTCATAAAGTTCCCCAGGTATTCCGAACATAACTACCGCCAGCCTTAGAAGCAACTGGCTAGAATATGTCACTCAATCTGAGTGACAACTAAAATTGTAGTTGTACTATTAAAAAAGAACCTTACAAAATTGCAAAATTGCTCATCTTTGCTTTTCTTCCCTTCTCTCTCTTTTTCTCCCTTTCTTCCTCCTTTTCTTCAATGGTAGCAATTTATGTGAACATTGAGGGCAATTTAAAGCAATGTTCATGGAATGAAACTTATAGATCTTTGAAGTGAATTAAAATATAACTTCTGAAAATTCAGAAGGCTGTTTGCCATCTAAAGGAACGTGAGACTGGAACAGAAGCTCTGAAGAAAGAGATCTCTGGGTTTATTCCCAGCCAGGACATACCAGGCTGTGTTACTCTTCCCCTATCGTCATCTGTGTGGTCTACTTCTCATGCCTTCGTGGCCCAAATCCATTGAGAAGCAGTGGGCAGAGGCACATTTGATTTATATTGCTTGTTAGGCCACCGGTCTCTTGGCTAAGCCAGGCCACAGAGATGAGAAATCACAGCCTAGCTTCCTGTAATATGACAAAAGCAAGCTGCATAGCAGTAAATGTTCTCATTAGGGCCTCTTTAACTGCTCAGACTGATTCTATTTTTTCAGCCACCAGAATAGTTAATACAATGTGTGGGACAACATGATTTCCATTGGGGCACAATCAAAAAGGAAGCTACTTTCCACACTTTCTTTAATCTCTTTCCTTACATCAACCTGAAGCAGAGTAGAGGTCCCCCTGGGATTCCTGCTCATCAGCCGTGCCTCCTACAAGAGGGAGATTTTGCCTCGACAGTTCCAAAGAGTCTCGATTCAAAGGTAAAACAATTAGTACACATTAATCATCACAAGGATGGTACTAAAAGCGTAATCCTCTTAGAACTGGAACAAATTAAATTGAAAGTAGCAGTATAAAATCAAGCAGAAAAAGACCACACAAATGCAAGAAAGATGAGAGGACATTACTCTGAAATCCCAAATGTCACTGCCAAAGAGGGCACCCAAGCATTTTCATCTCTGGTCTTGACACCAAAGCTACCCTGCCTTCTTCAGTTGCCTGTAAAACCCAAAAGCTCTCCATTCTAGGGCCACATAAGCATCTTCTCACAAATCTAGAAGTGTTGTGGACACTTGCAGGCTACAGTTACATAGTCTGACATCTGATGTATTTTCCAAATGTGGAAGCTTGACCCTAAAGCCTGGAATAGACCACCAAGGATTTCTCCAGGAAGATGAAGCCTCCTTTTCTACAAAAGGAGGATCTTCACTGAAATTCCCAAATGAGGTCAGCCCTGGGTGGAAGTTTGGTATAGACAAAGAATGTTAGCTTCCTTTACACCCAACCCTAGAACCCTGTCTTCCCTCTTTTCTCTTTTCTGAGCTTCAGCCTTGAGGTGAGAGCTGTCTGGGAAGAGAAGTCATGTAATGCAAGAAGTAATACTGCTGGCATGCCCCGTGGCAGCTGGAAGACATGAAAGATGGATGGGTTCTTCCTTCATGGAAGGATAGACTATGCTGATGATAGATATACCCAGAATCCAGGTAAGGGTTCGAAGGTATCTTTCATCCTTCCTCAAGTTGCCCTTCCTGGGGCCCTGAATGTTCCTTCTGGACCTCCCTCACGCTTTCTATCCTTTTTATACTCTCTCAGGTTCCCAGCCATGTCCACGTGCCCCTTGTCATAGAGACAGTCCCATTTCATCCATATCTTTCTTCTCTAGCCAATAAGGCAAGTTTGCTCCAGATCCGCAGCATACCAGATTAATAACCATACACCAATAAACTCATGAGCTTCTCTCTTACTCCTTTGTAGCACAACTGATTATATTAGGAAAAAAAAAAAATCCCTCCCACCAAAAATGAGATAAAGAGGACCTGAAGGAAGGAAGAGATCAGAGAATCCATTCTGCCACCAAAGATGTGTGGAACTTGCTGTTTTATTACACAATAGAAGAGAATTAAAAGAGAGAGGATGGTACTTAAAATCAGGAATTATGGGTGGACTTTTCGTACTAGTGTGGGGACTACTAGAGGTAGATGTATCTTCTCAGAGTCCTTATATCCCTGCTTATCAAGTTGGAATCTCCTCCAGGTATAATCAGACTTCTTAGGAACCTGGTTTATAAGTTCAGTTCCTTAATTTATTCTTGAAGTTCATACTACTGATTAATGGCCCAAGATTTCAAACTGTCTGTTTTTGTTCTCACCTTTCCCCTTTTTTCCCGCTCAGTATATCACTACTAGAAACAGATAGCGTGATGCTAGGAAGAAGGCCAACAGTCATTCGCCTGAGCTGAGACTCTTGCTTGCAAGCTCCCCAGGGTCCTCCTAGGTCAGTGCTGTGTGTCTGTCAGACATATTAAGGAGGTGTTTGGTTTACCCGCCCATGGCAGAGTTTAAGTCATGTGATTATAAACTTTGTGCCATTTCCAAAATGGAAAATATTCAGCTTTTGATGAGATTATTAGCTTTCCTCCTGTCTGGGTCCAACAAATGAAAACCAGATTTGCATGAATAAATAACAATCAAGCGCTGAAATGATTTATTTAGTGAAGTTACTGTTTTGGAAACTAAGTCGATGTGTCATGTCAAGATCCAATCTGCCCTTCACTCACATGGCAAAGGAGACTTCTCCAGGGTCTACTAGAAAAAAAAAAAAATGTTGGAATCCTATTAATAGTTTACTCCCACTATGTGAGAATTACAATGGAATCCAGCTATGAGAACAAAAGCTTGAAATAATGTTTCTGAGAACATCCTGATAGTGGTGTGTGCTATTTCTTATTGTATTCAAGACACCGTGAATAACTCTCCACAGAAGGAAAGGAAACAAAGCAAAGGGCAACATATTTTCCCACTGTGTAAATTTCCTTCCTGCAGGAGAAATAGTTAGAATTGGAAGACAAACGCTGTGGTCATTACATGTCAGAATGTTGACATGACGACAGCTTCAAAGGTGTGTTAGGCTACACTAATGCGTGCTCTTTTTTAAAAAGACAATAGGAATTGAAAATCATACACTGCATCAAAGCCTTCTAACTCTACTGAGACAAGTCTATGGAAAACTCAAACCAAGATGTAGGGCTATTTTTGTGTAAATTATTTGGAAGGTTTGGTGCAGGGGAACTGCATTGTTTAGAATGCTCTGGAGGTGACATACAACTCTGATCTGGGTAATCTGATCATCAGTATCAGAGCTGATGACCTCAGCTACCACAGAACCATCTGCAGCTAATTCAAGTCATCCTCCTGGCGTTAAACCAAGGCTGGTAATGTGAATCAGTTCTCTAAATGCTCAGGGACCTCAGTAAATAGTGGGCTTAGACAGTTGGTGGTACCAACCTGGAGACCAGTTGAGATGCAAAGACCAGAGGTCAGGGTGGACTAGGGGGGAGGGCTGTGCCTTAGACCAAACCCCAGCTCTGTTATTTACTGGATGAATGGCTTTGAGATAAATTGTTTAATTTCTTTGAGCCCTTGTTTTTTATTTACAAAATGGGAACAGTATTATCTAACTTGCAGGGGTATTGAGAAAAGCAGAGACATTGCCTGTGAGGTTCTTGGCACAAATAGGATGTGTACTGTGTTTATTTGTTTATATTTATTTACTTACTTTAGTACTTAATGCATCTCTGTAGCAGAGACTCTTAACTTGGGGATTTAAAGACATAAAGGACCTAAACTCTACCTGCTCCTCTGAAGTTATGTGCAAAATATCATGCACATGTGCATTTCCTGAAGGCTAAAGTTCATAACTTTCATAATATTCTCAAAGGGGTCTGTGAGCAAAAGAAACAATAAAGTCAACTACTTTCTGATTTGGCTTCATCTATGTGGTGATCCCACAGCTCAGAATAAAAAAAAAAGTTTGTAATTTGTGATTCTTTGCTTGTTATATGTATACTGTACCTAGTCATTCTCTCTCCAATGTAAAGCAAAGTTCTTTGTGTGTATGGGTATGTGGGTGTTCACATGGAAATGCATGCTTGTGGGTTTAGGGAATGCTAATTTTATAATGAACCACAAGTTTACTGAGAAAAGACAGAACAATTGTGAGACCAAAGAAGTTGATGACAGATGTGCACATGGGGTGGTGCGTGGGACGCTGTGGGAAGAACACCAAGGGAGGAAGCACAGAGCAGAGAGCATGAAGGAAGAGAACAGCGCTGGGGCAAGGCTGAGAGCCCACTGGCGTTCGTTTTGCTGGGGATTGGGCAGACATAAGACCCCACTGGACTTGTGGGAGGGTTGCTACTGGGAGCAGTGTATGTGATCCTGTGCCAGGTATGGGGAGGGCTTGCAAGGAATCAGTAGGAAAGAGTGTGTGGTGTCTTTAAAGGAAACACTGCAATGTGTTCTAGAAGAGAGAAATGTATTTCAGTTCAGTTCAGTCCAGTCCCTAGTCACATCCGACTCTCTGCGACCCGATGGACTGTAGCACGCCAGGCTTCCCTGTCCATCACCAACTCTCGGAGCTCACTCAAACTCATGTCCATAGAGTCGGTGATGCCATCCAACCAACAACATCCTCTGTTGTCCCCTTCTCCTCCTGCCTTCAATCTTTCCTACCATCAGGGTCTTTTCCAATATATTTCAAGGTAGAGGCAAATTATATAAAATAGGTAAAATAAGTTATAATCTGGTAAGCAAAAGATTCACAGAGGTGCAAAGAAAAATTCATAGATTTGTTGCTTCCTCATTCAGCTGGCATCCCTTTACCCAGATGCTAGTGATTCACTTCACCTCAGGGCAGGCTGGTATTTGTACACACATATACCTATATTCATACAGATGTGTGTGTATGTTACTCAAGCTCTTGACCAAACTTCTTGAGCTTCTCCCTCACAGGACATAGCTATGTGTATATGTATGCACATATATAAACACATTACCAAACATGCCTTAATGTTGACTATTTGCTGGGAACTGTGCTAAGAGTTTAAAGTTCATCCCTATTTAATCCTTAAAGCAACCCTATGAGAAAGGCATTTTTATTGGTTTCCATTTTGCAGATGAAGAAACTGAGGCTTCCTAAGGGTGAAGTGATTTTTCCAAGGTCATGCATTAAGTTGTTTAGCTGGAACTTCAATTAAAAAGGTTTGAGGCTGGAGACTGTAATATGTTATATTCCTAAGGCAGATGGCATCAATTTACAAAATGCTAGGGCAGTGATTTAAACAGAAGAAGAAGAGTCAGGGACTCAGGTTTAACGCTGCTTCTGAGTCTCATGGAGCCATTTCATAATACTCCCCAATGTGGATATATGACATCTTAACCTTGTACTGTGCTCGGCCGTGTTTTATTACTTCTCTGTACACCAGGCAATAGAACTCTAAACAGAGAGGAGAGGTCAGCTTAAGAAAGGAGCATAAAACTGTTGAGAACCCTTTTATTTTTTTCTACACCAGTCCCACAGGTCTGAGAAAGTCAAGGACTTGATATTTACCATTCATTGGCTTGACACAAATGGAAATCCACACTCAGAAGCCACAAAAAGCTAAGAAAATGAAGTTCACCACCTCCCAGCAGTCCTGGTCGTGCAGAAAGGACATGTTGGAGGTGATCTTTTACGGCTGTTGGTTAGTTCCTCATGAGCAGTGTCAGGCTAGGAACCAGCAGGGAGAAGGGTCCCTTCTGTTATGAGCCTGGAGAGTGTCTTGACCTTCACAGATGTCTTGTATATTGCCTATCTCTGAAGATTCGAATTTTGGTGAAGTTTCTCAAAGGTCACTGAGGCTTCTGAATTCCTAACCATTTATCAAGTACTGCACACTCTTCTGCCTCAATTGTTTGCATCACCTTTCTTCTCTGCAACCCCTGCAGCTTGCTTCTTCCTCCATATTGCACCTCTGTCTTTCACTCTCCCAACTCCATTAAGTCCGAGATTGAATGACACTGACCTGGCAATACACAGCCAGATTTCTGCTGCTTGAATACAGCTCCTGAGGTATTTGGGGCTTACTTGGAGAAACAGGGACACTGCAACACATTAGTTAGGATGGATGCAGATAGCCATATGCGTGCAATTTTCTGTTGACTTCTATGCTGAGGTTTTGGTTGTACTCTGAATACTTCTCTCTGAGGTTTTTGTTATCATTGAATTCAGAAAAAAATCAATGACAGATTAAATTCATAGTAAATGTGTGTATTTTCTTTGTTTGTTTACATGGCCAACATGTATTCTCCTCCATTCCTAGGTATAGAAATTTCTGGAGATTACTCATGTCTGTGACCTTCATTACTGTAGTCCCAGTTCCTATCAAGTAGTTGGTACTCCATAAATATTTGTTGAAGAAATGAATAAATGGCAAAATGTGAATTTGAATCCCCAACCAGATAGCCTTATTCATCTTGAGCTCCTAGTTCCTAACATAGTACACATTTGTGATCAGTCTAAATAATTAACATGAGCTATTCCTGCAAATTCTGGGTAGAAGGGCTGCGGTGTGCCATAAGTCGTAAAGAGGAGGAGCCCAAAGCTAAACTTTCCTTTGTAGGATGACACTAGGGCAATAGATGAGGGGAAGGATTTGGGGAGAATCAGTCATGTCTGGTCTTTGGGACCCCAGAGTTACCCATTCCTTGATTCACCAGGATTTTACTAGAATCCCTACCTGCAACTTGACCTCTGCTATACAATAAAATCTTAGCCATGGACCCACTTCTACCTTTAATCCTAGGAGACATTTCCATTTTAATAGCACCTTTACCAACACAGGACTTCATCCATAGAAGAAGCCTTAACAGTGGGCACTTAAGAACAGAACAGGCCCACAGGGGAGATATTTAGAAGCAGGTGTTCATTTTTTGTTCTTACTCAAATTCTATCATTTTGGCATCATCTTGCTCTATCTCCACAAAAAGGGAGTCATTTCCTCAATTCCTTTGTGGTATTTCCTCTTTTTGAGGGAGAAGAAAACTCCCAGGTAAGAAACCAGATCAGCCTAACTGAAAAAAAAAAATAAGGCTCTAAAGAACCCGTAGGCTCCTCCCTCACATCCCACCATTTCTAATCAGTGTTCTTGGTAACCACTTTAAAAGAGTTCCACCTCCCTTATGATTTTTTTATTAGGAAAAGCAATCCCACTTTAAAAAAAAAGAAGGCATTGCAGCTAGTATTTGGAGACTATATTTTATTTATTGATTTAAAAAAACAAGAATTTTTTTGAAGTTGTATTTATGTGGTATCAGCCCTTGGATAAAATATGACAATGTATGCATAGTATAAATGACTGAAATTCTCCATGTACAGTGTGGTAATTAATGATGTATGAAAAATGTTGCATGTACTTTTCCCTTATATAATAATAATTACTATACAAGTTTCTTCATATGTATATGATGCTGGATATCCTCTTATGTGGGTCTGAAAGGATCTCTGGATCAAGAGTCAGGAGCTCTAAGGTTTAATCTTGGCTGTTTCTATCTTTCCCTTGGGCAAATCAATTAAGTTTTTCTAAACTTTTAGCGTCCTAGTTTTTAGAAGGATATTATTATAGTTTATGGGATAAAAGCTCTGGAGCTTGACAGTCTTAGATTCCAGCTAGATTCTTATGAGCTACATGATTCGATTCATTTCTCTTCCCTGATCCCTTTATAGAGATAATATCAGCACTTACCTAACAAGTTTACATATTAAGAGATATAATCTATGGACTCCTGCCTCAAAGTTGACTGTAATAGGAATATGGCAGGTTAAAAATGCCATTGAAATAACCAGGAAAAAAGAATAAATTACAAAAATCAACTTGTCAAAGCAAAAAACAGCTATGGGAACAACAAGGACTTGCTAAACCCCAGAGAATAAAGATTCCTTGATAGGAAACCCAGTGGTCCTTGGCAATTTTCTTAACTGGAGGCATTTGAAAATTATAATATTGGCCTAAGGATTGGACTTAAATCATATGGAGGGATTTTATGGAGGAAAGAGAAGTCATGAGAGGTTTTGGCAGTCAAGATCAGACATGATAAACTTATTTGTAAATTATTTGTGATTTCATTCCATTGCTGGGTTAATGCTTATGTTTACTTAAATGTGATACAAATCTACTACTTCACATTTCTTTATACCTTTTAAATACCATGTTGTATCTACACATCTTTCAATATTTCATTTTCAGCCACTTCATTCATTTCAACATATTGAAGCCCCAAACACAGGGAAACATGCTGAGTTCTAAGAGTATATGTGAGACTTGAGGGGCTGGGGAGAAAGAAGTGAAAACTCTCATACTCTTGCAGTGCTTGTAGTGTGAGCAATTGTCTTAATCCATCTGTGCATCAGGGGATTCCCAGAAAGTGGACTTTTAGGTTTAAGACTAGGAGAATTCTAGAAAAACCAGATTGAACTGGTTACCCGAGGTGTTTAGGAGGAAACATCCCACTATAGGGAATGGGGGACTGACTGCAAAAAAAAAAATACACAATTTTTCTCTTTCCTCAAGACATTTACCAAATATGTAACTTCTATAAGATATGGAGCCAAAGAATTAACTTCAAAGTTTTACACTTTCATAGTTGAGTAGATTCATCAAGTTTCCCAAACAAAAACCTGGAAGGGCCATGCCAGAGGAACCAAAGATGCAATAGTTGCTGTTGTTTAGTTGCTAAGTTATGTCCAACTCTTTTGTGATACCATGGACTGCAGCCCGCCAGGCTTTTCCATGAGATTTCCCAGGCAAGAATACTGGAGTGAATTGCCATTTCCTTCTCCAGGAGATCTTCCCAACTCAGGGATTGAACCTGTCTCCTGTTTCTCCTACAGTTGGTTTCTTTACCACCGAAGCACCAGGGAAGCCCCAAACCTTACTAAAAGTGCAACTCAGTCATAATCCAGTCAACCCATGATAGGATTATACTGATCAGCTCCTCACTGTCTAAGGAGGAAAGGGGAACCCCTATTGGTAAAAAGTAAAATATGATGATTCTATGGTTCTTTTATCTCAGTGTTCAGCATAGAATAAAAATGACAAGACACAAAAGAGGCAGGAAAATTTGTGCAATAATCAAGAAGAAAAAAAACCTAGCTAATAGAAACAGACCTGCAGATAAGATATTGGAAATTACAGACAAGAAGTTTAAAATGACTATGATAAATGTTCTAAGGAAAATTGATAGATGAAAAAAAAGAAAAATTTTAGAATTTCAATCAAGAATTATATTAAAAGAATTAAGTAGTCTAGAAGTACAAACACAATATTCAAACTGGAGTCTGGACATAGCAGAATATGAAACTGGTAAATGCAAAAACCGATTAATGGATAGTATCCAAATTGAAATGTAAAGAGAAAAAAAGAATGGAAAGTACAAGAATCATATGCAAAACAATGAAAAGATTACATGCAGTTAGTATTCCAGGAGAGAAAACAAGGCAGAAACAAATATTTAAGCATAAAATAGTCAAGAATTTTGAAAATTGATGAAAACTATTAACTTACAGATTCAAAAAGCTTGATGCACTTTAAGAAGATAAAAGCAGAACAAACTACATAGGCAAATCTTATTTAATCTATCAGAAGTTAAAAGATAAAGGAAAAAATAAAACAGCCAGATGAAAAAGGTACATTACTTTCAAAGAAGAAGCTATAACTTTCTACTAGATGTTATTGGAGTCAAAAGATAATGGAATTACATTGATAAAGTGGTGAGAGAGAAAAACTTCCAATCAGTATTTCTATAACCAGTAAAAATACTCTCCTATAATGAGTGATAAGGAGAGAACTTTTTAGACAAAGTAGGAGATTGTTAATTGCAAACAAGTAGGCATTCCAAGAACTACTGTAGGAAATTCTTCAGGGTGGAGAAAAGTTTTCCCTAGTGGAAGTCGGAAGAAATGAAGAGCACCATAAATGATAGATGAGTAAATATAAACAAATACTGTTTAAAACAACAATAAAACTGTTAAGGAGTTCATAACATCATAGAAGTAAAAGGGCATGTCAAAAGTAGCAAAGAGGATGCGAGGGCAAGAAAGAAATGAAGCTAATGTTTTTTACTGTTGTTGTTGTTATTCAGGAAGTGGAAAAAGTACTAAACACAGACTGTTAAATTCATGGTTGCATATTGAAATCTTTAGGATAATTACTAAAAACAAAATGCAAGAATATAGAACTAAAAAGCTAATAGAGAAAAAATGAGTATAATCATACTTGAGAAATGCAAAAGAAGGAAGGAAAGCAGGAATAAAGAAACTAAAATATGTGAAAAATAGAAAACTAAAAGTGAGTGTCAAAATTACAAACAAGGTAAATTCTTTTAAAAATTGAATTTTTAAAGACTTGTCTATGTGCCATTTATAAGAGACATAAGTTAAATATAAAATCAGTTAGGTTGAAAATAAAAGGATGAAAAGATGCATCATGAAAATAATAACAAAGAAAAGCACAGAGCATGGCACATAGACAATAATTGTTTGATAAAA
Source organism: Odocoileus virginianus (assembly GCF_023699985.2). Taxonomy (NCBI): domain Eukaryota; kingdom Metazoa; phylum Chordata; class Mammalia; order Artiodactyla; family Cervidae; genus Odocoileus; species Odocoileus virginianus. The sequence goes on from NC_069676.1 coordinate 65,735,839, forward strand.
GAATGGAGGACGGAAGGAGGGAGGAAGGAGTAATACAGGAAATGGGTTGAGGAACTGTAAAGTAGAAGTAGGGGCCAGTTTAGATGTGGTGAATTTTTAGGTAAAAAGAAAATGATGGTATGGAATAGGTGGAATAGGTGGATGCAGCCAAGATAGGGTGAAGTGTACAGATATGAGACATTTTAAGGAGGCAGGCTCAACATAACTTACTAATAAACTGAGTATCATGACTTGGAAAGAGAAATCATAGTGATTTCCAGTTTCTATGAACACCTGGGTGGATGCAGGTACTGTTTATTAAGCCAATTAGGGGCGGATTTAAAGAAAGATCTTAAAAGTCTCTAATGGACTTTCCTTCCTTTCTGTAAAGTGAAGTGAACATAATCCAGTCTCTCCTTGACGACTGAGTAATTTACAGAGGCAAAGCAGGGAATGTGGTCCTGGGCTGTAGAGAGAGAGGCAAAGTTGTGACACTGAAATAGAACCATTTACAAAGAAAATCACAGTGCTTATTTACTCATTTAGGAGTGAAGTACTTGTTTTTATATCAGTTTCTTCTATAATAAATTACTCTATTTCATGATTCTAAGATGCAAATATTTTCACAACTTAACATCTCAGAAATTGAAATGTTTTCCTAGTCACAGTACATGCCTGAGAATTACTATTTGTAGCACCTGAGGCAGGTAGTTTATTTGGGAATCAGTCTCCCAGGTCAGCAGTGGGTGAGTGAACAGGGAAGGAAAGGATGTTAATGCAAGGTAGTGTTATTGAATGGTCAGGGTTATAGGTGACTTTTAAATCATCCTAGACTTTCTGTGGAGACCTTTGTAAAGTGTTGCTCAGTATCATCTGCCTGAGGACCCTGTCTACTGTTGATAAAAAGTTGCCCCATGGGGCATAAATTCTGCACATCTTCTGCTGCAAATGTGAAAGGATCAAAACTGCAGGTATGTCACACTGCAATGTCAGAGAAATTCTGGGGCATAAACCAAGATAGAAATGAGCCAAAGTCTCCACCAAACTGTTGCATGTGAGGTATTCCTCAAAAGGCATCTGTAGTTTATGGTTTAATTGTAATTCTTTCTTTCTTTCTTGGTGTTGCCTACAATAATGGCACATTTTACAACTGATGACATCTTAAATGTAATGGAAGATGACAGACTTTATTCCATAGGTAGGTAGATAGGTTGATCTTGCAAAGGTGAATTTTGTTGAAGTGAGATTTGAATAAACCACATTTGTAAAGCTAAATTAAGCCACTGGGGGTCTTCAAGGCACAGATGGGGTATATCACTTGCCCTTGTTGGAACTGTACAGGTGAGTTTCCACATATAAGAATTTCTCTACCATGGAAAATGTTTTACCTGAAAAGAACAAGTAGAATGATAGAATGGTGATCTGTCATAGGTAACTGGTAGAGAGGAGCAATTTTCATCTTTGTTCCTAAACAATTGAATCCTTTTTTTCAAATGAAGTTTTTTCTAGAACCCTGTTTATCTATTTTATAATACATAAAAATGGAGATTTATATACTGATTGAAGCAGAATTTGGGAGTCCCAAGACTCCATAGCTGTATGACTTCTTATGCCCTCTAAGGGGCTTCTGACATTTTCCTATGGAAACTTAAAGTTCCAGCAACAGGATTAGGAGCCTGTGATTCATAGGAGATTGCTCACCGCAGCCCTCAGGGCTTTTATTTAGTGTCCATTCACTCTTATTTTAGCCACAATTCTAGCAGGTTTAGTTACTTGGTTTCCTAGCTTAAAACAGATTTATAAGCAATAAATTACAGGGAAGGAAAAGCTATTTGAAACTGGCTTGGTGATCTTCACACAGAACAGAAGCTGGAAGCTAGGGTTGTTAATGGCAAAATTATAGGAAGTAGCTTTTTTTAAAGGACAGTATTCAGAAAAATTTAGCATATGGACCACAATCTAATCCATATCAATAGTTTGTGAAGGTGCAGAGTACTATGGGAACACGGAGGAGCTATTTAGTATTATAGGAGCACTAGCAATTCTCTATTTGGTATAATCCTTAGGGTACTAAAGCAAATCATTTGTAATAATTCCCATGAAAAGTAGCTTAAATCAAAATGGTTTGATGTATAATGTCAAGTTTCAAATAGGTGGAACGAGTCCATGAGTAGAGTATTTTATTTCTCAAAGTTATTGAAGAAATAAGACATCACTGTACGTATTGGTATTCTTTTATCTCTCAAGTGATAGAAAATCCAATTATAACTGGTATACAGGTGAAAAGAATAGTTGAAAGTCAAGGAGCTGCAGGTGGGGTTTGATCTAGTATGTTACTCATATTACCAAAGACCTGATTTCTTCTGTTCTCCATTTTGCTTTCCATATTCCCCATAAATCTGCCATTTAATGGCTATAGGATGGCTGGTTTCTTCCTCACTCATGTCTAATAGGAATAGGGCAGAGGCAGTGAAGAGACAGAGAGGAATTAGTTTTCCTTCCTCAATCACTAAGAGTCTTCAGTCTGTTTGGAATGACACAGTTAATGTGCCCATCTGTGATAATGATAACTGCAGCCATAGGAATGTGATTTTATTAATTGATTTAGACCAAATCAAGATCTACCTCTTGAGCTAAAGATGGTGTTAATTCCCCTAGTCTCCATGGTGACATACATAGAGAAATAAATGACTGGGGTGGTAACAGACCTTACCCACACCATTGATTCTCAAGGTAAGTATTGATCAACTGAACTCTAAGCTCAGTGAAGTCTGGAGTCTCTCCTGTCCATTGATATAATACCAGCATGAGTTACAAGGCCTACCATCACAGGAACTTAATAAATATTTATAAACAAACAGATGGGCTTTTTTCATTTGGGGAAAAGTGCACAAGATTTTAATTTCATTTCTGTGTTTCTTGATACACCCTGGTTTCAGTTGTTAAGGAGCTTTTTTTGGGGCGGGGGAGTGGAGCTTAACAAGAAGTAGGAAGGATCAGGATTAGTACTATTGAACAAGAAACATTTTCTCCAAGATGTTCTCACTATTTACAAAACAAAAGAGGATGAAATCATTTAGAATAAGACAAGATGAAGTCAGTCATTTATTTCTCTGATTGTGGATATCAAAGGAAGAGAGAAGAAGTGAAAGAGAAGGTCAGGGAAAGGAAAAAGTAAGAAAGAACAGAAGAAAAACAAGGAAGGAAGCAAAGAAGAAAGAAGGAAAGGGAGTAAGGAAAAAGGGAGGGAAGAAGGAAAGGTGGAAAAAAAGAAGGAAGGGAGAGAGCTATCTGTAGAATCTGGCTCCAGGGCAAAGGCATTTTGAGATGGTAGTTCATGTATCACATGAATCTGATGAATGGGTGTGTATGTGTGTGTGTGTGTATGTGTGTGTGTGTGTGTGTGTATGCATTTCTTTTCCTGATGAAGTAAACATCAAGCCTAGTTTGAGGCTTTAAAATTGATCAAACAGCTATGAGAATGTAGACAGCAAGTTATAAATCACTCAGTCACTTGGGTGTGGATAAAAGTCCTGGGCCAAATACCTGAGTGTCCACTTCATAACAGGAATAATAAGGCTATTTGAAAACATGACCCAGACCCCAAGCTATAGTTTTGTGTGTGTGTGTTGTTGTTGTTTTTCTCTGCTGGAGGATTGTCTGACATGTTTATATGCACATATTGGAATTGTATCCAAAGGGGTAAAAGAAAAAAAAACAATTGACTTTCTGACTTTATAGTCTGTCATTGACTTTTAAGGTATTTCATGAAATGAAGTAATAACTTCAAGATCAAGGGCTTTTCCTTTGGGTCTTCATCAATTATTTCACTTTCTCTTGGCAATGGCCTCCACCCACTTCTGAAATATCAACCACCATGCTGACGGTGCACTGGAAAAACTTACTCTTTGCCTTCCTGAATGCGTGTTTCATGCATTAAATTGTTTTAATCACTTCAGCTTTTACTAGAGTTTGGCAATTGGTACATTGCTGAATTGTGTGTTCCCAATTTAATGCTCTCAGAATGTATTTAAGTAAGTTCCAATGCATTTAGTCATTGCTATTCAAATGAAAGAACCATATTTCAAGGAACAGAGTCCAGGGAGAGAGATGAGGTGAGTAATGGGTAATAAGCAAAAACCATCTATCAAGGCACATTGGGGCCTGAAACAGATGGTGAAGAAATGCCCCCGAGTCTATTCCCCTTGGCCGTGGAGGGCCTACTAGTTTTATTTCCAGCAAACATACTCTTTGGCTAGCTTCCCCGCATAGCTTCTGGCTGATCTTTCTTATTTTAAGATCTTGGTGAAGTAGGAAACTCACTTGTTTCTCAGACCTAAGTTCATGAAAAAGTCAGCCCCATGGGGAAGACAAGAGTCAAGCTTAGGAGCCCCAAGTAGGTGCTGGCACAGTCCTCACCCTGAGGACTGATTTCTGATGGATGGTAGTAGGAATAAACAAAGGGATGGTGGAGTCGAGAGTAAACATTCATAGCAGATGTTTATCCTCTTCTCTCCACTTTTATCACTCATCCTTCAGGTGCTCAGGACATTTTGTGGCCGTATGAATGCCCCAGTTTCAATGCTGGACCTCTATCTTTGAGAAATTTACCTAGCTTTTCAGCTTCCAGATCTTCATGTAGAAAGTAGACAGATTGATACCAAACTTTTCAACAATATGTAGCTTACCCAAGATAATGATATGCTTTCTGTTCCACATTCTCCCTACCCTAGTCTTCTTTGCAGAATCAGGGGTGCTAACAGTGAGTCAAAAAGGCATCACAACTAGGTGTCTAGGACTTAAAATTTAAAAACTAACCCTTCAGGCAATTCAATAATTGGTATTGTATCAGCAGTGTGTATCATCCAGAGCAATCCTATTTCTAGGAGTTTATCCTAAGGAGGCATTCACCTAAGTATGCAAGGTGCACATGTAAATATCCACATCACATTATCATTTATAACGGTAAAAAAGTACAAAGCACCTAGACGACCATCAAAAGGGTACTGGTTAAATATGGTACATTCGTAGGATGAACTGATAATCAGCCTCCAAAAATGATGTGCTAACTCTTTAACAATATGAACATTTGTCCGTGTCATCATTTCAAAATAAAGAATGAGTTTATATATCAACATGTATAGTATGATTGCATATATGAATATATGTATCCACAGCTGTACCCATATTTCACAGCTATGTAAAATCAGGTGGCTACAGAGAGATATCTGGAAGGATCTTGAATAAGATTTTAGCATTGTTTTATCTGAATAATGACAGCTGAGTAAATTCCCTTTTCTTATACTTTCTACCTTATGTGAATTTTGTTTTAAATGAACCTATGCTATATTTATCTAAAACACTAAAACTACATGTTCCCTGAAAATTTTTGTGCCAGTTTGAAACCCTGAGCATGGATATTTCTATCTCACTCTGTGCTGAACCGTACCTCACCTGCTCTTTCATGCTGTAATTACCCAAGTAGTTGATTATTTTCCCACTAGACTGAAATCTCCTTTAAAATCAGGGTTTCACCTTCATCCCAATCCCCTGTGTCATGTATCATTGCAATAACTGATACTTAGTGAATGGTTTTAATTCTGTAATCTAGAAGGCTGGTGATCTGGAAGCTATTCCACATTCTGGCATTGCCTGTCAGTGAGGCATGGTCAACACTTTTCTCCTGAGATGGCTCATCCTAAAGCAAACCTGGGATGATCTTGAAGGTTCCTTCTACTCCTAACCTTATCATTCTGAAACTGAACTTGTTTAACCTTCCCAAAGCAAATTAAAAAAAAAAAACATATATTAATCAGCTTTATAGGGTCCAAAATGCTATGAAATGTGGGATTAAAATTTTAAAAACCCAATACCAATGAGAATAATAGTGAACCGCTGAATATTGATGCTAACACAGAGCAAATTCTAGTCAAAGCTAAATAATTTTCTATTGCCCTTCCTCTCTCCCTGCCCTCACCTCTGGGCCTTAATTCCTTGTGGAGTTAACAGTGATACTGAGTTTGTGGATAAAAGCAGGACCTGACCTGGATTTGTTCCACATTACCCATGCCCTAGATTGAAACGTTAAAGGATTTAGAATTAAAAAAAAAAAAAAGTTGCATTTTCAGTAACAGCTTCACAGTGACAGGGGAATTAATGTCAGCCAGGCAGTGATTTCCCAGTGGTTGGGTTTGTAGCAAAAGTCTTCAACTTTTATGTGTGGCCTGTTTGAAGTTGAAAATTGTTGTTAGACTCTCCAAAGTTGTTTGAGGTGTCACTCATCCTTCCCTTTTGTGTTGGGGCGAAGATGTGAAGCACAGCGGCTGGGAATAGTTCTGTGACTACCACCCCCCAAGGCAGGTCTCTGCCAGGGCCCAGTTGAGCCCATCTCCCAGGGAATTCAAAGCTTTCAGCGCAATGCAGCTCGGCATCCGTCTGCAGCCTTATCACCCACTACTCCCTTGCAGGAACTCTCCAGTCCAGAAAGAGGGGAGGATCTCATGGCCCCAAGAATGTGTCATGCACATGTACATCTCTAGCAGTTTTATTCAACATAATATTTGCCCTCCTAGGATATTGTGTTTTGTTTTATTTCTTTTTTCCCAAGGAGGCAACAGCACGGGGTAATAATAATAATAATAGCATAGCAACAATAGTAGTACTGGCAGCTAGTATCTTATTTAGTGCTGATCATAGCCCAGACCCTTCACATAAGATGATCTGTTTTGATTGTCTCAATAATTCCATCAGCTGAATGTAAATATCACCATTTTATGGATGAGGCAACCGAGGCTCCAATCTTAAGTGAATTAACCAAGGTCACACAGTTTATGAGTTAGGATTTGCATTCTTGATTCTGATTCTAGAATCTGGGCTGCTTGTTATTATCAGCACATAGAAAGACACATATCTTGGAAGCAGAGAAAACTACCTTCCAGTTGTGCCTCTGGAACTCACTGATTGTGTGATCTTGATCAGTTATCTCCTTTACCTATAAAGTGGGGGTGATACTGTTTCCCTTGCAGGGTTGCTGAGAGAATCAGAGTTAATGTTTCTCAGATCCCTAACCAATGAATGGTAGCCACTGTCGCTGACCTTTGTTCATTTTCATTCTAATCATTTTTCTAGATCATGCCCTGTTGTCCGTTTCTGGCTACCTGAGCCTAGGGTGATGGCTCATTCCTCCTGACCTTGTATTACTCAGTAGAGGTTTTGTGTTCATCCCCAGGAGAGACAAAAGAAGGTTATGAGAAGTCCAAAGATCTACAGCTTAGGTGTTCCTCTGCTAATAAGCCTGGAAGAATCATACAAACCAACATTTGTGGGCCTAAATAGACTGGGAGACACAGCATTCCACACAGATATCTACCAGTGTGAAGTAGGGTAGCAATTCACTTCATGGACTTTGGAGTTAGAGTTTAAGTGCAGCTCTTTGAATGCTCCAGGTGAAGCAAACAGCTATTACTGTAAGACCGTGTACCCGGCGCTCATTTTATTACTCTGCTACCTTGACATTTTTTGGCTGCATTGATCTTTGCTGTGCACAGGCTTTCTCTAGAAGTTGTGAGCAGGGGCTACTCTCTAGTTGTGGTGTGCAGGCTTCTCATTGCAGTGGCTTCTCTTATTGCAGAGCATGGGCTCTAGGACACACGGGCTTCAGTAGTTGTGGCTCATGGGTGCTAGAGCCACAGGCTTAGTATTGGCACACAGGCTTTAGCTGCTCCACAGCATATGGGATCTTCCTGAAACAGGGGTCAAACCTGTGTACCCTGCATCGACAGGTAGATTCTTAACCACTGGACCACCAGGGAAGTCCCTAGTTTGACATTCTTTATAATTATAGAGACTGGGAAGCTAACAACAGCATTGTCCAGACTCCATTCTGAGCAATGGGAGGTGGTGGCTATGGCCAGCAAGAGCAGATCTTCATTTGAAGGAGGCCTCTGTCCAGCCCATACAACTGCAGTCCCATTTCCAGTGTCCAATCCCTAGAGTCAGACATGCTGATTGATGGCCAATGGAGTCAGTGGTATAAGTCAGCCTTTCTCCTGAATGAGTCCATATACTTGGCTAGTAGCACCCAAGCCCAGTTCTCTGGCACTCTTGGAGCTTCTGTAGGCTATGCAATATCTCTTCTGCTTGTTCTGCAAATCAGAGATCTTACACTAGAACTGTTATGCCTGAGTGTGTGCTAAGAATCATGTCCAACTCTGCAACCCAGTGGACTGGACTGCAGCCCGCCCCCACCCCAGGCTCCTTTGTTCATGGGATTCTCCAAGTAAGAATACTGGAGTGGGTTGCCATGCCCTCCTTCAGGGTATCTTCCCAACCCAGGGATCAAATTCACATCTCTTATGTCTCCTACGTTTATAGGCAGGTTCTTTACCACTAGTATCACCAGAGAAGCTCCCTAGGACTGTTACCACAAACTAATTATTCAACACTTTTTAAAAATTGGTGTTTAATTGCTTTACAATGTTGTGTTAGTTTATGCTGTACAGAGAATCAGCCATGTGCTATTCTGTGTCCAACTCTTTGTGTATACATATATCCCCTCCCTCTTGGACGTCCCTCCCACCCCACCCGCGCATTGCACCCATCTAGGTCATCACAGAGCACTGAGCTGAGCTCCTTGAGCCTGAACTGAGATCAGCAGCTTCCCACTAGCTATGTACTATACACAGGATAGTGTATTTATACCAAACCTAATCTCCCAGTTCAACCCACCCTCCCTTCTCCCATCTCCCCACCCCATGTCCACATGTCTGTTCTCTACTATCTGTGTCTCTGTTCCTGCCCTGGAACTAAGTTCATCTACTATTTTTCTATTTATAGATTCCACATACAAGTGTTAATATATGATATGTGTTTTTCTCTTTCTGACTTACTTCACTCTGTATGACAGACTCTAGGTCCAAATTATTGAACTTCTCTGAGCCCGTTTCTTCCTCTGCAAAATAGTATATAATAAAGGGTTGCCTCAAATGAAACAATGCATGTAAAATATTTATTACAGAGTATGCTGCTACAAATGAGCTCTCACAGAGGACAAGCAAGTAAATAGGAAATTAGAATTAGGTGTGATACATAGCTGGGAATGGTAGAATTCACACAGAACTTTTCAGTCCAAAGGAGGAACATGAAACACAGATTGTCTGATCAGAGAAGGCATTTTGGAAGAAACAAAGCAGTGCTAGGCTGAGATCTAAAGTCTGCCTCCAGGAGAGATATGTTCAGGGGGATTTGGGAAGGAAGGAATGTGGTGGTTGGGCCTTTTTCAGGAAAAAGGAACAGAAAATGTGAAGGCCCATAGAGAGGCAGGAGAGCATGCCTTGCTTGAGGAACTGAGACAATTTTATTATGACTGTAGTGGAAAGGGTAAGAAAGGGATTAGGTAGGGTGTAGGTAGACTGGATAGTAAACCAGAGACTGGAAAGCAGTCTGGAGTGGTTTAGAATTCATTGACCTTTCCCATGAAAACCACTCATCTGGGGAACGCCTAATTTTGCACCCTCAAGCCATCCTTTTGCAAGTATACATAAACTCAATCTAACCAAACTACAAATTCCTGGAGGATAGAGAATGTATTTCATACCTCTCAAGGGCATGGTCTTGCCTATGTAGCTTCTCCACAAATATTTATCAATTGCACTTGGTGTTAAGTAAAGTTTAATGGAGCATGCACTTTTATCTGGAGTACTTTGTGAAATAGCAAATAGCTTTCCATTTGGGTAAGGACCTTTAGGCCCCACCCAACACTAGTATGGAAAGTTTGTTCCCTTAAACTAGAATGTCTTCAGTGTGGTGAGACTTGTTTACAAAGTGAAGGACTTACAGACAGGTTCCCTCTCTCTTTTGACCTCATTTGTTTTTTTCTTTCCTACTCAGACATTAATTATTTTCTAGCCACTTGTGTTTGTTGTTTTAACTTAGAAATCACACCATAAGGTTGAAAGGGTAATGTGCAGATTTTTTGTTTGTTTTTGTTTTGTAAGATGGTATTTCAGCATTCCAAAGAACACTCCTTAGCCTAGTTGGGCATTTTTGTTTCCAGGATGAGGGGCCAGTTGGAATCACCCTGGCTATTGCCCTGTGGATTTTGGAGAATATCCTGGAAGTTCTTTGTAGTTTCTTGAAGAAGAATCTAGACTGGAATTAAGCGGAATTTGGTGGATGCTCATCAAGAATCTAACAAATGTTGCCATTTCTTGGGCTAAATAGGACACAGAAACCCATTGGTCCCCAATAGTGTGCTAGAACTGGCTCTTAACAGCTTATAAAAACCAATGATGAAGTATTTAGGAATGTCTCGAGCCTCCTATCAAACCACCGGTAGCTTGAAATTATCTATAGTGGGAGTATTATACCATGGAAATCAGCCAGTGTTACAAATCAGGGCTTTACAGAGAGTGCCAGCCTGCTTCCTGGGTGACTATAGAGAAATGTGAAGCTCAGAAGGCTTGCTGTGGGAGACTGGTCTGGTCTGACCTGATGCTGCTGCAGAGAATCCTGTCCACCCACCAGTAGTGCATCCGTTCAGCAGATACCTGCCCAGTACTTACTCTATGCCAGCTTCTGTGCTGCCCACTGTCATGGCATAAATTCTTCAAGAAAACACACGTGGTCTTTGCCCACATGGGATTTAAGCCAAACATTTACATTTTCTCCCAGTGCTTCCAAGCATTCGCTTTTTATCTGGACTCTCATACTAGTCCTCTGTGTGGGCTCAACCCTGTGTGCTGATAAAGCAGCTCTGAAGGGAAAGAGGAAGCCCTGATCTGTAACACTGGCCAACTTCCATGTGTCATAAGACTATGACACAAAGTTTTAATAACACATTTGAGCATACATGAAGACTTGAGGGTAAAACTAGTATTAAAATGTACATTGTCTAAGGATTCCAAAGTTAAACTTTTTTTTTTTTTTTTACAATTGCGTGATACCCCAGCACATTCAGAAGTGCCTCCCAAATATCATTATGAGTCCCCCAGGCTTGTTTCTTTCACTTGAAACACATTAAAACATTCTGGGGATTAGAATTTGTGATTTGCCACTTAAATCTACTGGAGATGCAAGTTTAAGTTTCAAATATAAAATTACAAGAAACTACCTCTCTTTAGTGAGTGGAATTTTGATTTTTTTTTTTTTTTAAATCATCTGAAAGGTGCTGGTTTTCCATAAATATGGAAATACCATGACTTTTATTTTCCTCGGACTCTAACATTTCAAAATGGCCACAGGCTCCTGTAGGAATTAGGAAAGGATACAGAATTAAGCATGATGACTTTTAAATTTATGTTGTAAAATCCAATGTTATTCCCAGCATAGTGCCTCATTTCCGACGGAAAGCATGCTGCCAGCTTCCCACTTCTATGGACGATATCACTACTCATTTTATTAAAGCCATCAGACACTCATGGAAACATGCATGATGTCGTTTTTTAATGTGAGGGAAAAGAATTTTGGAAGTGGGAGCTAGTTAACATTTCTTAAACATGTTTTTTTATTCTTGCCTTTCCCTTTTGACCTTCCTGAGGATGCATGTGGGTGTTAAATTGTTACCAAAGGGAGGGGCCGTTGTAACTACAACGGGATCCACACACATAAAGACACATTTTCCCACACACAGGACTTGGCTCTACTACACTTTAATGGAATGCTGAATGGAAAAGATGCAGGGTGTTTTTGATCTGCAGAGAAACCCAGCCAGTTTAGTGTCCATCATTTTCTTTTTTAAAAGAGCCAGATTAACGTTTGAGTTGGAAAGAAGTATGTATGAGGGGAGGGAGTAGTTTTCCTCTCTTTTAAAACTTATATACATAATCTATTCTATTTATAAACATTTAATAAAGAGAAATGTAAAGTGAAAAGTAGAAGTCTTCCTTTCCCCATCTCATCTAAGTTTTAACTCCTTAAATAGCTTGATGTTTGTGTAGAACTTTTTCCTACTAATTGGAGAACCATTGATTGAGATTCTATAATTTGTGTTAGTCATCTCACTTGAGGGTGAGAGGTTGATACAAAAAAATATCTTGTATATATAGTATCCTACATCTTGCTTTTGTTCATTTAAAATTGTATTCTGGGTACAGTCCTGTCATAGTGAACTTCCATACATAGGCCATTCTTTGTAAGGATTGTGTGGCGTTTCATCGTATTGGCTGTGCCTTATTGTTATTAATGTTTTGATTGATCCTCTGTGGATGAACATTTGAGTTGCTCCCCACTGTTACTCAGTGGATACTGTGCCAACTTGAATCTCTGTCTTTACACATTAGAGTTGTGTTTCTCTAAAAGCGATTCCTGGGAGCTGAATTTGTAGAGGGAGAAGATTATTAATATTTGTAATTCTGAGGGGAAATATCTTTATCATAAAAAAGAAGAATATTCACTGAGTGACACAGCAAGACTCAGATACACATAAGATAAGACTAGTTCCATGATTTATTTCTGTTGTTTTCAGTACTGGCTACTCACTAGATTGACTTGAGGGAGAGGAGCTTGGTGAAACAAACTGATGGCTAGACATTACCCTGGCAAATTACACAAGAATCTCTGGCATTAAAGTCCAAGTATCTGTATATATTTTATTAAGCTTCTTAAGCCAGGTTTAGAGCCACTGCTTTAATGAAGGTACCTCCAACATAACAGTGAATATGCCATATTTACTATTGTTCTGTGTCTATCTACATGCTCAAACTTGTATAAGCATGTATGCTTTATGTAGTTAGGAAAATATGATTTTTCTACTGTTTGCTTGGCTGCTTGGTACATTTGGCCCCAATTGCTATCAGTTAGCCTAGAAATATAGCAAGTGTCATGTACTGCTCTGCATACAAATAAGGATCAGGAAAATGATCAAACAGACAAATGGGAACTCTAATGGGAGAATGGTGAGAAGTCCTAGATGTGATTAAAGAGAAGATAAAAGGGCCATTAAGCAACTGTGCAGAGTAATTTTTAGCCTGAAAAATTGTAGACAGTCCTATATAAACAGAATCCATATAGGGCATTAACTATCAAGGTAAATAACCCTTTGTCTTCTGCTCCTGTATTTCTTAACAAAGTTTGGTTGGCAGATGGTGATAGGGTGCAGGATATTCGAATAAGTGTAGGTAGGGGGAGAGTTGTCTTGTACTAGATGGGAGCTGTTACTTAAAAATACTCTGTATTTATTGTATACTTCACAGTGTATGAATTGCATTCATGAACATTATTTTATGTGACCTTCACATCAATTCTGGAGAGAAGATATTGATCCCTTATTATAGAGAAGAAGAAACTGAGACTTAGAAGGAATGAGAACAAGATCATAATGCTAACACATGGGAGAGCTGAAACAACATTATTTTACTTCTAATTTGTGTTTTTGTTGAACTAGCACCTAGAATTTCTTATAATTTCTTTGTGTTCTTTATGCTAATATACAAATATCACCAGCGGTAAACAGTAGAGAGTGATATAGACTATGGCAATTAGGAAAGAACATGACCTCTCTAAAGGCATTCAAATTAAAAAATGTTTAAATACTGCATGAGGAAAAAAAATGTATCTTGGGCCAGATTCAACAGACAAGCTTTCAATTTGTGAACATAATTTTAGAACATCAAGGTTTTGCTTAACAGAAAACTAGAGAAAGAATCTGCCTTAGAAGTTGACAGCAATATTTCATAGACACTTGAGATATTGGAAGCAAGTTTTAAACATGGATGAGTGTAATCTGGAAATAGATGCCTTCTAGAATCATTTTCTTTTTGTGTTTTAAAAATAGATATGAAAGCATTTATTTGTAATGCCCCTTCCCTCCAATTTCCTCTTTGTTAGATGACCTTGACTTTGTTAAGCATGATTTTGTCAACCCTGGTAATTTTCAGAAACATAACTTCCATGGTGGTCCAGGGATTGCTGTTTGTTGCCTGGAGAGGGAACACGTTATGACCCATTCCCTCACAAGTTTGGATAGTTTTCCCAATTAGTGAGTAATCATTTACTGAGAGTGTGCAAGGCAGTGTGTCAGGATGAGGACCGGTAATTGGGAAGTTTGGGACTGAGAGGATGGAAACAGACCGAGGTTGGTAATGGCTGGGAGAGACAAATGAAGGCAACACCGCGGTCGAGACAGAACGAGGGAGGCCAGTGGACACAACCTCGACCAAAGGCCTCAACTCTGAGGTTGAATTATTCTAACCTTATACGTCAAGGACTTACTTTATCACTTTATATTTTTTTCTTAGCACTGTCTTCTCTTGATTCTCTCAACCACCCTGGAATTCACTGGGGAAAGTGGTATTAGCTGTAGTTTTTAGATTAACAGCAGCAGAAAATGGTTCAATAACTGCCTAAGGGTCAGAGTACAACATTAATAGCACAGCTGAGACCAGAACTCAGGACTTTATACAGAAATCCTCGTCTCTGCATCTCACACTTCCTCTTTCAAAACTGGTTGGGGGTTGGCCTTATGGTGAAGTCTCTCTGGTAGCTGACTCTTCCATAAACAAGAGGACCTGTCTTCAGGCTTACATTTGGGGCATGAAGAGGATGAAGAAGGGAACTGCTTCATTTCAGCAGGTGAAAGGGAGAATTACAGATGAACTACAGTGTTCTGTGTAGAAAGAGAAATTTATTTCTCCCCTGACTGCTAGGGAAGGAAGGAGGGGAAGGCTAACAACATGGGTGTGGGTGTGGACATGGATCCCGTATTATGTTGTTAAGCAAAGCTGTTTGTAATCTTTGAGACTGTTTCAGGAATGAGTCCATGCCAGAATGCTAGAGGCAAATAAACATTTTAATGATTTTTTTTAAAACAGCAAATTCTGGGAACTATAGACAGGAACTTAATTTTAACTACACTTGACCAAAATTTTAGGACAGGCTGTTGACTAGAGAAGTTTTGGAACCTGAGCAAAGAATGTGGTGAATTGTGAAGACAAACATAGGTTCCCAAAGAATGAAGCAGGCAAAAATAGCCTATTTTCTTAAAAAAAAAGAAGAAGAAGTGTGACCACACTGAGAGATAATGGGACATAAATCAAGATGAACTGAATTTTAGTAAAGTTTTTGCCAGAATTTCTTTTTGGAAAAATTAGTGGGCTGTATACCAAATATTAATTCTGATAAATTTGAAACTTGTTGGATAGTAAATGGTCTTAAATGAATTAGCAGCCATGGAAATAAATTCCATATCATGTTGAGCTTCAGACAACTCCCTACACCTACACCAGTTGTGAAGTTTAGTGATATATGGTCTCTTAGTGTAGTCACTCCAATACGACTCAAGTTAAAAGTGATCTTGCTCAACCTAGAGAAGGTCTCTCTCGGCATGCCACTTGATTCTACCTTTGACTCAGTCCCAGTGAAATCATTAGCGACTGTTTATATTAATAATATGTGCTTATAAAATTTTCAGATTAGCAGAAACCTTTAGGGGACTGTTGTTTACAGTGTCACAGAAAATCGACTTATCAGAAATTATTCACAAGAACTTTAAATAAGAAAACAAATGAAAAACATGTCTGGGGGCAGGTGAAGGAGCTGGCACCATCCATGCTCTTCCCCATGTGTGGTAAAGGAAAATGGGTATTACGGAGCCTTCAAACCATCCCGCCACCCTTAGCAAGCCCAGTATGAGTTGAAGCAGAAAGCTCAGCAGAGGCTTTCAGTTTAAGAGCAGCAGCATGACTTTGGGAAAAGAGGAAAGATACTTGGAAAGAAAGCAGAGGAGTGGTAAAAAGAATTGTAAGGAGAGAAAGAGTAAGAAGTTTGAAAGGAGGAGAGATTTTAGCAGCTATCTTGAGTCAGAGTTTTCAGAAAGGAAAAGATTACACAGAACTTTGAGAAACATTTTCTATGTTACCCCCTTTAAAGAAACTCACAGGATGAATCTTACATTATTTATCAAGATTTTCTTGTATTTAACAATTATCTTTGAATGTCACACAGAACAAACAGCCTTGGCCCATAGGGGAAGGGTCTCAGTTACTTCCATCTAATCTATGCTATTATAACAGGTAACAAACTTGCATGGTGACATAAAAAGGGAAGAACCTCAGGATTTCATCCTGCCCCCTGGTTTTCTCATCTTTTCTTCTTGGAAAGTCTCCATAATTTCCATGAGTTTAGCTACCAAGAAACATACCAATGACTATGGATTCTGTTGCTCTGTACCAAACCTTTCTTCTGAGTCCCAGCTTGGGACTGTAACTGACAACCAAGTATTTGGAATTCATAACCACTTCAAGCTCAGCTTGTGCAGTAAGGAAAACAATAGTTCTTCACATACTTGGAGGGGAAGGCTTATAGGAAAAGAAGCACTCCGTTTTGTTAACTGCAAAATGAGAAGCCTCAGTAGTGGGATCACTAAGTCTCTTTTCAACTAGAACATTTTATGGAAAAAAAAAAGGGGGGGGGAGAGTCTTGTTCTTCATGTTCTAAAAGGCCAGAGTGAAAGTTACCAAGAGGCAGGTTTAGATGTCAGGTTAAAGTGCAGAACTTTTTCAGTAGAGCTGCCTCTGAAGATAGTGAGTCTCCCATCATATGAGGCAGTTAATTCAGACCAACTGTGGAAATACCATTGAGGGGTGGATTTCTCCCCTCAGAGATTATACTGATGACTTCTGATGCCCCTTTTTGATTCTCTATATAATATATATGCTTAAATTATATTAGTATATGTAATATATGTATACACATATGTATATACTTTAAATTATATGTAATTCAAGCATTTTTTCACACAGTTAAAATTATGAAAATTTTCATAGGAACCTATCCCACCTATATGGTAAATTTTATAAATTCCTATTTATCTTGTTAATTTTTCTTTCCTTTCTGCAATTAAAAATTATGTATGTTATATATTCCATCACATGAGACCTCTTAGGTTACTTCATTTCTAAATCATTTTACAATTCTACAGAGCAAAGTCATTCCTTCTATTAACCACATCTCATCCTAAAGTTACTTAATAGGATTGACAATGCAGTTCCTACTACAGCCAACTTCGGCACTGTGCAAAGTAAGGACATGAGGGTAACCAGTCCAAGCCTGTCCCAAGTAACCTTGGTCCCAGGGCCTCATTAATCACAATATATTTTCCGTAGCAACAGAATTGCACATTCAATAAAAGGCAATTGCTCTTAGCAAAAATGAAACCCCAAGAGATAGAGCAGGAGAGCATTATTTTTTATAAGAGCTAGAAGAACTAAGTTTCCTTAGAAGAAAATACAGTCGGAAAACATAGTATGAAAAATGATGCCTTCCTTAGAAAGGGCTCCAGAGGGTAACTGAGCATTCTGGCTGTGAGAGGGTTTGTACTTTCTATGTCTCTCATGGTGAGAGGAAACCGGGATGGTCAGAGCTCTGGTGACTGCTCCAGCTTGCCCCATAGCAGTGCCTTACTCTCATAGCGAAATGGAAGGTAATAATCATCATCATAACAACTGATAGCATTTATTAAGTGCCTACTGTATGCTATATCTTATTAAGTATCATATATACTTTATCTTCAGAGAAGGCAATGGCATCCCACTCCGGTATTCTTGCCTGGAAAATCCCATACACGGAGGAACCTGGTAGGCTGCAGTACATGGGGTCGCTGAGTCGGACACGACTGAGCAACTTCATTTTCACTTTTCACTTTCATGCACTGGAGAAGGAAATGGCAACCCACTCTAGTGTTCTTGCCTGGAGAATCCCAGGGATGGGGGAGCTTGGTGGGCTCCCATCTGTGGGGTTGCACAGAGTCGGATATGACTGAAGCGACTCAGCAGCAGCAGCATACTTTATCTTGTTTAATCCTCACAATAAATCTCAAGTAAGTCTTATTATTATTGTCAATTTTTAAGTTGACTAACCAAGGCTTCATAGTTTGTCCACTATCACAGCTAGTAGATCTCTGAGTCCAGGGCCCACATTTTCAGCCAGTTGTCTGATTTTCTTCCTAGTCCTATGCTCCAGTTTACCTCCAGCAACAAGGTAGTCATTGGTCTTTGGAGGAAAATCATTATTAAAGGTAATTATCTCTCTTTGAAATTCACCTGGAGGTTATAAGACTTCAACTCAAAACTCAGAAACTAATGAAAAGGAATGAAGAATGTCCTAAATGTGCCAGAAACAGTACAGTTTTAAAATACGGTGCCTGCCCTAAGAAGCTTAGCCTTATTTAGATCTTTCTACCTATGCAACTTGATTAGATATCCATTTTTGTGGTCCATGTCCAATAATTCAAAAATAATGGAGTTAAAGTTGAGCTTTATTAGAGAAATTGTCATAGAATGTCCTACAGACCTGTACTGGAATACATCCCTCATAGATATTGGATGGATAGACACTGGATAGATGCATTGATGGATGCACCTTAGGTGATGGAATGAAAGGTGATACTTCAGATTGACCTCACAGTTTGGGCAGGATTTGGATAGGTGTGGAAATAAAGAGTGAGGCTTGGAGTTGATTCACCTGTACCTTACTTGAGTATGAATCTCACTTTGGCTATTTCCTAACTATGTGATTTGGGGTAACTTACTGATCTCTTGAAGCATCTATTTCGTCATTCTTCAGTTCATGCTAATAATTTCCATTCTTTTAAAAGACAAAAATGAGGTAATATTCTTCCTTAGCTATTCCTACGACTGACTTCTCATTATTCAGGCCTTTGATTGCTTAGAACGGACTTTCCTGGCCTCTGCACAGGAACTGTTTGCTCTGGTCATACTACTCTCTGCGCCATTGCCCTATGATAATATGTTTTTCAAATGTTTATCACTCTCTGTACCTAGTGTATTTACGTACTTGTTTATATACTTACAGGCCTGATTCACTGAATAGAATGCAAGCTGTTTGAGGCTGGGGGATTTGTCTTTTTGTTCGTGTCTATATCACGTGCTTAAAACAGTGACTGACACAGGGTAGATACCCAATAGATGTTGGTCTGATGAATGCTTGAATGAATGAAAAATTAAGTAAAAATTAAGTGGGGATTCCTGGTGATCCAGTGGTTAGGACTTTGCATTCTCACTGTTGAGGGCCCAGGTTTGATCCTTGGTCAGGGAACTAAAATCCCACAAGCTACACAGTGCAGCCAAAAAAGATCAAATTTTAAAAACTTGAGAAAAAAAACCTTGGTAACCACCAGGGTGTTTGCCGAACATACGAATGCCCTGGCCCCAACTCTATAGACCGATTCAGAGGATCATTTTGGGGGATTCCAGGAAATGGGAATTTTGCAAATTTCTTCACGTGATTCTGACACACAGCTAGGTTGCAGGACAATTATGTTGTACAAATTGCTTTTGTTCTCAAGCAATTTTCAGTCTTAAAGGGCAGATGCATCACTACTCAGAGAAGGAAAAACAAACATCTCCAACAATTTGATCACCATAGGCACAAACTGGAGCACCTTTGACCTTCCTAAAGGAAAAAAAATAAAAATAAAAGGAAAGAAAGATTTTAAAGAAAAGAAGAAATAGAGGAAGTGGGAGGAAAATGCAGAGATAGAGTAGGATGAATAAGAACACAATAGAATGCCCTTCGGCCGCAGTCTGTTAGAACAATGATAAAGAAATAAGAAGGAAAATGCACAAGAAACAGATGTAGCTGCCACAAGTTAAATACACATCTGTTAAGAATGCTCTTCTCATATGCAGGGTCAGAAAAATATGTACAAATGTAGCACCTCGCTGATTGACAGAAAAACCTCAGTTCTGGCACCGGGAATCTTGTTTTCTTGACAGCACTTTGTTTTAAAGCTGGAGGCAGAGAAATGTCTTATGCATGTCCTTAAACTGGAAGGCCTTTTGTTCAGGATACTTATACCATTTGCAGATAATGATGTGCATAGCAGTTTCAGCTGTCTGCATATGCATTTTTATGTTTTTTTATGACAGCTCTGCGTACTGAACTAAAAGGCCATTTAGAACTGTCAGGCACTGACAAGCATTACCCTTTCCATTTACAATTCTGTTAGTGTGCATTGTCAGGTGGGCTCACCAGACTGCAGAAATGTGATTTCCTTTGAAACCTATGTATGACTTTAATTTAATACAGCAGCCTAAAAAAAAAAAAAAAAAACAGAGTGTGAGCCCAAGAGAGCTTTATTAAGTATTCTTTTTCCATTAATCTCCTACTTTTTTGTTTTTATAAGGCCTTTCCTTGCTTCCTCGTCTTCTCTCTTTCTCTTCTTCTCTCTCTCTTATTTCTTCTTTCTTTATTTTTTCTGGAATCCTTCATGTCATGCAGAAGAGAAGGAAGTCTAGGGGAAAGACTTGACCTGCTCAAGCCAAGCCAGACCATCCCTAACTTTCCATATGGCCTGAGGTTAATTTTCAGTCACACCCCTTTTTTAAAGAATGTTTGGCTCAGTGTAGAGCTGGATGAATATTCAGGGCCTGGATAGTGGGAGCATGGGAAAAATCTACTTAATCCAACTAATGACTTATCATTGCCCATTATCAATACTACCTGTGTTTGGGACTCCCTTTCCTCCCCCCAAAATGTTGATTTCAATAGCATGAAGAACTTGTCCTATAAAAGCACTGATGTGTACCCTCTAAGAGTCAGGAAAGCAGTGTGAAACCATGCTTTTGCACTGCGGGATATCATAGTCCACCTCGGTAACTGCCATATATGAATGAAACAGAGGAGCCTCAACATACACTAGGCTAAACTGAAATGCTCACATCTATTTCAGTTCAGAAACAGAAACAGATTTATTCAAAGGCAATGAAGTTTGATCTTCAGTGAGCTCCTCTCTCTTGCCTAACCTGTATAGTTTCTGGGGATGGTTTGAGAGCTGATGAGAGTTCTTGATGTAGAGGAGAAGTTGAGTTACTAACAGGTAGCAGTTTTATATGAACAGAGCTAATCAATTGCTTAAAGAGGTCACAGGATAGAAAAAGGCCTAAAATCTCCAGTCTCCTTTTTATAACTTAACTTTGTATTCAGAATGTTGTATTCTTTTATTATTTTATATTCTATTTATATTTATTTTTATATTTATTTATATTTATATTTATTTATTATTTATATTCTATTATTATTTTATAAAGGATTTCATGTATTCTTTGTGCCTCAAATCCCATGACTCTGAACCTGCCTCTGTTTCTAACAGCAGGTCCTGTAAGGGGTTCAAAAATTACCTCTCTAGTTTGAAGAGTCAAGGTAGGCTTTTTTTGTTTGTTTGTTTTTTAAGTTTTTCTTCACCTAGCCCTTAAGAAGGGGCTTCCCTGGTAGCTCAGCTGGTAAAGAATCTGCCTGCAATGCAGAAGACCCCAGTTCAATTCCTGAGTCAGGAAGATCCTCTACAGAAGGGGTAGACTACCCACTCGAGTATTCTTGGGCTTCCCTGGTGGTTCAGTTGGTAAAGAATCCACCTTCAATGTGGGACACTTGGGTTCAATCCCTGGATTGGGAAGATCCCCTGGAGAAGGGAACAGCTACTTACTCTAATATTCTGGTCTGGAGAAGTCCACGGGGTCACAAAGAGTTAGATTCGACTGAGTGACTTTCAGCCCATAATAAAGTACAGGATTTGGCTAGTTAGAAGTAGGCCATCATCAGAGTAGAGAGAGCTCTAGGAAAATAATGACCTAAGATAAAATTTTGAAGACCAATGTTTTTGACAATCAACAAAATATTTTTTTACTTTCTGAAACTGAGATATTCATGAAGCACAACATATGTCATGCTTGGCTAAATACATGGAACAACAGACTGGTTCCAAATAGGGAAAGGAACATGTCAAGGCTGTATACTGTCACCCTGCTTATTTAACTTATATGCAGAGTGCATCATGAGAAATGCTGGGCTGGATGAAGTACAAGCTGGAATCAAGATTTCCAGGAGAAATATCAGTAACCTCAGATATGCAGATGACACCACATTTATGGTAGAAAGAGAAGAACTAAAGAGCCTCTTGATGAAAGTGAAAGAGGAGAGTGAAAAAGCTGGCTTAAAGCTCAACACTCAGAAAACTAAGATCATGACATCTGGTCCCATCACTTCATAGGAAATAGATGGGGAAACAGTGACAGACTTTATTTCTTTGGGCTCCAAAATCACTGCAGATGGTGACTGCAGCCATGAAATGAAAAGACGCTTGCTCCTTGGAAGTAAAGTTATGACCAACCTAGACAGCATATTAAAAAGCAGAGACATTACTTTGCAGACAAAGGTCCGTTTAGTCAAAGCTATGGTTTTTCCAGTGGTCATGTATGGATGTGAGAGTCGGGCTGTAAAGAAAGCTGAGTGCCGAAGAATTGATGCTTTTGAACTGTGGTGTTGGAGAAGACTCTTGAGAGTCCCTTGGACAGCAAGGAGATCCAAGCAGTCCATCCTAAAGGAAATCAACCCTGAATATTCATTGGAAGGACTGATGCTGAAGCTGAAATTCCAATACTTTGGCCACCAGATGCAAAGAACTGACTCATCAGGAAAAGACCCTGATGCTGGGAAGGATTGAAGGCAGGAGGAGAAGGGGACTGTAGAGGACGAGATGGTTGGATGGCATCACCTGACTCAATGGACATAAGTTTGTGTAAACTCTGGGAGTTGGTGATGGACAGGGAAGCCTGGCGTGCTACAGTCCATGGGGTCTCATAGAATCGGACACAAATGAGTGACTGAGCTGAACTGAAATACATTTCACTGTGCTTAAAACCATGGAATCACACCCAGATCAAAATGTAGAACATATCCAGGTCCCCAGAAGTTTCCTGACTCTGAGGAAGAAATTTTTAATCCCCTCTATCAAGTTTTTCAGAAAGGCAGGGTACGGCATACTGGGAATGCTGAATTTGGTATCATGACGTCATATTTTGTGTTAAGTTCCTAATGGTAAAGACTGTTCAGAAAGAGAATTCAACCCCATGGGCTAGGGACTTATATTCCTTTCTTCACGCTAAAGACTGGGAGCACCCTCACACCTTGATTGCCATGTCCAACTTTACACGTGGGTAACAAAGTGTTTTGTGTTACCTGGTGTCTTGGAATTTCACTGATCCTTGAAGGTCACCCATTCAGGTCATAAGACTATGGACTAAGCATTGACCTTTGCCTTAGGTTCTTTAAAGAGTCCTATTTGCCACATTCATTCTGGGAGGGGTTCACATCAGGTTCCAACAATTTTCTTTGAATCAACTAATCAGTAGCTTTCATCTCTGACAAAAAAAGGTGGAATGAGCCCATGGGCTCCTGATAAAGGGTGGAGGAAAGAGAGAGCTCTAACAGGGAAGCTGAGCAGGGAGGGCATGGTGAGTGCGGATCAGGGGACACCCACTCTGCCTTACATCTAGGCCACCTTCCTCAGCCCCACTGTGAGCCAGGCTGGTAGGAGAAAAGGAAAAAAAGAGAACAAAATCCGTACAGTGCACGCTCCGTCTGCCCCTCCTCTTTCTTCTCCTCTGTGTCACTAACCTCAAATGCCCTGCAGGAACCAATTACAGTATACTAACGAGTGTAGTTTCCAATAACTGTGTCTGTCGGATGTGTTACTGCCTCATCCACATGCTGACCACCACCACCGCTTCTCAGATAACATTTCCCAGCAATGAGGCCACCTGCCTGGTGTTCACTAGCTGGCTGGGCATCTCCCTGCAGAGTCACCAGGGATGGGGGTCCATAAGGACAGCTGTGGGGATGCTCGTGTCTGCAGAATGCAAATGAGTGTGGGCCATCCTGGCAAGGGAATCGACCAGTGAGGTTGGTAGCTTCACCAACTAAAGTAGTCTCTGGAGGCTAAAACAAAAGCCACTTTCTGAAAAAGTCCCAATGGCCTGGATACAATTATAGTAAAGGGGTAAATTACTGTGGTTAAGAGCATGGACATAAGGAGTTAGGAAGACTTACCTGAGATTCATGTCTTCATCACTTCCTTGCTGTGTGACTTCCAGCAAGTTGATTAATTCCTAAAATGAGCTTCAGTTTCACCATCTATAAAATGGGAGTAATAACAGCACCTGCCTTTTAGAGTGGTTGTAAAGGTTTAAAGAATAGTTAATATAATATGCAAAGCTCTTAGCATTTTGTCTTGGCTCACTGACTAAAATGAAGCTATTATTCTTCTGATAAATACTAGGTCTAATAAAGATAGAAAAATATAAGGAATATGAATCATTGTCACTTACTAGCCAAGCCCTTTCCACTCTCTCTGGCTCTACTATTGTCTCTGCCCTGACCCAGTCCCAGGACTCTATTCAGCACTTGTATCCACCTCTATTCCATGCTGCCATCACAACTGTGATGCATTCTCCATATACTTGGAGATAAACTCAGATATAACAAGTGAGAAAGGTAGATTTTTATTCATGGTATACATGTACATATATAGATATGAAAATACATAAAAAGGCATTCCCACTGTAACAAAGGAGTGGGAATGATGGAGATGGAGCAGGAAAAGAGATAATTTCACATTTTACTCCAGTTACTCCTAGATAATCCAAATCTTTTAAAATAAGAATGTATCCACACATTATTTATGTGATTAAAAAAAAGAGAGAAAATAAAGATGTGTTTAAGTGGTCCAAAGTTCAAAGTTGTAATATTGCTGCTTTTTGGGGTCCTAAAAACTTCCCCATACCATGGAGACCTCCCCATCAAGCCTCTTCACACCCCCTCTTGCAAAATAAAATAGCCACCCCTTCCATACATGTCAATTATATCTCAAAGTTTTTTTAAAAATCTATTTTTTTTTATAAAGCAAAGCAGCCACTCTTTACAATTCTGCTAACTTGTTACAAGTCCATCCTGTCACTCAAGCTTCTGACCTTCTACCCATCGATTGTAAGG
The DNA here is from genome assembly GCF_023699985.2 of Odocoileus virginianus. Taxonomy (NCBI): domain Eukaryota; kingdom Metazoa; phylum Chordata; class Mammalia; order Artiodactyla; family Cervidae; genus Odocoileus; species Odocoileus virginianus. The sequence goes on from NC_069676.1 coordinate 65,760,601, forward strand.
ATTTGTTTTATAATCCTTTAAAGTGTTTTCTGAAAAAGTGACAGAGAGAGAATGAGGAAGAGAGATTATCTCCAAATTGTAAAGAAAATGTACAAATGGATCATTTGGAAAGTGACTTGTGTCTTTGTATGGACAGTTGAGAATCTATCAAAACATTTCTTTTAACTTTTTGGCTCCCTTATCCACAGACAAGTCTGCTTCCTGTTCACCAGGCACAATAAGAGGGCAAGGGTAGCAGTACTGGTCAGCGCTGGCAATTAAAGATCAATACCAAATGTAGAACTACTGCACAATTGCACTCATCTCACACACTAGTAAAATAATACTCAAAATTCTCCAAGCCAGGCTTCAGCAATACATGAATCGTGAACTTCCAGATATTCAAGCTGGTTTTAGAAAAGGCAGAGGAACCAGAGATCCAACATCTGCTGGATCATCGAAAAAGCAAGAGAGTTCCAGAAAAACATCTATTTCTGCTTTATTGACTGTGTCAAAGCCTTTGACTGTGTGGATCACAATAAACTGTGGAAACTTCAGAAAGAGATGGGAATACCAGACCACCTGGCCTGCCTCTTGAGAAACCTGTATGCAGGTCAGAAGCAACAGTTAAAACTGGACATGGAACAACAGACTGATTCCAAATAGGAAAAGGAGTATGTCAAGGCTGTATATTGTCACCCTGTTTATTTACCTTATATGCAGAGTACATCATGAGAAACACTGGGCTGGATGAAGCACAAGCTGGAATCAAGATTGCTGGGAGAAATGTCAATAACCTCAGATATGCAGATGACACCGCACTTATGGTAGAAAGCAAAGAACTAAAGAGCCTCTTGATGAAAGTGAAAGAGGAGAGTGAAAAAGTTGGCTTAAAGCTCAACACTCAGAAAACTAAGATCATGGCATCCAGCCCCATCAGTTCATGGCAAACAGATCGGGAAACAGTGACAGGCTTTATTTTTCTGGGCTCCAGAATCACTGCAGATGGTGATTGCAGCCATGAAATGAAAAGACGCTTGCTCCTTGGAAGGAAAGTTATGACCAACCTAGACAGCATATTAAAAAGCAGAGACATTACTTTGCAGACAAAGGTCCGTCTAGTCAAGGCTATGGTTTTTCCAGTGGTCATGTATGGATGTGAGAGTTGGACTATTAAGAAAGCTGAGTGCCGAAGAATTGATGCTTTTGAACTGTGGTGTTGGAGAAGACTCTTGAGAGTCCCTTGGACTGCAAGGAAATCCAACCAGTCCGTCCTAAAGGAGATCAGTCCTGGGTTTTCATTGGAGGGACTGATGTTAAAGCTGAAACTCCAATACTTTGGCCATCTGAAGCAAAGAACTGATTCATTGGAAAAGACCCTGATGCTGGGAAAGATTGAGGGCAGGAGGAGAAGGGGACGACAGAGGAGATGGTTGGATAGCATCATTGACTCAATGGACATGGGTTTGGATGGACCCCGGGAGTTGGTGATGGACAGGGAGGCCTGGCGTGCTGCGGTTCATGGGGTCACAAAGAGTTGGACACGACTGAGCGACTGAAATGAACTGAACTGAACCAAATGTAGATGAACATTCCATGCCAAGCCAAGTTAGTGAGAAGTAGGAGCGGGTTAGCAGAAATCTGATGGAAACTCCCTGTGCACAGGGCTTTTTGTAGTTTGCAATTATACATTCAAATGCAGCAGAGCAGTCAGCAGCTGTTTTAGCGAGTTTGTGTTCTGTCTGGCCCTCTAAGAATATGAAAGACTTCTCCTGGGGGTAAAATGGCAGGCCTGCTGAGAGTCCAGCAGAGACTCATCTCCCCCTTTCCCACCTTCCAGGGATTACGCCTTCCTGACCTGGCAATTTAGCACAGGCTGTTCCTTAAGCCTAGGACACACTTTCCCCAGTTCATTATCTCACACTCCTGCTTGATTTTCAGGTTTTAACTCCTAAGCATTCTAGCCTTGACCTATATGAAGACTTATCCATTATAAGTTTGCTCCTTTGCTATGTTTGTCATAAACCAAATTATTCCCCTTTACAGTACTTATCAACCACAGTTTGTAATCACATATTAATTTGTTAATTGAATTAATTTAATGTCTGTCTTCCCAAGATTATTAAGCTCTTTTAGTAGGATTGTAAATTGTTTTATCTCCTCATTCAGTGCTTTGCACAGTGTCTGGAGTATAGTAGAAGCTCAATAAATATTTGTTGGATAAAATGGTAAATTAAGTAATTGAATTAGTCAATTACTATAGGTGTCTTATAATAAATGCTTATAAGTCTTTATTTTCTCTGCTCTATCTCCCTGAGGTCTTCTTCATTTATCCAGATCTTCTTCAGCTTCAAAATACAGTAATAATGATAAGGATAATGGTGATGATATTAAATACCTTCTCAACCCTGTAAAATAATGCCAGTTTCATAGGATCATTATGACAAAGTGAGGTAATATACGTAAAAGCATACTCACAACTATAAAGGTCAACACGATGGCTGTTCTTTCCTTGCAGATGTATCTAGTCTGGTGCTAGGAAATAAAAAAGGTCAGTGGCCTTCGCTTTTTAGTTCAGTTCTGTTTAGTTCAGTCTCTCAGTCATGTCCGACTCTTTGTGACCTCACGGACTGCAGCACTCCCAGCCTTCCTGTCCATCACCAACTCCCAGAGTTTACTCAAACTCATGTCCATTGAATTGATAATGCCATCCAACCATCTCATCCTCTGTCATCCCCTTCTCCTGCCTTCAATCTTTCCCAGCATCAGGGTCTTTCCCAATGAGTCAGTTCTTTGCTTCAGGTGGCCAAAGTATTGGAGTTTCAACATCAACAGTAGTCCTGCCAATGAATATTCAGGACTGATTTCCTTTAGGATGGACTGGTTGGATCTTCTTGCTGCCCAAGGGACTCTCAAGAGTCTTCTCCAACACCACAGTTCAAAAGCATCAGTTCTTCAGCACTCAAGCTTTCTTAATAGTCCAACTCTCACATCCATACATGACTACTGGAAAAACCATAGCCTTGACTAGACGGACCTTTGTCTGCAAAGTAATGTCTCTGCTTTTTAATATGCTGTCTAGGTTGGTCATAACTTTCCTTCCAAGGAACAAGCGTCTTTTCATTTCATGGCTGCAATCACCATCTGCAGTGATTTTGGAGCCCCCAAAATAAAGTCTGTCTCTGTTTTTACTGTTTCCCCATCTATTTCCTATGAAGTGATGGGACCAGATGCCATGATCTTAGTTTTCTGAATGTTGAGCTTTAAGCCAGCTTTTTCACTCTCCTCTTTCACTTTCATCAAGAGGCTCTTTAGTTCTTCTTCGCTTTCTACCATAAGTGTGGTGTCATCTGCATATCTGAGATTGTTGATATTTCTCCCAGCAATCTTGATTCCACCTTGTTCTTTCATCCAGCCCAGCATTGCTCATGATGAACTCTGCATATAAAAATAAGCAAGGTGACCAATTCCTAATATGCATGAAGGCAAAAACATAGTAAACCCCGGAAAGCAAGTCAAATTCAATGTGAGGTCGGGTACTAAACATATACCTGTCTTTTATAGTGAATTGGCATCACAAGTCTCAAAAACAGTTGCCACACCAAACTTAAAAAAAAAAAAAAAAGCCTAGTCACAGCTTGCCTGGTGGCTCCGTCAGTAAAGAATCCATCTGCAATGCAGGAGACCTGGATTTGATCCCTGGGTTGGAAAGATCCCCTGGAAGAAGGCATAACAATCCACTCCAGTATTCTTACATGGAGAATCCCCATGGACAGAGGAGCCTGGTGGGCTACAGTCCATGGGGTGGCAAAGAGTCAGACATGACTGAGTGAGCACACCACAGCAACCCTGCAATGTAAGCTTATATCTATAAACTTATTTTATCTTTATAACTCTGTTTATTATCAAATATCAAAGGACAGGCCCTCAAAGATTCTCCAGGAATGCAACAATTCAACAATCTGCATCTCAGAGTGTCCCAGGTTTGCTGGGGAGTCAAAACAGAGAACAGTGGCCTTCCTCTTTGTGATTTGCACATGGTGTCTCTCCAGTGTGTCTGCATTTTGAGCTGAAGGGCAATGGCTGTGACTTTCTTGTTTTTGTAATTCTCTTCAGCACTCTGAATCTGCTGGATTCAGCTGAAGAGGGAAGGGCAGAGAGAGAGTTGTTATTGCTTTTCTGATGCTTTCAGTTATTTGGTCCTTGGGGGGTTATAGGTAGGGAAGAAGCATGTGATATGCAGTAGCTCTAGCCTATCAAGACCTAAGGTGGGTGATAGAGAAGGTAGTATGATTTGTAAGGCAGTAAAACTTATTACTTCCACCCCCTTTCATGTACCCCACTTCCGTCTTCACCACAAGCTCCCAACATACACAGGTGAAAGAGAATGGTATCCTCAGAAGCTACTCTGCTGTGTACAAGTGGCCATGGCTGGGAGCCCAGCATGTATATTGAGAGCTTCAGTTTCTTTATCTCTGAAATGGACATAAGAATAGTTCACATCCTGTAAAGTTTGGTGAGGTTTCAATGGAATAATGCCCATGGAACCTTATCATAGTGCTTGATACAATATCACATTTTCAACAGGTGTTAGTGACCTTTTTTTAAAATGTCTAAAGTCAAGTATGAATCTGAATTCAGACCCAGATCATTCTGATTCCTAACTGCATTCTTTTCAGCTCACCCCTGATCAAATACAGAGCTGTATGCCTACACTGTGAACAGAGAGGGGGGGAAAAGGAAGATTAATTAAGAAAGAGCCATAAAAAATTCTCTGAATTATAAAATGGATGTAATATTAACATACGTAATTACTTTTCAACTTGAGAAGCTATAATATCAAAGATAAAAATCATGTCAGCTTCAATCTTTTTCTCATTGTAGATTCAGACCATTACATTAATGACTAAGTTTTTGAGCTGCATAATTTTTTTCTTGGAAAGATACCTTTTTGAGGAGCTAAGCACAGAAGCCCTTTTCCAGGCATACCCTGGACTTGAAGGAGGAAGGGGAACCTCCCTGTCAACGCCACTCCCCGCCTCCTACTGCCCTGATAGTCAGTGCATCCACTCCCTTTGTGAGGAAACAAAGGCAGTTAATCACGGGGCAGCCAAGTTTCGCCTTTGGCTGGGCTGTGGATGTGGATGTGGCTCCCAGAACTTAGCTGGGAGCCTCAAGCGTGTGACTCCATGAGTGTCTGTGGTTCAGAGGCGGCTCCAAAAATTGCCAGGGACTGGATGTTGGCTCGTTCCTGGGGAAGAGATCTCCAAATATCTGAAAGCTGGGCCTTTGTTCATTTTAAACAGAGGCCCCCACTCTCACCTCTCCCTTCCTGGCTCTCTGGTCTGAATCTTCCATCTGAGACACAGCCCAGCATCTGTGGGAACCACCCTTTGGAACATTCTTCCTGTCTCTAAGCCAGCATCTCCTCCCAAGAGGAAAGAAATGAGAGATGTCCCAGGGAGATTTGCCGTTATCTGATGCAAGTCTAGCACCCTCTGAGGTTCTTTTCCCTTTTCAGGACCTCAGGATAGAATTGGGTCAAGGAGGAGAACCCCATTCCTCAGACTCCAAGTCAAGGGGCCTGTCCAATGTCACAATTGATGCTAAATGGAACCAGAAGTTGTGTTCTCTTTTTACAGCCTTCTGAGACAATGAACAGAATAGGAGGGGAAGAAGGTAGTTTGGCTTTTCTCTTTGTTTTTTTTATTTTTATTTTTATTTTCTACTGGTGCCCATCCCTCCTATCAGGCCCTCCCACTCCTTCCAGTCCCTTTTCATTAGGTGTCACACTAGATGCTTGAAGCACTCCCTTCCCTAAATAGCGTCTTTTCTCTGGGCTTCTCTCTTCACCCAATTCCTTTGTCACATATAAACGTTTTACCTGCTGTCTGATCCTTTCCTTCTGTTCTGACTCAGCCAACTAATTATGAAAGTAAATTTCTGTTTCTCTGTTGCCTCTATCCTACCAAAAATGCCAATAAGTTTGAGAGGTGCTGACTTATCACTGAGGCTACATAAAATAAAGTCTTCAAAAGCTTGGCAGTCTTCTTGGAGAGCAGCCTGTGCGATTCCACCTGGGAGAGATATGCCTTGAATCCTGAGGTATTCTAGACCAAGAAACCAAACAGTGCTTTTGTTCCCCTCAAATCAAGTCAATCCTTTAACTGGGGGAAGCATGAAAATGGAGAACCATGTACTCCGTGTTAAGAAATAAGTCCACTTAACCATTAATAAAATGTCTTTTCCTTCCAATTTGACACATACATCTTTGTAATATCCTATAAAGCTATCTTCTAACTTTAGAATTCTCGGTCTCCTTGGAATTAGCACCAGAATACGGTAAAGTAAGACGACTTGATCCGTGGTGCCAGGTTTGCAATCACTCTCCCTTCTCATCACATGCCCAGCACTATCCCACACCAGGAAGATCCTCATGTGTACTGTCAATGCCCTGGGTTTAGCTCATTACCTCAACAACTGCCCCGTCTCAGGCCTAGTGATGCCTTTGTTATTGCTGTAGTTCATTCGCCAAGTCATGCCCAGCTCTTTGCAGCCCCAGGAACTGTAGCATGCCAAGTCTCTCTGTCCCTCACCATCTCCTGGAGCTTGCTCAGGTTCATGCCCATTGAATTGGTGATGCCATCCAACCATCTCATCCCCTGTTGCCCCCTTCTCCTTTGGCCTTCTGTGATGTCTATGCCTGTGCATGTGTTCCTGCAGGACTGAGACTACAACAAGACTATTGAGGTTCTGAAAGTGGGCTGAGTCATTTGGGCAGAAAATTCCAAGGTCCTTGGTTTACAGAGTATAGTCTACAAGCAGGCACAGCATAGGCTCCAGATGGCACATTCCTGTGACCCTGTGGATCAGGTCTGGTCTAAGGGCACTTTATGAAGCTCAGGGCTAGGATAGGATTCTTCTCACCCAAGCCTAAAGGTATACTGACCTAAAGGTCCAATAGTTCCTGTTACATCCATGCACTTGGTATCAAGCTGCTTCTCATATGGGCCACTCTACATTGGATGCTATAAGTTTAACTCCAGAGACAGTTAATTTGTTGTTGTTGTGCAGCTGCTAAGTCCTGTCTGACTTTTTATGACCCCATGGACTGTAGCACACCAGGCTTCCCTGTCCTTCACTATCTCCTGGAGTTTGCTCAAACTCAGGTCCATTGAAACATCCAACCATCTCATCCTCTGTCATCCCCTTCTCCTCCTGTCTTCAGTCTTTCCCAGCACCAGGGTCTTTTCCAATGAGTCGGCTCTTCACATCAGGTGGGCAAAGTATTGGAGCTTCAGCTGCAGCATCAGTCCTTCCAGTGACTATTCAGGGTTGATTTCCTTTCGATCGACTGGTTTGACCTCCTTGCTGTCCAAGGGACTCTCGAAACTCTTCTCCAGCACCATAGTTCAAAAGCATCAATTCTTCAGGCTCAACTTTCTTTTTGGTCCAACTTTCACATCCATGCATGACTACTGGAAAAACCATAGCTTTGACTATATGGATCTTTGTCAATGAGGTGATGTCTCTGCTTTTTAATATGCTGTCTAGGTTTGTCATAGCTTTTCTTCCAAGGAGCAAGCATCTTTTAATTTCACAGTTGATTTAACAATGGTTAATTAAGCATATGCATTCACATTAAGACTGTTGACCCCTCTGGAATAGCACTAACCAGTGCATAATAGGTATTTATTAAATGTGTTATATATAAACAAATGAATGACCTACTAGAATTTTATAAGTTGTTTCATAAAGGAAAGGAGTGACAAGAGTGGAAATTTCAAACACTAATAGCAGATGAGAGAAACCTTGATTTGTATACTTTAAGAAGAATCTGCTTATTAAAGGTAGCCCCTCTATACTAGCTGAAAATACGATCTCTTCCTACTGTGACACATGCATGGCTGCACCCATAGCCAAGAATATATGCACATGCCATGAGTCAAATATTTTTTAAAATGTTTATTTTATCTGGCTCCACTGGGTCTTCATCTCTGTGCACCTGCTTACTTTAGTTGCATCGAGCCACGGCTGCTCTTCTTTGTAGTGGCTTCTCTTGTTGCAGACACAGGCTCTAGGTACACAGGCTTCAGTATACAGCATATGGGCTCAGTAGTTGCGGTGGGTAGGTTTAGTTGCTCATGGCATTTGGAGTCTTCCTGGACCAGGGATCGAACTCATGTCCTCTGCATTGGCTGACAGATTCTTATCCACTGTACCACCAGGGAAGTCCTCAAATATTTTTAGAGCAGGATTTCTCAACATATTGTCACTATTGACATTTTGGGTGGAATCATTCTTTGTTGTGGGGGTAGTCCTCTGCATTGTAGGATATTTAGCAGCATCCTTGGTATCTACACACTAGAGGCTGGTAGCATTGCTTCCCAGTTGTGACAACCAACAGTGTCTCCAGACAGTGCCAAATGTTCCCTGGGTGGGGATGGTGGGGGAAAAAAACCCTGGCTAAGAACCATTGTTCTTAAAGAAACTGATTCTTTATAGCTTGGCATCATCATTCCCCACCCAGTCAGAATTAACACCAAGCGGAATTCACAGCAGGCTTCAGTTGTACCCAGATTCATTGTCAAAAGAAAATGAGAGTCAAGGGAAGCCAAAATAATGTTGTAGTATGCTACGTTTCATCAGTCTCTAAGATTGTATAGCAAATGGCAACTTCAAGCTAAAAGATGAAAATGTAGAGTAATGATGTTTAAATCTTTTATAGCAATAACTCTACTAATTTCTGTTCTTTTTTTTTTTTTTCAGTGCTAGGGAATGAGCCAGAGTTAATGTGCTTAAAGTTCAAACATAGAATGAGATCAGTAGGATGAGAAAGCACACACCAAAAGCATTTCTAACTCTAGCTTCATGTAAGCTCTTTTGGGGTGACTCAGGAAAGGGTTATATGGTACAGAGTCAGCAGCCCATTTCCATGGACATTCTCTAAGCCTTTTTTCTGCTTCTGGTCCTACCATCTTTGTTACGTCCTATATTTCCTATATCAAAACAGGAAGTTGTGACTTAATGGCTTAGCAATGTACACATTTGTGTTTGTCATGACTTGTTAAAACCAGGATCTCATGAAATTTCAGTCTGTGTGACTCTGAATGTTATTTTGGGTCTAAAAATCCCCAGAATGCAATTAAGCATATTTATTTGTGTTACAAGGACAAAAAAAAAATATTTATGCATGAAAATACACAATTTTACCTCCTTCCCCACTTTTTTGAGCAGGAGAGGATTGTTTCTTGCTAAGTTAGATTCCAGAATCTTTTTGGTATTATTGTTGAGAATCTAGTTAATAAAATTAAAGAAAAAGTGAATTTAAATTATAAAGAGCAAGAATGGATAGGAGATAGAAGAACTGTGTATGTGCAAAAATGCCTAGGAGAAGAAAAGAAAGGAGAGAGAGATTTGGGGAATAGCTGCCATACATGTGAAGTACACTGTTGATGATCAAAATATTTTTAATTTAAAAAATATTTAAATTTTTTTTTTAAATTTTAAAAGTACTTTTAGTTATTTCACTACGTATTAAAGCTACTAGGAATAAACAGTAGGAGTTCCTTAAAATTTAGCTACGGAATTTTTTTCTAATTTAAATAATTCAAGGTTGGCCAAGACTCAGCAATTTGAGCTCAGGGTTAATTCATGGGCTACATTTGGAAGTGACTGATTGTAGTAACTTCCTTGTCAGGCTAATCTTCACACCTACTGAAGCTGTTCTTTTACATCAAATTCCTCTTTTAATCTGGTGCTTTGGACAAGAGGGCTAAGGAAAGACTTGTCAGTCAATACACAATCCACCATATCATTCATTAAATACAAATTCATTAATGACTGTCACATGATGGTGATATTCTGCTGACAAAAAGGAGAGGGAGACCTGACCCCTACTCTTAAAGAGCTCACAGTCTTGTCTGTAAGTAACCTGGAAGTAACATACATATGGTAATCCCCATATAAACTACATGTGTATCATCAAATGAGCCTGGAATTTTCATAACAATAGAATTTATTCTGAAATTGTACATAGCCTTCTGTAGAATCATTAAGAATTGTAGAATTTTCCAGTTGCATTAGATTGGTGTATATAATGTGAATAACTGTGTTAGAACAATTCCAGTCCTCACAATTTTTGGACATCTCTAAAATAACATGATTCAGAAGATGTTTATTACATGTTTATTACATTCTGTACTTTCCTTGCTAAATCTGATATGGGTCCAACAATGAACAACACATCTTTCTAACATGATGACTCAGAATGAACACAGTTTTAGGAGCAGGAGAAGCAGATGAGAAAATACCTCACTGATGCATGCCCTCTGTTGTATTTCAGCCTGATGCCACATCAAACTTAAAGCCTTTTTGCTGATTCTTAAACTAACTGTGAGAAGGAACCATCTCTTTTCCCCTCTGGGTCTGGGGACATGCTATATTCCATTAGCAGCCTCTCTGATTTTTCATCTAAAGCTCTTTCCTTGCCTTGGATATTGGCTAACATTTTCCACTGGTCAGAAACTTTGTTTATACAGCTGATCAAGTTAACGGTTCATCTCCTCTGCTCTGTAGGCACTCCAATTCTACCGTCATCATAACTAGGATTGGCTATTTTGCTTGGCAGAATTATTTCAGTAATCTAAGATAACCAAATTGGATTGGTGATCGATCAGTTTGTTCAGCACTCATTCCAGTAAATAAAACCAACTAAGCTCCAAGTGGTTGAATTGTTATTACAGTGGAGTCACAATGTGAATCAAAGCTTAGAGACCTCAGGGAATTTCATAAAATCCTACTCTGCAACCAGATGATTGTCCTGTAATATATACCAAAGACCCATAGGTTTCAGCTTTTCTTGGTGGGAATAGCTAGTTTTTCTGTGATACACAGATGAGAAATACCACTATTTATAAAAGTGGTCCTTGAAAACTTCATGTTTTTATTTACTTATTTTCTATTTACATTTCTATACAAAATTCTAGTGTGAAAAGTGTATGGTGGGTCATCACAATCTTTGCATTGACAAACACGGAAGACTGAGTGTTGAGTCATAAACAAATGAACATAGTTTTGAGATATCTTGTCTGAAAGGAAAGGTGATTTTTTTTAAAAATGAAAACTTGATAGATGCCTCGGAGTATATTATACAAGGAGATATAATGGGATTTTATTATAAACTTCAAACTGTTTTTCAAAAACCCAAATTCTAGAAAGAGCTTTGCTACAGACTTGCTATGTGAGCTTAAAACATTTTGTTTTAAGTAAACATTTTTTGTTAAACATTTTTGTTTAAGTAAACAAAATGAAGACATTTTGTTTTCATTTCCAGTAAATGAAAGTATTAATAATAATTATGCCCCTCTCCATCACCGGAGTTATCATGAGAACCAAATAGAATATTGTATACGGAAGCCCTTTCTGAAGTCTGAAAAGGTATTAAAAGGCATGAGAATGCAAACAGGGTTCCCTAAATTGTGGGATGCATTGCTGATGAGATGAGAGATATACCCCAGTGTTCAGGTTTTCACTTTGGGGGATGAACATTAAATTGTGTTGAACTACATAGTGAGAAAGTTAATCCTTTTTCACTTCTCAGTCACCATTTCTGATTCCTACAAAGAGCAAACTTTGTTTTGGTGCTAGCATGTCTCCAGCACATCTTTAACACTTGCTAATCTCCCTTTCCTTAAAGGGAGAGCACCTCTCAGGCATGGAGCCAGGCACATAACTTAGCTGGATTTTAATAACGCGGTTCAGTTTTTCTTGCTCGTGTATTTTTGTCATAAATTCTTTAATGGCAAATGATAATGTTTTTCCATTAATAGCAGTAATATAAAGTTTTGTTTCTATGCAATTTTATCTAAGTAGGGAGAAAAAGAGCCATTTTAAAGAAAAATATTAGTAAATAATAGTGATATGTGAATTTGACAGAAATTGTGAAAGTGAGATGAATATGTTTGAAGTTTGGGAATATATATACTTGTCATCGTAAAACATAGGCTAAGACCATGTGTGTTTGTCGTTGAGATTGTTGTTATTGTTCAGTCACTAAGTCATGTCTGACTCCTTGTGACCCCATGGATTTCCGGGCCCCCTGGCCCTCTGCTATCTCCTGGAGTTTGCTCAAATTCATATCCCGTGAGTCAGTCATGCCATCCAACCATCTCATCCTCTATCACCCCCTTCGCTTCCTACCCTCAATCTTTCCCATCATCAGAGTTTTTTCCAATGAGTTGGCTATTTGCATCACGTGGCCAAAGTGTTAGAGCTTTAGCTTCTGCATCAGTCCTTCCAATGAATATTCAGGGTTGATTTCCTTTAGGATTGACTGGTTGGATCTCTTTGCAGTCCAAGGGACTCTTAAGCGACATCTTCAGCAACACTGTTTGAAAGCATCAGTTCTTTGGTGCTCAGCCTTCTTTATGGTCCACCTCTCACATCTATACATGACTGCTGGAAAAACCATAGCTTTGACTAGACAGACCTTTGTTGGTAAAGTGATGTCTCTGCTTTTAATACGTTGTACTTTTCTCATGTACCTTTGGTTCATCCCTCACCATTCTTGAAGAAGCCTTACAAAGCAACCCTTAAGGCCAGGGAAGGGAGAAAATTGGAACTTCCAGATGCCATTTTAACTTCCACTGATAAAGCCATCCATTGAGAGAATTTAGGCACTGAATCCAACTGAAATCTTCTAAACTTTTCAGCATTAAAAATAGGTGGTGTTGACTGTGCTAAAGAGACAGCTCCCTCCTCAAGAGTCAAGTTTGTCTCATTAACTTTGGAAGGGGGTCCCGGCACACAGTGACTGAGTTGGCATGTTCGGACACATATACAGTGTGTATATACACATGTATACAGTACATCAACCTCATTCAGGATGGGCTTCAACATTTTGATGAAATACATCTTGTTCCATCCTCTAGAGACCATGTGAATCCACAAACAATTACAATTTTAGAGAAACTGTGGGTAAGCGAATCTTCTGTGATCAGAGGGTTGTCTCACCATTTTTCTATTTTCTATTTCTTTCTTTCTCAATTGAAAAGGAAGTAGAAAAATCTTCAGTTGTGTCAGAACAAGAAGGGCATTCTGTGGCATGGAAAATTTGTTGGTGGGTTTTAAAAATACAGTTTCTAAAAATTTATAGATGGGCTCAATTTAGAAAAAGTGGGGAAATTGCATGCTGACATGCAGTTCAGTTTGGGAGCCTATTTTTTTCCATAGAACGTTGTGCAAAGTAAAATCCCAAAGTAATGATTTCCTTTGTTAATAAATCTTGTTTGAAGTGAGGTAGTCTTGAAGCAGAAGAAATAGTAATAAAAACACCACTAGGATCATCTTCATTCCTTTCAGATGTGCTCAACTCCAACCCAGGAAAAGTAACTGAGTGTCTCATCCCAATATTCAATACTACATCTCCTATGGGCTTTGTGTGTGTGTGTGTGTGTGTGTGTGTGTGTGTGTAATTCACATATATTTTTTCCTACAGACTTCTAGCCTGTGTTTATACAATTATTGTTTCAAATGTAGGTATTTGACACTTTAATAACATATTATTGCACTTTAAGGAAAACACACCCTTCTGTAGTATTCTTCTTGCTGGGTGTAGAGCTCCTCTTTAGAGCAGATGTTCTTGGCTGTTACGAAAGGGCTTTAGAATGCTGGATTCAGATGAAGCTTGGAGGCGAGCGCCAATTATGTCATCTGGTGACAGTGCCCAGTTATAACACTAATAGGCTTTTCATTATTTTTAATATATTTTTTTGGTTTTAATTATTCCCATGTATATTTCAGGACTCTCATTATGGAAAGCCAGGATTAGAATTGCTACTATGGTTTTTGCCTAAACAGGACAGGAAATTTTTCATAGTCTGAAAAAGTTTTAGGAGTACTGAGAATGTCTGAAAACAAAAACAGAACCAAAGAAAATAAAAACACAAACCTCTCCCATAGCCTGGTCATTGATGACTTAATGTTTAATTTTTTATGTCTGGCATGCCATAGGTTTATAATAAATTTGTAATGAATGAATACATACACTAAAACCAGTTTTCTATCTTTTTTTTCAGTTCAATCACATGCTTTCCTTATTTATCCCATTCTTAGGATCTGGAACCATTTATATTTGTGTTCCCTAAAATAAGTGAAACAGTGGCTCATTCACAGGAAGGTTATTTAATCTTTAACATCCACCTCCATGTTCTTCCCACATTATTATTATCATGAGTTTACGTAATGCAGAAACAATAGAAATAAATTTGTTGAGAATTTTGTGGAGATTTTATACTTTCTTTGTTTGACAATCAAATGGCCCCACAAGCCAGATCCAACCTGCCTGAGGTTTTTATAAATAAAATTTTATTGGAACGCAGCCATAATAATTGGTTTGCATATCATCTAAGACAACTTTGGAGCTTCCCTGATAGCTCAGTTAGTAAGCAATCCACCTACAATGCAGAAGACTTCAGTTCAATTCCTCGGTCAGGAAGATCCGCTGGAGAAGGGATAGACTACCAACTCCAGTATTCTTGGGTTTCCCTGGTGGCTTAGCTGGTAAAAAAGCTTTGGTGCCACAATAACAAAACTGAAGAATCATGTCAGAGACCAGATACCCTGCAAAACCTAAAATATTTATTATCTGGTCTTTTGACACAAGAGAAATTTACTCACTCTTAGAGTGGGAATTTTAGAGGCAGATAGGAGTTAGTATAGTATTCTTGAAATTCTTTTCAAAGTGTTTATTAATTCAAAGTTTGACTTTATTTTGACTCAGAGATACAGGGGCTTGTCTTTATAAAAGTCAATATAGCATGGAAGTTAATATATCAGTTCATTAATACTAAGTTTTTAGTCTCATTTTTAATAGTAATGAAAATAATAATAACTATAACAAAGTGCTCCTCTTTTTGATGGAGTAGCAGAAAAGTCTTTCCTGGGATTGCTGTGGTAAAATATGCATTCATAGAAATTAGCTGCAACTCCTTGCATCAAGATTAAATCAAATGTATTAAAGACACAGTCAGTTTGTACCTTCCTTTCCCCAAGTGATTCAGTGTACATAACTTAACCGTGATCCAGTGGGTCTCAAAGATTTAGAAATCATCTTGTGTCCTGGAGATCGATACTTTTACACCTGCAGAAATGTTAAGGCATTTTCTGGCAGGAGTAGCAAAATACAGTATCTCAACATATGAATGCTACTGTCTGAGACTTGCTGGCTTAGCTGGGGGGTAGGAGTGGGGGGTGGACTGTATTGTTATGAGAGTAAGTATTGTGGTAAGAAGGGTAATTTGGTTTTCTTCACAATTCCCAGCCAAGCCCCTTGGGCTATGTGTATTCAATTTACAGGATGTGTACTCACCTTACAGGATGGCCCTGGGCCAGTGAGCCTGTGTGCACAGGGCAGCATCTTGAATCTTGCTGGGTGCAAGAGGAAACCCTAGGCATAGCATTGGAAAGAAAGGAAAGGGATTTGGTCTAAGTAGTGTTCCCCACCCTGCCCCCCTCACTCTGGAAAAAGAGAACAATAATTCATTACCATTTTATTGTGTCTTCTGTATGCTAAATACAAAGCTAATTATATGCCAACTAACTTATGCCAACTAACTGAGTGTTCAAAAGTCTGCTGTTATTCACATTTAAAGATAAAGTAATTGAGACTTAGAGAGGTTAAGTAGTTGGCCCAAGGTCACACAGCTGCTAAGTGGCAGAGCAAGGATTAAGCTCCAAAAGACTGTTTAAAATGCTAAGTGAGCGACTTTTGGGGAAAGATTGGGTTTCCTGAGTGGGTGATGTCATTTGCACTCTGAACTGGTGTTGTTCAATATTAAAAATCCCTCCTCAAGGAAGTTGTATTCTCAACCTCAAGCAAAAAGAACTTTTGCTGTGTTGACCAAATCCCTTGGTCAAAAAAACCTGTCTGCAAACCTACGTGCCTGCTGTTCCTGCCAAGCTGTAGGGAATGCTGGCAGGGCATCTACATGGGGAAAAGAGAATTAGAATTAGAAATGTTACAGGGTAGAGGGGAAATACACGCATACACACATGCCATCACCACCACCACCACCCCACATGTTACATGGACCAAAGAAGCTCTCTGAAACACTGACCTAGGAGCATGCATTCAGAAAGAGTGGGTGATACTGACATTCATAGTGTCCCAGAGGGGCTGTGGGTTGTGGCTCCTTCCTTAAACTATGTCTGGTTGCCAAGGCTCATACCTGTATCTTGGGTCTTGGGACACAAGTAATTTCAAAGAACTAGGCAGAATCTTTTGGGACCCCTGGAAAAAATGATAGAGGAAGTTGGGAGTCCTGTGAAAGGCCTCTCTGATCACCAGGATGGAGTTTTTTGTTTTTTTCCCAGAAGGAAAGTACAGACTTATCCTCAAATAATCATTACCATTCTTATAATGCACAGTGATTCTTGTTAGCAAAGATCAGCCAAGATTTAAAGATCACTTGGTTCCAGGGAGCACCTTCCATGTATTATCTCATTGTAAAAGCATTAGTTACTCAGTCATGTCTGACTCTTTGTGACCCCATGGACTCTGCTGTAGCCCACCAGGCTCCTCTGTCCATGGAATTCTCCAGGCAAGAATACTGGAGTGGGTTGCCATGTCTGCCCTCCTCCAGGGGATCTTCCTGACCCAGAAGTTGAACCTGGGTCTGCTGCATTGCAGGCAGATTCTTTACCATCTGAGAGCATTAAATCGTCCCATGGCCCTAAAAGCTAAGTCCTATTGTTATTGTCATTTTAGGGAGAATTAGTAAGGTCCAGGGCTGCCCTGGGCAACATAGTAGCTACTGGCCACATGTGGTTGTTGAGCACTTGAGGACATTTATGCTGTGAATGTAAAATACACAGAATTTTGAAGACAATACAAAAAAGGAAAAAGTATGAAAGCAAAATGTCTTATTAGTAATTACTTATTGAGATGATAATATTTTAAATATATTAGCTAAAATATATTCTTAAAACTAACTTTGTGTGTACTCAGCTGCTTCAGTCATGTCTGACTCTTTGCGACCCATGGACTGTAGCCCATGGGATTCTCCAGGCAAGAATACTGGAGTGGATTGCCATGCCCTCCTCTAGGTTATCTTCTCAGGGATCAAATCTGTGTCTCTTGCATCTCCTGCATTGCAGTGGGATACTTTACCCACTGAGCCATCTAGGAAGCCCAAAATTAACTTTACTTTTTTTTTTTTTTTTTTACTTTTTCTAATGTGACTGCTAGAAAATTTTGAATTACTTCCATGCCTCGCAAATGTAGCTTGCTCTGTTTCTATTGTGCAGCTCTGGTCAAGGCCCACACCCTGGTTTTACACAGCTTATGAGCTAAAAATGCTAGAATGATTTTTATGCTTTTAAAGCATGGTAAAATTAAAAACAAAAACAATCTGTCCTATGAAGCATAAAATATTTGCTATCAGCCCTTTATAGAAAAATTTGCTGGTCTAGATGACTGTCCAATCCAGGACTGCTAACTCCAAAAGGTGTGCTTTACCCACTCTGAATACTGGCTTTCTACTAGATGCCAGACAGTTCACAAAATCTTTATACACAGTGCTTATTTTAATTCTGAGATTAAATAAGACTAATGACTCATGTTTATTCAAAATGTTGTTATAATACTACATGCCACTAATAATGTTATTATATCCACTTTGCAGATGAGCAAGCCAAGGCTTAAAGAGATGCAGTAGCTTGTCTTATGTCACACAGCTAATAAATGACAGGACTGGAATTTAAATCTACTTCTTCTTGAAAGGTACACTTGTAGGCCCCTTGCTGTCCTGCCACTGAATTCCTGTTTATTTAGGCCAGCCTCTGTGTTGATCAATGCTGAGTTACCTACTCCCTGAGTTTTCTTGCTAATGATTTGTCCTTCCATGAATCTAATACAGGGTTCAACAAACTATCTTGGGCCCATAGGTCAAATTTGGCCCCAGTGTTTTACACACACACACACAGACACTTCCCAGGAGGCTCAGTGGGTAAAGAATCAGCTTGCAATGCAGGAGACACAGGTTCGATCCCTGGTCAGGAAGATCCCTTGGAGAAGGGGATGGCAATCCACTCCAGGATTCTTGCCGAGAATCCCATGGACAGGCGAGCCTGGTGGGCTACAGTCCATGGGGTCACAAACAGTAAGACATGACTGAAGTGACTGAGCACTCATTGGACACACCCCTGCCCTTTTGTTTGCACATTGTCTATGGCAGGGGTCCCCAACCCATGGGCCACAGACGGGTACTGGTCCATGACTTGTTAGGAACTGGTCTGCACAGCAGAACCTGAGTGGCAGGTGAGCAAATGAAGTTTCATCTGTATTTACAGCCACTATCCATCACTCACATTACTTCCCGAGCTCAGCCTCCTGTCATAGCAGCAGCAGCATTATGTTCTCATAGGAGCAAGAACCCTACTATGAACTGTGCATTTGAGGATCTAGGTTGCAAACTCCTTATAAGAATCATCTTGAAACCATTTCCCTACACACCCCCCTCCCACCTTGGGCTGCCAAAAAATTGTCTTCCACAAAACTGGTCTCTGGTGCCAAAAAAGGTTGGGGACCACTGGTCTATGGGTAGTTTCACACTACAACAGCACAGTTGACTAATTATGAGAAAGGCCACACATCCCACAAAGCCAAAAGCATTTATTATCTGGGCCTTTGCAAAGAAAGTTTGCTAACCCCTAATCTAACTCGTTCAGGACAGGTCACGTGGCCCACAGGGCTCACTACAGTGTGGGGCTGGCTAGGGCCCAATAAACATGGAATAGGCGAGTGAGTGAGTGTTGGGGCAGAGGAGAGTCCAGAGAGCACGTTCCTCTCTCCTCCTTGCCCAGAGCCCACTTAGTGCACATGCACTCACAACCCTAAAATGTTGCCATCTCTCTAATTGCTGGTGTTGGGATTCTCCCATATTCCTTCCCCATTTCCTTCCCCAATAGTTACTTGACCCAGAACATGTGTATTACATTTCACTTAAAATACATAGGGAATTTAAAATTAGATGAAAACATGTTTGGCAAAAGCTAGAGTACTTTGCAAACCATCTGGGATGTTCTCTTGTTTGTACTGGAGTTCAGTGCCACTGTCCTCCATGGAGAAATGATTTTCCCAAAACCCTCATTAGTTTCAGGACAATGGAACTCTTCACACTTAAGTAAAACCAACAGGAGTGTGCAATGTTGGCCTCAGTATGGCTTGGGAAAGAAACTGGCAACCAACTGGTTGTAAAACAAAGGTGGCAACTCAAGGACATTTTGGGGAGAGTCATGGCAAGGATTATTGCATTAGGCCGCCATGTGCCGTTTCCAAACTCTGTGATAACAGCTGCCATTACTGAGCATTTCCTGTGTTCCAGGCACTTTTCTAAGCACCACCTACCCTTTACCTCAATTAATCCTACCAACAACCAAATGGGATGGATTCTATTATCCACATGTCACTCTGAGGAAACTGAGAATTAGGCAACTTACTTCCCCCACTACCACACAAGTCATAAGTGGCAGAACTAGGACTTAAAACCAGACCAGGATAAATTAACTCTGATGCCTCTGTCCCATATTGTTCTATACTGGACAGTCCAGAAGTTCACCAGCTACACTTTCCATGCCTTGTGACCTACAGCACTGCTGTACATATGATGCTGCTGCTAAGTCGCTTCAGTCGTGTCCGACTCTGTGTGACCCCATAGACGTCAGCCCACCAGGCTCCCCTGTCTCTGGGATTCTCCAGGCAAGAACACTGAAGTGGGTTGCCATTTCCTTCTCCAATGAGTGAAAGTGAAGTTGCTTAGTCGTGTCCATGTGATGAACACTAATAATTATATAATTATATATATATATTCAAAACTACTTTACAGCAGGCACCATGATAGGTGATATTCAATGGTGATCTAAGACAGATGGCTTTAAATGACATTAATTAAGAAAGACGTAACAGCCATCTCTGCATCTAGAAGATTCCAAACTCATGGAAGTTTTGTCCATTTTATTCTCTTTGCTTATCCATTTCTTCTTACTACGGGGATAATTTGTTTTTCTTATTTCTCTGTCCTTCTTGCTCTGCCCCTACCCCCTCTCCAAAAATTCCAGTCCTGAAAACAGTACGATTTCTTAAACCACAGGAGTGATGTAACTGTAGGCCTGTTTTTTCTCTCTTATGCACACAAAATATTGGATATGAGTGAGATTTTTAAAAATTGGTTTTCAAATGTGATGAAAAGAGTGTCCTTTCTACCAGAACAAAACAACCCCTAATGCTGAAGCCTCCTTCCTGACAGGATTGATATCCCAAGATGAAGAAACCTGTGCATTGGGTCACAGCCTCAAATGCAGTGCAAAAGGCAGAGGGAAGCTCTGGACTGGAAAGAACTTCCATATTTAGGATGGAGCTGAAGGCTCCCTTTGGGCTCTGGAGGCTGTGCTTAAAGACATGGCCTTTGTTTAGATGGGCAGCGGCCCAGGAGCCTCGCTTGCAATCCAGCTGATATGACAGGGGTTTTGCCATGGAAAGTGTACGCATTGGAGTGTTTCTCAGCTAGTCACTAGCCATCAATTACTTAAGAGTCAGATCTTGGCCAGAGGCCCCCGTTCCACAAAGTATGTCATTCTGTGTTCACAGAAATGGAGTTTACAGTCCTGCCGCTAAATTAAAACTGGTTCTTCCAAATTAAAAGCAGACAGGACAGATGTGCAGGGAAGAAATGGAGACTCACATCTTTTGTGAATCAGCTAATCATTGTGCCAGAACTTGAAATCAGCTTTTCCTGTCGAGGCCTCAACTGCACCACACCTATGTAAACCGCATTAAACCACATTAAATGAGGTGGAATGAACATTTTACCAGTTCTTTCTTTCACCCTGCCATCTGGAGAAGGATAAAGAGTTCCGTTGGAGGCCTGGATCCCAAGGACTCTGCAACATGGGAGCCTGGGTTCAGCGCCTGAGGGTGACCACATTCAGCTTGCCCCTTGTTGAGCATTTAGGACGCAAGAGGCACACAGAACCAAGCTAGCCACTCATGAGGACAAAAGGTCCAAACATGATCCTAAAGCTTTGGGGCCTGCATTTCTCAGGAAAATGATTAAAGCTAAGGTTTTCCATACTTGGCCTGCCTTCTTAACCTATTCATGTTATAAATATTAGCTTTAATTTATTGAGCATTTACTATACAAAATTTGAAAAACTTCAATAGGATCAAGTGACTCCCTGTTTAAAATCCTTCAATGGCTTCCCACTGCCCTAACGATAAAAACCAACATCTTTTTTGGTCACCAAATCCTGTGGGATGTAGTCCCTACCACATCTGATATTCCTTCTCCCTTTTATCTCCCCACTCCAGACCCATAGAGTTTCTCACCTGTACCACATTCTCTTCTACTTTTAAATACTCCCTCTGTGCAGGGTTCTTCCAACCATCTTTTTCCTACTGAGCATCATTATTGAGAAATAACATACATACCATACAGTTCACCCACTTAAAGTGTACAATTCAATGGTTGCTAGTATAGTCACTAAGTTGTGCAAGCATCACCACAATTTCTTTATTTTTAATTTAATCTTTATCTTATATGGAAGTATAGTTGATTTACAATGTTGTATGAGTTTCAGGTGTACAGCAAAGTGATTCAGTTAAATATATATCTACTTTTTTGAAAATTCTTTTCCCATTTAGATTATTACAGAAAATTGAGTAGAGTTCCCTGTGCTATACAGTAGGTCCTTGTTTATTATCTATTTTATATATTTGCTGTTGTTATCATATATAGAAGTGTGTATATATCAATCCCAAACTCCCAATCTATCCCTCCCTGCCTCTGCCTTTCCCCTTAGGTAACCGTAAGTTTGTTTTCTGAGGGTCTGCTTCTGTTTTGTAAATAAGTTCATTTGTATCATTTTTTTGGTTCCTCATATAAGCAATACTGTATGATACTTGTCTTCCTCTGACTTACTTTACTTTGCATGATAATCTCTAGGTCCATCCATGTTGCTGCAAATGGCAGTATTTCATTCTTGCTTATGGCTGAGTAATATTCCATTTTACCTATGTGCCATTTCTTCTTCATCCATTCCTCTGTCAATGGACATTCAGGTTGAGTCCATGTCTTGGCTTTGTAAGTAGCACTGCAGGGCACATCTTTTCCAACCATGATTTTCTTTGGATATATGCCCAGGAGTGGGATTGCTGGATCATATCACAACTTGATTTTTAGTTTTTTGAGGAAGCTCCATACTGCTTTTCATAGTGACTGTACCATTTTACATTCCTACCAAGTGTAGGATGGTTCTCTTTTCTCCACATCCTCGCCAGCATTTTTTGTTTGTAGACTTTTTGATGATGGCCATTCTGACAAGTGTGAGGTGATATTTCATTGTAATTTTTATTTGCATTTCTCTAATAATTAATGCTGTTGTGTGTCTTTTTGTGTATTTTGAGCCATCTATATGTCTTCTTTGGAGAACTGTCTGTTTAGATCTTCTACCCATTTTTTTTAATTGGGTTTTTTTTTTTTTTTTATGTTGAGTTCCATGAGCTGTTTGTATAATTTGGAGATTAAACCCTTGTTGATTGCTTCATTTGCAAATATTTTCTCCCATTCTGTTGGTTGTCTTTTCATTTTACTTGTGGTTTCCTTTGCAGTGTGAAATCTTTTAAGTTTGATTAGGTCCTATTATTTGTTTTTGTTCTATTTTCATTAACCTAGGAGGTGGATCCAAAAAGATATTGCTATGATTTATGTAAAAAGAGTATTCCGCCTATGTTTTCATCTAAGAGTTTTATAGTATTGTCTTACATTTAGGCCTTTAATCTATTTTGAGTTTATTTTTGTATATGGTGTTAAAGAATGTTCTAATTCATTCTTTTATATGGAGCTATCCAGTTTCCCCTGCACCACTTATTGAAGACACTGTCTTTTCTCCATTATGTATTCTTACCTCCTTTGTTGTATATTAATTAAAAATAGGTTCATGGGTTTATTCCTGGTCTTTCTATCTAGTTCTATTGATGCACATTTCTATTATTGTTCTAGTAATGTACTGTTTTGATGACTATAGCTTTGTAATATAGTCTGAGGCCAGGGAGTCTGATTCCTCCACCTCTCTTTTTCTTTCTCTGAATTTCTTTGTCTATTTGGGGTCTTTTGTGTTTTCATACAAATTTAAGAAATTTTTGTTCCAATTTTGTGAAAGATTTCCTTGGTAATTTGACAGGGATTGCAATGAATCTGTAGATTGCTTTGGAGGATAGTTATCTTGACAGGATTGATTCTTCCAATCCAAGAACATGACATATCTTTCCATCTGTGTCATCTTCTGTTTCTTTTATCAGTATCTTGTAGTTGTCAGGGTACAGGTCTTTTGTCTCTTTAGGTAGGTTTATTTTTATTTTTTTTTTTTAGGTAGGTTTATTTCTAGGTATTTTATTCTTTTTGAAATGATGATAAATGAAACTGTTTCTTTAATTTCTCTTTCTGATATTTTGTCATTAGTGTATAGAAATGCAATAGATTTCTGTGCATTAACTTTGTATCCTGCAACTTTACTAAATTTATTGATGATTTCTAGTAGTTTTCTGGTAGCATCTTTAGGATTTTCTAGGTATTGTATCATGCCATCTGCAAACAATGACAGTGTTTTCCAATTTGTATTCGTTTTATTTCTTTTTCTTCTCTAATTGTCATAGCTAGGACTTCCAAACTATGTTAAATAAAAGTGGTGAGAGTGAACAGCCTTGTCTTGTTCCTGATCTTAGAGAAAATTGTTTTAGCTTTTCACTATTGAGTATGATGTTAAACCATGATATACTTTAAAATCACCCCCAAAAGAAACCTTCTGCCCATTAACAGTTACTTCCCATTTCACCTTCCCACCTCCAGCCTAAAGCAATCACTAATCTCCTTTGTGTCTCTATTCTATCTCTTATGGTAGACATTTCACACAAATGGAATTATACAGTATGTTGTGTTTTGTGTCTGACCTCTTTTAAAAAATATATTTATTTATTTATTTGGCTGCACCAGGTTTTAGTTGCAGCATGTAGGATTTTTTTTTTTTTTTTTTTTTAGTTGTGGCATGAGGATTCCCTTTTTAGTTGTAGCATGCAAAGTCTTTAGTTGCAGCATGTGGGATCCAGTTTCCTGAACAGGGATCAAACCCAGGCCCCCTGCATTGGGAGCACAGAGTCCCAGCCACTGGACCACCAGGGAAGTCCCTGTGTCTGACTTATTTTACTTTTCATAATGTTTTCAAGGTTTATCTACATTGTACCTGATATCAGTACTTTGTTCATTCTTATTATTATATGGTATTCCATTATATGAATATACCACAGTTTGTTTCTCCATTTTTTAGCTGATGAACATTCGAGTTGTTTCCACTTTTTAATGATTACGAATAATGTTGTGTCAACATTCACTCACAAGTTTTTGCATGGATATATGTTTCCTTTCTCTTGGGTATATACCTAGGAATGGAATTCCTGGACCATATGGTAACTTCTGTTATTTAGCATTTTGAGGCAACCATCATGTTTTGACCTATCATTAACTACTACTCATTATTCAAACCTCAACAAAAGTGTACCTTCCTCGCAAATGGTTTCCTGTCCCTGCCCCTCCCTCCTGCATCATGTGCTCTAGTTACATGTCTCATATAACATAATGTCTTTTCTTTCTTAGTCCTATTCTATTCTCTTGTCTCATGGCAGCACTATATAGAGGCCCACTTAGCAAGGGACCAAAGCCTCTTGCCAACAGCTTCGTCAGCAAACTATCTTGGAATCCGGTCCACCAGACCCAGTCAAGCCTTTAGGTGACTGAAGCCCTAGTCCCTGTCTTAAAAGCAACCTCATCAGGGATCTTGAGCCAATACCATGCAGCAAATTCCTTAAATTCATAACCTACAGGAATTATGAGATAATACTTGTTGCTTTAAGCTACTAAATCTTGAGGATAGTTTTTTGTTTTGTTTTGTTTTTTTAACATAGCAGTATAAATGAGTATAGTTATACTTCCTGGAACACACAAAGAGCTCAGTAAATGATGAATAAGGGAATGAATGAGTTAAGGAATAAAAGCCATGGACTTTCCAGAAATAAAGACATCGAAAGCTACTTTTATTAAACACTTCTTAGATGTAAGTATTTATACCAGAATCTCATTTAACGACCCCATAAATCTTAAATGATACACATGATGATCAGTATATTACTGATGAGAAAACTGAACCCCAGAGAATCTAGGGATCAAAAACAGACCCATGTGACAATAAAACAGGAAAAAATCACACCACACTGCCGTCTGACATAGCAGATGATTTCCCCCTTTATCCAAGGAAACCTTTAGCAGTTCTGGGACATGAAGCAAGATCAAAGATCACCTACATAGAACCACACCACTTCATTTTTGAGTTTTTTTCTTTAATTGTTTATTTATTTTTAAAAATTTTTAATGAGGTGAAATTCACATAACATAAAATTAATCACTTTAAAGTATATAATCTAGTGGCACTTAGTACATTCACAATATTGCTCAAGCATCACTTCTATCCAGTTTCAAAATAGATTGATTTATTTTAAACCTTTAAATTTAAAGGTTAAATTTATAAATTTAAAGGTTCTAATTATAAAATTTATAAATTTTAAATTTATTTTAAACCTTATTTTAAACTCAGTCGAGTTAGTCACACATGTCAGTTCGTGGCACATTAACATCATCATCTGAGCAGGACCCTTTCTTTAAATCACTTATTCGTGATTCTCTTTTATTCTCCATCCTGGGAGCTCTGCCCACCACTACCCACACAACCATGCTAACATGTCTAATAGCTACCTTATTTTTTATCCAGGCTTTGTTTTAGAAAACCCTCATGCACTTGCCAACTTTGAGCCTCCATTTTTCCCCAACATAAAGAAGGGCTGTACAATTCATCTGTCCTTAGAGAGGAAGCTTTATTTTTATAGAAAAAAAGTGCCAGATAAATAATCACTAATCCTTGGTTCTAAATCAGAAGCGTATAAGCTACAGCCCAAGGGCCAAACCCAGCCCTTAGCCTGTTCAGTGAATTAAAGTTTATTGGAAGACAGACACATTTATTCATGTATGTATCTGGTCTGTTTTCTTACTACAGCAGCAGAATTGAGTAGTGACAGAGACTGTGTGGCCAGAGAAGTTTCAAGTCTTTACCGTCTTGCCCTTTACAGGAAAAGGTTGCCAAACCTCTAAATCACAATCTGTTACCTATAATTCTTTGTCTGATCATTAGGCAAATCTGTTAACCTCTTGAGCTTTAAAGTCTAGTTCCCAAAATTGAGACCAGGGTACTAAAACTAGTTCTTAGTTCTCCTTTTTTATTTTCATTTTTACTTTCTTTCTCTCTATCTTGTGCAA
Organism: Odocoileus virginianus; assembly: GCF_023699985.2. Taxonomy (NCBI): domain Eukaryota; kingdom Metazoa; phylum Chordata; class Mammalia; order Artiodactyla; family Cervidae; genus Odocoileus; species Odocoileus virginianus. The sequence goes on from NC_069676.1 coordinate 65,786,994, forward strand.
TAGAATGTATTTTTCGAAAAGAAAATGTTTACGAGAAAACCCAGTGTGGAAAATACAAAAAATGAAATTTCTCTCATGGAAGCAGAATCCTGCTGGGCTGGCCTCCCCTTCATGTATTTCTCCATCAACCTCTCAGATGGTATATTGATATGCCAGGACCCTGAAAACCTCTTTGAAAAAGTTAACCCACCTCTTACTGTCTCCAAGGCCAGTCCCCTCTGTGGGATCCTGCTGTTGGATGGTAGTATGGAAAGTGATGAATTTGGAGGTTAAGTTCCAACTCTGACATTTGCTATGTGGCTTGGGCCAGTCACTTTAACCCCTCTGAAGCTCAGCATTCTCATCTGTGAAGAAGAATATGGATACATAATCCTGACACCACATGTTGGTTGGTTGTAAGGATTTTAAAATAATATTTCTAACATACCTGACTCAGGAATCTGCATGCAGTGAATGGGAGCTGCAAAGCCTTAAAAAAAAATTGTGTGAGGCAGTCTGTGTGGTGCCTCCTTCTTTGTATGTGTTGGTCTTGAATCCACATTTAGAGCATCAGTCCCTTGAGTTCAGTGTTCATTTGAGTCCTCACTTTTTGGATGTTGCCGCTGAAGCTGGAAAAATCAGCCTTTTCATTTGTGTGGACATCTGTTACTATGCACTGTGTCTCGGGGACACCCCCATTGTTTACCCTGACTGCACATGGCATCTTCACTGGCTGGGCGAGTACTTGATATCCACGATTAGTGGTTAACAGACTCTGGGCTAAGATGGTGCAACTTCAGCCAGAGAGTATTCCAGACAGGAATACATGTTAAGCCATTCTTTTCTACAAGAGGCTATTTTCAATTAATGAATTTATCAAATTTAAATCACTATGGAAAGCAGCATAAATAAGACTTAGGAAAGGCCCATAATGTGTGTAACCACTTATAAGAATAGACAGAAGTCAAGTGCAGAGGCCAAGGAGAGCAGAAAGGGTTCTTTTAGGGAGTCCTGACCTGCGTCTGCCCTCATCTCAGACAGGCTGTGTGGCTTGAGGCAGTCCTCTAACCTCTCTGAGCTTCAGTTTGCTCATGTGAAAAACAAAAAGCCTGAGAATGCAGAGTGACCTCCCAGGGTTATTGTGATCATGTGTTGGCTCCAGTTCCAGGCAGGTGGGGGCTACTCGCTCAGTCAGAGCTCCCTGAATGAACCAGTACAGTGTCACTAGAGACATGTGAGAGCACTTTGAACATCAAAAATCATCATGTAACACTGAAGCTGTTACATGGCAGAATGCAAGGAAGAAGCATCAGTGCCTTGGAATTTACCTGGGGGTGCTAGGCACCCTGGGAGCACTGGGAAAGGGAAGAGGGATGTAGAAAGAGAGGAACACATTAATAAAGATAAGAGGCAAACATGGCTACTAAGAATTCCTGGGACCTACCATGGATTATATTTGGGAGTGATCAGTGGGTTTGATCTGAATCAGAATTGTCCTGAATCAAGTCACATAGACACTGAGTCAAAAGTTACAACTATCAGAGCACACAACAGGCACTAACTATGTGCAAGGTATCATGCTAATCCATTGCATACACATCCTCATTTGATCTTTAACAACACTGAGACATAGGTACTTAGCCTAATTTTTAGTAACAACCATTTCTGTGCAGTGAGACTAGGGAGATAGAAGCAGCTTAGGCTGTAGGACTGTGAGTGGGGAATGCTGTGGCAAACGTCTGCATCTGCACAGAGGAAAATGGGCACCACGGAGCCTCCTTCACCTCCTTTTTCTCAGCCTTGGTAAACTTGAAAGCCATAGGGTGATGGGGCAGTGTCAAAGAGGAAAGAATCCTAGATCCCTGAGTTTCCTGATAGAGAAGAAATCCCTCCGTTCATATGAGTAAGAAATAAACTTTTATCATGTGAATCCACTGAGGTGTCAAGGTTTATTTTTGCTGGAGCAGAGCTTGATGCATCCTGACAAACACAACAGCCCGTATTTATTTAGTGCTTGCTGCTATGTTAAGGACTCTATGTATATTTTAAATTTCATTTCATCCTCATGGCAGCCCTCTCATTCTCATTCTATAGGTGGTGAAGTCAGTAATTATCTAAGAAGGCAGTTAGGATGTATCAGACCCTGAAAGTAAACCCAGGCATTCTGATGCCAGAGCTGCCTAATGATCTGCTATGCTTAAGCCACTTTCTAAGAGAAGGAAAAGATAGTTGAGAAGCTGAGGAACTTGCCCAAGACCATGGAACTCAGAAATGGCAGAACCATGATTCAGACCCCTGTCTGTCTGGTTTCACACACTGAAATTTGCCACTGTCTTTTGTGCCCTGCTTTGCAGTTTTGTTCCAGGATGATCAAGAGTGACCACTGTGTGTCTTACCCTAGTTTTTCCACTCATTGTCCAGCAGACAGGATGTGAACTTACTTTGTAAAGTGTGAAGGGCTGTGCAGACACAGACAGTGTGGGTGATGTTTCCCACCACCCTATGGGTGTGAAAGTGGGCACAGGCTGGCTGGCTTGCCTTGTACTCAAATCCTTGTTCACAGGGGAGGCTGCAGATACTCTGGCCTGACAATGAACAGCCCTTGCTCTGGGCAGCACTTCCCACGACCAGGAAGCTTCTCTGTGCCTGAGAAGTTACAAAACTCAGCAATACCGCCATGGGTGGTCCCTGGAGACACCAGGAGTCCTGCTATTGACAGGCGTATTGACTTTCAAAACCACAGTGTTGGAGCCTCAGGGCACTCTTTGACTCATATTTCCTTCTTCAGTCTATAATGGCACAAAGGTTCAGAGAGACAGCCAGAAAGTCAGGCACAGCCCTGCCCGAGTAGGTAATGAGGCAAGGGGACTGTGGCTTGAAGGAAAAATGAAAGAGATAATAACAGTAGCTCACATCCAGGGGGCACATGTGCCAGCCAGGATTTAGGCTGCTCTGTGGGCAAATATCATGGAATTCTCACAGCAATACTGAGAGATGGCTAGTATTTGATTTTACAGGGCAGAGAATTGAGGTTCAGAGAGATCATATGATCTACCCAAAGTCATACATCTAAGAGTTAGAAGTTATATTGGGTTCCTCTAGAAGCAGGAATCTCAAATTGCTTGGCTCTTTTAGTGTTTCAGTGTTGATTTGTTTTATAAATGCTTTTCTATGTGGGTTCACTTGACAGGTTTGCTATAATGAAGAACACACTGGGGTTTTTACCTTGCAAACAGCATTTGTAAACGTTAATTTGTTTGATCCTCACAGAAGCTTTGTGAGGTAGAGAGGATATATTCAATTTCCTACTCAAGGACACTAGGACACAGAGAAGTAAACATCTTACCCACGGTCACACAGCGAGCAGCAAAGAAGGACTAAAACCCAGGTGTTCTGAAACCTGGTTGGAGATTTTCCCATGAACCTCCAGACTCTCCTCTTAGAAGCCTTCAGTTGGGAAGAGGCCAAGAGCTGAGGCTTAGACGTGGCACCATCTTGGACCTGAGACAGAGGGTCAGCTCACGAGTTCTGCGAACCTGTACTGCACAGCCTTTCTGGATCTGGGTTTCCTTAGTCATAAAGTAAGAAGAATAATGGTAACACTCACTTCAGGGTTATTGTGAGGATTCAGTGTAAATGCACATAAAGTCATTGTTTGGTGGATAGAAACTGTTATTTTTCTTAAACCGTAAAATCTCTTCATCTGACTGTTGCTGTCTGAGAAAGCTCACACTGAATAAAAACCCATCGTGATGTGATAGAGCCTGAGCCTCTTACAGCTCATGTGTGTTTCATCCTCTGAGATTTCCAGGAAACCTCACTGTGCTCAGTGCCAGATTTCTGGTTTCCGTGGAAAATGCTGCCGTTCGGTGTCCTCTGTGGCTAGCTCCTGGTGCTCTGGAAGAGAGGTTGGATTTGGGCGGCATTAAAGACTCTACCCCCCCACCCACGGATGGCTGAGGTCTTCACAAGCCTGGGAGCTGCTGTCCCTCTCAGCAGCCTCAGTTGTTTCCTGATAACAGTGTTCTTCTCTCCGGTCTTCTGGGAGTCCCACCAGCATCATTAATCAAAGCACCACGTTGCTTACTCGTACTGAAGTATCCTCACTGCCTCATCAATCATAAAAGCAGCAAAGGGTGTGCTTCAGATTTCTCAGGAAAGCTCTGCACAGCACCAAAAGGAAAAAACCACCGTGCGGGGGTGGGGGGAAGCTTAATTATCAGCTGGTCCTCAGCCCATCACTCACGCTGGAAATGTCTTTACAGCTTTATTTGGGTTGTGTCTCTTTTTAAATCCCAGTAAACAGCCGTTAAGCTAAAAACCCTCATTGCTCGGCACAGGGAGCCCCACTGGTTTCCAAGCTATTATTTTAATAAGGCCTATTTTACAATTAAGGCACCACGGGCTTTAAATTACATATAAAATAAAATGTGGAAATTGAAGCATTAAGTGTGTGACTGCCGTTAGAGAAACAGCAGCCGCTCTTTGTGGTAAAATGCTGTCTGGTATAAAAGGAACAGAACAGAAGGCTGGGGTTATGTACCACCATGACAATAAAAAAATGCACACACATACCATGAGAATGGCTTGTTTACTCTTATGCAGTCAGGCTTTGAGGTCGTGCCTAAGTGAGCTAAATAACAATAATAACTATAATAATGCTGTGAATATTAATAGTGATAATAATAATAGCCAACATTTTTTGAGCACTTGCTATGTGCCTGTGCCACTTGAGCACCATGTCACCCTCTCAACAAGTTTAAGAGGGAGGTTATTCTTATCTCCATAACACAGAAGGAAATGGAGGCTTGGGGAGGAGGCCATGGATCTAAGGCTTCATTGCTGCAAGGGACAAAGCTGGGAGCCAAATTCAAGTCTACCTTAATCCAGTCCCTGTGGTTGCAAACACTGGCTCCAAGGCTAAGCCTGTCATTTTATCAATAAATATTTTTGAGCACCAACAACTATGTTGCATTCTTTGGCAGAGGAAATAGCCGTGGCCCTGGCCCTTGTGGTGTTTATAGTCTAGCAGGAGATACAGATTATAAAAAGGAAAAAACTGCATGAATTTGTGCTATATATATGATACATGTTCCCAAGGAGACAAGTAGAATGCAGTGACAAATGTGAGAAGGGAACTTCTGCTTAAATAGTCAGGGAGGACCTCTCTGAGGAGGTGATGTTGAAGCTGGGGAGGAGAGGAGTGAAGAAAGAGACCCCACTGCAAGACCAAGTACAGCCTGCTCTGCAGCCTGGCAGAAATGAGTGTTGAGTGACTTCAGGAAACTGAGGGAGACCGGTGAGGTTGCCAGGCAGTCCGTGAGAGAGGGTGGAATAAGATGAGGAAGGCAAGCCAGGGTCAGCCCAATAATGACCACAGTAAGGAACTGGCTTTCTTCTAAGTCTTTGGACAATTTTAGACCAGGAAGCTCATGCTCCAATTTTAAATAGATTAATTTGGGCTACCGGTGTGGATGGATTGAAGTGGATAAGAAAGTAGGGAGATGAGTTAGGAGGTAGAGGCAGTAGCCGGGGAGTCCTGAAAGATTTGGCAGCAGAGATGGCGGCTGAGTGGATTCAAGCTGTATTTAGGAGGTAGGAAATAACAGGACTATTGTCAACCATCCGTTTCCCACAGGATTCCCACCAGACTATGCTATCCTGTCATCTATCCTTATCCTCCCAGCAGAGTCTCTTCACTCCCTCAAGCAAAGTTTCATATTCCAAGATCTTCTGCCACTCCCTTCCTGGAATGTTCATAGATTAAGGAGCTTTGCTAGAATTGCCAGCTACCTCTTCCTCCCTCTTGCATAAGAAATATCTTTAAGTTACCACCCACTCCCACCACCCTCCCTGTGGCTGGCATTTAAGGACAGAGGGTTCAAAAAGGTTTGGAGGGTTCTTGCACTGTTACATGTTAAATGAGCTGCTTGCAGATCAGGCCTGCCTGCCTCTATAGATAGCTAACAGTGGAGGGTGCTCATTTGCCTTTACAAAGCCTCAGAGCCCCATGGGCAGGGGGACCTTTAAAGAAAAGCACTGGGGGATTGGGCAGGAGCTGCATCTACTTGAGTGATCAACAATGCTCTGGTGGCCAGTCCTTGTCTTCCCTTGGAAACCTCCTCTCTGAGGAACAGAGGGTGTGGCCACCTGGGTCACAGACTTGGAAACTTTTCAATTCTGTCCACAGAATCCAGCTCCTGGGTGGTACTGAGGATTCGTTAACATCTGACATCTGTTCAGTGGTATATGGAAAATGACTTGCAGCTTCATGGTTGGATTCCCAGTATGGCCTTTCAGAGCTTCAAGCTTTCTTGGCAACCACAGCACAGATCCTGGGATGGGATGGAGGACCTTCAGAAAGGAGTGGTCTTTTTGAACTCTGTTTATGTCCAAGAGGCCAATACTGGCAGAGTGGAGCTTAGAACCTTCTAAAGGTGCTCAGTGTAGGTCTCTCTCCTAATGCTCTGGGAAGTATATTGAGAAAATTCTAGATGTCTATTGAATTGTTTGTCAGGCCCACCTATGTGGAATGTATCTTTGTCTTCTAAGAACTGACTTTCTCACGCCCTCAATCCACATGCTTCCTGTGGGAGAAACTGTATTTCTGCCGTGGGCTCTGTGCCCTGGCTTCAGCTAATGGAAGACCAATCAGACTTCCTCCCCTAAGAATATAGAGCTTAGATTAAGATCCCAATGGAACCAGTCTCTCTCTCTTTTAAATTTTACTGAAACATAGTTGATTTATAATTTTGTATTAATTTATGCTGTCAGCAAAATGACTCAGTTATACATATATTCTTTTTCATATTATTTCCATTATGGTTTTTCACAGGATATTGAATATACTTCCCAGTGCTATACAGTAGGACCTTGTTGTGTATCCATTCTAGACATAATCATTTGCATCTGCTAACCCCAGACTCCCAAAACTTCTCTCCCCAACCCATCCCCCTTGACACCCACAAGTCTGTTCTCTATGTCTGTGGGTCTGTTTCTGTTTCATAGATATGTTTGTTTGTGTCATGTTTTAGATTCCACATATAAGTGATATGGTATTTGTCTTTCTCTTTCTGACTTACTTTGCTTAGTCAGATAATCTCTAGTTCATCCATGTTGCTGCAAGTGGCATTATTTTATTCTTTTTAATAACTGAGTGATATTCCATTATGTAATATATGTATGGTGTATGTGTATGTACACACACATAAACACACGCCATATCTTTTTTGTCCTTTCATCTGTCGATGGATGTTTAGGTGGTTTCTATGTCATGGTTATTGCAAACAGTGCTGCTATGAACATAGAGGTACATGTATCTTTTCAAATTATTGTTTTGTCTGGGTATATGCCCAGGAGTGGAGTTGCTGGATCATATCAACTCAATTTTCAGTTTTTTGAGGAACCTCCATGCTGTTTTCCGTAGTGGCTGCACTACCAACAGTATAAGAGGGCTCCTTTTACTCCACACCTCTCTCAGCATTTGTTCATCACAGATTGTTTAACGATAACCATTCTGTCTGGTGTGAGTACTGTACTGGTACTGTGAATACCTCAATGGTAACTCACTGTAGTTTTGATTTGCATTTCTCTAATAATTAGTGATGTTATGCATCTTTTCATGTGCCTCTTGGTCATCTGTCTGTCTTCCTTGGAGAAGCTCTATTTAGGTCCAGGGCTGATCTCTTGAACAGAGAAAATAGAACCCTACTAGCGAGGAAAATCAGGTTTTCCCCCAGGCAGTACTAGGGAAATTAGTGCTATCTCTCACAACAGATAAACCCCAAATCTCAGTGGCTTAATACTGTAAGAGTATATTTCTTGTTCATGATGCAGGAATGCCATGTGAGCAGCCTTCAGGTTACAGTGGCAGGAGAAGAGAGAGGTGGAGGGTCACAAGGGATATTTTAAGGGTCAAGACTTACATTGTCTCCATTTGCATTCCACTGAATTAATTGAGATGGTCCAAACATAACTCAGCAAGAAACAGGGAATTGGAGTCCCTCTGCACATCAAGGAAAAGGAAATGTTCTAGTGAGCACATAGCATTGCTTCACCACCTGTGTGAGCATGCAAACAAAGAAAGTCAGACCCTAAAGAGAGTGGGAAATGAAGTAAGCACAGGATACAAATAGCATCTCTATAATGAACTCCCATTGTGGCCTCAGGTAATTTACAAACAAAGAGTAGCATACACATCCAACCTTTAGTCCACTGCACAAAGACACTTTAAAAGACTTGAAGATAACATGGCTCAAGTTCAAGCCCAACTCCTCACAGTGATGAAAAGGTGAAGTTCCACATACTTACATGACTCTAGGCTTCTAATCATAAGTGACCTTGAGAATACAAGTGTTCTGGTGCTGGGGAGGTCTGTTGCCTTGGGCTTTAAAAAATGAAAATTTTCATACCACCAACTGAGAGAGTATCTTTAAATGAAGTCATGTTTTTTTCTTTTTTTTCCGAAAGAGCATACTGTCCTCTTAGAAAGGTCATGTTATTTTGCATTTCAGACAAAGGGCTATAGAGTGAGGAGAAAAACCTGAATCCAAGGGCAGAGCAAAGAAGACAAATACACCGTTAGCATCAGGGCACTTCCCCGTGCAGATGGAGTGGGTGGCATCCTAAGTGGACATCCTGGCTTCAGTGGCATCAGGAGAATCTCACAAGCTCCTCCTGCTCAGCTCTGAAACTCCATCTGAGAATTTCATTTATTCCCTTGGCTTAAATCTTTATAAATATTCCCAGCCTCATCTTCCCCAAACTCAACATTCTCGTACTCAACATTCCAAAGCTAGTTCAGTTCAGTTCAGTTCAGTCACTCAGTCGTGTCCGATTCTTTGTGACCCCATGAAACACAGCACACCAGGCCTCCCTGTCCATCACCAACTCCCAGAGTCCACCCAAACCCTTGTCCATTGAGTTGGTGATGTCATCCAACAATCTCATCTTCTGTCCTGTCAATTCCCCATGCTCACTCCCATCTGTCACCTTCTGCCCTGCTGCACCCCTCTCTCTGCCCCAAAAGTCTTTGTCCTCCTCTTCCTAATGGAAAATTCCACTTTTCTCCAGCCCTTTTCAAAGCCTTCCCTGTGCTACTAACAAAGAACACTCCTTCTTCTGTGGCACCATCACCTCTAGTATTGTTTTGTCTTGTAATTATTTGCTTCTCATTTGGTCTTCCCTGTCCCTGCCCAGTTCCACAAACCCCAGCCTGGACACTCCTTGAAGGTAGGATTTTTTATCTTGTTTTTAAACCTCTATGCAATCATCCATTATCTTACATACAGTAAAAATGCTCAATAAATCATTCAACTAAATAAAATGAATAAGAAAATGAATGTATCTGTAAAAAATTACATCTAGAAAGGATAGCCAATCAAGTCTGAGCAAATATATAAGTAAGTAGCAATCAGTTGACTGGTGCTCCAGGGTGAAGATAGCTCTTGTTACTGTTACTGGAAGCATATATCTTTTTTTCCTGTCTGACTTTACCTCCTAGACTGCTCAGGTTCTCAGCTCCTCCTTTGTTTACTGCAAATTCACATTTCTCAGCTGTGCCTTGCAGCACAGGTTATTTCTGTCTCTTGCTCTCAAACTTGGACACACAAGTTCATTGACATATTAACAATATTAGAACATTAGTTTCACAGGGAAAGCAATTATGCTTGTCATGCCCATCAGCATCCCCAGTGCCTAGAACAGTGCCTGACACAGATGGGTTCTGAATAAATCCTTATTGAATAAATGAAAGAATCAACAAATCAATGAATATGTGAAAAAAATAAAGTCCTTCCTATTAATATGCTATTGATTTTTTAGAAATTAGTCTAGGTTTTAGGTAGCATTCTTTTCCTCTTAGATGATAAATTGGTTTTATCTCATCTAAAATTGTGATCAATCGGCAGCAGCTAGTTGAAACACTCTATTGAGAAGAATTCAAATTGGATTCAGTGGGAATAGAAGACCATGATTGATTAGTGATATCTGTATTGGGGAAAGGAGAACAAAGTGGTGACACACCTTTTATCCCCAAAAGAGAAAACTCCAGGTTAAAACATAAGTAATATTTGAGCATTTGAGGTTCAGGGGTTGACATCTTTGTAAAATGGTGAGGAATAAAGGAGGGCTGGGATGACACAAATGTTTATGTTTCCTGGGTAACTTGAATTTAAGGTCTTCCTTGTAGCTCAAATGGTAAAGAATCTGCCTGCTATGCAAGAGAACCAGGTTCAACCCCTGAGTCAGGGAGATCCTCTGGAGAAGGGAAGAGCAATCCACTCCAGTATTCTTGCCTGGAGATTCCCATGGACAGAGGAGCCTGGCAGGCTACAGTCCGTGGGATTGCAAAGAGTCAGACACGACTGAGCAACTAACACTACTACTAACTTGAATTTGAAAAAAAAATCATTAATAAAACAATTTGTTTGAAAATTTATATTCAGGTTTATAAATGAATCTACCAGTTTAAATTGCTAGATCATCAAAATCTGAAACTGCAAAAAACTACTCATCCAATTATTTCATACATGGACAGGTGTTTGGGTATTTTGGAATCAATCTCCTGGAGATTCTCTGGTATTTACTGGTGCCATCCATCAAATATTTCCAGTATTTCTTCTGCTAGATACAAGATAGGAGGGCATCTTCTCTGGCTCTTTGAAAGTGGGTGTGGTCAGAGACTTGCATTGGCCAATGAAAAGCAAACAGAGGTGACAAGGCCCCCCGTGGGGCAAAAGCTCTTGAGAGCCAGTATATGGCTTGCTCTTCCTGGTTCCTCCCATAACAACCAGCAAAGCTCCAGGCAGGAGGCTCTTCTTCAGCCTCAATCACTGCCTGAAGATGCCATGGAGCAGAGCAGAGTCTCCAGCTGAGCATGAACAAGAAAGAAACTTGTGCTAACATGTTTAAGCCACTGAAATGTGGGCTTTGTTTATTGCTACAATTTAACTGAGCCTGTCCTGATGGATACATTTTCTAAATTGGGAATTTACAGTATGTCATAGTACAACGTAGAGATGAGACTGGTCGCTAAGGACCAGTTACTTGGCTAAGCATCTCCTTCTCTAAACTGTGGCTTCTGTTCACCTGAAATATTTAGGAAAAGAATCAATAGAGGGAAAAATGAAAGCCCTACCTCCCACTGTTCCTAGTCATGAACCTTGTGCTCCAGCCGAACAAAGCAATGCACTGTTCTTTATAATCACCCCCAGGCTTTCTCATTTCATGCCTTTGTTCCCACTGTCCTCTCTCCTTAGAAAACCTTTCTATCACCTCACATCCAAGTCACTCCCAGCTCCCAAGGACCAGCTACAATGCCGACTCCTCCAAATGCGTCTTCCCACCAGCTAGGACTGATGTTCCCCTCTTCTGAACTCTCAAAGCACTTCACCATTATCTCTCTCATTATATTTCCCATTGTCTACTATAAAGGTTTATTGATGATTCTAAGAAAGAATAGAGGGATGAGGAAGAAAGAAGAAAAAGAAGGAAGCAAATTTAGGGGATTATGGGTAGTAGTATGGAAGAAACAGTTGCAAATTTAGGAAATTGGTCTTTGCCTCTCTATTTTATATTTTGGGCTTCCCTCTGCAAATGGCTTTTTATTCTAGTTGCCCTATCTGTACTACCCCACTTTTTCTGTGTCTCACAGTTGCTTCCTTCCAGTTATATCTTGTGATTGGTTACAATGGAGTAATTTTTCAGATAAGATATATCCTTGCTAACAGGTGAAGAAATCTATGATCCTTCCTGATTAATGTAATACATACTTCTGTTGGCCTCCCCTTCATCTCTTGGTGATTCATGATTCACATTGATGGCAACTCTAAGCTTACGGGACAGATAATTTGAAAAATTCCAACCTTAATTCCTTTAATGACCCTTTTGAAAGATACAAACCAACTTTCAGCTCTTGGAGCAAAATGAACATTCTGGGTCTCTTGTTCAGAAGTTTTTGAGAATTTCAAGATGGCAACAGCAGAGCATACTAAGCGTGACTCTTATAAGTATGGGACACTATATATAACTGTGTTGATTGCCTATCCATGAAGCCAGCCCTTGTGTGTGATGTGGGAGTTCTTAATGCTTTCAAAACCTGCAATGTAGATGACAGTCAGTTCCAGTTTTATATAGAGGCTCTCCAAACTGGCAACACCTTTATCTCCATCCTCTTATCTACTAAGCAAGTCCTTCCCATATTAGGAATACAGTGACATCCAGGAGTCAGTTACCTAAGGAGTGTGAACACCTTCAGAAATGTTACCTCTTCATCTTTGTTCTCTGCAGAGAAAGTGAGATGCATTCCAGCATCAAAGCAGTGGCCCCACCCAGCTTCCTACAACTGCCCCTGAGGATGATGCTTTAGATTGAGCATTTGTTCCCCTCTCCTCCAAATTCATTTGTTGAAACTTATTCCCCAATGTGACAATATTTAGAGGTAAGGTGTTTGGGAGGTGATTAGGTCATAAAGGTAGATGCCTCATGAATAGGATTAATGCTCTTATAAAAGATACCCTGGAGAGCTCTCTTGCCCCTTATGAGGACACAGCAAGAAGACAGCTGTCTATGAACCAGGAGTCTGGTCCTCACCAGACACTAATTCTGCCAGTGCCTCCAGAACTATGAGAAATAAATTTCCATTTTTTATAAGCCACTCAATCTGCAGCATTCTGTTATAGCAGCCCAGAAGGACTAAGACAGATGTCGTGGAATGAGTTTTGATATGTCCTCATTTTCCTTTAACAGTTTGTCGACTAGAGCACTTATCTATTTCTTGACAAAGCTGAAAGTTTGCCCACATCTTCTAAGAACTGTGGTCTTGATGGTCTGGGAGTATGTTTTATTTTATCTTAAAAAAAAAATTTCTTTTCCCTACCTAAATCAAAGGCAAGTTGAGAATACTTTTAGCTTATGTTGTCTAACTCTTCCACAGTTCAATTCTACATCAAGGTAACAGAGAAACTGTGGGATGTTCTCCAGTAGGGCAGGCCAGCAGGAGTTCCCAGCATGGATCTGTGATGCTCTGTGATCCACTGGCAGCTTTGGAGAGTACACCTCACACACAGGGGAGGATGATTCTGCTCCTATTCAGAATTCCAGGAAACACCAAAAGATTACTACAGGATCTGGAAGTAATATTGCTATTGTCCTTGCCCTGCCTTTGACGAACTAAGTCAGTAAGTTTGGGAAGAGAGCAGGACAGATGAGGTCGAAGTGGTGGACTCAGTCCCCACGGGGCTGGAGCCGGGGTACTCGGCTTCCTTGTACTTGTCATTTACAGTTCACATCTGCAGTTAGACCAGCATCCAGTCTGATGGACTGGTACCCATGTCCTATCTGTTGTTAAACTTTTTTACTATCTTCCTGGAACAAACCCCATGCTCATTTTTAATTTGGTGTCTCGCATAGATGTAACTACTGAAACAGTGGTCTAGGTAGCTCATACCAGCTCATACCACTCTTCCCAACCCACCTTCAGTGATGGAACATTGGTACCTTAGAATCAGCCATAGTGGGAAAATTTACACTGTAGAAATCAGCAAGTGCTACAAATCAGAGCTTTTTTTTGGTTTTGTCTTCAGAAAGCCAGCTAATCTGTTCATCACACGTCTTAGATAGATTAGAGATGTGTGACTCATTTGTTTGGTTAGTCATCCATTCTTTCACCCATGATACAGTCAAAAAAACATTTATTGCTATATAATTTATTTCCCAGGTCAGGACATTTTCAAGAGTAAAAGAGGATGCTATTAAAAATTATACCAGAACAATGCAGAGTAAGCAAATGAGAATGTGTCAGTACCATCTTGTAGTGCCTCTAGGCACTGCGCTTGTGGTTGGGGCTACAGTGGTCATAGGAGAGACATGATCTCAATCCTTCTGACATTACAGCCTTATGGGCTTAAGGAACATACCAATAAATGGCATTATTTACTGCTTCATCTCCCATGAATAGTATCAAGAAGTCTAAATCAAATACTATGAATATAGCCCTGTAAAAACTGCTTTTATCTTAATCATCTAACTTTAAGAAATTTTGAGTTGTGACTATATCAAGTAATTTTGCTATCTTATAAAACAAACCACATAAACACTCTTCATGTTCAAAGTGGTCACCCAGAGAGACTGTATAATTATCCCAGGAGGCTGCCGTTAGAAGAATACCCAAGTCCTGAGAGTATTTTGATTAGCTTTGATGGTGGTCAGTCCTTCATCCCTGGTGCACAGATTTAACTTTCGAAATGGACCTAAAGTTACTTGGCATTAAGTGTAACGGAGAAAGAAAGTGATCAAACTGGGCAGAATACTTTGATTTTAAAACAGAGTGGAATCATAAGGTCATGAGATGAAGCTTCCTGTGAGGTTAGCTAAAGTGACTTTGCAAACAGACACTCCTCAGAAATCTTACCAAGTGAAGTTTCGCTCAATTTCTTTAAGCATTCATTATTTTTAAAATCACCCCAAGAGCCTTTGGCCACATCTTATATAGCTCAGGTATGGGAAAAAAAGCAAGGCTGCAGTAGAATAAAGAAATCTTAGTGGTTTGACATTTTTGTCACAGATTCACCAAAAGCTTACTGATACAATTTTTTTTTCAATCTACTACTAGAATTGAAATAGTCAAAATGTCCTAAATATGGTTAATCTTAAAATGGTGCTGTAAAGAGAGAGCAGCTGCTGATTTACTGATCTTTAGCAGGCGCTACCCCACACAAATTCCTACTAGTGCAAACTGAACTCAAGTCCCAGTCCATTCAATCAGCACAGGGTGATGGAGCACCTACCACGTTTCAGCGCTCAACCCTGGGCATAGAGCAGCAAGGAAAACTCACAAGACTTGTGTGTTCTTGAAAGCCATATCCTAGCTTTGATCAAACCATAGACAAGTGAAAGGATGATTTCACACTGCTGTGCTAAAATAAATTCCATTAAGGAAAAGTGTAGGACTTATGAGCAAGTATAACCCTCCTGAGGAAGTAAGGTTCAAGCTAGGACGTACGTGAAGCATGAATAGGAATTAACTGGACAAAAATGAGAGAACAAATAAACTGTGAGGGGAACACCATGGGCAGAAACTCAGAGGCCACATTAGCAACAGGGAATCACTCTAATTTTGAGATCATATGACCAAGCTCTTTTTTTGGTAAGTGAGGAAGGTGAGAAGGTCTTCTAGAGACCAAATGTCTTGACTCATATCTCATTCAGGGTGTTGCCCAGCACCCTCATCTCACTTCTTGAATTCCAGATGTGTCTGAAGCAAACAGAGAGCCTAAAGGTTTGGATAAGCAACAGGTATTGCTCTTGAGATTAACATCCAGGACTTGTGTGTGCACACACACACACACATATACACACAAACACACACTTAGATTTATACACATGCACATATTTATGCACACATATACATACCTATGTGCATTCTTTGCTTTGGAGAATGGCTGTTTATATTGAGCAGCAACACAGAATAACAGAAAGAACTGAATTCCACTCCTGCCCATGTTGGTACAGGTCACTACATCATCCCATGCCTCTGTTTCCTTATCCGTAAAATAGGGACAAATCTTCTGGTCTAAACAATGCATTGCATTTTAAAGGTGCTAATCAGATTGTTAATATGAAATTGTTATACCTACATAGTACATTGTTATATAAGTGAATATTGTTAGGCAGCCATGAAATTAAATGGTGGTTTGGTGAGGTCCCTTGTGTGATGACACTCTGACTTTGCTTCCTTCTTTGCCAGTTCATCTGGAAATTCTCAACCTCCACATAGCTACTTGGTACAGGCTCCACAGATCCATAATTGAGAGAGCTGCCCCACCAAGTTCACAGACCTTCTAGGTAGGGTTCAGTGTCATAAGGTTTGGATACCAGATCATGATGCCGGCTTTGTTGTTTTCCAATTCTGTTGCCCTTGAGAAAGCGACACACTCTCCCTGAGCCCTAGTTCCTTGTTTCTAAAATTTGGATACTAATATTTTCCTCACAGACTAGTGAGAGGCAGAGGCTATTTTGGGAACACCCCTGGGCCCCTATCTGTTACCTAGGAGCCTCAGGAGGCTGCATCTGGCAAGGCCAGTGCTTTATTTCCAGCATCAGCTCCAAACATTGCCAAACACACAGCAGTCCTGTATATCTGCTGTATCACTATGGATCTGTCATTCTGTCAACGTTAATGTATCTTTTGAGGACAATATTTGTATTTTTCAGTCTGTCCCATGTCTTGGAGTTGCTTTAGTTGTTTATTCAACCAACAGTTAGTGAGCACCTACTATGTGCCAGATACCATTCTAGGCACTGGGACACATCATAAACAAGATAAACTGAAAACACCACTCTGGGTGGCGGGGGTGGGGGACAGATGGTAAACCATAATTATAGCATGTTAGTAAATTCTGGAGTATGTTAGAAAGTGCTTAGTTCTGGGGGGAATAAAAGAGCTGTGTGGTTGTTTAATGGGTGTGAAGTTTCAGTTATGCAAGATGACTAAGCTCTAGAGATCCGAAGTACAACATGGTACCCACAGTTAATAATACAATGTTGTTCCCTTCAAAATCTTTAAAAGGGTGGGTCTCATGTTATGTGTTCTTACCAGAAAAAGCAAAACAAAAAAGCCAACAAACAAAAACCAAAGGGATACAGGGAAACTATTGGAAATGATGGACCTGACTATTACCTTGATTGTGGAGGAGGTGTCAGAAGTTTTTGCCTACGTCCAAAGTCAAGTTGTACATATTACTCGTGTATAGTTCTTTGTGTATAAGTCATACAGATTATCCCTTACATATTGATATTTTATATATCAGTTCAGCTCAGTTGCTCAGTCATGTCCAACTCTTTGCGACCCCATGGACTGCAGCACTCCAGGCCTCCCTGTCCATCCATTTAATCAGTGATGCCATCCAACCATCTCATCCTCTGTCGTCCCCTTCTCCTCCCACCTTCAATCTTTCCCAGCATCAGGGTCTTTTCCAATGAGTCAACTCTTTGCTTCAGGTGGCCAAAGTATTGGAGTTTCAGCTGCACCATCAGTCCTTTCAATGAATATTCAGGACTGACTTCCTTTAGGGTGGACTGGTTGGATATCCTTGCTGTCCAAGGGACTCTCAAGAGTCTTTTCCAATACCATAGTTCAAAAGCATCAATTCTTCAGCGCTCAGCTTTCTTTATGGCCCAGCTCTCCCATCCATACATGACTACTGGAAAACCCATAGCTTTGACTAGATGGGCCTTTGTTGGCAAAGTAATGTCTCTGCTTTTTAATATGCTGTCTAGGTTGGTCATAACTTTTCTTCCAAGGAGCAAGTGTCTTGATTCCAGTCTGTGCTTCATCCAGTCCAGCATTTCTCATGATGTATTCTGCATACAAGTTAAATAAGCAAGGTGACAACACACAGCCTTGACATACTCCTTTCCCAATTTGGAAGCAGTCTGTTGTTCCATGTCCAGTCTAACTGTTGCTTCTTGACCTGCATACAGATTTCTCAGGAGGCAGGTCAGGTGGTCTGGTATTCCCATCTCATTAACAATTTTCAACAGTTTGTGGTGATCCACACAGTCAAAGGCTTTGACATAGTCAATAAAGCAGAAGTAGATGTTTTTCTTGAACTCTCTCACTTTTTCAATGATCCAACGGAGGTTGGCAATTTAATCTCTGGTTCCTCTGCCTTTTCTAAATCCAGCTTGAACATCTGGAAGTTCTCGGTTAAAGCACTATTGAAGCCTGGCTTGGAGAATTTTGAGCATTACTTTACTAGCGTGTGAGATGAATGCAATTGTGTGGTAGTTTGAGCATTCTTTGGCATTGCCTTTTTGAATTGGAATGAAAACTGGCCTTTTCCAGTCCTGTGGCCACTGCTGAGTTTTCCAAATTTTCTGGCATACTGAGTGCAGTACTTTTATAGCATCATCTTTTGGGATTTGAAATAGCTCAACTGGAATTCCATCACCTCCACTTGAAAGCTGTTTAAAAACAAGGAGCAGTATAAAGTTATCAAGAATGCAGAAGTTGGAGTGGCAGGTGTGTCTTCTTAGGGTGTTCAAGGTAAGCATACCTGGAGAGAAATCATTTCATCAAAGACTTGCAATAGCTGAGAGACTGAGCTACGTTGGGAATGAAGAGGACAGAGACTATTCCTTGCAGAGGAATGAGGAGGAATAAGAAGCAAGCCAGTGTGGTGCGAGCAGGGTGAGCCATGGGGAAAATAGTTGAAGAGGAGGTTGCAAAGTTAAAGGAAGCCCAGATCATTGAGGGCTTTGTAGACATTGATTAGACTCTGGATTTTACTCCAAGTTTATTCATTTCACAAGTAGGTATTAGGTTTCTGTTTTGTGGACAGTTATGTGTTAGAAACCACAATGGCCAGGAAGAAGTCAGAAGCAAAAAGAAAGAACAATCTGTCGGTCCTCTTGCTGTTGAGACTGGTGGACAATCAATGACATCTATTAATGTAGCCTTACTTTTGTTTATCTGGTCAACACATCGAGCCCTTCATTTGATGGCCGTCAGGACAAAACTGAGAAAATCCAGAGAGGGTCCCCGTTTACCTGTAGCTTTCAGCCTGACACAGGTTCTCTCCCTCTTGGAACTATTAACATTTGGGGCCATTTAATCCTGTACTGTGGACTACTATTTTTGCACTGTAGGGAACTGAGCAGTACCTCTGCCCTCCACCTACTAGATGCTGGCAGCAATTCTCCCAGTTGTGATGACTGGAAGTGTTTCCAGATACTGTACATGTCCCTGAGTAGGGCAGAAAATCAGTATTCAAACTGGAAAGATGTACTGGACTTCTGTCATTATTTTTGGCTAGTACCGGCTGAACCTTTTCTCTTTAATTTGGAATCCCCTACTTTATGAAATATGGAGACAGACAGAGCATCTGTCCCTCCGCAGTATCTGAAAATGCCAAAAACTTGCTTTCAAGACTTCCCTATTAGAGAGGATATGCACCTAGGCTCAGCCAGTCCTGTGTATCTACTAGTTTTGTATCTGAAGATAGAGCTGCAAAGAAGCAGGGCCAATAGAAAGTTTCTTGGCAGTTATAGGGGCACAGTAAGATGTAGTTTCCAGGAAAGCAGGGGAAGGACGATCCACAAGACAGTGTGGTCCAGAGATACAAGTTCCAGAGCTGAGTGCTCAGCATTGGAGGACACACTATCCTGCTTGCAGCATTTTGTGACAGGCAGGGCCATCTTCCAGGTTCCTAGTTTCTGTGCTCAGTTCCCACTGGTGCTTTCCCCTGTATCCTTTTGATGAGTTATTTTTCTGCATAAGTCATCCCCATTCAGTTTCTGTTGCTTTCCATCAGGAACTTTGCCTGAGACTGAAGAATAAGACAGATCGAAAGGGGTTGAGACTCGAACTTGGACAGAATGAGCTCTCAGTGAGTAGTTGTCATTTGAATATTCTTGGGATTTGAAATACTTCAGCAGCTTGTCCTCATGACCTTTTTTTTTTAAAGAGGAAAGAGTCAAAATTCTTACCTGCTCAGAGACACTGCCTTAATCCTTTCCTGAAGAGAGAATAATGGGAGGAGGGGAGGGAGAATTGTGCTCTTCATGGGGACTTAGATTGAAGAGCGAAGCCTCAGAGAGCTCTCCACTGAACCCCATACATCCATAACCTCCAAACTCTGTGAGCTACAAAATGGTGGCAGTAATTTTTAGTAGACTGTTTACTAGACTGTGGTTTGGTTTAGACCAGTCTGGTCACCTTTATGACGTAAGACCTTCTTGGTATCTCTGCTGGTTGATAAATGTGTTTGAACCTGGCCCTTCCTCAATCAGATTCTAAAAGAGAATTAAATCCTAATGTCTTAATGCATCCATTGTATGTAATGAAAGAGACTTATCAAGCAATGATGATAATAATAAAGAAATACTAAGAATGAACACTGAGCACATTCTTGTGCTAGGGACTCTTCTAAGTGCTGCTCAGGTAGAACTTTTCCTTTATTCTTCACCTTGACAATACGAAGCAGGCACTATAATTATCTCCATTTTATAGATGGGAAGACAGAGATATTAAGTGGTTAACTAACTTGTCCAAAGTCAATGAAGGATGGAGCTGGAATATTGATGTTGATTTATTTAGGAGCATCAACTCCTTTCAAGATATGGTGATTAAATCTTCTGACTTGAAGCCATGGATTAAAATACTAGTTCTGCTTCATACTATGAGAACTTACTTTTAACTTTTTTCATTGTTAGAATAAGCAAATAATAGTGTCTAGCCTCATAGGAATCTGAGAAGATTAAATGAGTTAACATGTAAAAATTTATTACCTGGGACCAAGTAAGCATTCAATAAATGTTAGCTAATATTATTACTATTATTATTTCTTTGTGTATAACTCAGGCACACTGGTTGCAGAGCGTGTGTTCTTACTACGATACTATCATGTTTTTCTTATTAGACTCTGTGACCTCAGTTCCACATTCATTGGCTGACACATGTAAAGCAATCAATAAATACTTGATGAATAAATGAATGAATTAGTAGAAGATACAGAAGAGAACTGGGTCTGATCCTACCATGTGGGGTTTGGATAGGGAAACACAAATTCATATTTCTTAGGAAATAAAAATAATCACCTGTGTTTGCTATCATTAATGGATCAAGAAACATGCCTTCTTTCAATAGTAAATGACCAGCTTGTCTACACTAAAGGAAACACCAGGCTCTGGGACCTCCCAAGCATTTCAAAACCCTGGTCCCTCTCACACTTTTTCTTTGCTTCTTCATCTGCACCTAACCGCCTGCCCAGCCTGTGCTGTGAATTTCACGGCCATAGCTTATGCCAGTAAAAAGCTTTCATGTTCTGCTAATGTGGCATTTGTTTGGTAATATGTGGGAGAGAGCATTAAAAATAAATCCAGAAATGGCATCTTATAAATTTGGATTTTCTGTTCTCGTAATTTATAGGAGTTCATGTTAGAGAGCACTGTCTTATGCATAAATACAATTTTTTTGTGTGAGCTGATGATGGAATTTATATCAAAGGGGGTCGAACATATACTTCATGAACTCAGCATCCGCTATTAGAAGCTATTTCATGTATAACTGGAGACAAATGATCTCTCCCCCTGTTTGTCTTAACTTAAAATTCAGTTGGTTTGCTTGAATTCATTTCCAAGGCATAGCAGTGGGGGCAGGGAAACCAAGATTTATACACCTTTAATATAATCAATTCTAAACATATCTTTAGACAAATAATTTAAAAATCTATGCATCACAAAACACCTCTATTAATTTCAGGATATGCAGTTTGGAGAATTTTTATGTGATTGTGGGTTTGTATGTTTAAGGAGTTTTTTTTTAAATTCCATCTTCTCTTTCCTTCCCTCTCAGAAAGAAATTTTAACAGGAACGTTTTGAAATAAAATCCCACAAGGAAACAATCCTCTTAGACAATTAAACTGGGAGAAGGTCCCCTGAGGGCAGAAAAAAAAAAAATCCGTAAAAATAATTGCCGTGCTGGGTTTCTGCTCTATTTTGGTTGGGCATAAGCAGACATCGGATGCCTGTGCCCACTCTCAGAGAAAACACACACACACAAACACACGCAGAGTAAGTATGTCCTTCCATGGAGTTGGCTTGTGACACTGCTATGTGTAACTACCTGGCCACACTGGGGCCTTTCTGGCAAGCAGCAGTGATTTGGAGACTGTAGGCAATATAAAATAACAATCAGGTCATTTACAAGGTTCTGCCAAATATTAACCTTCTATCCAATTCTCCTTCAACCTTTCAGAGCCCCTAATGTAAACCAGGCCAGCTCCCACATCACTTTACAATATTCTGGGATGGGGGTGGCAGTAGTGGGTGAGTGGAGGGAGCTGATACACACTTGTTAGAAATATCTTAAGGGGGTGTGTTTATACCAAGATAATGATGTGGTTTGTTGTTGTAGGGGTTTTTTTTAAGTGCCAGAAAGATTGTTTAATTGCCCTCCCCTTCCTTAGGGGAAACTCAAAGGTTAACTCGTCCAAGAAAGTAGGGTTTGCATTTGCCCTGCAGATAACAGAATTACTTGAGCTGTGGTTGAGGGTATAGGAAACTGTGGTTTAGGGCCAGGTGGCCGAGAGTGTTTTGGCAGGGATGACTGAAGTTATGGTTTTGTGTCTGTGTTAGGGAATTGCTTTGGACAAGAATCATGTAGTCCTGCATTTAATGCCACACTTAGGAGCATGCTCAGACAGCTAATGTTGTGTTAGTACTTATTTTTAACATGCTTATTGTAGCTATTGTTAGCCCTGTTAAAGAGATCATAGGTTTGGACCTTGATTTCTACATCTTCCTTTCTCTCTCTCTCTTTTTCTTTTTTTAGAAACCAGTATGGGGCCCTTAGCACGTGCCAGACACCATGGCTGAGATGCATCATAATCCTATTTAATCCTCAGAACAACCATGGAGGTGGATATTGTTAACATCTCCATCTCAGAGATAAGAAAGCACCTTTCCCAGGTTAAATCATAGCTGAATATGGGGCTGGATGCAAATCCCTCCCCCCTGACAACACAGACTCCTGGGCCCTATGAACCTTCTGGTTTAAGATGTCTTTAGCCATCCATGCCTGGATCTCTTCTGCAAAGATCACTAGCTTTTGCTTTCAAATGTTAAGGAAGCAAAAGCAACTGAACTAGTCCGAGCCATGTCACAGAGAACTGTATTTCTCAAATCATCCATAATCACCAAGATTAAACAGAGAAATCATTCCTAAGTGAGCCCCTCTTGTTTAAAGAATAGATTTTATTCTCTCTTCCTGCTGGAAAAATCCCAGCCAAGTATTCCTTTCCCCTCTAAAGCCTGATCATCTCTTCCTACTGAAGACCTTGGAGAACTTTCATGCAATTGCCAGTTGGAAATTAAGCCAGGTGAATAGTTCAGCAATAACACAACAGCAAAGCTGCTGTCTCTGGGTCTAATCTGGAAGTTGGTGTTGTCTCAGCTTCATTGGAAGCAGGATAAAATTTCTTGTCAGCCAAGATGTTACATCTTCCTGTGGGTCTTCTTTCAGTGTATTTCTTTTCTTCATGGAGTGGGAAGTGGGGAGCCAAATTCTTTAGCAAATGGAGTGTTAGAATAAAGAGTTCTGCATGAACTTTTAAAGTGAGCACCAGTGGATGTAGTCAAGGAACCCAGATTTAACAGCAGTGCTGTTATTTTAACAATAGGTTACCAGATCCATTGGGCAATCTGACTAAAAGCCCATATTTATTTCCCTAATTTTATAAACATTTAATAGGTCCTTATTAAACACATCAGCCAGCATGATTTAATAACACAATCAGTCTAGAAGTTTAAGAAAATTGAAAACAGGATTTGAATGTAATACAGGCACAATTACTGGAGATTATAGGGAATCATTCCCATATGTCTCCAGTGGAGAGCTGCTAATCTCTGTTTGCGTGGAGGTGATTTCCTTTGGAACCCTGCCCAGCCTTCAACAGCACTAGCGCTGAACAAATTAGATTTGAAAGTCCCCAATTTTATGACTAAGGTAATATACTCTGTGAATTTAGAGAAACACTGAATTCCTATTTTCACTGGCTCTCAAATGCTGGACAGAGACCTTGATTTCATTTAGTTTGGCTCCACTTAGAATATGGTCATAGGTTTGAAGGGGTCAGCATATGTTTTTGTGTGTCTTTCATAGATACTCTAACTCCTCTCCTCCCACAACACCGAGACATTCGCATCACGGCTCGGCGAATGACGACAGATCTTAGGAATGTGCTGCAATTAGACCTGGAAGACAGCCTGCTGCTGGGGCTTGGGGACCCGAACCCCCTCCTCTAAATGCCTGAGCCCCTCCCCCGATTCCCTGTCCTCTGCTCGTAGGCTCTGTAAGTAGATTTTATTACGCTCAGAGTGGCAACCTGGGAAACTCAGCTTTGTTTTCCCCTCTTTCTTAGGCAGTTTCTAGAAAAAGGGCGGATTCTTTACAAGGAGGCAGAATTTCTTGACGCTGGATAAGATAACAAGAGCCAGTAAGCTTAAGGTTGACGCTCTTGGAGCTGTTGTATTAGGGGCAAAGCTGAAAATAGGTTTCCTGTTTTCTGACAGTCTTTGCTTTAATGTTCTCTTCCCATCCTGCCTCCTGTTTTTGTAAAACTAGAAAAACATGGCAACAATGACTCCTGATTACTGGGCACTGAGTACATGCCAGCACATTATAGTATTAATGACTTGAAACCTCATCAGAACCCAGTAAGGTCAGTATCACCATTTATACTTGACATAAAAGGAGACTGAGATTCTGTCCACTTCACATCCTTGCTCTGGTCTCAGCAAAGCAAAGATTCAAACCCAGAGGTCTTTGATTACAAGGCTCCAGTTGTTAATTGATCTTTGGAGTTTCCTTTTAACAATGGTAAAGATAATGGTGGCTCAAGCAATAAGGAGACTGCTTGCAATGTGGAGACCTGGATTCAATCCCTGGGTCAGGAAGATCCTCTGGAGAAGGAAGTGGCAATCCACTACAGAAATCTTGCCTGGAAAATCCCATGGACTGAGGAGCCTGGCAGGCCATAGTCCATGGGGTTGCAAAGAGTAGGACATGGCTGAGCGACTAACACCCGAAGATAATGCTGCTGCTGCTAAGTCGCTTCAGTCGTGTCTGACTCTGTGCGACCCCATAGACGGCAGCCCACCAGGCTCCCCGTCCCTGGGATTCTTCAGGCAAGAACACTGGAGTGGGTTGCCATTTCCTTCTCCAATGCATGAAAGTGAAAAGTGAAAGTGAAGTCATTCAGTTGTGTCTGACTCTTAGAGACCCCACGGACTGCAGTCTACCAGGCTCCTCCATCCATGGGAGTTTCCAGGTGAGAGTACTGGAGTGGGTTGCCATTGCCTTCTCTGCAAAGGTAATGAGGTGATAGCAATGCTTTATGTGTGTATGAAAAGAAATTGTAGGTTTTCCTAGGCATCTTCCCACTTAATCCCATATTTCTGGCTTTATCCATTCAGATTCTTCCAGGGTTTTCTTCTTAACTATGGTTCTTTTAGCTTCTGAAGATACAGGAGCAGTAAGAGGGGGAGAATCATAGGACTTAGAAGAAGAATTTTGGGTAAGGTTTAGAAGATGTGTTGGGCAGCTCACAGAGAATCAGGGGAGAAAATTTTAAAATTCTCAAGTTTAAGGTTTATCAATCACTTACCATGTTCTAGGAGCGGTTCTAAGCACCTTTCTTGTATTTCCCTTCATTTCAGTCCTCCAAACCCCGTTAATTTATTTATCTAATTTATCCTAAATATTTATTTTACCCACATTAAGTAGTTTGTTTAAAGGTACCCTGCTAGTAAGTGGCATAAATAGGATTTATACCCAGGCATTCTGGGTCCAGCGTCCACTCCTACCACTACTCTATGGCAGTTGAATATCAAGTAGAACCTTCACTCTGATACATGCAAATGAAGCATTCATATTACGTGTCAGTTAATTTTTGTTTTTGGACTGTATGTTTGCCTTTCACTGGACCCCTTGCCTGAGGGCCTCAGTGGATTCATCCAAGCAGAGTGGGAACCAAACCAATGACTTAGGAACTCACTTTACAACCTAAGCATATTTTTTTCTTCCAAACTACATACATGCACAGATATAAGCACCAGCACACACATACACACACATACTTATGTGGTATAACTCACACGCACAGACAATTCATTACTGTATACTAAGGCTTAACTTGTTGACTATTAAAACAGAATGGAACAAAATTGTCCCCTCAGGTAGTCAATAACACCAGAACTCTTCATTCACCTTCCATTGTAGTCAGGGATTTGACGGTTAGCTTAAAGGTGGAATGTCTGACACCCAAACATCTGTGTATAGACTTTTCTTTGGTTCTTTCTTTTGCAACTATAGCAACTAGCCTCCAACTATAGCTTGCATTAAAGATACTGTAAAGAATACTATATCCTATAGATAATTGATACAATATTCGAGATAGTATTGATATATAAGATTAATACCATAGAGAATTGAATGCATTAAACCAGAAGCTGTCTCCTGAACCTAATGGGCTCTGAAGACCCTGCCTCCCCTTCAGACTTTAGACCAGCCAGGTAAGAACCAGTTCAGTGGCCCAAAGCTTTGAGGCTTTTGAAATTATACCAGCTCTGGGAGGTACCAGTTCAGAGCCTGGCCCAGTGAGATGTTGTATCTATACCATAATTTTTCATCAAAAAAAATTGTGAGAAGCCTCATCTTTAGTCAGAATGTGCTGAACTCTAAAGAGAACATTGCTGGGCCACATAGAGTAGCATCTTTTATCAATCTTCAACTTTTGCTGTAAAGATGCAGGTACCTTCTAGAGTCCTTGAACATAGCAGCCTGAGTATTTAACAATTTTTTAAAAGAAATATAGGTAAGTTCAGGTGAACTGTCTGAGGACAATCCAAGTTAATAAATAGCAGATAGACTTTTCTGTTTCTAGAAAACAAACCCTCTTGAGTATCATCCCATTCCATCACTAAGTATTTTATTTCATCAAAGTTTTCCAGTTTAGGTTTTCCACTAAATCCTCATGGTTAATTCTAATTCCATAGTGTTACTGAGTGGTTATAGAGCATGACCTCTCTGGAGCCCACCTGCCTGACTTGCAATCATCACCCTGCCAATCATTAGCTTTAAGTCCAAGGCAAGTTCACTTCATCTCTCTGTGCCTCAGTTTCCCCACCTTTAAAATGGGGACAATAATGGAATCTACCTCCTGGAGTGGTTGTGAGGGTTAAATTAGTGAATCCATGTCAATTACTTAGAAATGTGGTATACTGGCACACATTCAGAGTTTAATGAATGTTATTTTCTATGCCTTCAAATGTCAAGAAGATAAAAGTCAAGATAGAAGTCACTGCAGTCAACGTATCTCACAGACGTCATTGGGAAAGATACAGATTTGATTTTAAAGTTAATAAAATAAGTTGAGTGTTATACTGTTGACCAAGAATGGGATTTTAGAATTAGACAAACCTGACTTTGCATCCTGGCCCTGCCCCTTTCTGAAGCTGTCCTCCAGATAACATCTCTGAGCCTCAGTTTCCTCATTTATTAAAAGTAGGAGGATGCTAATGCATACTTTAGAAGACTTAATGAATGAAATCTACATGAGGCAGTGTGTGGTCAGATATGTGAGCTTCAGAGCCATACAGTTCTTGGTTCAAACCCCCTGCCACTTAGTGTCTGTGTGATCATGGAAAAGACATGCACCGTGTCTGAACCTCAGTTCCTTCATCTGAAACAAAGGAACAATAAAACCCATTTTGCAGAGTTGGAGTGAGGGTTAAATGAGATTTCTGTACAATTCCTGACATATAGTCAATACTCAATAGATTATAATAGTGTTATTATTAACAAACTTTTTCAGATCACATGGATGGCTGCCACCTCCATAGCCATACCTCATGAGAATGACTTTTTTTGTTTCAGTTGTGCTAAAATACATATTATATAAAGTCACCATCTTAGCCATTGCTCAGGATACCATTCAGTGATATTTAGTGCATTCATATTGTTAGACAATCATTACCACAACACATCTATAGAACTCTTTTCATTTGGCAAAATAAAAACTCTGTAGTCATTGAATAATAACTCATTTCTGTCTCTGCCTTCAACCCCAGGCAACCACCATCCTACTTTCTGTCTCTATGAATTTGACTACTCTAGATACTGCGGATAAGTGGTATCATACAGTATGTGTCTTTTTGTGACTGGCTTATTTCACTTGGCATAATGTCCTCCTCAAGGTTCATCCATGCTATAGCATGTGTCGGGATTTCCTTTTAAAGAAAAAAGATCCCATTGTTTACTTATATCACATTTTGTTTATCCATTTATCAAGCAATAGACACATAGTCTGTTGCTTCCACATTTAACTGTTATGAATAATGCTACTATGAACATGAGTGTACAAATATCTCTCTGAGACCTTGTTTTTAGTTATTTTGGATATATACCCGGGAATAGAATTGTTGGATCATATGATAATTCTACTTTTAATTTTTTGAGGAACTATTGCACCATGGAAAACATGGTAGCTGCACCATTTTACATTCTTACCAACAAAGGACAAGGATTCTAATTTCTCTACATTCTCACCTACACTTGTTATTTTCTATTGGTTCTATGGTAGCCATCTTAATGGGTGAAGTGCTATCTCACTGTGGTTTTCATTTGCATTTCCCAAACAATTATTAACTGAGAACATCTTTTCATGTTGGAGAAGGAAATGGCAGCCCACTCCAGTACTCTTGCCTGGAAGATCCCATGGACGCAGGAGCCTGGTAGGCCAGTCCATGGGGTTGCAAAGAGTCGCACATGACTGAGCCACTTCACTTTCACTTTCTTTTCAAGTGCTTATTGACCATTTCTATATTTTCTTCAAAAAAATGTGTATTCCATGCTCTTTGCCTACCTTTTAATAAGGTTTTCTGTTGTTCAGTCATACAAAAAAGACATTTCATAGAACTTCCAGAAACTCATTTTATGGAGAAACTTTTATTTTTTCTTTAAAAAAAAAAAATTCTTAAAGGAACTGTGAGTTTTTCTTTTTTTTTAACCAGAGGCCGTAAATCTCCCTTTCCCTAGGATTAGCTTAGAGGCCTTGGGTGAGAGAGTACAGGAAAGACTTCTGCCTCTGGGGCCCTGACATTTTCCCAGGTCCACTCAGGTCCCACAAACGGGGGGAAGGTTGCTTATCCTGCTTGGTAGCGGACTGTCCATAAGCCTGGCCAACCCAGTGTGCCTCAGGATGACTGCAAGGGAAGAGGGCGCCTCACAATTAACCGGACCCCACCCATCCCATAACCTCAAACAATGACTCCTTCCCCACACCTTATCACCTCAAAGCATCAGCCCTGAGAGCCTTCCTTCTGGGAAGCCTCCTTCCTTCAGAGAACTCCTAAGTGAGGACTGAGCTGGGTCACTGCATGTGACAATAAAATTCTGTTGTGTTTTACCAGCTCAGCTCTGTGATAAGAGGCCAGGAGAAGCAGCAGATGGATTTTGCTAGAGCCTAGTATCTTCCATTCCTTTCGTCTCTTGCTTGCTTGTACTAGTGTCCCCAAAACCCAAGGCCTGCTTGGCACCATCTCCTGCATTTATTCTTGGGGAATGACTGGCTCCTCTCTCTTGGTCCTTACCAGGTGGGAAGCTTAGAATTCCTTGCCTTTGGCTTCTTTTATTTAATACCATTTAATTCTATTTTACTGACAGAATTCTACGCAAGTTTAATATGCATTTACTCAACCTCAAGATTGGATGAACTTGCCATGAAACAGAAAGGGAAGTTCAAAATGTGAAGGGATGTAGTGTACAAAGACCAATGGATAGCTTCTTTGGGGTGAGGACCATCAGACGTCTGGCAGGAACCTGTGAAAATAACATTCCTGTGGTAATTCCTCCTAGTATGCAGTGACCTGAGAACATTTCAAGCATTTCATTTTCATGTCTGCTCCAATCACTGAAAACAATTTAAAGAAGCAAAATATCAGGGCCAAAATTTTTCAAAGAGATCATTTTTTTTCACCTCTAGCTTGAGAGCAAATTGTAACTTTCTAAGCAAGCAAACAAAAAGGGCTTTTGTGCATATCTGATTAGCTCATTTCCTTTGATTTTGGCGAGTGATGTCATTTGGGCCCAGCTGTTGGTATGCTGCAAATGATTTCCCTTCCTTGTGTTTAGCAAGCCTTTTCTGCCCCTAATGGAATTACTTTAACTGGAACCCAGCATTTTTCATGGTTCACATCTTCTATCAGCTGATACCCAGGACTCCTCTGGAAGGAATAAGGAAAGGCTGCAAAGGTGTTTAAATGCCTGTAGAACAATCATTTCATGTAGACTGTCATCAAGCAGTTGTCATTCTAAAGTCTGTTTGCTTCCATTTGCCTTGGCTGCTTCTTGATTCATCCTATGCAATAATAGTGAGGATCTGAGTAGTGGAAGGGTTCTGAATAAAAGGCTCCTGGGTCCTCAGAAGCAGACTCCCCACAGATCTGACAGGTTAACTCTGTAGCGAAGACAGCAGGGCTGTGGAAATAACTAGTGAAAGTGAAAGTCGTTCAGTCATGTCTGACACTTTGCGACACATGGACCGTACAGTCCATGGAATTCTCCAGGCCAGAATACCGGAGTGGGTAGCCTTTCCCTTCTCTAGGGGATCTTCCCAACCCAGGGATCAAACCCAGGTCTCCCGCAATGCAGGCGGATTCTTTACCAGCTAACAGGTGATGTACTAAAGCATTGGCTTTCACATTCTGTTGACCCTAGTCCAGATTCCAGAGCCACACTTTGCTGGCCTCCTGTTGGAGCCTCTGCAAGCCTTAGTTTTCTTACAGATGAAAACAAAACAAAACAAAACAAAACAGCAAGTAAAAGTAAGCACAGATAGGGAAGGAGGCTGTAGGTTTGCGATGGTAGGGGGTATATGGGAAATCTCTGTGGTTTCCATTCAGTTTGCTGTGAGACTAAAACTGCTCTAAAAAATAATGTCTATTTTGAAAACAATGTGAGCACAAAGGGTCATGGAGGCTTAGAACCTTATGTGGCATGGTAAACATAATCTGCTGCTTATAAACTAGGTATTAGATATCGAGCTTGGGCTCATCCATTGGGTCAGGGATTTTTAGCCAGGGCACTATTGACATTTGGGGCCATTTAATTCTTTGTTGTGGGGTGGTTGGTGGGTGTCCTGTACATTGTAGGATGCTTAGCATCATCCCACCATCCCTGTTTTCTATCTCCTAGATGCCAGTAGCACCTCCCCAACACACACATACCCAGTTGTGACCAACAGAAACATCTCCAGACATGGCCAAATGTCTCTTGAGGGACAAAATTGTCCCAAATTGAAAATCACTATACTAGTAAAGGAGAAACAGTAATCAGTGCTTTTGATGGCTCTACTACTCTGTCAAGGTGAAAACTGAGAGTTTTGCTCGCTTGTCTCCTGGTACTCACTCATCTACTTAGGTTGGTCTCACAGGCACATCTGGTTTACCTCACCTCTGTCCCTGATCTTTGGCCCCCACATCTGGAATGTACTGTTTTCTCTCTCTGCCCCTCTCCTCCAGTCTGGACCCTTTCTAGCTTCAGCCCACACCTCCTTTAATAATAAACCATCCTGAATCTTTTAAGCCTCTGGATCATCTTCTCTTCCCAGCTTCTTAGCCTGCCACTGAATATATCACCAAATTCTGCCCTGACCCTGCATTGAAGGCCTTAGGAGTTTAAAAGCAGGAAAAGACAATGCCAGTCACGTAACTCAGTGGCCCTCTGGAGCAGATAAGGAAATTAGGCCCTAAAGAGGTTAAAGGACTCAGCAAAGGTCACAGTGCTGGTTGATTAGCATAGCTAGGCTTGTACTCTCTGTCTGGTGTCTGTTACCCTGGAGTACATTGTCACAGGCGTTGATCCCTGTGTCCAGCCTCTGCCTTCATTTATAAATAGCAGTTCCATTTATAGACTGGTTGGAAAGGGTAGACTTATCAGCTGTTCAGAGGAATTCAAAAGTTCTGGCCCTCCTAGGGATGCTTAGCTTAAAAGACTTGCTTCCTTGCTCCCCTTACCTATACTCAACCCTAGACTCAGTAGTCAGAGAAATGGTATAAACAGACTCCAACTTAAGTCTGCCTCTGAAGTACCTGGGAAGCTTTTGAAAACAGATTGCTAGACTCCAGCCCTAGAATTTCTGGAATGTGACTGGGACCTTGCATCCTGAGGTGAGGCTGGCATTTCAAGGCTCCACTTGGAGAACCTGATGGAGAGTGATGAGGAACCTAGATGTTAGGGCTGGATAACCCACAGACAATAGACTCAGTCTCCCCTTGAGTCTCATTTTCTCATTTTTTAAGATAATGATAATGAGAAGTGCTCATAAAAATGAACCATTATTTTTTATTGAACACGCTGCCTTCAATCTCTGGCATTTACTGGCTCTCAGCATGTGTCCTGTCCAGAGGAGTAGAAAGAGGCCAGTTTCCTTTGATTTATCTAAACTGGTGGCTTAAGAGGCACTCACAAGGCAGTTGGGCTCAGGGAATGCATCTAATTTGGTATGGAACTGTGAGGAAATCACTTGATTTCTCAGGCATTTCTTTAAAATGAGCAAAATGGTCCTTTTCTGCCCCCCTCTATACCTAAGCAACTGTCGGACAGATCAGAGAAGATTGTATTACTTGATAATATGAGACTGTTTATTCATGTTTATTCTTAACCCAAAGCCTTGTTTGGTGATTACCCATTCTTTCAAAACCCGGCATTTTTCCTTCCAGTAGGCACTTTCTTCCTCATTGTAGCCCACATAGATAGCTCCCTTTTCCCTTTTCTCTATTACCTGATTGCTACTTAAGTATAAGCAGCTTACTTTGAAACTTACCTGCCTAATGAGTGCTGTCTCCATGTCTCTTCTCTCCAATTAGAGTAAATGTTCTTTGAGGAAATGAACTATGCTTTCCATTTCTTTTGAATTCTTCCCGAGTGCCTGGCATCATGCTATGAATAGTCAATAGACAAATGTTGGTTGAATGGATATTACAGAGTTTGCATAGAATTAATATCAAAGTTTTATCCAGGACATGGGAAAATAGTTTCCTTCATTTTTTAAATTTAAAATGTACGTCTTTTCATCTTGCATGTTATTGGTTCTTGTGTATGATGTTTTGGTCACTGACCAGCTCCTGAATGCTTGAGCTGATCACCTACAGAAGGATAATTTCTAGGGGGAATCTGTATGCATCATTTTCTTCTGACATTATATTAACAAAAATTTTGGAGGGAGATCACAGTCTTAGGAAACTGAAACGTGTCTGACTTTCAATCACCATATCACCTTGTAACTGAAATTATAAAAGCATTATGCTGAGCTAACATCAGTCTTCCCAATGTAAATGGTCAAATATTAAACTGTTAAAATAGCAAAACCCTGAGAGTAATGAAAAATAGAATGGAAAGGAGGGAATTGAAAAATGAGATGAGGACTTAACAGTCCTGGGTTGCTCATTTTTGTCCCACTGAAGTGTAGCCATAAAATAAATAATAGGCTAGTTGGAGTACATGTTGTTCAACTTGTATTTCCTCTCCCTTCCCAAATATGCTTTATTCTAATAGAATTGTTATTCTCCAAAGATAGATTTCCCTGGAGAGAAGTCAGGGAGCCATGACTACTTGGGTCCATGGAGGATCGACTAAGGCTAAAATCTTCCCATATTCTGGATGAGATTTTTTTTTTTTCTGCTAGTGTGTGTCACTTCAGGAACACTTATCCACCTCTTTTAAGTGTCCATCTCTTTTCTTGCTCACTCATTGAAGCCACATCCTCAGAGACAATTTGGTATACCAATCCCATTCCACTTCCAGTTATGAAGATTAAGTCTACTCACCAAGGGGTGTGACCTCTTCAGGAGACAGCTGGGTGGAGATGATAGGATAGAAGACTTGAAAGAGGTGGCTTGACTCTCCTGTGATAACCTTCATTCTTCAGTGTGGACCAGCAGTTCTCAATCATGGGTCATAGCACATGTTTGTATATTGTGCCACAAAGTCATAGGTTGCTAAGTACCATGTACAACACTGGTGGGTAGTTTTGTCTTTAAACTAAACTAGAATTAAAGCCCTCCTGAGCCATAAGTCACTCTCATGTCTATTTTAATATACCTTCTAAAGTAGGGTTCAACCATTGTCCCTACTTATGCCTATGAAAATGATAGTTGAATATCTCATGTTGAAAGTGATTTTAAAATACTGGACAACTTTATGTTAGATATTTGGATTCCATCCCTGTAGCTCCAATGAGTTATAGCAAACAAGACCTAGATCTCGGATATTCTAACTCCGCAATCTACCAGTTTAGCAGACTTCGACAGAAGTATTTAACTTTGAGGAAATCTTAGACTTCTAGTGTGAAAATTAGAAAAATAATAAGATCTAGCTCAGAGAGTTGTTGTGAAGATTAAATGGGGTAAATATGTGCCTATATACAGTAAACCATCAAATGATTTACTGTAGTAATGCTGAATATTCTTTAAAAAAATCATAAGAACTAAAGTAAATTGAGTGTTCATTTTAGGCCAAGCATGAGAGTAAGTGCTCTCATGTGTAAGTGCTTTCCATGTGTAAGCTATTTCAATCTTTGGAGAGGAGCCACTTGTATTTGGTACTTTCTGCTAACCCATCCTATATATGAGAAAACTGAGATTGAAGAATGAATTAAATGTATTTCCCTTATCAAATGGAAAAGCTGGATCTCAAACTCATACTTGGATTTCAGAAGTCATGAACTTAACTTTTGCAGAGCCACTCTTTAAAGTTTGATCAGGAGTAGGTGTGCACCCCACCCTGTGATTCAAGTGGACTTCCCAGCACTGAGTTTTATTCTCCTAGACTGTAAGCTTCTTGAAGGCAGATACCATGTTTCATTCCACTTTGAATCTTCATTCCCCTTTTCTGTGTGGCCTATATATTGGTGAATTCTCAAAAAAAAAAAAAAAAAAAAAAAACACTCCTTGGATATTTGTTGATATCCAAGCACCTATCCCTGTTGGTTGTATGATATAATTATTGCAAATGAGTTTTAAAAACAAGTTTCTTGTATTCTTTGGGGGATGCAAACAGAAATCATGAAATTAGTTCTCAAGTTCCTAGATCATAGAACATTATCTGAACACAAACCCCTCCTGTGAAGGAAAGGAAAACTTGGAGTTATCTTTCCTCTTAATGCCTCAAGCTTCATCTCCAAGGTGGTGGTTGATTAACTCTCAAATGACACCATGTGTCCAGTGTCCAGTAATGGGCAACTTCTGATGGGTGAATGAATTTAATTGTGGGCCCAGATGTTACTTTGAAAAATAAGTTGTCTATGATTTGAGGAGGTGGTCTCACACAGATCAGTTGGGAAGGAGAGAATTATAGTGATGTGTTGAAAGCAGTCACTGCAGGGAAAAGGATGGCCAAACTGTTTGTCTACCAGGGAGGCAGGATGTTTTACAGGATTTAAAAGAAAAGCATAGTGTCTGCACACTTCCCTTTCTAAACATTTGTGTTAGTCAGATCCCCACCTCTCAGGACATTAGGAAAGGACCAATATGAGCCACTCAAGAAGGATCTGGCTGTGTTCTGTCTTAAGTGCAAGAAACTTGAAGCTAAGCCATCTCTCAAATTTTGGCCAAGCAAAACTAAAAATGTTAATTTGTTGAATTGCGGATACTTGATCCTAATTTTTGTTATTTATGATGATGGCGATAATGTTGCTATATGCAGATTCTTTTGTAGCAGCTGACATAACTCAAATTGCTGTAAGCTGTAAAACAAATAGCTTTCAATAAAGTTTAAGTAATCAACTAGACCAAAGTAGACTTGACTCTCCTATTGCTTTCTTGCATGGTTCAAATGATGTCACCATGAGCCTGTTTCTCCCCCTTGCCCAGTCACCTGTCTCTCAATACTGGCACTTATGTTAGATTCCACATACTCACAGAATGGCTGCAGTGGTCAGAGATCCTACTTTTGCTCCGATTCATTTCTTAGATGGAAAAATTGATGATCTCTTTCCAGGACTCTTTGCCAATGTCTCACTGCTGTGATTGGGTCATTGGCCCATCTCCAAACCAATCACTGTAATTAGGGTGGGGATGTGACAAAGTGATGACCTATTCCTGGCATTTGTGCTTCTCTCCAGAAGTCCATGGGTTAGGAGTTACCAAAACAGATATCCATGATAAATATGAACTCTCACTACTATTGCCATGTGTTGAGAGCTCTATATCAGGCACTACCTAATATTATCCCCCACAGCCTCTTATTCACTCATTTAATTGTTCATCTGCTGTGGTCTTAGCATGATGAGCAAAAACAAACGTGGTATTAATTCATAATTTAGAAAGGGAATGTACCATGGGATATGTGTTGCATCTACATTTTATAGGTGGGAAAATTCAGGCTATCCTAACATTAATTCAGTTTCAATTATTTCATATCCCTACAGTATTATAATTACTAATTGAAAAACAGAGATCCAAAGTCAAATCTGTTTTCATAGGCCATGTCCTTAACTGCTGTGCTGATCTAAAACGCTTTAGGGAAGAATCTGCCCCAGGCTAATATATATTTATCTGTGACCATGGCCCCCCACCATGAGGATTACCTCATGATAAAGTATAGGGAACACAATATAAAAGTCCAAGGAATACATATCTTCCCACTAGTAATGAGTCGAAATTAAATTCTTCTGGCTTCTTAATGAAGTGACCACAAACTGACCAACTAAATTTTGTGAATGTGTTTTCACTTATAACATTAGGTCTCCTCAGTGCTTTATAGATAACAATCTGGTGTTGGATATTTGGTCCTGTGAAAGCATCTTTGCAGCTCCTTTGTAAGATCAGAATTTTTAATCCTTTCTGGCTTCCAGGAGTTTAACAGAACATCTTATGCTACACATGAAGAAACCAAAGCTCAGACAGATTAAATAACTCATCCAAAGTCATTTAGCTAGTAAAAGATTGAGCAGCAACTTAACTCTCCTATCCTTTCCACTCTTGTCCTGGTGTTTCCGGAACTGCTGTCATCCTTCACAATTTTATGGTAATATACCTATTGACTTTACTTAAGTATCCACTATCTCCTCTAATCTCATTCTAGGTGATAATACTTCTCAGTGTTACTAAGTGTATATTATTCTAAAGCCCATTTCAGTAAACACAAAACTATTCAAAATTTAGGAATCCATCCATGAATCCCCTAAAAATTTTTTCATGTGCCATAAGTAGCAGTTTCTGACACATTGAGAAAATCTGCGCTGTGCTCTGTCATTGCCTCACCAGTTAGTTCCA
This sequence comes from Odocoileus virginianus, assembly GCF_023699985.2. Lineage (NCBI taxonomy): Eukaryota > Metazoa > Chordata > Mammalia > Artiodactyla > Cervidae > Odocoileus > Odocoileus virginianus. Next base: position 65,823,808 of record NC_069676.1, read on the forward strand.
GAACCAAGGCTTATGGTTACAGATGGGCAATTGTTAATTTCCATGGAAAAAAAATTTTTTTTTTTCTTTCCAGGAACAGATATATATATATATATATATATATATGAATGGGGATTTGATCATTTTCAGTTCCTTCCCCTCTGCTGATGGCCTTCCCAATCACAGTCACATCCGCACACTCTGCTCACTTCCTGTCTTTGCTTGTGGGTGAAACACACCTGCTACTTAAAGGCTAACCCAACTTTCCAGGCCCCACTAATAGTTAATGCGATTTATTGTTCTGCATGAGTTTTTGTGGTATGCTTCTTTAGTGACTGTCAAATTGTATTATTGTTCAGATTGAGAACTATGTCTTTTGGAGAATGACTTCAACAACAAAGCCATCACCACATTCACTTTGTTTTGTTATAATTATAGTTGGCTCTCCTTAAGTTTCCTACTGATTTCTGAAGATCTACTACCCTCATAGCCACTTAAAGATGAAATTCAAACCCTGAAGTGCATTTTTATCCCTAGTTATTTTGAAGGAAAGATTAGGAAAACTACCTAATACCCCTCTATTTAAATACAGAGATTAGGAGAAAGGGAAAAGACCCATTGCATGAACACATTTCTTTACAAAAATTTAAGCACTTAGAGGCGGCTCATTTGTTTTACAATTTAGCAATGAAATTAAGAAAGCCCTTGTCCTCATCACTATTCTTGGCTGCCATGATGCTCAAGGAGACTGGGGATATTGAACACAAGTGTTCCTTCTGGGGGGAAGGGGTTGCACATTTATGTTTTTGTGTTTTATTCTTTTTCATGAGAGAAGCTATCAATCTGAAGCATAGCACTGTGATTTTTTCTCAACTCCACATTAGGTTGCTAACCAGGTTATCGACGGTCATTGTTGACTCCAGACAGAGTTTAGATCCATTCTCCTTATTGTAATAGACCTCAAATCTGTTGCATCTTGGAATCACCTAAGATGCATTTAACAGATATTGATGCTCAAGCCCCAGGCTGACCAATCAAATCAGAATTCCTGAGGCTAGAAGCCAGGTATCCTTTTATCCTCTTGAAAGCTCACCAGATGGCTTCAATGTTCACAAAGTGTGAAGAACTTCTCTCCCAGAACCCTCTGGTTTTAAGACTCCTGTACTGTCGTGGTCAGATGCAGTCAGATGGCTCTGGGGGGAATCATTTTTCCACTTACACGGGGCTCTTTATTTCAGGTCTCTCTCATTCATTCACAGTGCTATTTTCCTTCTTGTTTTGGGTTATACATTTTTATACTGTTTTACTTAACTGCGCTCTACCTATCCATCCTAAAATAACAATAGAGCACTTAATATGTCAATTATCTGTCCCCACAGATGTTCATAAATTAATTCATTAAATCCAGACAACAATCTTTGAAGTAGGTCCTCTTATTACATCCATTTACAGATGAGGAAACAGGGGCATAGGAAAATGAAATAATAAGCCCCCAGTCACATAGTAAGTGGCAGAAAAAGGATTAAGAAATATACTGATTTATCTTCCTAATAAGACTGTTACCAGGACTAATGGGATAATGCAATTCTACTTATATGAAATGGCAAAAATATTTGGCCAATCTGTAGAGACAGAAAGGAGATGAGTGCTTGCCTTGGGCTAGGAAATATTGTAGGGTGATGGAGAGTGACTGCTTGCAAATACATGATTTCTTCGGGAGTTATGAAAATGTTCTTATTGATTTGGGTAACAGTTTCACAACTCTGGATATTCTGGAAACCATCAAATTGAGTACTTTTAATGGATGACCTATATGATAATTGCATCTCAGAAAAAAAGCTATTATAGTTTGAAAAACAATTCGGATGACACTATCTTTGGTGAAATTTGGGAACCGAATCTCACTCCCATCTTCTGTTAAAGTCATCTGCAGATCTTTCCTAAGTTACTAGTACTGATGGCCCAGCACCTGAGATTCTGATTCAAGAGAGACCGGAGCACCAGTGCTTGAAAAAGTTCCCACATGAGTTTGATACACAACTTAGGTTAAGAATCTCAAAAACACATATACTTTAAATTCTCTTTTCCTTTGAGATGGTATGTTTTCTTAAGCTTCCAATTCTGTCTTAGTGTTAATGGACATGAGCTCTGGATCAGATGCCTGCATAGAATTTAGCTCTGCTTGCTATAAGCTGTGTGGTATTGAGCCAGCTATATAACCTCTCTGAGCCTTGATTTCCTCACCTGTAAAATAGAAGCAATGCTAGCATCTACTTCACAGAGCTTTCGTGAGGGCTAAATGATGTGTGCAAATGATTTAGTGTAGTGCCTTGCATATAGTAAGACTTCTGTGTTAAAGAGAATGATGACATTGATGATGAAGATGTTGATGATGATGATGCTTCTCCTGGAAGGAGAAGAAATGTAAATTTGGATGTTGGAGGGCTGGGTGTTTAAGATGAAATATGGCCAAATCACAGATCAAGTACATATGTAATGGGTTTTGTGAACAAAGGTTGTGGGGTAAGAGAGCCAGGGGCATTGAGAAATAGTCTTTTTTGACTACTCTAAGTTTAAAAGATAAAGAGCTAAACTTACTCATTTTAATGCTCCTTTTATAAGATGACATTTAGATAAGGCTAAGCATAAACACTATAGTCCTTCTCACTGGTAATGTTAACCCAAAAAGCAATTTCTGCTCCTGACATCTAGGAGAAATGGGGCATGTGTCTGAGAAAGTTATCCATTAGGTGCAGGTGTATTTTTAGACTGGCAATGTCTTTAAAATACATAATACATATATAAATATATATATAGACACACACAGATATATATACACATACACACACACACACATATATATTTCAACAAACAGACACGGGAAACTACCAAGCATGAGGAAACAAGACTCTAATTTGAGCCTTTGTAGAGATCCAGGCTCTATCACATACCTACATGTGGAAGAAATAATGTGGTACAAACTTTCTAAGACTTTATTTTCTAGCTTCAGAAAACAAGAAAGATTGATGATGCTTAATCTGCCAGAGGATCAGTTCCCTGCTGCTGCTTTTCTTTTTCAATCCTCCGCCCCCTTCCCCCAAACCCACTTAAAAACAAAATCAGAACCCAGGATCCTCTGAGCGCACTTTTGGCAGACCTTGGCTTTGGCATTGTTTTTCTGACCAGTTTACTGATTAGTGTTTATTGCTAATCATCTGTGGCTAGAAACATGACCCAGAGAGGAGAAAGAGCAGGGCAACAGCATGCAGTGACATTGTTAGAATTATTCACAGTGTTTTCAGCAGGAATCACTCAACTCAAATCCACAACCACAACAGATGCCTTAGCATGCCAAATCCCAGGCATTGGCAGCCAGGCAAAGCAGGCTTTCCTCAGCACTTGGCAAGATTCCCCTTCCCTTTGCCTAGTGTCTGGAGCCCAGTGCTTGGCCAGGAATGAAGGTGAGACAAGCTGAGGGAGTAAGAGTTTGCTGTATCCGACAGCAATGCTCTGATGCTAGATGTCTCCAACACACCACAGAAAATCAGGAGTTTCAGTAAGGACATGGACACGCTTGGGCACAAAGGCAGGATGGCCAAGGGCATATCCAACAGTGTACTTTGAGTTACAGTGTCTCTCTGAGTAATTTAACCTCTCAGAACTCAGGCTTTTCTGGTGAAGAAATTTATTCACTGATGTAGTATGTCAGCAAATGTTCATTGAGTCCCTGCTTTGTGCTAGATCCATAGTGGTATAAGGAAGGCAGTAGATAAACCAAAATATTAAAATTCACTATTCAAATAAATGATAGACATTTATCTACATCTAAATCTGTGACTTGGTAACAGCCACTGTTGCTGTCAGCACTTAGAAGAAGCTCATAGACTTAGATTTACTTTATTGAATAGATATGATTATATCATGTTACCAAGTCCAGAGCATAAATATTGCTCACTTTGCTAATATAGTAGTTCCTTTGTCTGGAAATAGATCTTTTAGTAGTTAATTTCCCCCATGTACTCCCAAAAGTAAAAAATTCCTATTCCTAAATTCATCTAGGAAACATTTTTAAGTTACCTGTGATCTTTTTACCCCTAAAGCCATTCTCAACATTTTGGGTATAGATTGGGAATTTTTAGACCATGAAAATGCATCTTTATTATTTATATTAAGCTAGTAGATCTTCAGTTCAGTTCAGTCACTCACTTGTGTCCAACTCTTTGTGACCCCATGGACTGCAGCACACCAGGCCTTCCTGTCCATCACCAACTCCCGGAGTTTACTCAAACACATGTCCATTGAGTCTGTGATGCCATCCAACCATCTCATCCTCTGTCATCCCCTTCTCTTCCTGCCTTCAATCTTTCTCAGCATCAGGGTCTTTGCAAATGAGTCAGCTCTTCGCATCAGGTGGTCAAAGTATTGGAGTTTCAGCTTCAGCATCAGTCCTTCCAATGAATATTCAGGACTGATTTCCTTTAGGATGGACTAGTTGGATCTCCTTGCTGTCCAAGGGACTCTTAAGAGTCTTCTCCAACACCACAGTTCGAAAACATCAATTCTTCGGCACTCAGCTTTCTTTATAGTCCAACTCTTACATCCATAAATGTGGTCTTACTGTAAAAGTAGATCTTACTATATTGCAAATTCAGCTTCCTGGGACAAAGATGGAAGAATAGTATTCTAACGGAAAGATTCTTTAGGAAATGGTGGTTTCTATCCTGGGTGAGATCATTTACATTAATTTAGTATTTTTGCCAAACCAATAGGATATGAGGATTAGAAAATGATAGAGGATCCCCTAGTGGCTCAGTGGTAAAGAATCCACCTGCAATACAGGACACCACCTGTAATGCAGGAGATGTAGGTTTGACCCTTGGGTGGGGAAGATCCACTGGAGAAGGAAATGGCAACCCATTCCAGTATTCTTGCCTGGGAAATTCCATGGAGAGAAGAGCCTGGTGGGCTACAGTCCATGGGGTCACAAAGAGTCAGACACAACAGCAACTAAACCACTACTACCAGTATTTTTGTCAAACCAGTAGGCTATGAGAATCATAAAATGATATGAGATAATGGTATTTTCTTTGATGTTTTATATTTGTTTAAACGTTAAGATATGCCTTTTCATCAAAGAGGACATTTCTTATGTCCAAGAGAGCTATAGGTATTGCTGAGTGGTGAGAATGGTTTTTATACAGTGTCTTTTATGTGCCAGTGATTAGGTGAGGAGACGGCAAACTAGAGGTATGGAGGTATTTAGTCTGGGGAACAAATGAGCTTAAGCCAGTAACTTAACTAAGTATCATGGGCACATGCCATAAAGGGAAATACATATGCTATGAGATCACACACCAAGGTCCCTAACTTACCCTAGATAATGAGAGAAGGCTTCCATAATCAAGTATCCTTTAAACTCACACAGTGTGAAGGCAAGGGGTTCAGTCTAGTCCATGGTGGAGACCATTTAAGCAACCACAGCAGTTAGGATTTGTATTCCAACTGTTTGAAATAACCATCCTGCACCAGGGGCATTTTTTACCTTGCTGAGATTTTCGTGCTATGAATATGATTACATAGTGAATCTAGAAAATTCCTTGTGTGGTCAACCCACTAACTGACCTTTCTCCAAGGAGAATCCCTCTTCCTGGAGACCACTTGCTGGAGCCCCACCCTTCAGCATTTTATGTATGGTACCACTTGGGACCTAGTTAAGGGAATACTAGGAATTCCTGACTATATGCATAAATGGATACAAAAAGCATTAGATAGATTCTTTGAGTGGTTATGGCAAAAAAGATTCATCATGATTTATGCCCTTTACATAGGGAGTTGTCTGATGTGAAGTCAACAACTGAAATCAAATGAATAATTCAGCATGTGGATCAATCACATCATCTCTCTTGCCACGTTATAGCTATTTTTACGTAATTGCAAAGTGAAAAATAAATTGATGCCATAAATAAACAACTGTCATTTGATATGAAATAGACCCTAGCATTTTAGGGATATTCTATTTTCAGGTACTACTCTGAAGTTTTTTATACAATTAAAAATATGCTCTTATTAAAATGTGGGGAAAATTATCGCTAGACTGTAGTTCAATGCCACTGTTGAAAGAAAAATAATGTAAAAGGATGAAGCAGCACATCTCTTTTTCAAAGGGCATTCTTTGTTGGTCTCATTCTGGAAGGTATTGCTCAAGAGAAAGCTCTTAATTCCCATTACATAATGTGATAGAACAATAGACTAGGCAACACAAACAAAACACTAAATGTAATTCCTTTTGTATTAGTTTTTAAAGGAGGTGGATACAAATGGACATGGCCTAAAAGCCTACTTTCCTTCTTCATGAATCTTTTCTTGATTAAGTGAATAGTAATTAATAGGTTCTTGTCATATTCATTTTATACCTCTTTAAAGAAAAACACAAGACATAATCTAGATAATCTCATATCTTAGACAGTAACTGTCATATCATTGTCATAATTGATGTTACAACTAGCACTTGTTCATCATGGCACAAAAAGAATAATCAATTTAATTATTGCAATTATTGGCCTTCCCATTTTTAAGGGTTTTTATCAAAGTCTTACCTCCCTTTATCAGAAACTTTGCTTCTTGAAAGTATTAAGAACACTTGTTTTACGGGTGCAAAATAAATCTCTAAAGTTTAAGCTTATTATAAGAATTAGAAACATCATTTTATTTATTAGTCTTTGGTCAAAAAAAAATTCCAGCCTTAGGTTTAGTTTTGAAAATATGTGTTATCAATAAAATTAGTGAGTCTTTTAGCATATTATCAACTGCATCAATGCTAATAGGTTAGTTTTATATCTTTAAACATCTTATCTCTGGGAGAATGAACTTCATTTGAACATCAATTAAGTCCACATCAATATTTGTTGTTTTAGAGCAGAAATTCCTCTGGGTGAAATAAGCTTTCTAGATAATATATCTTGTCTAACAGTACACTAGGTAGAGTTATTAGTAATAATAACAAAACAATTGCAGATTATGGCATGATTTAGTGAGCATAGCCTTTTCTCTGTCTTTTCAGATAACTACAGTTCTCTTTTGTTCATTCTCAGAACTGAAAGCACAGTGAGTTTTTAAAGCCAACTATAATTTAAAATAAACTCTTGCATTCTCCTTTCCCAGCTCAGATCTGGGAATGGACAAGAGCTAAGTGGGAAAGAATTAGACCTTTTGAACTCTTTGAGGGGAAAAGCGTAGGGAGTTTGAAGATTTCTGATGTTTCTCATCCTGGCTGGGTTTGTATCACTGAGAGGCTGGTGTTCTTGTCTGTGCCCTTCAGTAGGGTCAAGCATGTTTGTGCAGCCAAATGGCATTTCATAGGAAAAATCAAACTCAATTTGTTGAGATTTCTGGAGAAGAATGAATCCAATCTGGCGTGGAACTGACAAAGCACACCGATTAAAACAAATGCTAAGCGGTGCCCTGCACATACCGTTGTAATGTCTAAAGATGATTGCTAGAAGAGAAATACAATGGTCTTAGACCTGAGGTGACAAAACACATTCTCTTTCCCTTTTCTCTTGGTAGAGCTTCCTTTCAGAAAGGAAATGAATCTCTATTATATCCCAGTGATCAGGAAGGAAAGAGTACCTCCTGCCAGAGCTGAACATCAGAGGATATTAGTAATATTGACCGAGCAAATTGGATTCATGGAACTGATAGACCCGACACTGCACATTCAAAGGAATGCGATGATTTTGTGAAGTGCGTGTTTATCTGATCCTATATTGCAGAAGCTTGCTATTGGTTTCTCAAGACCAACCTGGATGATTTTTGTAGCCTAGAGTTAGATGGGCAGATAGCTGGACTCCAGGGCCAGAGAGTCCAGTAGTGCAGGTTGGGCATGCACACCTTCAGGACAGCCTTGCTCACTTAGATTGCAGTATGGATGTGGCCTCCTTGAGTAAAGGTGCAAGACCTTTACAAGAGTAGCAGCAGCCCTACAATTTCTTCTCATTCAGATCTGCTCCACTTTGTCACTTAGCTATTTGACTCAGCTTCCCTCAGTGCAAGAATACAAAAAAAGAAAAAAATTGTTTGCAGTGATCACTTATAAAGTAACAACAAAATGATGGATATATCCATTGCGATCCAGTGCCCAGCCCATTCTAGATGCTCAGTAAGCTTTTGTTGGGTGTATGATTTTATGGTGTGTGTGTGTGTGTGTGTGTGTGTGCACGCGTGCGCGCACGTGCTAAGTCATTTTAGTCATGTCCCGTTCTTTGTGATCCTGTGGACTGTAGCTCACCAGGCTTCTCGGTCCATGGGATTCTCCAGGAAAAAACACTGGAGTGGGCTGCCATGCTCTCTTCCAGGGGATCTTCCCAACCCAGGGATCGAAACTGCCTCTCTTACGGCTTCTCCTGCATTGGCTGGGGGTGGGGGTGGGGGTGGTTCTTTACCACTAGTGCCACCTGGGAAGCCCTTTATGTTGTATGTGTTGGTGAATCTCTGCCATTAAGCTTGTAACTCTGTGACAGCAGGGATGAGAACTGTCCTGTTCATCTCTGTCACCGGGGTCTAGGCTCCAGACAGTGGCAAAGTTAATTAAGCATTCAATTAGTATTTGCTGAATGGACTAAAAAATGATAAAACATTGCCTAACAAGATACATAGGGCTTCCTGGGTGGCTCAGTGGTGAAGAATCTGCTGCCTGCCAATGCAGGAGATGTAGGTTATCCCTGTGTCCACAAGACCCTCTGGAGAAGGAAATGGCAACCCACTCCAGTGTTCTTGCCTGGAAAATCCCATGGACATAGGGGCCTGGTGGACTACAGTCCATGGGGTTCGCAAAAGTGTCAGGTATGACTTAGCAACTAAACAACAATGACAAGGTACATACTATTAATATTCCCATTTTACATATGTGGAAACTGGGTTCTGAAAAAGTAAAGTGAGGATCCCAAAAGGAGCAACACATGGAGTTGCAGCCCACCCATCCTTCTGGTCTGGGTACCTAATCTCATTCAGACGTAAGAGGTTTGTACCTTTGGCCCTTTTCGTTCCACATATAATCTCTCACTTTGAGTGAATTGTTTTGGATTCTGAGGGATGCTGAAAAAATGGCCAAACAAAATTTGCTATTGTATTTATTAACAAGATATTCTTCAGTATAAAAGTAATGACCTATTTAGGAAGACTCTGAGAGAGATTTCTCAGTGCTCTGAACTAGGATACTTTGATTCCTCCTGAGTAACTAGTGGGCTTTTGTTTTGGGTTTTTTGGTGGGTTTTTTTTTTTTTTTTATGGGGCTGTTTCGTTTTTATTTTTAAATACACTTGCTTTTTAAGGAAGCTTTAGGTTCACAGGAAAATTGAGAAGAAGGTACAGAGAGTTCCCACATACTTCCTCCCCGTGTACATGCATTGCTTCCCTCATTATCAACATCCGCCACCTGAGAGGTACGTTTGTTACAATGATGATGCTACATTGATGTTGTTATCATCCAGGATCCATAGTTTACCACTGGGGTTCACTTTCAGCATTGTACATTCTTTGGGTTTAGAAAAATATAAAATGGCATATATTCACCTTTATGGTATCATACAGAGTAGTTTCACTACCCTAAGCATCTTTATTCCACCTATTCATCCCTTTCCTCCCCACCTCCCAACCCCTGAGAACCTCTTATTTTTTTCATGGTCTCTGTAGTTTTGTTTTGTTTTTCAGAATGTCATGTTATTGGGATCATACAACCTCTTCAGATTGGCTTATTTCACTTAGTGATATGCATTTAAATCTCTTCTTTGTCTTTTCATGTCTTGATAATTCTTACCTTTTTAGTGCTGAATTTACCACAGCTTATTTATCCATTCACCTACTGAAGGACGCCTTGGTTACTTCTAAGTTTTGGCAATTATGGATAAATCTGCTATAAATATCTGTGTGCAGATGTGTGTGTGTGGATATAAGTTTTCAACTTTTGGGGGGTAAATACCAAGGAGTGAAATTGCTAGAACCTCTGGTAAGAGTATGTTTAGTTTTGTAAGACTGCTTGGCTTTTTGTCTTATGAAAAATGTGCATTGTGTAACTCATCGAAGTTCCGAGTTCTCTTTGTCCACTTGGAAAGTCAAAACTGACTTTAAAAGCCAACTTTAGTCATTGTGCACCAAAAAGTGTTTTTCACTTCTAGTGTGTTATTTTTATTTCTTTTCCTGTCATCGTGATTTTTTTCCTCTTACTTCATTTTACTGTTAACATGCTATTACATTTTGCATGGTGTCTTTAATTTTATTAATCAGAAATAAGGATCTCATATGTAACCCCAGTAAAGACAAAGTTTGTGGGAATGGTTAAGAGATTAAGAGACCCTGGGTTAAAATGCCAATTCTATCACTTACTAGTTATATGACCTTGAATAAGTTACTTTACTTCAGTTTCTCCATCTGTAAAATATGATAATAATAATTTCTGCCCCCATGGAATTGTTGCCTGTGTTAAAGGAAATAACCTATACATTTTCTGGGGGAGGGTTTAAGTCCCACCTCCCAACTCTTCCACCTAAATCCACTGACCTAATGCCCTAGAGAAGTTTCTCTCAACCTCCATACTATTGACATTTGGGGCCAGGTGATTCTGACCTACTGTTCTGTACATCATAGGATGTTTAGCAGCATTCATGGGCTCACCCACTAGATGCCACTAGCATCCCCCTTAGTCACAACAACCACAAGATGTCTCCAGACATTGTCAAATTGCTCTATGACCCAGCAATCCCACTGCTGGGCATACACACCAAGGAAACCAGAATTGAAAGAGACAAGTGTACCCCAATGTTCATCAGAGCACTGTTTATAATAGCCAAGACATGGAAGCAACCTAGATGTCCATCAGCAGATGAATGGATAAGAAAGTTGTGGTACATATACACAATGGAATATTACTCAGTCATTAAAAAGAATACATTTGAGTCAGTTCTAATGAGATGGATGAAACTGGAACCTATTATACTGAGTGAAGTAAACCAGAAAGAAAAACACCAATATAGTATACTATGCATATATATGGAATTTAGAAAGATGGTAATGATAACCCTGTATGTGAGATAGCCAAAGAGACACAGATGTATAGAACAGTCTTTTGGACTCTGTGGGAGAAGACGAGGGCAGGATGATATGGGAGAATGGCATTGAAACATGTAAATTATCATATGTGAAACAAATCGCCAGTCCAGGTTTGGTGCATGATACAGGGTGCTAGGGGCTGGTGCACTGGGATGATCCAGAGGGATGGGACAGGGAGGGAGGTAGGAGGCAGGTTCAGGATGAGGAGCACATGTACACCCATGGCGGATTCATGTCAATGTATGGCAAAAGCAATACAATATTGTAAAGTAAAATAAATAAGTAAATAAAACTGAAAAAAATAAAGATTTCATGGGGAGCCGAATCATTCCTAGTTGAGAATTTCTGTTTTAAAACTCTCGTGTTGTCATTTGTTGATTGGGACCACTTTTTCTCCAGTAATTCTCCATGTCAGATCACGTTTACCCAGACTAGTGCACATGTTGAGTTCATTTATTTCTTAAATCAAAATTTAGTGACCCACCTAGAATCCCGATCTCCACCAATCATGGGGAAACACTTATTGAGCACCAGCAGTAGACTTTGCCTTTGAGGAGACATCATCGGGGGAGTAAGTTGGGCCATGTGTGCAAACCACTGTGACACATGCCAATGACTGCTTAAGGTGGTGACATGCAAACTCCCCAAGCCTATACTGTTTTTTCAGAATGGAAATGCAAGTCACCTGCTTTGACACAAAATTTTTTTTTCAGTTGGCATTTCAATTTATGTAAAATATTATGAGTATACACAAATAAAATGATAAGTAGGTAAAAGTCTGAGTCATCCTTTTGAAAGGAGTAATTACATGAAATTGGAAAGTGCTTGGGAAAACTGGGCTATATGACAACTAAGGAGGGCATGATTAATTTTTCTAGAAATAGTCAGATATCTTGATTCATACTGAAGCATTGATAATTGGTGAGAGGTTAAAGTGATGTCCCTTCCTGATACCATTTACATTTTGATGTAGGGCTGTAACGTGCTAAGTGCAAGTGTGAATAATGTGGGGGTGATACTTATGGAACCTGAACATTTTTTGTAAACAAACTGAAAGCTATTGGGCGGGGTTGGGGGGATGGACTGGGCAGGGTATATTCTTTTTAACAAACAAAAACAAAGCAAAACACACCTTGAAAACAAGCAAAACCAAACAAACCAAAAACAAGTTCTGGGTCCCTGATGATTTTGTGGGGTTTTGCCATGACCAACACTGGGGCCAAAAGGCTCTTGGATAAACTCAGATAAATATGGAGGGAGCGTCCTAAAACTAAGGATGATGATAGGAAATATATGAGTTAATGACAAATAGAGAAAAAAATATTGGCAGTATTCTTCTTAATTTTATTAAAGCTGAATCTAGAAAACATGACTTCTGCAACACTCCTCCCTGCACTTTTCTCATTGCTTTCCTGGCTACTCATCATCATACAAATGAAACCACCCCTTAAGTGTAGAGTAGTTTAGAGGTTTACTGGAACATCTTGAAATTCATTGTTTTCATCAGTGTTTGTGCCACTAATTATCAAAAGTACTTAATTGCAGAAGTTTCCTCCTGACTATTACTGTGCTTTATAAATCCCTCATTTCCAAATTCAAGTGTCTCCAAGTACTAAGTGTGTTAATGTATCACCTCTTTCTGATAATTGCGGAGATTGTAGTGGGTTTTGAAAATGGAGGGAAAATGAGACAGAAGATGAAGTGTCTTCTGACAAAGAGCTGAATTTATGTTCTCACATCAGTTTGTACCATAGAAGTTACAAAAGACCCCCCATACCTGTGTACAGACCTATTTGTCTTCAAACCTAAAGAGCCATATAATCCAATATAGAGACTAGGTGAGAAGGCAGTAATGCAAACCAGAAGTTCATTCTCCATGTGTTTTCTGAAGCTCAACTTTGTACAGTCCCATGAAAAGCGAAAAGATACTTGCCCAGTGTGTATAAGAGGGTCATTTTAAGGACACGGTTGTTGGACTTCACTCTTCTGGCATCTGTTCAGGACAGCTAACAAAAGTCAGTTGTCTCTTACCTTCTCATCGTCCCCACGGAACTCCCCCTTCTTGCAACAAATCCCTAGCAAATTCCACTTGCTGAGTGTCCCTCTATTAGCATAATGGTGTGTTTTAATTTGGAGAAGAAGCATGTGTTTCCTATAAGAAAGTTGTTTTAAGTCTTTAAATGTCTCTGTCAAACACTTTCTTTTTGTTTGGAGAAATAATTACAGATCAGTACTGTTGAAACCAAAACATCAGAGAAATTGCCTGTCCCAGTGTTTCTAATTTGGTGGATGTCTGCTTAGTGAATGACAAAAGTTTAGCTTGGCCATGCCAAGAAAAACATATCTAGTTTGACCATTGCAATTGCTGACTTGGTCGTAAAGGATGACAGTCACTGCACTATGGTTATTTCCCTCACATCCCAGTGAAAGAACTCTCTTTCTATAGGACAGATCTGTTCCTGTGACTCCAATAATGGCAGACAGCTGGTGAAATGGTGATGTCAACCATGGTTGCCCTTGGATACTATTTCCCTCCCCCCTTTTTAGGAGGCATCTTATGTTGGCCCATAAAAGCTCAGAACTGCCACACTGATATTTTAGCTGATGTCTCCTCTCTGTAAACATTTCACCTTGACATTTTCTAATCCCAGACCTGGATGGGGTTCTGTCATAACTGTCTGACTCTACTGGCTTAAGAGAGAAATATATCATTTTGAGAGATGTATACATCTTAGCATTTAAATGAATGGTACATTCATGGGATAAGGATGACCTAGATGTACACATGTACACATATACATATGTATGTTTAGAAAACTTTCTTTGGTGAAGTAGAGAAAATTATAGAGTAGAAATAAAAAGCACTAAATGTGTTTGGAGACAGAGAGTGGGTGAAGGGGAGGTAATAGATGGTGATCCAGGCTTTCCATCCCTGCTCCTACCAGCACAGTTTCTCTCCTATTTGGTGTTTTGTACGATGGAATCCTGAGCTTCCTGGCTAGGGTGGTGGTAAAGGATTCACCTGCCAATGCAGAACATAAGGGTTCAATCCCTGGGTCAGGAAGATCCCCTGGAGGAGTAAATGGCAACCCACTTCATTACTCTTGTCCAAAATCCCATGGACAGTGAAGCCTGGTGGGCTACAATTCATAGGGTTGCAAAAAGGCAGACACAACTGAGCGACTGAGCACACTCATGATGGAAGCCCACATGAGGTTTCATGTCAAAGAAAGTCTCTACTGCAGAAAAAGATAAAAGTTGAAAAAATATTTTCAAGTCACACAGCAGTCTACTGACCATAATTATGAACAATCCACAAGTACACACAGCAACCTGGTAAATCTCACAAGCACAATATTGAGAAAAGAGGCCAAGCCAAACAGAATATGAACTGTATGGTTGTACTTATAAACAGTACAAAATCAGACAAACTAGTCCATTCTGTGAGAAGTTCAGCAGTGGTTATTTACCCCTGGGAGCAGTGATTGTTGTCGTTCAATTGCTAAGTTGTATCCAGCTCTGTGACCCTGGGGACTGCAGCACTCCAGGCTTCCCTGTCTTTCACCTTTTCCTGGAGTTTGCTCAAACTCATGTCCATTGAGCTGGTGATGCCATCCGGGCATCTCATCTTCTGCTGCCCTCTTCTCCTCTTGCCCTCAATTTTTTCCAGCATCAGGGTCTATTTACAGTGAGTCAGCTCTTCGTATCAGTTGACCAAAGTATTGGAGCTTCAGCATTAGTCCTTCCAATAAGGATCAGGGTTGATTTCCTTTAGGATTGACAAGTTTGATCTCTTTGCTGTCCAGGGGACTCTCAAGAGTCTCCTGCAACACCACAATTCAAAGGCAGTGATTAGAAGGTGCATAATTAAGCATGTCTCAGGGTTCTGGAAATACTCTGTTTCTTGATCTGAGTGCTGGTTACATTAGTGTGTTCAGTTCATTGAACTGCACGTATATGTGCATTTTCCCTGTGTATGTCTTACTTCAACAGAAAGGTAAAAACGTATACACACAGACAAAGTTTGGCTGCAAGGTAAGATACCGTGTATTTTGGAAGTCTATTGAGATAAGGAAGGCTTTGAGTAGATCTACAAGGAAGAGGCAGGTGGAAAGAGAAGTACAGAGGTAGTTTTTAAAACAAATATATGGCCCTCTAGAATAGATAAAGATGGGACTACCGTGTCTGCCCTCCAGTCTGAGCCTGTGGTACAACCCAGTCTCTAAGGTCCAGTCTCATCCATACTTCTGAATCTCAAACACACCTGTCACTAATCCACAAATATTTACTGTATTGATCCATGACTATAGACAAATAAAAAAATTCCCTCCTCTTAAAGGTCTTGCATTAGAAATTTAGATTTATTAAAACAACTTGGAAATAGCCTAAACATTAACAATATGGGGACTATTTAATTAAATTATCTTAAGCTCATATAGCCATAAACTACTAGTTATTAGAAACAATAAGTATTTTAATAACATGTAAAATGTTCTCAATCATTGTTGAGAGAAAACAGGTGAAAAAAACATGTTTTGACTGTAATAACCAGATATGTATACAAAGCAAAAAAAAAACAACTGGAAGAATATGTATCCAAATTTTATCATCTAGGCATGAGATGATGATGGTTTTTATTTACTTTTCTTATCAGAATTAGCTAAATTTGTCATCTGGAAATTTTATTGTTTTGTAGTACAGAAAAAGTTATGTTTTTAAAAAATAAGGCTCATTTAGGCTGCAAAAGATAAACAAAGTATAAATATGAAAAGTAATTCAAATTCCAGGAAATAAGTGCCAGGCATAAGTATTGACATTAAATCTTATGAGCACAGAGAGGGAACAAACACTAAGTAGTCATGGGAAGTGGTGGGACTTCAGCTGAGGTTGAATTCTGATTTCAGTGATGGTACAGAGCATTCAGGCAGTGCTTGCCCTCTGCTGAGAACTGCTTCATAAGAATTTTCCATACTTACCTCACAATAACTTCATGATGTCAGTGATAGTATTTATCCATTTTTCTAAGGTGAGAGAACCATTTAAAACAGAGAAAGTAACTTGCCCTAGATCTCATGGCTAGTAAGTTTCACTACCAGTATAAGAAGCTCCACCTTTGTCTAATTCAAAAGTCTGCTTTCCCCACTTTGCCTTCCTCCTCCTCAGGAGAAGCAAAATTCAGAAAGTTACTTTTCTTTGTTTTCAGTCAGTGTGTATATTTGGGGATGTTTGAAGGTGATGGTGGCCAAAAAAAAAAAAAAAAATGGAGCCACTTACAGCATTTCCTTCACCTAACAGCCTTTTTGCCTGATAGTAAGTTAAGGGTCAGGTAAATAGGAAAATTCTTTCTCTGTGCAGCTCAGCATAGGAAATCATTGCCTCTTTCAGAACAAAATATAACGGGCCACTTTGGGTTTAACTGAGAAGTGTGCAGCCAAACTTTCTGGATTTGTTGATATATATTGTCTTCCAAATTGTCTGCACTCAGTTACCTGATTGGAGATGTTCAAGAGTATCCTGAACCGATTTATCAGATTCCTTGCTAGTGCTGCAAACAGAAGGATCTTTAAGAGATCCTTGCAATGAAACATTCATCAAAAAATAAGTTCTCTACTTCTCTGATGAAATGTATATAGCGAAGATGAGTGGTGTATAAAATGCATTTGCTCTTATGCACCATCCATCTGGAGAAAAGAATTAAAATTCTGAGTATTCCTCTAAACAGATACGATGTCATTTGAAGTATATTAGGCAAGTTTAGACATTAGATCTTAATTTATGTTTAAGAATAAGTGCTCTGCTTTATTATGTTTTTAAGGGACCCCCTCATATAGTAACCCTCATATTGTTAACCAAAAGGTAGACCAGAATGACACTTTTTGTGTCTTTTGTTTACTAAATCGCAACGTCAGGATAATAAATGCTGTGGTTGGAGTATGTGTGTGTTTCATTTCTCAGGGAATTCTGTACTTCAAGGGCTTTCCTCTTCAACATTGCAGATAAAACACTACATCACACTCTTTAGTGAAAGAGACACTTTCTCCTTCAAGATGCCTGTTCAGCTGTTCCACAGCTGAAGAGCTGGGACGACTTAAATTACATTCTTTTTCCTGCCATTAAAAAGGAATAGGGGAGGAGGGAGGACAAAAAACTTGCATCTGGTTCAATTTCTTTGCCAAATTCTTCATTTAATTGTTTTGTAATTTGAAGAAAACCACAAATGACAAGATGAAATTGCTAGAAATATAAATACAGAATTTAATTGTTCGTGTCAGGATTTCAATTCCCAAACCATGGTAATTCAAGTCACAGTTTCGGACAAACAAACAAGAAAAACATTGGATACTGTTGCTGAGTTTTCAGAGCCCCTGTGATCCCACCTCCCCAACCTACCACGTTCATTTAAAGTCCTTCAATCAGGAAGAGAGAGAGAAAGAAGGAAGTTCACTCCTCTTAGCTCTATGGATTTGATCCCAATACCTGGGATCCAATATTCCTCAAAAAAAAAAAAAAAAAAGGCCATCACATCAAGCTCATGATCTAAAATAAACCAGTACCTAAGTGTTAAACACTTCATTTATGGGCTCCTACAAGTTCAAAGAATTTTTGATAATAATGATGTTCTTCTAAAGACATATCTTTGTTTTGGTTTATGACATAACCTTCCCTGGCCTAAGGGGCAGTTTTACCCAGTTGGGATTATTCTCGATTTTAAGTTAGGAAATGTATACGTGTTTATTCTCAGCTGACAAGCTGAGTTCCACTGGCTAGAATAGTGTTACATGTATAGCATATGCTCAATTCATATTTGGTGAGCAAACGCACAATAGAATGAACCCTAGGGTTTTTTAAAATAGTTGAGTAGACAAGTGCCTCAGTTCTCTGTTCTATGTTCTTATCAAGTCTTATAGAGTCTCCAAATTGTAACTTACCAGAACTGTATTGCTTGCATTCCCTTAAAGCTCTGATTTTGACTCAATTAAAATCTAACAAAGTACTTGAGCCTAAAATTCTATTGACTTAGAATGGTTTAATTTGCTGTATAACTCAGAAAATTTTTTTACCAGCTTGATTTGTATTCAGAAATCTCAGAGTCTATTATAGAGTCAAAGCAGGCTATGTTGAGGGATGGAAGTACCTCTATGTGTTCACAGGCCAATTGATTTCTTCCTTTGAATCTGAACTTTGAAAGGAGGGATTAGTTCCTAATCTTGGTTCAAGGTAATATTTTATAAGATAGTTTGTGGGAATGATTGGTTATGTTGTACAGTGAAACAATTTAAATCCCTTTTATATAGATATATTCATAAATCATAGAACAAAAAAGTTAAAAGAATCACAAGAGAGAAAAATCTAGAATTACTCAGGTCATGTACAGGATTAAGAAAATATATTATGAAAGAGATTTATTTCTAAGAGCTTTGTGAGATTTTAAAGGTCAGTGGATTCTATACACACAATTTAAAATACATTTTTTTTCAACAGCAAATAGTAGAAATGACTTATGACTTAATGAGATATGGAAGAATCTTAATTTTTATATAAATACTTGTTGCTTCAAGAAAACTACATTCATAATTTTCCCTCTTTCTGATAATAGTGCAGAAATCCAAGTAAATCTTGGTTATCTATCCAATGTAATACATCTCAGTGACTCTCAATCTTCTTTGCATTGAATCCCACCAATCTATCAAAAATTTTGGCTTTATCATGACAGGAAAAAAATCTTATTTTTTCTCAGTAAGAAAATCTCTTTCATCAGCAATGTTGTTACATTTTTTAAGGATGTCAAATACTATAGTAAAAATATATCTGTTGGAACATATCATGTAGCTCTGACTTTAATACTCAAATAAATGAAAACAAAGATGCATTGTTTCTTGAGTTGCATTATGATACTTTCCAAAGATTTTCTACAAAATTTTACCATCTAGATTGTGCTTGATGATGACAGTTTGGTAATTAAGTCAAAAGTTGCAAACTTTGGTGAGTGACCTCTTATTTGCTTCTCAGTTCATTCTAATATATCATTATATTGAAAACTAGAACTGTAAGAGATGCTACAAACACCTCCTGCAGGCAGCCTTTCCAGACTGGCTCCATTAACCACCCTTTCACTGAGAGGTATTCATATAAAGAGAGTTAATTGGTTTGTCTTTGGTGACACACTTCTCTGGTAGGGCAGAAGTCATCTGGAGGGATCTTTCTAACCACAGAGACATCTATGCCTATGTTATTCTGGAAACTGCCCGTTTCTTTCTTTCTTCACTAGTCATGGACCCCAGCAACCATTCCCGTAATGAGTGACTATACCCTCACTGGCAAATTGGGCCAAAGCTAGCCATGACACAAGTAAGACATACTGTTCTCTTTGTTGATGATCTATAACTAGATCCAAGAGAAAATAAAGTCAGCTTATCTGTGTGGCTAGAAGTCAACATGTAGACTTAAATTGGGGGTGGCCAAATTCAGCCACGTGTATCAGAGATGCAGAGATAGTGAAGAACAAAACAAGAGACAAAGCTGAGAGAAAGGGAGAGATGGAGAGAGTTTCTTTCTAGTGCTATATCCTGAGGTCCAAGCAATTCCTGCCCTTGATTTCTCTTAGACACCTTTATATCTCACAATGAATTCACTTTTTGCCCTTCTTGATGGGACAGGAGTTCTTATTACTTGTTGCCTTAGTGACCCAATGAGTTCAGGTAGATTACCCTTGGGAGGTTTCAAAGATGTTGGCCTGATTTCTTCCATTTCACTTTGTGTTCTCTAGGACCAGGTGTCAAGCATCCTGCTTATTCTGAGGGCTTTAGCTGGGTTCAGGGCTCTGTCTTCAGCCTGTGCTGCCATGTGGGGAGGGATGGAGAGGGGGTTAGGATGAAGGCCCTCCCTAAGTCCTAATCTCTCTGGGAACCATCTCAGCTCCTTTGAGCTGCCCGGTCTTCTTGGGGGAAGTTTAAAAAGTATTCTCTACTTAATGTTCTCATGCTTCTCAGTAACAAGTTTATATGAGTATATTATATATAATTTTGAACTAGGACATTGGTGGGAATCTTACAGCAGGCATCTTCTGATGACTTCAGTGCCAGCTGCCAATTTTCAAAACTATGTTTTGAATAGATTTCATTACACTATGTGTAGAAGCCAATTTTCCTTTATTATATTTCATATTTTGTAGTTTGACTTTTAATTTGCTTCAGTCTTACTTGAAGAAATTGCATCCTTGGCTTTAGAAGGAAAGTTTTGCAACTTGATTGTTCTTGCTGCCACCAGTTGATTTTTGACTGCTGTTTTTACTATTATGTCTACATTTTCTTTAGTGTCTTGGTGCACTGAGGATCATGAATCCTGCTTTTTTAAAATTTGGTTCCATATTTTAAATCTATTTTCTCCTTAGTGAATAATCATGTTGAGATTCTAGATGAGTAGTCCTCAAATTGTTAAGACACATCAAAATCACCTGAAGGCTTTGGTGAAACACAAATTACTGGATCCCACCCCAGAGTTTCTGATTCAGTATCTGGAGTGGATCATAATAACTCATGTTTCTACTATGTTTCAAAGAGATGCTGTTGCTGCTGATCAGGACCACACGTTGAAAAACACTGCTTAGAGGATGAAAGGAAAAGCTGCTCTTTGCTTTCCCCATGTGTTACACAGATCACCAACTTTTTGTTTTCTTTCACCACTAAACACCAGGATAAATCTTACTGAAAATCTTTGGAATTACTATGGTGCAACTCAAGGATATAAGGAGTTATGTTATGATTATTTAGAGAAACAGAGTCAATAGAATATTTATTAGTATTTATTAATATGTCAGTAGTATATATGGGGCTTTCCTGGTGGTTCAGTAGTAAAAATCCATCTGGCAATGCAGGAGATGTGGGTTCAATCCCTGGGTCAGGAAGATCTCTGGAGAGGAAATGGCAACCCATTCCAGTATTCTTGCCTAAGATTCTAGGGACAGGGGAACTTGGCAGGCTACAGTCCATGGGGTTGCAGAAGAGTCAGACATGGCTTAGCAACTGAACAACAACAACAAACAACAAAATAGGGTATATACTTATTAGTTAAAATTTGTTATAAGAGTTATGGAGCCTGAGAAGTCCCAAGATCTGCAGTTGGCAAGCCAGAGACCCAGGAAAACCCACAGTGTAGTTCCAATCTGGGTCCAAAGGCCTGAGAACTAGGAGAGCCAATTGGTTTAAGTTCTAGTCCAAGTGCAAGAGAAGATCAATGTTGAGCTCAAACAGTCAGAAAAACATTTCTCTTACTCAACTTTGTTTTTCCATTCAGGTATTCCCTTGGTTAGATGAAACCTTTCCACATTAGAGGGGCTAATCTGTTTTGTCTATGGATTCAAATGTTAATCTCTTCCAAAACACCTCACAGACACACTCAGCATAATGTTGGACGAAATGTCTAGGTACCCCATGGCCTAGTTGAACTGACACATACAATCCACCATCACAGGAGTCCTTGTTTTCATTTATTTGAATATTAAAGTCAGATTCAGTCTCAACAGTACTTACTACTGTAGCTTCTGATATCATTAAAAATTAAAGTTCATGAAATATATAAGAAGATAGTTAATCAAAATAGAAATCTTCAGATTAAGGAAAATAAGACTTGTTTGTTTCTATTGTGACAAAAAACAAGACTTTTGTGTTGTGTATTATAGACATTCTTATGTTGATTACAACCAGTTCCAAGCTATTATGATAGCTCTATCACTGCCCTTCAGGTGTAATACTATATTTTCTTGAATAGGAGAGAAGTGTGGAGTTGTTTCTAGTTTACACCAAGAATTCACTAACCCTCAACCTACTGTATTTATGACTTTTACTGATCTAACTCTCGAATTTTGTCTATTTAAATACTTTTTATTGCCTCACACTCTTGTTTTGTGGGGGCGGAGAGATTTGGGGGGGTCAAAATATGGCTAACCCCTGGGAAAATGTGATGAGTGTGAACATCATGGGCATAGTAAGAGATAAAAAAGACTGAGATCCACTGCCTCATGAGACCAATTGCCACTTCTCTCCCCTTGGATTCACTAGCTATTAATAGGATTCATAACTTATTCTGGGTGAGCAGTATGTTCTCGTTACGGACATAGCAGCATTGCCAGGCAACATGAAAATGTAAGTGCTGGATCTTAACACTATCACAGATGATAAAAAGACATAGGAGTAGGAGTCCCAAGTACTGCAATCTGGAACCATTGCCTTACCAAAGAGGTGATAGACCTGGGGACCGGAGGCAAAGATACAAGTGAGGGAGATGGAGGGTCAGGACTGTGAGTCAGAAGTTGCCAATATCCACATCATTCTTACTGGTGCTGAGGAGTATGAGAGGCAGGGCTCTAGGCCAGCAATCGAGTTCTGAAGGGAACAAGGAAGGCTTGAATAGGCCTCATAATTCATTCATGCATGCTTGCCTTTCTTTCTTCTCTTCTTTCCTTTCTTCTCTTCTCCCTTCCTTTCTTCTCTTCTTTCTTCCTTCCTTCAGTGGAGCACATCTGGGGGAACTGTGTTCAATGAAACTTCAGTGAAGAGATATTGAGTCTCTTGTGTGTCAAGTACCATGCTGGACCCTGAAGATCAAGAGGTAAACAAGCCAGACATGGTCCCACCTACCCAGAGCTTACACAGTAGCAGGGAAGACAAGTCATGAAGATTACTTACCCAGTAAATGGTTTAATTCTATTTCTGCTGTTACTAATGAGAAATACGTACAGAAGCTTGGGCTTCCAGGAGGAAGCAAAGTTGTTTAGCTAAGGCTTCAAGGAATGAGAAGAAATTAATTAGGTTTAGAGGAAAGGGCTATAAAGAAGAGGAAAATGATAGGAGAGTGTTCCAGGTAGAGGAAACAGCAGGTGTAAAGTACCTGAAGTGGGAAGGAGTCATGGGGTGCTGGTGCCCCCACTCACCCCCACAGCCGCAATCCTTGTGCAGGATGTGATGTACAAACCCACACTTACCTTGATGCTACATATGGTGATAGATTCTCTTTTCTCGTGTTATTTGGCCCCTCAGTTGTATTTCATACCAATTAACCATTGCTTTCTTCTTGAAACTCTTTCTTCCCTCAGCTCAAATGATCCATACTTCATTCATTTTCCTTTTACCTCTGCTTGTTCTTCCTTCTCAGTTGGCCTCCACATGATGGTGCATCCCAAGGTTCAGTCTTCAGACTTTCTCTTCTTTTTATTCACAAACTCCACTGGGGCTCTTTTCTGGACCTAAGGCTTTAAATCTCGGTATTGTGATGATGTCTTTATTATTATCTCCAGCCCTGTCTTCCCTTTAGTACCCCACATTCTTGAATCCTACTGCTTATGTAACATTTCTACTTATGTATCTAAGACACAACACCTCATACATAATATGAATTAAACAGATCTTAATTTCCCCTCAAAACTATTCCTATCCTATCTCCCTCATATCTCAGGAAATGACACCTAATTCATGTAGCTGTTTGGGTCAAAAACCTAGGAGTTAAATGAGAATCCTCTTTTTTTGATGCCACATTCATTCCATCATCAAGTCCCATCAACTCTACCTCTGAAATATATCCCAGATTTCTATCACTGCCCACGCTGTTTCTCTCATCTTAGTCGATGCCACCATGACCTTATACCCAGACAGAGCAAGCAGCCCTTTCCTGGTCTCCCTGCTTCTATCTTGTCCTCTAAAATCTATATTCTATCAAGAGGTTAGGAGACTGTTTTCTAGAGTCACAGAACTCTCTAATGGATTCTTATTTCAACCAAAATTGAATTCTTACCATGATCTACAAGATCGTATTTGATGTGTCCCCTGACTACTTGCCTACAGCTCTCAATTCCTCCTCCTACTCATCTCATCTGCATTCTAAGATCAAGTCATACACACTAGGGTTTTTCTGTTTATTAAATTCATTGTGCTTATTCCCATATCAGGGCCCTTGTACTTACTTATCTTCTCAAGGAACACGGTTCCCCCAAATATGCTCAGCCCTGTCTAATCCCACTGCTCAGGCCACTGCTCAGGGGAGATAGTCTTCTCTTTAGTATTCTCTCCCTCCCAGCAGTCACACGCTCTCCCAGGACTTGCTCTCATTCCCTTCACAGGTTCAGCGTAATTAAAAATTCCCATATATGTTACATGTTTGTTTCTCTGGCCAGCCTCCTCTAGTATGTAAATTTTCTGAAGTCACATACTTGGTTAACTAGTAACTCTGGCACCTCAAAAATGACCTGGCACACAATAGGTGGTCAACAAATAATTAGGAGTAAGTGAAGTATAGAATTTTAGCTACTTGAAATGCTGCAATCAAGACTCAATACATTAAATCTCCAGACAAATGGACAGATGAATGTGTTTCATATCTAGATTGGAATGCACGAAAGAATAAATAGTTTCTAGGCCAACGGCAACACTTGTATCATAAACTTAGGGCTTCCCCAGTGGCTCGGTTGGTAAAGGATCTGCTTGCAGTGCAGGAGACCCAGGTTTGATCCCTGGGTCGGGAAGATCTCCTGGAGAAGGGAATGGCAACCCACTCCAGTATTCTTGCCTGGAGAATTCCATGGACAAAGGAGCCAGGCTGGCTACAGTTCATGGGCTCGCAAAGAGTCAGATATGACTGTGTGACTCACTTTCACTTTCGGGATTGAGTGGACAGCATGTGGCTGATACTTATAGTTAGTAGTTCCTTGGAGGGGAAAATGTTGAAAAAAACATGGGCTCTTTAGGTCAAGGGGCCTGGATTTTAATTCTGACTCCAGTTTTTGGTATGTGCTGTGCTGCTGTGCTCAGTCAGTCGTGTCTGATACTTTTCTGACCCCATGGACTGTAGCCTGCCAGGCTCCTCTGTCCATGGTATTTTCTAGGCAAGAATACTGGAGTGGCTCGCCATTTCCTACTCCAGGGGAGCTTCTCAACCCAGGAATCGAACCCACGTCTCTTGCATCTCCTGCATTGGCAGGCGAATTCTCTACCATCGCACCACATGGGAAGTTCTTAATTTTGGCTATGCCAACTTAGAAATCTTTCAATGACCTATCTTTTAGCCTTTTCATACTGTTCATGGGGTTCTCAAGGTTGGTGATGGACAGGGTGGCCTGGTGTGCTGCAGTCCATGGGGTCGTAAAGAGTTACACATGACTGAGCAACTGAACTGAACTTAGAAATACTTCTTACTCTACATTATCAATATGCGATAAAAATAATATCCCTTGACTTGCAGGTTTGTAGTAAGCGTTAACCCTACGTACAAAAAGTCATAATAGGAAATCTGTTTAGTAAATCATATTAGGCCTGGCAGTGGCACTGATGCTGTGGCTGTCACTGACTGAGGTTATGAGTACTGTGCCTAACCTAGCCATTCTTTCCTCCTGGTGGCTGTATTTGCCCTTCTTGATTTCTCTTTGCTCTTTCATGGTCCTCCTTCCCCTCGAAACTCTATTCCAGACTGACTCTTCCATGCCCTTTATCCTTTAGTCCATCTCCCTCTACATCCTCATCGTCTATGTATGGAGGTATACATTCATTTATTTGTTCATTAAACATACTCATCAAATACAGTATTTATTGAATGCTTACCTTACACCAGACTAAGAGTTAGCAATAAACAGAACCACTTGAAGATATCGTATTTGTTCAATCATTTAAGTTCTTGCATAATTAAGGATCAAAATTAGTAGATTTAAGGAGTAGGAATCAAAACTTATGGCATAGTGTCTGAACACAGCAAAAATTAAGTAAATATCTAATGGCTTTGAAGATGGTTTAGTGTAGTAGCAAGTATATAGGATTTGGAGCTAGATAGACCAGGGTTCAAATCCTGGAATCACCATTGGTTTTCCATGTGACCTAAAATACTACTTCTTCACTTTGTATCTCTTCCCACCAGCATGAATGATGCCTTTCTTACCCTCCAAGGCTTAGTTCTGGGAAGCCTTTTCTGAACCCTCTTAGTCTAAGTTAGTCACTCTTCTCTAGACTTCTAAAGTTCTCAGTATCTCTGTTTTAGCATTTATCACATCTGGGATTATTTGTTTATCTCCACATCCTGGTTCTTTCAGGAATAGAAACATCTTATTTGTGTTTCTGTCTCATCTCTAACATAGCGCACACAGTGGCCAGTGAATGTTTGAACGCCTGCTGTCCTTTCTACATTGCCCTGTTCAGTTTGCACACGTCATTTGCCCTAGTGCGTTAGTTGTTTTGGAAGCACTGCTGTGACATTATTTGAGTGTTTGACCTTCCTAACTAAAGTATCAGCTCTCCAAGGACAGGGCCCCCATCTTCTCCTCCTTGTTTATCACGCCTGCCGACCCATGCCCTGCTCTGGTCTGTGTAAATGTCCCCTGCCCATATTGTTGACCAAGTGTTGAGCAAGTAACTCTCCAAATGTTAAATCCTTTTAAGAGGTCAGCAAAATCCTTATTTTGCCATTTTCCTTGTTCTTTGAGGACAAAAGAATCCCCCTAGAATTTCTTCTATGCTGTTCACTTGCCATCAGCCCCAGGTGACCTCCTCGAAGGCACTACCTCTGTAGGTAAAAGGTATTTGTTCATCTTTATGAATGTCAGTCTCTTGACATTCATGGTAAATAGACAAGTTCTCAGTCTCTTGACATTCACAGCAAATAGACAAATCCTTCAGTAAATGACAGTGGTCCCCAGCATCACATTAAAAACTCTTGGGGATAAACACTCAAGGGTAGCCATGATTCAGGCTCGACTTCAAAAGGCTTTGTAATGTGCTTACCTACCAAAAAAAAATGTCTACCGTCACCAGTTACAGACTCAACAGCAGCATTTTTAGAGCCCTCATCTATATTTAAACTTTCTCTTGCTTAGTCAGGAGCAGAGATGTTGCCTGCCAGCATTTCCTAACAGCAAGAAGGACACAGCAGCTTCCAATATAACGAGCACAGCTCATGAGGGCTGCTTCTTTGGTATTCACTACTGCATTGATTTGCCAGATGATGCAAATCTATACCATTTCAATGACTTCCTCTCCAATCTTCAACAGATTAGAGGGCCTTGGGCTTCCTTGGGGGTTATTTAAGCAACAATCCACTCATTATTGAATTAACAAATATTTATTGAATAGCTACTATGACTTGAGTACCTGCTACTACTTTAGAAGGAGCTTGTGTAATGACTAAGGTTGTGGACTTTGATACCACATAAGGTGGGTTCAAGACCCAGAGTGTTCCACTTATTATAATAGCTCTATAACCTTGGGCAGCACTTTTAACCTCTCTGTACCTCAGTTTCTCCATTAGTCAAAGGAGAATAATAATACCTACTTCATGGGCTGTTGTGAAAATTGAGTTAACATCTAAAGTGTTTCGAACTGGATAATGATAGCTGTTGTTAGTTAGTCTCACTACTATGTCCCTGGTCCTGAACAAGGCTCTTGGAGCTAAAATGATCAACAAATTTGTTAACGTTCTTTCTTAGAGTTCAGCAAGAGAAATTAGTAGCACAATGATGCTAATGGTTATATACAATAATTACAAGGTAGGATAAGCATTTACAGAAAAGAAATGTGAGGGCATAATCACAAAGGAATCTTCCTGAACTTGAGTATCATGTCTATCTTTTACCTAACCTACAAACAGTAAATCTGCGCACTATGTAATATTCTGTGTAATCTATAAGCATGAACCAAAGTTGAACAAGTGGAGGCAGTGAGTGGTAGGCCAGGAAGGAGTGAAACAGGAGATCTATAAAGGGTCTTCAAGCTATGTTAAAGATTTTAGACTTATCCATTTGGAAGTAGAAATTCACTGAATGAGTTTTAAACTGGTGGAGGCTTGGTGTTTGATTTGTGTTTGAAACTAGTATCCTAGTTACATCTTAGAAAATGGATTAGAGAGATGCCAAAAATAGATATGATGAGACTGCTCAAGTGACCATTTTAATGATCAAGGCAAAAGATGAAGGTAGCTTGGATTACGATGGTGCAGGAAGAGATGGCAATACATATAGACTAGATCTGTCTCATGTTGCTGATATTTTCTACCCTTGGAATACTAGCTCTGTCATTGTCCACAGTGATGAAGTAGTTTATTTGGTAAGCCCTCTACTAGAATCTAAAATATATTACCAATGGGATGAACAGGCCACCAACATTCTATACAAATGTTCAGAAATTATTTTCTTAGATGCATGGAACCTTCTGGTGGTGCTGAGATGTTAAAGAAAATAAAAAGATACATATACATGTTCAGGGGAAGAGAAGGGAAAGAATGCTGAAAGAAGTTATACATTCTATTGTCATGCAATGAAAATAACAGTGCTCCAACAAAGTATGTTAATCATGACTTTTCTAAGAATGGATGAGCTTTATGGGAGGTGTACAGCCCTTGGCACCTCCAATGGAAAAGCTCATCTCTCTGGATATGGCAAGATTTTGCTCTTGCACGAAAGCAGATTTTGGCTAACATTTCACAAGCCTGTGTTGACAGTTTTTAGATATGAAATTTTCAGAGACAGAGGTTTGGAAAATGGGTCTTTAGCCAGAGTGCCTGATGCAGGAAAAAAACATTTGGAATTAGATTAGAACATCTCCATTTACTACCAAGAAATGAACATAGGATAACAGTTCTTACGGTACAAGATGCTGACATGACAAGAGGGAGAAAGAACAAACAACCTACATCTTATTGAGCACTATATGCTAGTTTCTTTACTTGCCAGGTGCTTATTTAATCTTCATGACAACATTGGGGTTTTTACTGCTATCCTTATTTTTGTAATTTTATTTATTGATTGGTTGTGTGGGGTCTTCATTGCTGTGTATAGGCTTTCTCTAGTTGTGGCGAGTGGGAGCTACTCTAGTTGCAATGTGTGGGCTTCTCCTTGTGTGGCTTCTGTTACTGTGAAGCCCAGGTTCTAGAGTGCTCAGGCTTCAGTAGCTGTGGTACGTGGGTTTAGTTGCCCCAAGGCATGTGGAATCTTCCCAGACCAGGGATTGAACCCATGTCCCCTGCAGTGGAGGCAGATTCTTAACCACTGGATCAACCAGGGAAGTCCAGTATCCTTATTTTTTTAAAACAAACTTTTTGTTTTGTATTGGGGTATAGCCAATTAACAATGTTGTGATAGTTTCAGGTGGACAGCAAAGAGATTAAGTCATGCATATACATGTATCCATTCTCACCCAAACTCTCCTCCCATCCAAGCTGCCACATAACATTGAGCCGAGTTCCATGTGTTATACAGTAGGTCCTTGTTGATTATTCATTTTAAATATAACCATGTATACATGTCCACTCCAAACTCCACAATTAGCCCTTCCCCCATCCTTCCTCTTGGCACCATAAGTTTGTTCTCTAAGTCTGTGAGTCTCTTTCTGTTTTATAAATAAGTTCATTTGTAGCATATATTTTTAAATTCCACATATAAGGGATGTCATATGATGCTTCTGCTTCTCTGACTTACTTCACTCGGTATGACAATTTCTAGGTCCATCCATGTTGCTGCAAATGGCATTATTTCATTCTTTTTGATGACTGAGTAGTAATTCGATTGTAAATATGTACCACTTCTTCTTTACCCATTCCTCTGTCAGTGGACGTTTAGGTTGCTTCCATGTCTTGGCTGTTGTAAACAGTACTGCAGTGAACATTGGGGTGCATGTATCCTTTCAGATCATGTTTTTCTCCGGATATATGCCCAGGAGGGTCACTACAGGGTCATATGGTAGCTCTATTTTTAGTTTTTTTAGGGAACCTCCATATTGTTCTCCATAGTGGCTGAACCAACCAATTTACATTGCCAGCAACAGTGTAAGAGAGTTCCTTTCTCTCCACACCCTCGCCAACATTTGTTGTTTGTGGACTTTTTTGATGATAGTCATAGAAATTTAAGCTCAGAAACCTTAAATGACTTGTTCAGAGTGACTCAGCCTGGGCATATAGATAAGACTTGAACCTACTGCCATCTGGTCCTCAAAGGCAGTGTCCTTTTACTACATGAGACCTCCATATTTGTGGCATTGTTTCCCCAATCTTCATTGGCTTAATGGGGCTTTTCTACAAGGACTTTCCCCCT
Organism: Odocoileus virginianus; assembly: GCF_023699985.2. Lineage (NCBI taxonomy): Eukaryota > Metazoa > Chordata > Mammalia > Artiodactyla > Cervidae > Odocoileus > Odocoileus virginianus. The sequence goes on from NC_069676.1 coordinate 65,853,944, forward strand.
CATTCCACTCTTGAAGGTGTAAATAACTCCTTTATGGAAAGTGAGAAAGCAAGACAAGTAGAGAGGAGAAATCAACAACTGTCCTACTTTTCTGTTTCTCCAGCCCCAAAGCTTGACACTGCATGATAAAATACTGGAAGAAGGAGGAAAAAGTTATTTTGTAAGAAAGCAACAGTAAAATGGGTGGGAAACTTCATCATCCTCCAATAATATTTCATAGCCTTGAAATTGGTACCAAGTGCTACTTTAAGGGGATTTGATGGATGTGCTAAAGGGAGCATTGTGATTAAAATGGGGTGCACATTTCTTTCATTTCCATAGGGTCTCTACCTGTGTCCCACACAGGCCCTCCTAGATTCAGCCTTTTCTTGTCATCAGAATCATTAGCAGTGCTCTCTTCACAGGGATATTAGTTGGGTGATGTGGAGTGCCAACATCCTCTGGAAGGAACTAACTCCTTGAGTCACAGGCACATGCCATAATCAGATCTCTAACAGCTGTGGTGAGGATGTGTTGGCAAGTTACACTGAAATTCTAGGATGAATTAAAAAAATATATTCCAGCCCTTATGTCTAAATCTCAACCTTGTACCTCTTTCATGATATTTTTCATTTACATTAATGAGAAGACAATTCTCTTCTCCTCTGCTTCTGTAAATCACATTCATAATTTTAGCCATTTCTCTGTCTCATCTGTATTATTAGTGATTTTAAATCAATTTAATTTTTTATGTTTAGTTTTATTCTAAACATATGTGATATGAGATCAGTAGTATTTATATTTTCTACATGCATTAGTATAAATGCATAATCATTTTTTTCATTTACCATTCATATTAACCCCCCCATTAGATCAGTGATATGCTTACTATATTTCAGAAATTTCTTGTACAAGAGGCCAGTTCTGCTGTTAAAAGTCCACGTGGCTACAATCTTTTTTTTTCTTTCTTAAAATCAGTCTCTCCGTCTGTAAAATGGGAAGGCTTCTACCTTCCATCTTAAATTAGGAAGATTCAGTGACAGAATCAGTTACACCTAAAATTTATTCAGTTCCTGTCATTTTCCAGAGGCCATACCATGTTCTTGATGTGTTTGTTTTCCTATTTAGTCCTGACCATGATCCCTGACTTCCCCGGTGGCTCAGTGGTAAAGATCTGTCTGTAATGCAGGAGGAGATGCAAGAGACACAGGTTCTATCCCTGGAGGGGGAAGAACCACTGGAGGAGGGCATGGTAACCCACTCCAGTATTCCTGTCTGGAAAACCATGGGGTCTGAAAGAATTGGATTCAACTGAGCATGCACATGATCCTATGAGAAAAGTACTATTAACACAATCATGTCTGTTTTGTAAATGAAAACTCAAGGATTTGGGCTGTTATGTAACATGCCCAAGGCTCTTCTTTCTTCCAGTGGTAGAGTGAGAATTGACTCCTGTTCTGCCTGATATGAAGCCCAGGCTTGATCCCATCAGCATGTCTGGCACTTGCTTGGCACAGTAAATGAAGAATAACCACGTATTCCTTTCCCATGGTGTGGGGATGCCTACTGATGTTGTTCTGTCATGGGTGCTGAATTCTTGCTGGCCAGAACTGCCTTCTCCCCACCATGGCCACCAGTACCATGTTACATAGAGTTGATGCTCAAGGGTTATTTTTGGATGAGTTAACCAAAGGCTCTAGGATTCCAGTGGAATTACCTCTCATGTTTGCCTCAAGGAAGACCATTTCACATCTCTCTAGTGACTCTGGGACAGCATAGTTGTAAACAGAAACTACATAAGCCCAGAGCATTCACCTGCTAATGGAGCCTAAGGGTCTAGTTCCCAGTTTTTCCCATTAGATGAGACTTCAGTATCCAAAAAGAAATCTTTTGTGAATGTTTTTTGTTGTGCACATTTTAAACAATGAATTAAGAATCAAAATCAAGTTTCCATAGAAAGTGGGGAAAGATTGTATGTGTGCTTGGTATCTGAGGGAGGATAAACCAGCATGGACATAGGAAAAATGTACATTTACATTCTTTTAAATTATACCATCTATGTAGGCTTCCCTAGTGCCTCAGATGGTAAAGAATCTGCTTGCAATGCAGGAGACCTGGGTTCAACCCCTGGGTTGGGAAGATCCCCTGGAGGAGGGCACGGCAACCCACTCCAGTCTTCTTACCTGGAGAATCCCCATGGACAGAGGAGCCTGGTGGGCCATAATCCTTGGGGTTGCAAAGAGTTGGACACAACTGAGCGACTGAGCACAACACAGCACAGAGGGGAGAGACTTGGCTTCCTTCATAATTCTGCATAGAACTCTTCTTCATCCTGGCTATCTCCACCCCCTGATATAACTAGTTATTAACCATCTTCTGGAAGCAAACATAAGCCTCTCAGAAACCTATAAGATACTGTGACAGCAGGACATGAGTCAGAATCCCAAAGAAGTCTGCCAGTGGGCAATTGGGGTCAAGATGATAGCACCTCTGCCATAGAACAGATAAGAGAAGGAGAAGGAATACACCTTGACCTTCACCTGATGGCTCAGTGGTGAAGAATCTGCCTCCAGTGCAGGGACATGGTTCTATCCCTGGCTCAGGAAGATCCCCTGGAGAAGGAAATGGCAGCCCACTCCAGCCTACTTCTTGCCTGGGAAATCCCATGGACAGGGGAACCTGGTAGACTTCTGTCCATGGGGTTGCAAAGAGTCGGACACAACTCAATGACTAAACCACCACCTAGGAAAATGCATGCCTGTGCATACACATGAGTTTGTACACAGTTTGCAGGGACAAAATGGACCCTCCTGAGCATCTATGGATCTCCCCCCAGCAGGTTAATAATGCCACAAGTTCTGGAGATTTGATGAGGTAATCCCCTCCGGGAACAATATCAATCCTTTTCAGGTATCTTATATGATATAGAACATTTGGTGTTTGTTTCTGAGGAACTAGAGTTGTTAGGAAGCATTCCAAACAATAGTCTTCAGTTCTGACATTTTCATTAAAAACATTACAGTAACAGGAGAAGTTCCTGCTTTGGACAATATACTAATATCATTTTTACAGCATTTGAACAAGAGAAGATAAAGACAGACAAAGATATGGCATATCATCTGTTACAGTTAGACATAAAAAATCTGACTATTTAAAAGTAGTTTTCCTGTATACACTGATGCTCCACATAGAAATAATATCATTGTTGAAAGAAAAAGCTTAAGTAGCTCTTACAGAGTAACAGGCATTATTCCATGTGCTTTACCTAATATATATGGTCTTTTTACCTCATCCTCCATGAAATATACCAGAAAAAGAAGATATTTTCTTATTCCTAGATGGACAGAATCCAGGGTGAAGGAAGATTTAAAAGACACCATTAAAATGACTGAAGGGTTTGTGTTACTTCATTGTTATTATACTTCATTATGTAAGCTTTTTTAATCTCCAGGGGTTTAAACAGATCAATTTAACTGACCATTCAGCAGAGGGACCAAGAATTCCTAACTCTCCAAAGTTCATCTTGGTGGCAGCAAGTGAGTTAACTTTTCAAAAGGCCCAAAGTCTCTTTCAGAGGAAACCTATGAAGCAACATGCCTTGCTTACCCTCATTGTTCTCTAGGAAAACTCTTGTTTTCCACCTCAGTTGGTATTTTGCAAACACTTATCCTGGAGACACTGGGGGCCATGGGGAATGGAATGCTGCCCATGAGCCAGATGTTTGTAAACCTTAGCTCTGAAATGTGGCACAGTACCACAAACTGTCAAGTTGTGTAAAAACTAAAGCAAAGACAAAAACAGAACGTAATATTTACCAGATGAGATTTGTGTGTGTGTGTAATCCTGCTGGAATTTTGGGAGTATCCAACTCTCATACATTTCAAAATGAGCCTTGTGTCCCACCCCATCCCACCCCACCCCTCACCCCCAGTTTTTTCCCTTCTGAACAGGGAAGGAGAGTTATGGAAGTGAAATGCTTTGTCCAAATTAACAATGAGCCTGATAGAACCCTCAGCAGTTAGCTATACACTGAAAGATACATAAGAGGTTTTTGGCTCCATCTCAAAGAGAGAGTCCTAAAAATATTGTTCCTGGTATGATTTTCAGAAATAATGCTGAACAATGGGATATTGTATGTGTTGGCAATTTTTTTCCGGCATAAGTGACTTAGTGATTATATAAACTGTATGTTCATTAACTTGTCCAAAATTTTGGTGTGTATAAAAGAAAACTAGATTCAGATGAGAATTTCCAGTCACATGGAAGAAAAACAATTTTTTTCCATATGAATACTGATGTCATTACATTCTGACCTCTGACACAAGTGAGCAGCCTAAAGAAATCAATAGAAGATACCCATTTAGAGGAATTTATTTTAGAAAGAATCAGAAGTGGGGGGGGAAATGGTAGAATTTTAAGTGCATTTGAAACACAGTCTTGTGAAGAAGCATCAAGCTATTTGGGTTTTAATTTTGAAAGTAGTTTGAAGAGTTACATCTCGAGCTCTCACTACCGGTGAATTACTCTTTCTGTTGAGAGAGGAAATGAGGAATTTGATTCAGTGGCTTGTTGATAACATGTTTGTGAGTGCTGAGTCTAGGCCAGCAGGCTTGTACCATGTAACCTCTCCCCCATGACAGCTGGTTAGATCAGGGGTAAACTCATGACCCGGGGGAGCCAGTCCATGGATTAGGTGATGACTAATCCAATTCTCTCTTTCTTTTGAAAAACTGAACTAAGAGACCCAGCGCCTGAGATCAGACAATGGCAGGTTCCTAAACTGAAAGATCACATTCAGATGGGAAATGGGAGAGGGGAGGCTTTTTCAGCCTGTTGCAAGCTAGAGGATTAACAGAGGTCAATCTGCCCAAAGAAGTGGGAAGTTTGATCCATTGCACAGAGAAAAAGATATAAGATGATGTTTTCCCTGAAAGAGAAACATGGTAACATAAATGGCTTGAAAATGGATGGTTTTCCATTTCTAGTCCATCTGAGACCCAGAAATAGGTCACACTCCTTTGTTTAAGCTAGTTAGGTAGGTGTCTATAGGTCACTGCCCTTTATTTAAGCTAGTTAGGTAAGTGTCTTTCCACAACTATAACTCATACAGGTCCTTCTTGTATAGATTTTAAATTTTTACATACAGGGGTGGGGATTTTTTTTTTTCATTGTTTACTTGGTTTATCTTTACAAAAAGTTCTTCCATCCTTGGGTGACACCGAGGTGCAGCAGAACCAGTGTAAGAATTGTGTTTGCTGGGGAAAGCATAGTGACTGTGCTTGGCAGAAATCTGTGTTTAATAATTGTGTATTGAATGGAATTTGTGCCATGACACAAGAAAGGGGAGAGTACGGTGGGTTTGCAAATGAAACTGCTAATAGCTGCATTCCAATTCTACCATAGATGGTTGATTTCAGTTCTTTTTATCCAGCTGTGTTGAAGTAAGTGAAACTGTAAGTGTTAATAGCAAATTAAATGAAATACTGTACATGTGCATTATGGGAACCATAAACTCCGTAACCTTAGCAGAAGATTCTAGAGAAGGAGAAAAAGATCCCTGTGGTATGCTAGTGAATAATTTGAAAGAAACTTCCTTACTTTTAAGTCCCCACTTCTGACTAATGGAGGCTCTGATGACAGAAGATCATACTGCCACTCTGGGAGGTCAAGATTCTAGTTTCAAATTGCAATTAAAATGGATTTCTGCCTCACCAACCCCTCCCCCACCTTACCTAGCACCTTCCTTCTCCCACTCACTACCTGGACTGCTCATGTATGATGTGGCTTTCCCAAATACTGAGCTGAGAAGTAAGATGTTTTGTTTTAACAACTTTAGCTCACACATTAATAGTGAATACTGCTGGTTGTTGGTTGACATGTGCTGGGAACCTTGCTAAGCATGTCACATGTATCTTATCTCTTTAAAAGGCACAGCAACTCCAGGTGATGGGCATTTCCTGATCTCTTTTTTGCAGGTGTGGAAAATGATGCTCCCAGAGGTCAGGTTACATACCCAGCATCACACAGCTCTAAGTGCCAGGGTTGGTATTTCCCCATATCTGACTCACTGTTGTAAACAACCAAGCTCTTCAGATTACACAGTTGTGTGCTTGAATCTTGAAAGACCCAATCTCAGGGTCACCTCTGATATCAGATATTTTCCCCTAAATGACTAGGTACCTAGATCAAAATTTTGTAGACTCTCCAATTGAGAAAAGATTGGTTCTCAGTTTAAATGGTGTTATTTTTCATGTGCTTATTAAGATGAAATGATTATGAATATTCTTTTCTGTAAAAAAAAAAAGATCACCCCTTTTTGTATTATCTGTGGCAGCACATTGAGTTAACATAATAAATGCTTTATACACTTTAGGTACAAAGGTTATTCAACTTTGTATAAATTAACATGCATACTTTTAGACTGTCTTATTGTCAACTCCCATTTCAAGAGACTTATCAGAGACTCACCTCCTTCATAAATCTGTATGGTAGCAAGTCTCAGGCAGTAACATTACAAACAGACAGAATTCTTTGGATTTACCTGCTTTGTTTCAGGAATGATTAGGAGAGAGAGTTGGTCTTTCTTAGAATTAATTGAGGCTATTTTTGGAGACCCATTTTCCAAAAAAACACAATGTTCTCACATTGTGGTTTCCAGTTTGTTTTTAACCTAATACTAAATTACATGCAATCTCAGGATAGAATTTAATCTTTAAAACATGTCAAAAATTTTCCCTGAAAGAATGAGGTCGGGGCAGTGGGTGGTGTAGTAGGGAAAATTTCTAACTGGCAAGTGTACCTTGGCCTTGGATGGAAGAGATTGCTATTGACCCCACAGACGGCTCTCCAGTAAGACAGAAGGCCTTACATACTATGTCCTTCTGGATTGAAGACTGTTGGTTTTGCTGTTGTGCTAACACAGAAATGGGAGCCACAATTATGCAAATAAGTATCTGCTTAACGTAACAAATTGCTCCTTCAGCTGTGTGGTAGGATTTCTTTTTTTTTCTTGGAAAATCAGCTGACATTAGAAATAAAGGAAATGTAATAATTAGCACAGGAAATATAGTTTGAAGAAGCAAAGGAGCCAAAATAGCAGTTGTGGAAAAGGGAATCAAAATCATTTGCTTTTGCAAACTGTACTTTTAATAGGGCTCCAAGGAGAGGAAGGAATGAGTGAGCTCCCAGAGCTGTTAGGATTCCACCGGCCCTTCTCTTGCTCTCAGCAGTCCTGTTGTAAACCTTTGATTGTTGGCGCGGATTCAAAGCATGGAAGGGTACTTTACTTAGAAATTCTCTCTCACACATGCAAAGGAGGATGGGAATTAATGAATACGATGCCTAGAAATGGAAGCCCAATATAGCACTAAGCAAGTATCCATGGCTTCGTCATTTGAAACATTCTCCATACATATTTAACCTCACTGATCTCTTCTCTCCAGCCTCTTTTCTTCTGTTCTTTCTTTCTTTCTTTTTTTGTCTTCTTTAAAGAGAAAACTTCATCTGATCTGGCAGAGAATAACAAACCTCCAAAGCAGATAGTTTCTATTCTAATGACAAATGTTATCCTGGGGCAGCTCACAGGGCCTGGATGTACACACAGAGAGTTATCTGGTTATAACTGGGACAATACCTGGTAAGGGGAGAGCTTGGGAAAGGTCTTTCATCAATGGCCGGGAGCATTTTCTCTTCTGGGGAGAGTCCGGGTCGGCAGGTGGGATTCTCTCCTTGCCCGCTACAAAGGTTTAGGAGCATTAGCTGAGACTGCAGACCTTGCCCTTATCAGAGTGGTTGGAATACAGCAACATGAGCCCTTTCTTTCTCTTACCAAACACAAAACCCTGTCCCAAAGAAGGCAATAGGAAACCCTTTGTTATTTCTGGGCTTGGATGGAGTTTAAGATGCTTCTCTAAATTCATGGTGCATTCCAGCTTGGAGCTACCCTACACTCTAGGCTGGCTATGTTGGACTGGGATTTAGGGCAGGGGCCTGGCAGGTATGTAAGTTTCCTACTAAAATGATTGGGAAGGAAAAGTTTTACTTTTCATTTTGTTGTGTTTTCTTTGGCCTATCACTCCTTGAATGGCCTTGGCCATAGAGCATGAAGTGGAAGAATAGGGTTTGCTGGTTTAACTTTAGGAGACTAAAGAGTGGGGTAGGATGGACCATGAATTGTGATATATGTACAACCTCATAAATGCTGACAAGCATACACATACATAGCATTTAGTGAGGGAAATAAAAATGGGCCATTAACTAACGTGCATGATATCTCTTTCTTTTAAAACAATGAAAAATGTATCTATTTTGAAAACAAAAATGTTTGGATGTTAGTAGACCAAAATGTTAACAGAGTTTGTCTTAAAATGGGAGATTTGGGGAGGGGGGGTTACATTTTTTTTCTCTTTGCTTACTCATAGTTTCCCTCTTTTTCCTAGCATGTTCAAGTGTACATATATTTCCATTTAAAATTAAAAGCTAAAAAAGTGAGATACCAAAGGAAAAAATCATATAGAGATTCCAGTGCACAGGTCCTGCCCCAGCCTCATTGTGTCTGAGGAACCTGTTCTCACACCCTTAGGTCCACTTATAAAACAGTGATGAGAACTATACCCTCCTCACATTGTGAGCATTTGATAATTTACCATTCATGGGAATGCTTTGTGAAGTATACACTTTCTGTGACTAAGGGCTTGTGTTTACTACTTTGGCATCCTTCTATTCCAGGGGAGCGAAGTCTTTCCTTAAGAATTGTCTGTGAGCCTCGTATGTGGCTCAGGGGGTGGTACTTGTGTCCTCGCCCACAGGAAGGCCCACATCCCGCAGGTCCCTGCCAGAGCCCCTGGCTTCCCTCTAGCCCTTCCTTCATCGTGGTGAGGACAGTGATATTGGTGTTTGGAGAAGGCATGATTCCTGGACATCTAGTCAGAAAAAAATGGGAACCAGGTAGAAACAGCTCCAAGACAGAATTATGGCTTCAAACGAGATCAAAAGCCTATAATTTAACCATCACCAGTCAGAATTTCAGCTTCCTAGTCTGAGAAGAGGCAGGTCAGGTGGTCTGGTGTTCCCATCTCTTTCAGAATTTTCCACAGTTTATTGTGATCCACACAGTCAAAGGCTTTGGCATAGTCCATAAAGCAGAAATAGTTGCTTTTCTGGAACTCTCTTGCTTTTTCAATGATCCAGGGGATGTTGGCAATTTGATCTCTGGTTCCTTTGCCAACAAAGGCCCGTCTAGTCAAGGCTATGGTTTTTCCAGTAGTCATGTATGGATATGAGAGTTGGACTATAAAGAAAGCTGAGCACTGAAGAATTGATGCTTTTGAACTGTGGTGTTGGACAAGACTCTTGAGAGTTCCTTGGACTGCAGAGATCCAACCAGTCCATCCTAAAGGAAATCAGTCCTGGGTGTTCATTGGAAGGACTGATGTTGAAGCTGAAACTCCAATACTTTGGCCAGCTGATGTGAAGAGCTAATTCATTTGAAAAGACCCTGATGCTGGGAAAGACTGAAGGCAGGAGGAGAATGGGACAACAGAGGATGAGATGGTTGGATGGCATCATTGACTCAATAAGCATGAGTTTGAATAAACTCCTGGAGTTGGTGATGGACAGGAAGGCCTGGAGTGCTGCATTCCATGGGTTCCAAAGAGTCAGACAACGCTGAGAGACTGAACTGAATCTGAGAAGGGGAGATAGCACAGGGGCTTCCCTGGTGGCTCAGAGGTTAAAGTGTCTGCCTGCAATGTGGGAGACCTGGGTTCGATCCCTGGGTCAGGAAGATCCCCTGGAGAAGGAAATGGCAACCCACTCCAGTATTCTTGCCTGGAGAATCCCATGGAGGGAGGAGCGTGGTAGACTACAGTCCACGGAGTTGCAAAGAGTCGGACACGACTGAGCGACTTCACTTTCACTTTCAGTCACTGTATTAGCACAAGCATTCACAGTGAGAGGATGATCTTGCAGCATGAACCAGCGAGCCTGGCACAGGGTTAGTGCTCAGTGATTGCCGGCTGTTCTGCTCTTGATTCACTGAACGGTCCGTGCTAATGGCAGTGCTGAGCAGTATGTACACTTATTATTACAAGCTACTCACTAGTAGTAAGAAGCATGGTAATGTAGATCCAGGAATGACTGGATAACGAGAGAAGGTAACATCCAATGTGCCGCATTCTTTTGATATTAACTTTCCCATCTTATTGGTGTTTGAAATGCAACAGGCTTGGTCCTCCTTGTGGCTTCAGGGTTTTATTATACTCTACCCAAGAGTGTTTTCTTTGCCTAACTCAAGAGGCTTCAGGAGAAAGTCAGAGAGAGTTGAGCTATTGCAGCAATGAATAAATAAAGCTGTATTTTTCTCAACTGGTTCTGCTGGGTTTGCAGCTCATTTCACAGTGGTCCCCTGACTGTGAAAGAGATCTAACACGTTGAGTTCTGGAAAAGACCAAGAAGAAGAGAGCAGCCAGTGCTGGGCCATAGCATGGTTGTCTGATATTTTGTCTAAAATTGAGGGCAAGATCACTCTTTGCAAAGAATAAGAGTAACAGTAACAACATTGTTGATCATTAATTATATGCCAGACTCTGTTCTCAATCCATTGCAAGTAGGAAATTTTTTTAACCTTCAAAACAAAAAACATTTCAAGCCATTTTTATCAGATAAGGAAATTGTGTTTCAAGGAGGTTAAGAACTTTCCCAAAGTCACATAACTAGTAAAATTGGGAACTGAAATTCAAAGCTAGTCCACCAATTCCTATGCCATGCTAACTTCATCTCCATCATCTACTTATCTAATGGGTTGTTGGAGGAAGAGAAATTAAATATCCCTTATTACTCCAGGAGGCCAAAAGACCAGTAGTAGAAAGTTCAGGGAAAGGGATTTCATATCAATCTGAGAAAGGTTAACAGTCAGCAGTAATTCAAGGATTGGCTGCCACATGAGGTAGTGAGACTTTGTTACTAGAAGTATTCTAGTAGTTATTGGACAGTCACCTGAGATGGGTAAGCTCTGAGGGGATTTTTGTATCTGGAAATGAGTTACACTAAATTAACCCTAATTCTTCTTACAATGCTGAAAAATATTCTTCTGGTTTTGGCCTAACACATTATAGTCTTTTAATAAGAATTTTGGTAAATGAATAACAGAGTCCACAGATTTTGTAAACATATCAGATCAAAGACTTACCTGCACACAGCAAAAATGACCTTTTCTTCCTGATGCCTAAAGTGCTTCATGATTTTACATATGCCAATCATTTTACATATGCCAATCAACAGTAAAGGTTATCCTTGTTTTGTAATTTTATATTTGACTGTTTCCTTTGCTATAATTGGATTTTAAAATCCTTGCCCGCAGAGATAATGCCTTACCTAGATAAAACAGAGCATGTATTAGAGGCCCTAAATATGGGTATTAAATGATGAAGTCAATAGAAATATGATTCCGTCCCAGGTAAATATTCTAGATGCTGCCAAGATGTCCTGGGTCAAAGATCCATTCTGAACCACTCATCCATTCATTTACCAAAAGTTGATGATTTTGCTTAAATCAACCTTTACTACGTGCCAAGTGAAGTGAAGTGAAGTTGCTCAGTCGTGTCCAACTCTTTGTGACCCCATGGACTGTAGCCTACTAGTCTCCTCCCTCCATGGGATTCTCCAGGCAAGAGTACTGGAGTGGGTTGCCATTTCCTTCTCCAGGGGATCTTCCCAACTCAGGGATCGAACCCGGGTCTCCCTCATTAAAGGCAGATGCTTTAACCTCTGAGCCACCAGGGAAGCCCCCCAACTATGTGTCAAGTACTGAACAAAGAAGAATGAGACTGTTCCTGCCACCAAGGGAGGGCAAAGTGATAAATAAACTCATGTTGAGAAAGCACCAGTGAGGTCCCAGGAGCTCAGATTAACTCAGCCTTAGAAGTAAGGATAGCTCCAGAAAATTTCCCAGCCAGAGAAACTGGATGGTCAAAGACCTGGAGGCAGGTCCAGGGCCAAGCACAGAAGGCCTTTAATAGTTGATGTGTCCACTGAGTACAGTTGATCTGTGGGGCTGTGTCGTATAGACTAGTGGTTCTCAAAGTGTGGTCCCAGCCTAACAGCTGCAGCAGCATCCAGAAACACATTTGAAATGCAGATTTCAGACTCCACCCCAGACCTGACTCAGAAATTCTGGGAGACCAGTACTCCCTGTTTTGAGAGGTGCTCTGAGTAATTTTGGTGCACATGCAGGGTTTTTTGTCTTCTTTAGAAACCAGGCACCCAAATAAGACTAAGCCAACTAAATCCTCACCACCTCCCTACAAACAAATCTTGATTGAGATTATAGAGTATCACTTCTCAAAAAAGGCAAAGCTCCTCTGCCTATGGATGCTTCACAGCATTTTCTTGGTTGGGAAGAGGAGATGGTCCAAGGGGTCTGGAGTAGTAATGCACAATAAGAAGCTAGCCCTGATGACAGAACAACATCAATAAATCCTCTTTGTTCTCACAGGGATTAGTGATGATCTGTGTTTCACTGGGACATTCAGAATTGAGGATTCAGGTCTGTTTCCTGGGTCTCCAACGACAGCCCTAAGATTTGGGCTGCAAGTCTCTGAAAAAAACAAGAAAATAGAAAGTGGAAACAAACGTGGACATTTATTTTCCTAACTTGCCAATTGCAAACAGAATTTTGTTTAATAAACCATGAAATGATTCACAGAGGTCTGTGTATTATTCCAACGTGCAGCTGGCTAATGTAAAAGGATCTTTTCTCTTGGTCTTTCAGGCTATATACAATTCCCAGGCATGCCAATTTGTATTTATTTATTGGTAAGGCCTGTATCTGCCTTATGAGTCAGTGGACTGGAATCCTTGCAGTCACGTGGGCATGGTAAGCTAGAGTCTGCAGGGGCCGATGAGCTGCTGTTAACCTCAGACCCTCCACCCCATCTCTAAGCAACCCCTTCACCCAAGTCCAGGTCATAATCTGCATTCATGGATAACTGCATTTGCAAAATAGTCAATCTGGATATCAACATTAGTCCTCTCCAATCTGACTTCCACACACAGCCAGAGTAATTTTTTTTTTAATGTATATGGGATCATGTCAGCTACTTGCCTATAAGACTGTCTTTACTATATCTTCACTTCTGTTCTTATCAAAACATCTTCCCACTGTTATGAGAATAAAATGCAGGATCCATGTTACGGCCACCAGCCTTGCACATGTGTCTTCCTACCTTCCATCTTCTGTCTCTATGGTTCATTCTACTCCAGCCACAATGACCTACCTCCTTGTTTTCAGTTCGTGGCAGTTGCTTTGTTCTTCGCTGCCTCGGCAGCTTTGCAGGCCGGTGTGCTCCCCCGTAAACGCTCTCACTGCTGCTCTCTGTTCAGTTCATCCTTGATGTCTTATCTGAGCTGCAACTCAGGAAACCCTTATGCCCAACCCCACCAGGCCTCAGAGACCAGGTCAGGCCCTTCTGTTACATGTTTAAAACATTATCAGTTGCAAGAAAGTAACAGTTTACTTGACTATCTAATATCCCCTTTCCTTGTGAGTCAAAACTTGGTAAGAACAAACACAGTGATTGTTCTGCCTGCTGCTGCCTTCCCAGCCCCTGGCCCCTTGTACAGCCGGGTAGGTTGTCAATCACTGTCATCGATATCACTGAAAGATCCAGTGAATGAACCAAAATCCTTTAGAAGGATTTGGGATTTCTGAAGCAATTTAAAGGAAGGAAGAGGGATGTGTTAGATGTAGGGTGAAGACTTTTCCAGCAGAGGAAAAAGATCAAATTCAAATTTCTAGGCAGAGGATTTGTAACTCAGAGTCCACAAAATGAAAAGTCATCATTTGAAAGTATCTATGTTTGGCTCCCCTGTGCCGGGAGCACAGCTTTCCAGTTGGAAGGGAAGAAGTGGAGAATCCCAGCACGGTCATATAGGACGTGTTTTTTTACTGAAAGTTGGATATGTTGCTGAAAACTCTTGATGGTTTACCAAATTGACTCCGATTTTCAGAGTTTAGAAGCACAAACATTTCCTCTTGCCATTAGCATCTAAAGGGCTTGATTCCTGTAATATTCTGCTTTCTAGAAACCTCTCCCCACAGGCAATGCCAAGTATGGAGTCTCTGAGGACCTGGGCAGGCTCTGGATTTAGAGTGGAGGGAGGGGGTAGGACAATTGATGAAGCCAGTGATGTGGCTTCTCTCAGGTCATTTGGAAGGACCGGCTCTCTTATCTGTTACTATAGACTTGTGCCAGCCAGGAGAAGACATATATAAAGAAAGCCATTTATTTTCAAAACAATATTAGTGTCTTGAGCTAAACAAAGTGTCGAAAACACATCTTCTCTCCATACACACGCACACAATCCATAGACCTCTGTGTTTGTTGCAAGATGACTTCCACACCAGACACGCCATTCACAAGGTGCCTACATCACTTAGTGTGATCCAGGTTTGACATATCCATGTCTGAATCACTTGAGGATGCCAGAAACATATTTCTTTTGTTTACTTTCTTCCCAAATAGTTTTCTACTCAGCGTCTCAGTGTCTGAAATTCCATTAGGTGGTTTTTCTTTGGGATAAAGTACTGCCCTTTCTGTGCGACCTCTTTAAATAGCAAAGGCTTAAATTACATCAAATCAAGTATAAAATAACCTAATATTCGATATCTTGACAGCAGTGGGTCACACAGGTACATGCATATGTATAAAGTCAGTGAATATTCATTTAAGATTTGAGCATTTTGTTTTTTGGAAAGTTTACATTAAAAGAAAAAGCAAATAAATATACTTTAATTAATTATATACCTGTGAAGTATTTAAGGGAAGTTGTACAGATGTCTGTAATCTACTTTGAAATATGTTTTTAAAAACAGATGAATTGATGGACAGCTAGAGGGACAGATATATGATTAAAAACCCCAAATAATGAAACATTAATGGTACAATCCAGATGATCTTTAAATAGATGTTCACTAAAATTATTTCAACTTTGCTGTATGAAAATTGCCATAATGTTGAAGGAAAGAAAAAAGTAAATAACCTGCTAAAGTTCTTATTGGGGCTTCCCTGGTGGCTCAGCAATAATCTACCTGCAATGCAGGAGACACAGGAGACTTGGGTTCAATCCCTGGGTCAGGAAGATCCCCAGGAGGAGGGAATGGCAACCCACTCTAGTATGCTGGCCTGGAAAGTCCCATGGACAGAGGAGCCTGGCGGGCTGCCGTCCATGGGGTTGCAAAGAGTCAGATACGACTGAAACGACTGAGTACACACACACACGTTCCTATTAGAGAGCCTCGTATATAAAGGTCACTCAGTATGTGAGAGCTGTTGTTTGAGTAATGAGAGGGGTAAGAGAGTGGTTTCCAACCTTTTTCTAAATTTCAGATGCCTGGGTTCACCTTCCTGACACCCTGATTTAATTGGTCTGGAATGGAACGCAGGCATCAGCATTTTTTAGTTTCATCCCAAGTGATCCTTTTAGGTGACAACATTAGGAACCCCTGTCACTCTGGCCTGCAGTGGTGACCACATTGCTTTCCTCTTGTGGCTGACTTGCAGGACACCCCTTGCCTAGAATTGGGCCAAGGCCCCCACAGAGAAAGGGAAAAGGGGGAGTTTGTCCAATAACCAGGCAGACTAGATCTGCCTTTGCCATTTACCGGGACTCTGTGCATACTTGTGTGTGCTCAGTCATTCAGTCGGTCTAACCCTGCAATCCCATAGACTGTAGCCCACCAGGCTCTTCTGTCCATGGATTTTCCAGGCAAACATATTGGAGTGAGTGGCCATTTCCTCCTCCAGGGGATCTTCCTGACTCAGGGATCGAACTAGAGTTATGACTTCCCTGTTTGTGGCCCAAGTAGAACAAAGAAAAGCTAAAAATCACATCAGTTACAAGGAGATCTTTTGTTGTAGCTGGGTAAAATAATCCTTATTACTTTTAACTTTGAAAAACAGACACAATAGCATCCATGAAGAGGAAAATCTTTTCTGTTAACTTTTATTCACCTTCATTTAATTTTTAAATATGTAGTAAACATGATTGTAGGGCTTCTCATTAACTGGGGTACCTTACAGTCATAATTTTTGATACACAACATTACTTACCAATTAGCCTGTCTTGTTCGTTTAAATTTCTTTGCTCATATTTTAATGGGAGCTAATGATGCCTTTGTTGACTTATTTAATGTTATGTAAATGTGGCTATAAACTGTGAAGGGTTTAAGCAGAAGCACTATTTTTGCTTACTCTTCAGATTTTGGAGTGTGTAGAATCCCCAGGAAACACACATATCAACACAATGAATATAAGTTTACTGAGGAGACCAAATAATAATAATAATTTTTAAAACAAGCAGTGAAGGATGTTTAGACCATAAGATTTTTATTTTCCCCTGTGTTAATTGTTTATTTGGGCATCATTGGAATTTCAAAGTTAACTTCAACAAAGTGTTTTTTTTTCCCCTCTTTCTGCTCCCATAATCACTCAACATAGGCCAGTCTAAGACCATCTTCTAAGCTCAGAAAGGGAGAGCTGGGCTAGACAGTTTCTCTTGTTGAGTTTCATGAGCCTTGCTCTCCAGAGAACTGCTTTCTCCCTTATGGCCAGCACATAAATGTTTGAATGAAGAAATGAATGAATGTGTGGATGGATGAGGGAATGGATGAGGGAATGAATGAGGGAACAGAAACCTCATAATTTCAACATACACGTAGATGAAGCTTCCAAGATACTGGATGCTCAATGCTAGAGCCTCCATTCCTCCAACAATCCTGTCCATTCCCCCACCTCAGCCACTAACTCCCTTGATATAACTGAGACTGTGTAATTAGCAGTAACCAAACACAGTCATATTTCAATTACACGTGCTTTACTCTCTTCTTACCACTTTATGATTTTCCAGTTTACTTCTTCAAGTGCTGCGACTTCATGTACTCACCAGATCCATTGATGCCAACACTTTTTCTCTGTCACTTACCACCATCAAGTCCTCTCTTCCTTCCCACTCCAGCTTTAGCTGCATAGTAAATCATAACAGCTACTGACTAGCATACATCCTTGAACCCCTTGCTGAACTTATCATCAGGTAAAGCCAGCACCTTGATTAAATCTCACTCTCTTTCTACTTTGTACTTTTACCCATGTGGCTGAATGTTGGTGGAGAAAGGGTCTCCCCATTCTGAATGGACTCACTTTGGAGCTGTGACCACAAATGTTATGCAGCTCCTTCTGCTGCCAGGCAAGCCTGGTAGACTCCTAGCCCGGCCTGCTCCCAGTGGGATTGAATTGTGTCACCCCCCCCCACCCTAATTCATATGGTAAAGTCCCAATGCCCAGTTTCTAAGAATGTAACCTTATCTCACAATATAATTGCAGATGTCATTAATAAACTGCAATCAGGTCATGAGGGTGTGCCCTAATCCTACATGACAGATATCCTTATGTAAAAAATAAAATGCAGACACAGACATATACACAGGAAGAACTTCAGGTGAAGATGAAGTTTAGAGATCAGGAAGATACTTCTGCAAGTCAAGGAACACCAGAGATTGTCAGAAAGTAAGGAGAGAAGCATGAAATAGATTTTCCCTCACATCCCTTAGAAACAAACCTGCTGACACCTTGATCTTGGACTTCTAGCCTCCAGAACCGAGGCAATAAATTATGGTTGTTTAAGGTGCCCAGTTTGTGGTACTTTGTTATGCAAACAGATATGTCATTCTGTCACATCTTCTTTAACCTCAAATCTTCAGCATTTCTTCCCCATCCTCACTCTCCAGTGATGACTGCTTTTTCCTTCACTGAGAAAAACAAAAGCCATCAGGAGCCTCCACTCCCACATATACTCAGCTATACAAGAGCATGAACTACTATGCACCTTTCTACTGAAAGCCAGTTTGATGTACTACATGCTATCCTCGTGGCCTCCCCAAGGGTATCACCCCAGCTAGTCTCTCCTCTTTGTCCTTTTCATCAGCTTTTCCCTCTTTACTGCATCATTCTTATAGGAATACAAACATTTTGTTATCTCTCCTATTTTCTCTTAAAAGAAAAGTTCTTCAAGAAAATGTCAAATCTCCTTTTGAGTCCCACTTTCCCTCAACCGTACTGCCTCATTTTGTTGCTTCCCTTTGCAATAAAGTTCCTGGAAGAAGTTACTCATATTCATTGTCTCCAGTTCCTCTCCTCTCATCCCCATAAATCCACTCCAGCCCAGCTCTCTCCCCTGTGCTCACAGACATATCTTTCTTCAGGTCACCAGTGACTTTCATGCTAAATCCAATGGTCACGTCTTAGAACTCGTCTTACTTGACTTAATGGCAGCATTTGACACAGTTGATCAACCTTTCCTCTCCAAAACATTCTCTCCACCTCGTATCTAGGACAACGCAAGACACGTTTCTCCTTCTAGTCTCCTGTGTCAGTTCTTCCTCTTCTCCCTAATTTCTTCCTTCTAAGGTTCCCTGGGTCTTAGCAGTGGTTTTTGTTTTCTCTCTAACTGCACTCATGCTCTTCTATCCCTAGCACAGTGCTCTATTCCAAACTTCAACTCCAGTGTTAGACTGCTAATTTAATCTCTCCATTTGGATGTTTGATATGTCAAACTCAGTACATCAAAAATTCAATGACTGTTCTTTCTCTTCCTGTCACTTCTCCTTAAAGCCTTCCCATATCAGAAGGGATATAAACATCATTTCTTTTGCTCAGGCAACGAAACTTGGGGTTATCCTTGACTCACCTCTTTCTCTCCTGTCTCATGTCCAATCTCTCAAGAAATACTGTTGGCTTCACCTTCTCAGTGGATTCAGAACTTGACTATTTTTACCACTGTTATGCCTACTGCTATAGTTTGAACTTATTATAATTTCCTAATGGTGAATTACTGCAATCAGTTCAGTTCAGTTCAATTGCTCAGTCATGTCTGACTCTGCAACCCATGGACTACAGCACGCCGGGCCTCCCTGTCTATCACCAGCTCCCAGAATTTACTCAAACTCATATCCATTGAGTCAGTGATGCCATCCAACCATCTCATCCTCTGTCGTCCCCTTCTCCTGCCTTCAATCTTTCCCGGCATTAGGGTATTTTCCAATGAGTCAACTCTTCGCATGAGGTGGCCAAAGTATTAGAGTTTCAGCTTCAGCATCAGTCCTTCCAGTGAACACCCAGGGCTGATCTCCTTTAGGATGGAGTGGTTGGATCTCCTTGCTGTCCAAGGGACTCTCGAGAGTCTTCTCTAACACCACAGCTCAAAAGCATCAATTCTCAGCTTTCTTTATAGTCCAAATCTCACATCCATACATGACTACTGAAAAAACCATAGCTCTGACTAGATGGACCTTTGCTGGCCTTGCTCTGCTTTTTAATATGCTGTCTAGGGTGGCCATAACTTTTCTTCCAAGGAGCAAGTGTCTTTTAATTTCATGGCTGCAATCACCATCTGCAGTGATTCTGGAACCAAAAAAAAAAAAAGTCTGTCACTGTTTCCATTGTTTCCCCATCTATTTGCCATGAATGATGGGACCAGATGCCATGATCTTAGTTTTCTGAATGTTGCATTTTAAGCCAACTTTTTTAATTCCCTCTTTCATTTTCATCAAGAGGCTCTTTAGTTCTTCCACACTTTCTGCCATAAGGGTGGTGTCATCTGCATATCTGAAGTTATTGATATTTTCCCCAGTATTCTTGATTCCAGCTTGTGCTTCATCCAGTCCTGCATTTCTCATGATGTATTCTGCTTATAAGTTAAATAAGCAGGATGACAATATACAGCCTTGACATACTCCTTTCCCGATTTAGAAGCAGTCTGTTGTTTCATGTCCAGTTCTAACTGTTACTTCTTGACCTGTATACAGATTTCTCAGGAGGCAGGTCAGGTGGTCTGGTATTCCCATCTCTTTCAGAATTTTCCACAGTTTATTGTGATCCACACAGTCAAAGGCTTTGGCATAGTCAATAAAGTAGGAGGAGATGTTTTTCTGGAACTCTCTCGCTTTTGTGATGATCCAACAGATGTTGGTAATTTGATCTCTGGTTCCTCTGCCTTTTCTAAATCCAGCTTGAACATCTGGAAGTTCATGGTTAATGTATTGTTGAAGCCTGGCTTGGAGAATTTTGAGCAATACTTTGCTAGCGTGTGAGATGAGTGCAATTGTGCAGAAGTTTGAGCATTCTTTGGCATTGCCTTTCTTTGGCATTGGAATGAAAACTGACCTTTTCCAGTCCTGAGGCCACTACTGAGTTTTCCAAATTTGCTGGCATATTGAGTGCAGCACTTTCACGGCATCATCTTTTAGGATTTGAAATAGCTCAACTGGAATTCCATCACCGGCACAAGCTTTGTTCGTAGTGATGCTTCCTAAGGCCCACTTGACTTCCCACTCCATGATGTCTGACTCTAAGTGAGTAATCACACCATCGTGATTATCTGGGTCATGAAGATCATTTTGCATTGTTCTTCTGTGTTTTCTTGCCACTTCTTTTTTTTTTTTTTTTTAGTCTATACGAAAATATGTTTATAGTCAGCTTACTGCCATTGAAAAGTGATGTTTGTATAAATGATTCTAACACACAAATGTGACTAATTCCTTTCCATTTATATTTCTGAGGCTCTTCTGATTATCTGTTTGCTGTCTCCTACAAGAATTGAATATAATTGTAGTTATGCTGATTTCATAGTAAAACTTTGGATACAGTTTAGTCTTTTTCTTGTAGGATTGTGATTCTCAGTGCATTGGCCCAGGGTTTCCTTATCTTGGCAGTACTGACATCTGGAGCTGGATAATTCTTTTGTTTTAAATTATTTATTTTAATTGGAAGCTAATTACTTTACAATATTGTCGTGATTTTTGTCATATATTGACATGAATCAGCCATGGGTGTACATGTGTTCCCCATCCTGAATCCCCCTCCCACCTCCCTCCCCATCCCTCAGGGTCATCCCAGTGCACCAGCCCTGAGCATCATCTCATGCATCGAACCTGGACTGGCGATCTGTTTCACATATGATAATATACATGTTTCAATGCTATTCTCTCATATCATCCCACCCTCGCCTTCTCCCACAGAGTCCAAAAGACTGTTCTATACATCTGTGTCTCTTTTGCTGTCCCACATATAGGGTCATCATTATCATCTTTCTAAATTCCATATATTTGTGTCATCATTACCATCTTTCTAAATTCCATGTATATGCATTAGTATACTGCATTGATGTTTTTCTTTCTGACTTACTTCACTCTGTATAATAGGCTCCAGTTTCATCCACCTCATTAGAACCAATTCAAATGTATTCTTTTTAATGGCTGAATAATATGCCACTTCTTCTTAATATCTTCTGCTTCTGTTAGGTCATTTCTGCCCTTTATTGTGCCCATCTTTGCATGGAAAGTTCTCTTGGTATCTCTAACTTTCTTGATGAGATCTCTAGTCTTTCCCATTCTATTGTTTTCCTCTATTTCTTTGCATTGATCACCAAGGAAGGCTTTATTATCTCACCTTGCTAGTCTTTGGAACACTGCATTCAAATGGGTATATCTTTCCTTTTCTCCTTAGCCTTTCACTTCTCTTCTTTTCATAGCTATTTGTAAGGCCTCCTCAGATAACCGTTTTGCCTTTTTGCATTTCTTTTTCTTGGGGATGATCTTGATCTCTGACTCCTGTACAATGTCATGAAACTCCATCCATAGTTCATCAGGCACTCTGTCTATCTGATCTAATCCCTTGAATCTATTTGTCACTTCCACTGTATAATCATAAGGGATTTGATTCAGGTCATACCTGAATGGTCCCTTGGTTTTCCCTGCTTTCTTCAATTTAAGTCTGAATTTGGTAATAAGGAGTTCATGATCTGAGCCACAGTCAGCTCTTGGTCTTGTTTTTGCTGATTGTATAGAGCTTCTCCATCTTTGGCTACAAAGAATATAATCAGTCTGATTTCGCTATTGACCATCTGGTGATGTCCATGTGTAGAGTCTTCTCTTGTGTTGTTGGAAGAGGATGTTTGCTATGACCAGTGCCATCTCTTGGCAAAACTCTATTAGCCTTTGCCCTGCTTCATTCTGTATACTCCAAGGCTAGATTTGTCTGTTACTCCAGGTATTTCTTGATTTCCTACTTTTGCATTCCAGTCCCCTATAGTGAAAAGAACATGTTTTTCAGGTGTTAGTTCTAGAAGGTCTTGTAGGTCTTCATAGAGCTGTTCAACTTCAGCTTCTTCAACTGGTCGGGGTCTTGGATTACTATGATATTGAATGGTGTTCCTTGGAAATGAACAGAGATTATTCTGTCATTTTTGAGATTGCATCCAAGTACTGCATTTCAAAATCTTTTGTTGACTATGATGGCTACTCCATTTCTTCTAAGGAATTCTTGCCCACAGTAGTAGATATAATAGTCATCTGAGTTAAATTCACCCATTCCAGTCCATTTTAGTTCACTGATTCCTAAAATGTCAATGTTCAATCTTGCCTTCTCCTATTTGACCACTTCCAATTTGCTTAATTCATGGACCTAATATTCCAGGTTCCTACACAGTATTGCTCTTTACAGAATCAAACTTACTTCCATCACCAGTCCCATCCACAACTGGGTGTTGTTTTTGCTTTGCCTCCATCTCTTCGTTCTTTCTGAAGTTATTTCTCCACTGATCTCCAGTAGCATATTGGCCACCTACTGACCTGCGCAGTTTATCTTTCAGTGTCCTATCTTTTTGCCTTTTCATACTGTTCATAGGGTTCTCATGGCAAGAATACTGAAGTGGTTTGCCATTCCCTTCTCCAGTGGACCACGTTTTGTCTAAGTCTATTCTTTTTAAAAATTGCTTAGCAGTTTTATTCATTCATTTATTGACATATAGCTGATTTACAATGTGCTAGTTTCAGGTATATAGCACAATTATTCAGGTGTGTGTGTGTATAAAACTGTGTACACACACATATATACATATATGTATTTTCTCTTTTTCGGATTCTTTTTCTTATAGGTCACTACAAAACACTGAGTATAGCCTAAGTCTATTCTTAACACAGAAAGCAAATTGATTCTTTTAAAACATATAGGGTAATATCACTCTGTGCAGAACCTAGCGACTCCATTTCATGCAGGTCAGAAATCAAAGTTCTTGAAATTATTTATAAGGTCTTGCCTGACCTGTTCCCCCTCTGCCTCTCTGACCTCACCTATTGCTCCCCCTGTTCTTTTTTCTCCAGTCACATTATTCTCAACAATTGTTCCTTAACCTAGCTGGTACACTCCCATTCTAGGGCCTTTGTACCAACTGTCCCCTCTACCTGGAAAACCCTTCTCCCAAATATCTCCAGAGCTAATGCCCTTTGGCAAGCCTTTGCTTAGATCCTCTTCCCTATCAAAGATCCTATTAAATATTGCAATGTGCTCTTCCAAAGCTCCTGGTCACCCTTAGCATTCTCTTCTGTTTTTGTGGAGTACTTATCAACTTCTCTTATTAGATATATTAGTTTGCCAGGGCTGCTGCAACAAAACACTACAGACACAGTGGCTTAAACAATAAACATTTATTTTCTCACAGTTCTGAAGGCTAGATATTCAGGATCAAGGTGTCAGCAGGTTTGGTTTCTTTTGAGACCTCGCTCCTGGATTTGCAAATGGCCACCTTCTGGCTGTGTCCTTGCAGGGTTCTTTCTCTGTACTCACATAGCTGGTGTCTCTCCTTGTATGCAAAGTTCCTCTTCTTATAAGGATGCCAGACGGATTGGATGAAGGCCCATCCCAGCAACCCCATTTTAACTCAAGCACTTCTTTAAAGGCTTATCTCTCAAAACACTCACTTTCCTCAGAATATGTGAGGGGTTGCTGTTGCTGCTGCTAAGTCACTTCAGTCGTGTCTGACTCTGTGCGACCCCATAGACGGCAGCCCACCAGGCTCCGCTGTCCCTGGGATTCTCCAGGCAAGAACACTGGAGTGGGTTGCCATCTCCTTCTCCCATGCATGCATGCTAAGTTGCTTCAGTCGTGTCGAACTCTGTGCAGCCCCATAGACAGCAGCCCACCAGGCTCCGCTGTCCCTGGGGTTCTCCAGGCAGGAACACTGGAGTGGGTTGCCATTTCCTTCTCCCATGCATGCATGCATGCTAAGTCGCTTCAGTCATGTCCAGCTCTTGTTCGATCCTACGGACAGCAGCCCACCAGGCTCCTCTGTCCACGGGATTCTGTAGGCAAAAATACTGGAGTGGGTTGCCATTTCCTTCTCCAATATGAGGGGTTAGTGTTTTAATATACAAATTTGGGGCAAAGAGGAAAACACAGTTTAGGCCATAATACTAGGTAACTTATTACATATGTTAATTATTCTCTATCTCAACTCTGTCAGCCCTAAACATGGGAAGCTAAGGTCATGACCACAAGCACCTTGTCTGTCTTGTTCCCTCCTGTGACCTCTGCATTGGAAACAATACCTCATACAAAGTAGACCCTTGATAAATATTTGTTGAATGAGTGAATGGATAGATGCAAGTCTAGTGTATTAAGAGTTAAGAATAACAAGGACAGGTTTTGTGGGTTACTCAGGTATATGAGATCTAAGTTGTATTCCAGTTACATGACCTTGAGTCAGTAGTTTATTCCAAGTCTTAACTTCATTTGCAAGAGGGCAGGATTTTGTCTGCCTATCTCACCAGATGGTTTTGAGGTTCACATGTAATAATGTATATGAAAGTGCTTTGGGATCCTGAATTCTCATTCATATATGTGTCATTTTATTTACCATGTGGCTAATAGCACTCATAATAGTAATAATGACAGCTGTCTTCGACTAAGTCCTTACTGGGTGGCAGGCATATATTATGTGCTTCACAGTCACTACCTTATTTAATCCTCATAAAAACTGTCAAGGTAGCTGCTACCCTCTCTATTGTTCTAAGAAGGAAAACTGGATAATGGTCATTGAGCATTAAAAAGATGTATTTTCTCTATGCTCTTTGGCAGAAATTAACTTGACCTTTAGAACTTTAAAGAAGCATCTGTGTGTGTGTGTATATGTTCAGGTTAGTATTTAAAGTCTATCCTTCAGATGATTAACAGTAAAAAATCAACGATATATAGATTAATGCTGTGACATGACATTGTACTTTATAAAGTATCATGGTGTCCAGAGCATTTCAGAAATGGCGAAATCTCTTTTTTTTTCCTTCTTTCTTTTTTTACTCTTAAAAAGGTAGCCACTAAACTAGAGAACTTAGAAGCCTTCTTCTCTCCTCTCTAGATAAATATAATCTGCTGGCTATCCTAACCATATATTTTTACATTTCTCAATGCCTCATTCCTTTTTGTTTTTCTAGCATTTTAGCAATTGCTAAAGGTCTGCCAAGAGGGATTTTTGCTAAACCTTGTCAGAGCAAGAACCAGGGTAATTTGTGTACAGTACAGTTAAAATTGCTCCATTATACTTGAAACTAATATTATCCTAATGAGTTGAAATAGGGGAATAAGGTTGCCTAGAAAAGATTGTAAGTGACTTAGCACTGGTTTCTCACTTCCAATGATAATGTTCTTCAGAACTGTGTTTTGAACACATTATTATAGATTTAAATATTTTAATATTCATTTATTCTAATATCCTTTTTGATAGGTACCGTCTCTGTGCTTGCATTTCATCAACTCTGACTAGTGACACCACTCTATTTAATATCTTTCTTGGCCAAATTTCTTGCAATTTGGGGGCTAGATTTTAGCTGCTTAAGGGGGTTTCTGAAACTCCTTTGTGATTCAACATTTAAAACTCAGGTACTCATCCTAAATCCTTTCACATGGAATTAATCTAGAGCCTATATAAATGTCCTGGGATACAATCTATCGGAGCCATTGTCAATGTTTGCCCTAAGTTGCAACCTAGCTCTGTTTTCAGTTGTGTTTGGAATTGAAATAGAGGTCTTTATCCTTAGGTGTCAGTTTGGTATATTCTAGGCAGTCAGTAATTTCAGCCAGTCCTGAAAAGGTAGATTGAACTGTCTTATGCTGGGTAGTGCAGGTATGGTGAAACATGTCTGCCCTAAAATACATCCTCACGGGCCCGCATGACGCCTGGTCCCCTCATCTCTGCCATTTGTCTATAATCACGTTGCCTGTAGTAGGTCCCTGTGAAACGCAGATGGCCTCTGGGGGAGTAATTTATGTCCCTTACTAATGTTAGTGCGTGTGAGTGACTGGAGAAGGAAAGGCATGTTTTGATGAAGAAAGAAAAACAGGAAAATAACAAGCCCCACAACCTTTCTGGGATGGGTGGGACCGTGGATGTTTCCATAGGGACTGAAAGTACCAGTTGGGGCACTGATTCCTGAGCATGAGGCCCTACTGGCAGACTCTGTGGAAAGGGGGTGAGGAGAGGAGAACTGATCTCCAGTTTTGCCTGTGTCATAATTTTACAAAGACCCATTCTTCCTTAGGCACTCCTCTTACTCACAAATTTACTCCTTTACTCCGGGTCTTCACTTTTATCAACATTCAGGTCTTACCTCAAATGTCTGCTCTTTAGAGAGCCCCTCTCAGACTATCCAGTCTACAATGACAGTCTCCAAAATGTGTGTCTTATCTCAGGATGCCATAAAACAGCCCATAAATTTATTTTCCCACAGATCTGGAGGCTGGAAGTCTGAGATAAGGATGTCAACATGGTCGGGTTCTGGTGAGGGCTGTCTTCCTTTCTTCCAGATGATTGCTTCCCCATTAAGTCCTCATGTGGTTGAGACAGAGACAGACAGACAGAGAAAGCAGGCTGAGGTTGCAGGCTTGGTATGGGGCCACAGAGCCAGTTCAGAGATGGCATTTGAACAAGAGAAATGACTCTCCAGGACCGTCCCTCTGAATACCTATACTCAATTCCCTTAATACCATGGAGGTTACAAAGATTTGGGTGTAAATGACTGAGTCTGTGTAGGATTGAATCTTTAGCTCTGAATTCTTTTAAAAGATTCAAGAAGCAAAACAGAGATAAGATAATAATATGGAGTGAAGGAGAAGTGTAAGGAGAGGAAGGAAGAGAGAACTGTGCCTGTAGTGAAGAAGAGGGCTGCAGTCGCCATGTGTGACGTGCAAGGGGACAATGCCAACACTTACCCTAGCTTGGTGATGGTCCACACTGAGCTTCCTGAGCTTTCTGCCATGTACAAAGTGAACAGGATGGATGGAGCAGTGGGGAAAACGCTTGTTCTGAAACTAGAGAGATACAGGTTTTCACTATGACATATGTAAGCCATGTGACCTTGGGTGAGATCGTAACTCACTGCTCTTATCTTTTATCGTTGATGAAATATGGACAATGTCATTTCAAAACTTGCTGTGAATGTTAAATTAAATCATGTATGTATAGAAGTATCCTTGGTGTGTAGTAGATGTTCAATAAATTTAGTCTCTCCCTTAACCCTATAGAATTTTTTAGGAACCTTAATATGCATTTCAAATGTTTGTGCCTTCTTAAAACAATACATAGAGAGGCCAACAAAAATAACAAAATAAGTAAAAACTAAACTTGGTTAACAGTAAACTCCCAGGAACATTTATTTCTTGATCTTTCTTTTACTTTTTCACCTGGAAGTGACAGGTTGTTATTCTAATGTTGCACTTGTTTGTTACTTAAAGAAAATTTTAATGAGAATAAGAAAATTATGCTTTATTTTTGGTTCTCTTCTGACATGTTTCCATGGATCTTTAGATTAAAGTAACAGTCTTATAACTAGAAAATGGGCCTGCCAATGATGCGATCTCCCTCCTTGACTTATTTTGTGATCTTAGACATATCCATTACCTCTTCCCTGACTGAGATCCTCCCATAAATTGTAAGACCGAAAATTTATGGGCATGTAATAGAAGCAGTAGAAATATTGGATATAAAAATTCCTTGGAAAAATTATTCTGTACAATCATACATTGGGCAAGAACTCAGACACCTTCTGATCCCCCCCAAACACACACATATTTGGAGGGTGAGTTTGTTATCGCCATTCTGAGTGCTACGTTGAGAGAGGCAGAGGTGTGAGGAGGAAAGCAGAAAAATTAGACTGTTGTGGGAGAAGAAAAGAGAGGCAGCTTTTCAGGTCAGCAATTCTCTATGCTCCAGAGCTGCAGTCAGCCCCAAAACTGAGGGTACACAAGCCATTACCAAGCCTCCTGCATTTCTTCTCCCCCATTTCTTGCTCCAGTGGCCTTGCCAGGGCCTTTGGGAGAAGTTGGTGCTTTCCTGACACATGAGCCAGACACTTGAACCCAACACTCCTCCGGTCCCACCCTAGAATGCTCCTCTCACTCATCATAGATTTGAACTTGAGCTCCGTGACCCCCTGAAGCAATAGTAAAGTCACACTGTCTGTGTGCTCAGGGGCACTTCTGTGGCAAGAAAGTAAATTTTTTCTTCATGTCCTTCAGAGAGTTTATGACCCCAAGTTTCCGCTGGGTGACCTCTCACTCCCGTAGTTTTAACCACCATCCTTAGCTCCAGTCTCAGATACCGACAAAGTGTCTCCATTTACACCTCAAACTCAATATGGCTGCTTCTTACTCTACCCTATGCTCCTTGCCCCAGTCTCTTAGTTTATGTACCACATTGTCCATCCTTCTGCACCACCCTCCTCACTCAGGCCTCTGATTAATCATTCGTCCTAGCAATTCTTCTTCTGAAGTTTTCCTTGAGCTGGTCGCTTTCTCTCTGCCCTGAACACCATTTCCCCAGGGTAGACCTTCACCACCTCTTAACCTGACAGGTACAACAGGCTCCCTCCCGGCTTTTCTACTTCTGCCCTAAATCTGTCCTCCCTATTACAGCCTACTCTACCGTCTAAGACATGGCCTAACCACGTTCACACAGCATCCTGGGACTTCATGGACAAAGGTCCACTTTTAGCCCTAGAAAAGTAGACAAGACCAGCCACCCTGCCTACTTCTTCAGTTCCATTCTTTCCATGTCCCCAGTTACACATCACACTCAAGTCAAACTGCACAGCTCACTGTGCACCAAAAATTTATGGGCATGTAATAGAAGTAGTAGAAATATTGGGTATAAAAATTCCTTGGAAAAATTATTCTGTACCATCATACGTTGGGCAAGGACTCAGATACCTTCTGATTCCCCAAACACACACATATTTGGAGGATGAGTTTGTCAACCCCCTTGTGAGTGCTCAGTGGAGGGAGGAGGAGGTATAAGGAGGGAGGCAAAAAAAATTAGACTGTTGGAGACGGTTTCTTCACGTCTTTTAGAATACTATCGTCTTCCCTTGAAATGCTTGCCCTCTGTTCTTCTTTCAAGAGTCTGTTCTTTCATGTCAGCTTCTCTCTGTCCAGACAGACCATTATCTTTGTGCTGTCAAAACCCTCTTAGGCACCAATATTACCTAGACCAACCTCGGTGTATATAGGAGGTTATCTGTTGCATGTTTGTGCTCCCCATGAGACCTAAGCTCCTCAAAATCTCATCCAACTTGAGCCCAGTACCCAGCACATGGCCTACCCCTTCCCTGCTACTCCATAGTGCCTATCGGATTGAAGTTAGTTAAATACAAAGAAGGTAATTGTGTTTGTAAGTGGTCATATTTCCAGACTCAGCAGTGCAGAAGAGTGAAAACTAAAACAGAGACCTAGTTATAATTTTTCTTCACTTACTCATATTTTAAGTGACCTTAAAGTTGCTTATTTTCTGTTTTCCTGTTTCTTAATACCTTCACTAGTATCTCCCATACATGCTAATAGGAAATGAAGAGCTATTATTAAAAAAAAAAAAAAAAAAGAGCTATCTATTGTAAAAAAAAAAAAAAAGCCTCTTTGAGAAGTAGCAATCACATACATTTCTAAGTAACCAGTGCCATTCCATGACATTCCTGAGGCCACAGTTTTTCCCATGGCACTTATACTCTCTGTCAGAACCTGCTCACATAATTGGTAACAGTCCTCCAGAAATGATGGTCAACATTCATCTGTATATGCCAAATTCTAGTGTCAAAGCAGAATTCTAACTTGGCAGATGGAGAATCCAAAGCTGTTCTGTGATAAGCACTCTGAAACCACTGTGACCAAGGCATTAGTGGCCCTGGACAAAGATCCACCACGGAATGAGGCTTCCCAATGATTAATGAGCTTTTGGAGAGTCTCTGAGCCCCAAGATGAATGTGGAAATCTGTAAGCAGGGCCATTTCATAGGAGAAGATGCCCACAGCTTCTATCATGTGCTCAAAGGGGTCCCTGAGACCCCAAAGTTCATGAAGAATTTAAGAAAACTCTAGACTCTTTTTCCAGTGATAACTTGTTCTGTTTACGCGTATTAATTCTGGGTGGTGGTGGTGGTGAGTGGGTGGGGGATACCAAGTTGAAGCAATCTGTTCTTCATTGACCAACTTACGGCTCATAAATGAGTAATCAACATAATCTAAATACTCTAAAATGAAATATTCTTTTGGGCTCACCAAAATGCTTGTTAGGTTGAAACCAATCAGTAGGAAATGACTGGTGTTTGTTAGTGTTTCAGAGGAGAGACCAGATTCTTTGCACATTAGCATTCCAGTTGGTGCCAACATAAACCTCCAGACCTCCAAGTCACAGAATGTGTTATTGTTTTCATATGAGTGAATCTGGGACGGCGTGTGAGTCCTGTTTCCATCACTGACTTGAAAAATGGAGCTCCCTGCTTCCATAGCCTCTGGTGACAGACGTAACACAACAGTCCTTCTGAAGGTTGAGCATACGGAGAAGAACATTCTTCCTCAAGCTGGTGTTGTCCCGGCTGTTGTTTGCGTTTAATCATGGAGTTGAGAGAGGACAAATGGCACAAACTCTGATCTGATGGCCATATAAGCTGAAAAGCTTGACTCGTGGAATGAGCCCACACAGCAAGGGGCCCTTCCTGCTTGTGAAGGAAGCTCCCTCAGGAGCGACATTGATGGTTTAGGCCAGTTTGGCATTTTTCCGAGAGTGCTGTGAGATACTGTTTTCTGGTGTGCTGCTTCTTATATAACACCAGTGTTCCAGGACCTCAGAGCATGTTACTTCTGTATGCAGAATCTTTGGATCCCTAGGCTAAGGAAAATAATGCCAGGGATGCTCCAAACACCACGGCACTCGCTGAAATGGGTCTGAGAGGAAGACGGCCAAACCTGGAGGGTCTTGTTCGCTGCCACCTTTGCTTTCTTTTCTGTAGTAAGTGTGGTGCTAAGATTCAAGCAGGGAAGTTCAAGCAAACCAGTGTTTGAACCCCAGTGACGCTGACTATGTCCCTGAGGATATCACCTGATCTCCTTCAGTCTTCGTTTCATAACCTGTAAAATGGTCCGACCATTATATCTGTCTCATAGAATTGGGGTGAAGATTAAGTTCTCAAAAGACATATTGAGGTGACATCAGCAACAATGGAATAATAAGTCAGTCTTGGGTTTCCAAAAATTATCTCCTTCACAAAAGCAAAGAGAAAATGGGCAAAAACTAGTCAGAATCAATTTTTTTTTTTTTTTTTTTTTTGGAGCTTGGAAATTAGTCAAAGGCTTGCAACAATCCAAGGAGCATTTATTGAAGAATTGTAATTATACCTTAGAAAGGACAGTCCATCCCACCCACCTTGAAAATCCACAGCCCACTAGAATGGTGAAAGCCATCAGCCAGGCAGAAACTTAAGGGGGAAATGTGGCATTGGAATTCCTTCAAACCTTATTCTCTTCTTTGTTATACATGGTGTTTCCTTGAAGACTTCACTTGGGAGGTTGTCTGTTTTTAACCTGACTTGCTGCTTGCCATGTAAAAAACCTTTTCCCAAGGGACATTTGTGTAAAAGAAATTCATCCTAACTGTCTGAAGAATTGGATAACAGAGTAAACAATAGAATCTATGTCTCAAATACTGATAGTGGGACAGTAAATTGGTACAACCACTTTAGAAAACTATTTGGATGTATCTATTAAAGTTGATTGCACAATTTTTATGATGCAGCAATTCCATTCCTAAGTATACATTCAATGAATACATATATTAACACAAAGACATGTTCTTGAATATTCATAGTAGCAGCAATTAATAGTAACTCCCAAAAGAGAACTATACAAATTCCCATCAAAAGTAGAATGCATAAGTAATTTATGATGTATTCATACACTGAAATATTCTACAACAATGAGAATGAGCACACTCTAGCTAAATACAATAAATTGGATATATCATAGACATGATGTTGCATAAGAGAAGCTAGACACAAAAGATTTTATACTGTATGATGTCATTTACATAAAATTCAAAACAAGCAAAACAGTTCTATGCTTCTAGAAGTCATAATAATACAATTGGAAGAATTACTGAGGAAAAGGGAAAAAGAAGAACTCTGGCAGTACCAAAATATTCTGTGTAATTCCTGAAAATACATCAAGCTATATGCATGTGATGTGTGTACTTTTCTGTATGTATGTTATACATATGTACTCCATTCAAAGATTTTTAAATATGAAGAAAAAGACAAATGAATGAATGTCCATAGTCCCACTAATGCGTTAACCCCAAATGTTTATGGTTAATGTTTAGGTTATGTTTTTCTGTTCAATGTTTATGCATATTTAAGTACATATATTTTTTCTTACAAAAATTGAATTGTGCTATATTCCCTACTTTATAATCTGATTTTTTCTTAATAATATGCTACAGCCATCTTCCAATGTCAATATATAAATTATTGCTGGAACATATCCAGTTTTACTTAACCAGTCCCCTATTGTTGGGCATGATGGTTGTTTCTAGACCTGACCTTTTAGATGAATTGTTAAATCACTGATGAGTCATCATACTCATCTGTATTTTTTTTTAACATAAGAGTAGAATTATAGGTGGAAAAAAATGCAATTTTGAACTTTAATAAGTGCCTTTAGTACATGTTTAAAATCATCCTCCAAAAAATACTGAAACTATGCTCCAATCAAATTTTATGGAAGGACTCATTCCCTTGCCAAGAATGAGGTTTATGATTCTGTTCATATTTCCCATTTTACTGGGCCAAAGAAATTATATCTTGATTTATTATTTTTGTAATTTTTATTTCTGCCAGAACTGAACATTGTTCACATATGTGCATCAGCCATTTATATTTCTTCTTTTGTGAACTGCATGTTTGTGTACCTTATACATGTTTAGAATATCAACCCTTTGTCCATTTTGTATCTCAAATATTATTTCTCAGTTTGTTGCTTGTTTATTGGTTTCTTTATACCATTTTCGGGGTACAAGTCTATCATGATTTTCCTATAAATTGTATATTTAATATTTTCTTAACTATTGTATTTATTTTCACATTTAATCTGTCTAGAGTTTATCTTGGTATATGAAGTAAGACAGGAATGTGACTTTTTGTTTTCCAGTAAATAACCATGTCTCTTCACTTACCGAACAGTTCTTTCTAGGGCTGGCATATTGAATTTGCTTTTTTTTCAGGGACTGAAGAAGTGAAATTTTAAGATAAGGTTTTAGCAGACCCTAAAAGTCAAGGAAGTAGTTCTCACTGAAGATTTAATATTTTATGTAACATACCTAAATAAAATTTTGCGTATCAGCCTTCCAGGTCGATTACTAATTCCTTAGTCTCTTTTGTCTTTATCTGCTTCAAGGATATTAACTCTTTGCTTTCCAATATATACATCAAACTGTGTTTCTACTGATCTCTGTCTTCCTGCTTGAGAAATAATAAACTATCAGCAACATTCCTAGGATCTTAGGATAGGTAAATTTGAACACGTCAAAGCAAACATAGGAAATCCTGTTTATTTCATTCACAAGTGGAATGCCAGCCATATGTAAGGTTCTTCATAATGTATATGAAGTACTTACAACAAATTACACAAACTACTTAGAACCCATGACTAATTACCCCACAGCATAATGAATATGTCGACCATCAGGTATTCATCAGACCTTGGAGTACGTTGTTTGAGCGCAATCCTGGAAGTGACTGTGATTATTCTGTGCATAACTTTCTTATTTGTTGCTCATGAAGCATATTCAACAGCTCTTTGTTCAAATTAATCAACCACTGGTCTAGGCTCAGCTTCTTTATTGTTAAGTTGCTAATGGAAAGGAGGAATAAGAGGAAAGGGAGGAATAAGGAGGAGAGGGAAAGGAAGTGAGGGAAGGAAAAAGAAAAGAGAAAAAAGAAAACTTCAAACTAGGTAAGTATAGAAGGTGATTTATCTGCATAGATGAAAAGTTCATCCTGGTCAGACCCATGCATTCATGTAAGACCCAGAATCTATTTCTTCATAGGTATTAGCCCTGTTTTCTTTGCCTTTGGCTTTTCTTTCAGACAAGGCTTCACCAAATGGTGGCAAAGGTGGTATCAGTTGCTCTAGGATTTTAGCCTCCTAGGTTAGCAATCTCCCCAGTAGGCAAGAGCTCCTCTCTCCGATTAGTTCTGGCAAATGCCCTATGTATGGTTCTCATTGGCCCTTCAAAGTTCCCATGCACTAGATATCAATCCCATGCACATCCCTGAATCAATCACTATAGCTAGAAAAGAAAGGGGTGCACCCAGAGGTCAGGTCTGTGTTGTGTGCCCATGACATGGTGTGAGGTGGAAGTGATATTGGTTCAGTTGACAGTTTTGTTATCAGGAGGAGGATGTTTGCAGGCAAACCAGATACCTTAGAAAATTCTGAATAGTTGATTTGAGCAATCTTGCTCTTCTGTCCCCAAACTGCAAAGTACTGCCTATGGTAAAAATAAGAAGAGCTGTCATATAAAGATACTTTTGAAAGAGACTTCTTTTAGCACTTACTTTTAAAGAGTAGAGACATGCCTTCTAGTCCTCCTTAGCTACTAACATTGGAAAACTTATAACATCGTTTCCTTGCATTTTGTTTTCCCATATGCCATTGACTGTCACATTTCACAAGTTAAGAAACATGTTATTTCTTTGTTTATTTTGTCAATCTTTGGTATTCTCTGGAGAGAAATTATGTGTCTCTGTTTCAGTGGAATAGATTTAATCTGATTGTCTTGTCTCTAGACTCACCTAAAGCCTTGTCTTTCACAGTCAAAGTTTTTCCTTTTCCCTCACTTGGTGAAGAGATAAATCTATCCCAGATTCTGGGAAATACAGATTTCCAAGTATATCACATTAAAGACTTTCCAGTGTAGAAGAAATTTGCTCCAGAAAGGTTATCTCTTTCTCTAATGTTGTTTGGAAATTGCTCGCTCAATATAATTATTCAAGAACTCTAAAGGAGCCATTGACCTTGTGCTTTGGATCTTTTCTGGCACTATAGTTACACTTTGTCTGCATATCTCTTGTTAATTCTCTCACATATTAAACACCCACCTTTTTAAACACAAATGCATACACACACACACACACACACACACACACATATACATACACACACACATTCACACATACATACACACCTGAGGTTGAGGTCTGAAGAAAATCCTAGAATGTTTGTCTTTCCAAGTAATTTGCCTAATTTTATGAGTGGCTTCCTCATATGGGGATAATTTGGGGTCATCCTGGTTATGTTACTGAAGAGGAAAGCAGTGGACTAGCTGTGTGCTTTCCTAAATATACCCCTGAAATATTTTTATGAAGTCATTTGCTTCCTATCACTTAAAGTATAAGGAAGTTTATTCTTACTCCTTGGAAGGAAAGTTGTGACCAACCTAGACAGCATATTAAAAAGCAGAGACATTACTTTGCAGACAAAGGTCCATCTAGACAAGGCTATGATTTTTCCAGTAGTCATGTATGGATGTGAGAGTTGGACTATAAAGAAAGCTGAGCGCCAAAGAATTGAGGTTTTTGAACTGTGGTGTTGGAGAAGACTAACAGTTCCTTGGACTGCAAGGAGATCCAACCAGTCCATCCTAAAGGAGATCAGTGCTGGGTGTTCATTGGAAGGACTGATGTTGAAGTTGAAACTCCAATACTTTGGCCACCTGATGTGAAGAGCTGTCTCATTTGAAAAGACCCTGATGCTGGGAAAGATTAAGGGCAGGAAGAGAAGGGGATGACAGAGGATGAGATGGTTGGATGGCATCACCAATTCAATGGACATGGGTTGAGTAAACTCCAGGAGTTGGTGATGGACAGGGAGGCCTGGCGTGCTGCAGTTCATGGGGTTGCAAAGAATCGGACATGACTGAGTGACTGAACTGAACTGAACTGATTCTTATCTTCAAGCTACTTAATTATTTATTTGTAAGTTATACTCTATGTATTGCAAATTCTTCTCAGCCAACTATATATAAACAATGTATGCAGGTATATATTGTTTGGCACATTAACTTATCATTAGTAATTAAGTACATTAAGTTCTTCACTGGCTATCTTTAGCTGTCTTTCCTCCCTTTTCCAAAGCTTTGTTCTCCAATGCACAGTCCATGGAGCACTAGTTCTAGAGGATACTAACAAGTGTTACCAAAAAGGGATTGGGGTTCCTTGTGCAAATATGTTTAGCAAAGACCAGATGAGACCCAAAGAAGCCTTTATTATGTCAGGTACATAATTAGTTTCCAAACAGGTTATTCTTGTGCACTTCCTGCACTTATGGGAAAGTGAGTAAATACTGATTAGAAGGGCTCCAGCACAGGAGGAACTCCAGTTTAAAATCTCTGCCTCAGCCAAATGACTAGTAATTCTGAATTGGCCATTTTGGAAAGTTAGCAAATGGTTGAGCCAGAATGATAACTATGTTAATGCCAGTCATCTACTGCAATCATGCCAGTATATATGTTATGTGTGATAAATATATGAAGAATTTAGAAGGGAAGATGATCATTTTGAGGTAGAAGTTGTTGTTGTTCCATTGCTAAATCATGCTTGACTCTTTGTGACTGCATGGACTGCAGCACACCAGGCTTCCCTGTCTTTTACCATCTCCGAGAGCTTGCTCAAACTCATGTCCATTGAGTTGGTAATGCCATCCAACCACCTCATCCTCTGTTGCCCTCTTCTCCTCCTGCCTTCAATCTTTCCCAGCTTCAAAATCTTTTCCAGTGAGTCAGCTCTTCACATCAAGTGGCCAACGTATTGGAGCTTCAGCATCAGTCCTTCCAATGAATATTCAGGGTTGATTTACTTTAGGATTGACTGGTTTGTTCTCCTTACTGTCCAAGGGACTCTCAAGGGCCTTCTCCAACAACACAGTTTGAAAGCATCAGTTCTTCAGCACTCAGCTTTCTTTGTGGTCCAGTTTTCACATTTGTATATGACTACTGGAAAAACCATAGCTTTGACTATATGTACCTTTATCAGCAAAGTGAGATGGAAGTATCAGGCTTAAATCATTAAAAATGGAAGCCAAAGCAGGCTCTGAAATATTAGTAGAATTAGGAAATCAGAACAACAATATTCCTGGAGAGAACTGAAATGAGATGAGGTAGGTGTGAACTCTGTCTTATAGGCTAGCAGTGGTCATTTGGAAAGCACTTGTTGTGTTATAGGTAATCCATTGTCTCTCAAGTTGGTACCCTCCTTAGACCTCAGACCAGTGATGTATCATCTTCTCTTCCTCTACAGCTGATCTCCCAAGACCTGCATCTCATCTCCCCACCCATCTTCTGCCCCCAGGTACAGTTGTGGTGCAGTTGTAAAGATTGCTACTGTGCACGATGTCATATCTAAGGGGACACAGTTTACATAGTTGACATCACAAGTTATCAAGTCACCAAAAACTCTCAAACACCCTAAACCAGGTCTTGAAGAGTCAGCTTGGCCACTTTGCCACAGGCATTTGGCAGAGACCAGCCAAAGTTCAGTATATCCCATGTTGTCTTGTTCTTCGGAGCCTCTGAATTTTCAGAATGAAAACTTTATTTTCTAAATCAGGAGCAATGTGCACAATTTAAGCCCAGATTCATATAAAAGTATGAGATTCTCTTCTAAAGCTCTGAGTCCAGTCTACTGAGTTTCCAACAGCTCAATGATTTGTTAAACTAACTTGATTAAATGTGTATTTTGTGAGGGATTCAAATTTCAAAATTTCAACCATTCAGACACAAAGGATATCTGTGCCTTTTAAATGCATTTCTACGCTGATTTGCATCCTTTTTTTGTGTGTGGGCTTGATTTCCAAATGGTAGCTTTATATTGCATGTTAATTTTCACCAAACTTTGACGACTTTCCTAATTGCTGAAACTACAGCTTTGAAAAAAACCAAATCCTCAAAGCCTTTAGATGCTGGCTCACGCAGTATGAATTCTATAAACTTTGCAATTTGACGAACTGGTTAGTCAGAATTGCTCACTTGGCAAATTGGTCTATTTTCCATGAAGCAACTGTCCAGAGAGCTTTCAATGCCAGTTCACACACAACCTAGTGCCCCTCTATGAAGACAAGGCCCTTCCTGGTACGAGCGCTGTCCCGCAGCGGGAAGTGAGAGGGGCTGTACCCGTCTCTTGCTGCAGCAGGGGGCCCTTTGTCATCACTGTGCTCATCACTAGTGTGCCCAACATCCCTGACACAGGTCCACTTTCTTTCCTCTCTTTCCTGTGTCACCTCTAGCACTAGTTACTGCCGAGTGCTTCTCAGTTCTCAAAGTCTGAGGGGCCTCTACTACTAGTCAGCGCTGCTTTATTTCACTTCAACTAGCCAGCTTGTAATGATGCGTCAAGGGGATCCCCATCGTGTCCATTAAAATCCTTTTTATTTGCTGGATGTCCAAGGGCTGAGTTTTCTTTTGACTTTTATTTGTTTCTTGTCTATTTCAGAGTTTGCACCTATAACAAAGTAGCAACAGGAGTCCTAGTAAACTTGTGTCTATACCAGCTAGAGAATTAATATGCAGTTAAAGTCTGATCTGGTAGCATTGGAGTCATGCTCACTAATCTAGAATTCTGGCTATAATATAGTCATCACAACCATTATATATGGATCATCGCTTTTCCAAGGCATAAAAAGACAACATGTGATTTCCTATAAAATCAGATTAAATAATTGCACCTTTGATAGTCCAGAACATGCTTTTAGAATTTATGAGACTTCAAATTCCTTTTTACTTCCATCAGTTTTGAGTTAACCATAAATGTATGGAAATTGTTAAGGGAGAGTTTTCACTAATATGATATAGGATGATAGAATTTGTAATGTGCTAATTTTCCTAAAAGTATCTGATTATTTAAGATCTCCAGTGTTTTGTTTGGGGGTGGGAGTGGTTAATAGGGTAAAACTAAGGATGAAAGAAAGAAATTGTAATTTCTTACCAGAACATACACATGACTAATTTGAGGCCTTTGCTTCGCTTCTTTGTGTCATATTCATTAGCACAGTTATTCCACTGAATAAACCTGAAGATTTTCCTCTCCCATCTTCTGAGGTGGAAATTCAGCCATCCTTCTAAGGGGAAAAACCAGAGCTGAAGGACAAACCTGAGATCCTCTGGAGGTGCCCATACCAGGCAGCTCTTAACAGTTAGTTCCTGGCTTACTTGATCACAGGTTAATTTCTCTTTCCAGAGGCTGAACTTCCCTGACCATTGACAGAAACCTTGGGACCTGCTGCCTAGTTCTTTGGTGCCTTTCAGGCAAAGCTCAGATTGCCATGTCTTCCAGTTGGCAATGTAGGCTGCATCGCTGTCAGAAACGACTCGGACGAAGATGGGGGTGTGATTAGCTCTAAATGAAGTTCTAAACCACTGGTACATGAAATGAAACTATTTTTTTTTCTCTCTCTCTCTCTTTCTTCTTCCACTTTCTTTAACCTGAGCTGCTGATGTAAGTGGCTCTAATTTACTTTCCCCAAGAAAACAAAGCAAAATAAAAGGCAGAATGGCAAAAAGATCTCTTCTCGAAGTAGAGCGCTTCTGCTGCTGATAAAAGGGAGTCATTTGCAGCTTTCATGGTGTCAGTATTAATTTCCAAGCAGTCAAAGCCATCGCTAATTTATTTACAGAACAATCTCCTTGCCCAGGAGCCGGGCTGGTGAGGCAGCGGTTTCTAGCCTCCAGCTTTGTTTGTTGACAGGCTGATTTCCCACAAGGCCATTTCCACCTGTGTTTCTGTTGTTTTTAGTGCATGTCTTCCTTTCTTCTCCCCCGCTACCACCTCCCTGATGGCTGCTGAAGGCCCTTCTCATCTCGGGTCTCTCTCATCCACTTCTTCCCTCCAGCCCCAAGGCCTCCTGGCAGGGCTTTGCAGTCACTCTGCACTTACCCAGAGTCTCTGCTGGCAAAGTCCCAGGGGGCCCCTCGTTTCTTTCTTTCTTTTTTCCCTTTTTTTTTTGTTTCAAGGACAAGATTCAAAAGAGCCTGCTACACACAGGTTGTAGGGTGCACCTTCAGATGTGCCTTCAAATAGGGGCTGAGCAATTTGAATATTTGTGCTCCTAGAAAATCAGCCTGTAAAATTGTCCCCCAAAGCCCATTAAATTCTGCAAAATCTCTCCACTTTGAGGGCTTCATTATGGAGTCCAATTGGGGGCCCCAGCACCTTTCTGCCAAAGCACTCATCTCCAAAGATGCCTACAATTGAATTATAGAGTGGCTGCTTTGGCCTCAGCTCATTGCATATCAAAGGGTGGGAAGGCGGAAGGAAGCTTCTACAGAGCAGTGGAGATGCTTGCTGCCTGCCAGACCCAGACAGGTAATAGATTGAGATGTTTAAAGTGCATTGCTCGTGTGTGCACGTGTGCCTCTCTGCCATTTTATAGCTTGTCTGCAGGGCAGCATGAAAGACCTAAGGCATGTTTTAAAGTTAGTGATGGTGCCATCTGGGCACAGAGTGGGAAATAGGTACTAGGAAGCCCATTTTCCAGACTGTGCATTGCTAAATCAATAAAGAATATTGAGACCAGAAGGGACATCCTCACAGTTATATAACCTGCACCAAATATTGCCAACTTGGATCTATGAGGCACTTAATAATTAAGAAATATCAGTGGAAAATGTGCCTTGCACTATTTTCTCAGCCTCTGCATAATGTGCATAACCCATTTTGTGCATCTTTTTTGCAATAGCTATTTTTTTGGATTCAGAGATATTTATTAGTTGCTTGTGTGTAAAGATGCTGTGTTTAAATAGCCATTTATTTGCAAAAGAAAGGAAACCAGAAGGAAAAGCACAAAGTTTTATCCTTTTTGAAACCATACAATTAATCTGGAAAATTATAAAGAACCAGAGGCCTACCAAAGGGAATTTTGTTGTCTTCTGTGGTTGAACAGAAGAGTGTAAGAATAAGCAGAGTATAAGAACTGGCCTGTGGTTTCCATTCCCCCCAGTAATTCTGCAATCTAAGTTAAAAAAATAAAAAGTTTCACTCTGCTAACAGAATCTGCTCTACCTCCTGTCCTCCTCAAACTCCTGCATCTTCTTTTTTCAGATTATTTTCTCCCAAGTCTCTGAGGTTTGTTTGCTTACGAGGGATGTGGGATTCCCGGTGTCTGAAGGTGCAGCCATTTCTCACTTCTCATTCCTGAGCTCTCTGTGACCAAAAACTCTTCTATCTATTTTGAAAGCGGAAACAATGTCATTTCATTGCCTGCATGCATAACTCCAAGATGCCTGAAACAATTTTGCTCAAACTTTCTACCCACTCACCTTTGGGCTGCGACTAAACAGGGAAAGTTTGGGCCCCAAAGGACAATTTTTCCAAGAAGTTGGGAGCAGGTAGAGGCACAGCCGAGTGATGAAACTTATCTGACAATTGTCATCTGCCCTCTTTGCATCTCCGGTCTCCTTCCTCCCCGTCTCCTGGGGATGCCTTCCTTTTCTCTCCTCTCAATAATTTTAGCAGTTCCTCACTCCCTTCCCCTTGCCTGCTGGTCCTCTGGGATGAAGCAAAGGCTTTAAACCTGTAAACTATATAAAATTTCTCCAAAACCAACTTGAAACTCAATTTAAATCAGATGGAGAGGCTTTGCTGATGGAGGTGGCAGCCATGCACCCACACACGTCTGATGGAGCCTGTGCCGTCGGGGCTGCTGTCTGATTACATGGGCTAGCGAGCTCTGATGTCTGCAGCCTCAAGTTTCTTGTGTGTCTTGGTAGAGAGACCGCTCCCCTGGCAAACTGTAAGAATGTGGGCGGACACTAGATTTTTTTCCTTCCCCACCTAGCGGATACTGTAGCTCAAAGTCTGTGTTGAGATGCTGAGCCTCTGATGCCGTGGATGTTCAGAGGCCCCATGGAAATGGGCAGAGCAGACGCAGCTCAGTGTCCATACCCACAGAATACAAGAAATAGGACATTTTCCTCATTCTTAACTTAAGCTTTCATTTTGCAGACCATCCTACTGATGAGGCAGAAGCCTAATCTCTGTCATGTTGGGGTCTCCTCAGAGCTTCCTCCCCAGGGGTGAATTTAGATCCAGACAATTGGCATGGCCCCAGAACATAGGAAGGTCAGCTCGACGTGGTTCTCGGCTTCTTTTCTGAGCTGCTGTGGCCTGTGTGGCCCTCAACCCTGTAATCCAGGCTGGTTGCTGCTGAGGCATCCCTTGTTTTACTCAGCCTCATCCCTCAGCCCTGGCCACTCACTGGTCTGCCCTTGAGGGTGGGAGTGCTGTTTGGTGATCAGGCTTCTCACTGGGATATGGACATTCCCACCAGACTGTGTAAACCTCTCTCTCTCTCTCTCTCTCTCGTTCCCCTCAGGGCATTCTCTCTCTAGGTATCTTGGAACGTGCCAAGGAAGCACAGATGGAGCCCTTCTCTGGGACCCCCCACATTTCTGCCTCAACATATCACCTCCACTCCCTCCCAAGTCCAGAAGATCTTTCTGGTCTTCAGGGGAAGTCCAGTTCTTCTGGAGTCCCCTTGCTTTACTCGTGGTGGTTTTCCCAGCCATTTTGTGACTGCCTAGAACCCTCTTTGTGAGAGCTTTTAAAACACAAAAGCCTGAAAGAAACATCTTTTTTCTCTGCTTTGCATTCAGTCACAGCCATTTTAGGAACTTGTGACTTGGATGGTTGAGGGGAAATAATACATAAAAGAGGAAAAGTGGAAGAAAAGAAGAATGTGCAGCCACTATAAACCAGCTATCCCCCTTTTTTTAGTATTCATTGCAGCCAATTAACCAGCTTAATTAACCCATCCTTTGCTTCGAGACTGTTTAAATAACTTTTCTATCATACAAAGAGCCAAAGATAATAGTGCCCGTAGTTAATACTGGTGACAAGGATCGTCGTACTAAGCCGTTCCTTTTAACAGTCTTTCAGATCATTTACAAGGCAGGTTATAGTCTTTGAATTAGCACTGTGATTAAGAACATGAGCTTTGGAATCAGACCCAGTTCTGCACTTACCTAAGAGCTCAGTGACCTTATGCAAATTTAAGAACTTCTCTAAGCTTCCAGGTCCTTGGGGGGACTGCATTAGTGTCACTAGGTGATGTAGATGAACTGATGTATGCACAACACCCAGCACATAGTAAACATGAATCTTTCCTTGTGTTATTATTCATCTCCTATTTCTATGCATTACCACTAGAACAGATTTCTTCTTATGAGCATATATCTATAGCATAACTGCTCAGAAAATGAAGTGAAATGAAATGAAGGTGGTAATTTACAGCCAGAATTAAAAGGTGGCCGAGAGAGAAATTTGTCTGATCATCTCACTGGATGAACAGTGATTGAACGGAATAGTAGATCAATTTTCTAAGCTAAGTTTTCTTTAACTTATACCCCATATATTTCAAATTGGGAATGACAAGAATGTACATTGAGTAGGGGATAATGTTTGTAAAATTTTGTGGTTGAACTTTACATTTTCTCCTGAGCTCCCTAGAAGCCAAAGTAAAAGGGGAAACATATAGTGTACATCATTTGAAGGGAGAGGCATATTAAAAATGTCATGCATGATATAAGGGAAATGAAAATTTCTTCCTCATCTTGACTTTATATTTATGCTATCAGTCTGTGGACTGTAGAGATTAAAAGAAATTGGATAGGGAGAGGTGTAGAAGATAGACTACAGAATTAAATTTCTCTCTCTAAAATGAATGCTAAGTGCTAAGTCATTCCAGTCGTGTCTGACCCGTTGTGACCCCATGGACTATAACCTGCCAGGCTCCTCCATCCATGCGATTCTCCAGGCAAGGATACTGAAGTGGCTAAAATGAATGGAGGCCGACTTAGAAAAAAATTCTCCTCAGATCTAGAGGTTTTTTAAATTTAAAAAAAAAAAAAAGAGGAGGAGGAGGAAGAGAGCCAGACAGAGACCCTCAAAAGTCCTCCCAAAAGCTTTGGAGGGATCTGTCTTGCTTCATGAACTCCACAGGAGCCCTTTCCAGCATCTTTGTTTAGAGGCCCAGCCTCTGGGAAACCCCTGCCAATCATCATCAGTACCAGTAAATCCTGGGAAATTAAGTTTTAATTCTTGCTCCACGTAGGCAAGTACTGGGCCTCAGTTTCTCTATGGAAAATAGTATTCAAAATCTGTCTTTTCCTGTTCCCAGGGTAGGTTCTTTTTTATCCCCCCTAAAATACTTCCTAACTCCCAAGTCATACCAGGCAGGCATTGTAATATTCGCTGAGGATGCAATAGTGAGCATGATAAAGATGGCTTCTACCCTTGCAGTACCTACATTCTAATGGGAGGGACACACAAACAAGTAAACATATGAATAGAATCATGAGAGCTTGGGCTAAGTAGTAGAAGACCAAACACAGAGCTTGAGGAGTCAGCCATCTCAACTGGGAAAGGGTTGAGATTTGAGATATTCGGGGATAGTCCATTTGAGAAAGTGACATGTTAAACAAGACCTACAGGAC
This sequence comes from Odocoileus virginianus, assembly GCF_023699985.2. Classification (NCBI taxonomy): domain Eukaryota; kingdom Metazoa; phylum Chordata; class Mammalia; order Artiodactyla; family Cervidae; genus Odocoileus; species Odocoileus virginianus. The sequence continues at coordinate 65,898,607 of NC_069676.1, forward strand.
AAGAAGTTACCAGATATACAAAGAGAAAGAAAAGACTCGTTGTAGACAGAGGAAAGAGCGAGTCCAAAGGTCACATAGTGAGAAAAAGTACCGCATGTCCATGGAGTATAACTAGCGTAGGGAGACCTGTACAAGGCACGTTCAGAGAGAGAAGCATGGCTCCATCCTGTAAAGCTCAGTGGCTATGAGAAGAGGCAGGTGTTTCCTTCCAAGTGTGATGGGTGCTACTGAAAGGTTTTAAGATGGAGTATATTGCATGGTCTGATTTGTGATGTAAGCAGACAACACTTGCTGCTAATGGGAAATAGAATAAGAAGAGATGCACAGAGATAATCAGGAAGGGCCGTCATCTCTTGCCTGAATCACGGCTAGCATTTCCTAGTGTCCAGACTCCTCCAGGACAGGTTTCCTCATAGATGGACCCAGTGCTGGGAAGGAGGAGCCTAGATTTGCCTGTTTGCAAATTAATGTCTCCTCATCCCTCCAGGGAATTCTGTCCATATTACTGAATGCATCATTAAATTGACTTCAAAAGTTAGGAATTACATGAGCTTTCTTAAAATGACATATTAATAATTTCTTGGATATTGTTTTGTGAAAACATCTCAATGAGAAGAGGACATTTTTATTCAATGCTTCAGCTTTTAAAATGCACATGACGAATCTTTGCTGCCACTGCCCAAGAAAGTAGGGGTGCACAAAAATGTAGGTGCACAAGAAAGGTAGGGGTGCACAAAAAAACATCTCTTGTACTAGAGTGGAGATGAGGGGTCTGGTGCTAGCTTCACCCTTGCTATATGACTTTAGGCTGCCCTTTCCCAAGTCCCTTTGTCTTGCAAGGGCATTAGAAAAATAATCTCTAAAGCTATCCCTTCAGCTCCAAAGGGACTACGATTCTTTGGCCTTGGATCAGGGCAAAGGTTGAGGTTTATCATTAGCTACTGATTTCTCTGAGTGTGAGACTAGTATTAATAGAAAATAGCTTAGTGGTTCACTTACCTTTTTTTGGTCCCTTTTCCTAAAACCCCATTTTTAGGTTTAACAGGTCCAGAATCCAATTAATTTTCAATCTCTTCCTCCCCACCCGTAATCCACCTAATAAAGGTATTCAGGGGTGATTATGTAAGTGATATAGTCTTTGCTTTGGCTGATGTGTGAGCTGGAGTTCTGCACTCTCCAGTGCCACCCCGGCATGTGGTTCTGGGGCTCCACTTGCTGGTTTCTTCATTCTGCTGGAAAATGTGATCCATGGCATCAGTTCTCTTGCTATTCCCACTGCCCACAAATCAAGCTCTAAGCAGCCCAATAAAATCATGAGATTTGGGATTAAAGAAAAAAAAAGTGATTGCATTGTTTGGATGCTAATGAGACACATATATCTGAAACAACTGATTAAAGACCTTGAAAAGAAGGTCTGGACACAACATGCGAGGTGGCTGATTTAAATAGGTGAGGAGCATTCCAGATACACGAATGTCAGGTACCCTTACTTCAAAGAGATATACTTAGAATAGCCTGTTTTTCCTCACGTATTTTCCCATGAAATACTGGGACACCAATGGAGTGAGAACAAGCAAAAGGGCTGAGTGATTCTCCCATCAGGATCCTTCGTCTGCCAGGTTACAGCCAACAAATGTACCAAGCTGGCAGACCAAGTGTCTCCAATGTGTTTCTAGAGTGTGTTGTGCAGTTGATAATAAATAACTCCTAAGTCGTGTGATTACATAATGATAGCCACGTTCATTCACTTGTCTATCAAAGGAGCCATACTCGAGTTTGAGCTCCTTTCCCCTGGGCCCATGAAGTGTGAGCTTGGAGTCTTTAAAATTTCTAGCAATCCTGGGCTAAGTGCACTGGGGTGGAATGCAGTCCCTTTTGCTTAGTAATGCATTAGCTAATGGGTGGGAGCCCGTCAGCTTTCTATTTATTCCTTAAGCCATTAAGGTTCACCTGCTGTGCATGAGACTACACTTGACAAAAAAGAGTGATAGTTGAAATAAAATAAATATCAAGCCTTACAAGATCTGATGGGTATTGTTTAAAATATAACGGGCTTCATGGAAAGGTAAAGGTGAACCAGCGATTATGAGCTGACACATAGCATTGTGGGCAAGGTGCAGCAAATAGAACTCTTCCTGTGTTCCAGGCCAGAGGCACTCACCAGTGGAGGGGAGTTGGTTGAGAGCTGTCTTCCAACTGCCCCCCAATATTTGTTTGCAGTGTCTACCTAAGTCTCTTGGAAGCTGCTTGATATATTTCTCAGTCAATCTTACTGTGACTTTCTTTAAACTCTTAAGGCAAAAGTCATACTCTTTCTGACCTGCACATGACTCTGTGTAGTCTGGGTCCCACAATAGGACCATCTTTCATCTCTCTTTCCCTCCAACCACACTGATCTTTCTCAGGTCCTCTGCAAGTGATATTCATTCTCTCTTTAATGTTCTTTCTTGCCTTATTTACTATTCAGGTGCCAGCTTGAATACCATTTTTTCAGAGGAGGCTTTCCTTGGTGTTCTGAAGAAAGTTGGTTTCTAAATGGATGATCTCCTGCTTCCCTGTCCTTCTACATAGTATATTGTATTTAACCACATACATATCTTACTAAGCACAGCACAGCACATATCTTGTTAAGGTCTTCTTCTCTCACTAGATGGAAAGCTCCTTGATGGCAAAAATCATGTCTGGCTTTCCAGCACCTAGCATAGTGCCCATTGAAGAAATAAGGTAATTCAATCCTGAGAGATCTTCCTGGACAAAAAAAAAGTGCAGATATGGACTGATGGCTATGGAGAAAGAAAGCTTGGCATTTCTTGGGTTTGATTCATGATAGTTAAGGTTTATTCTGTGGTGCCTAGTTTTGACTGCATCAGTTTCCATAATTATCTCCAATAATTATCACTTAGCCCTACATAGACAACTTTTCTGAGTTCTCTGTATTCTTTCTCAATTGTGTTTGTGAACTGGACCATTTTTTTCTGAGTCCATCTCTTTGATGTAGCATCTTACCAAATGTAGCTACCCACAACCAGCTCAGGCTTTTAATATTTCATTCCCAAATCTCCTTAGCCTACTCCCGGTCTGCCTGTCTAGATTATCTTGGGTATTACTTTTACCATATGGTTTATTAAATTCTTTCTAAATATTTTCTCTGTTGCATACCACTGGTCATGATTCTCCCAACCTCCAGTTGGTTCCTTACCACCCACCACTGGTTTTAAAATAATTTGTTTTCAGTTTTTTCTTATAACTGCACCTACTTCTAAGGCTTCTATTTCAGTGTCAATCAGCTATTGCCACAATAATGTCACATAAGAAATCACTCCAAACACAAATGTTTACAAACACAGCAAGTTTTAATTCTCACCCTTGCAGATTTGCAGGACAATAGATCCAAGGAACAGCTGATATTGTCAGCATGTCTGGGTGAGTGGGCTACAGGCCAAGGGTCAGTGCAACTCAACTCCGAGATGTCAGTGGGCTCTGGTCGGTTCTGTGTATGGACATGTCAGGATCCAAGTTTAAGTTTTAGCAGATTTTGGGAGGAAGCTCTTTTCCTGGCATATCTGTGGTGGGTAAGAACCAAGTCAGAATTCACAGTCACATCTGTGGCCTCTGCCTATATTGTGTGAGCTCATGTTCCAGAGACCACATCAAATCACGTGTTCAAGCCCAGCCAGTAAGACAAGCAGGCAGACAGCATACTGCCAGTTTCCCTCACAGGGCTCTTCTCAACATGATATTGTATGTTTGCTTATTAATTTGCTTTTTTGTGTTGAATTATTGCCCATGTCCAACTGCTCTTACATTCAGCAACTAGAATGATGACTGGCCTATATGAGGCACTTATATATTTGACTAATTAAGCAAAGAAGGAATAAGTGACTTCAAGAGATTTCTTGTGCTGAGTGCAAATAGGCCTCTAATAGTCCATTCCATAACTGTGTTAATCATGTCTAAATTTCAGCTAATCTCATCTCACTTAAACCTGTTACATGTATCTTTTTAGAACTATGAAAGGGCTTAGCAGGATCACACATCACAAAATGATCTATGGATGCCAACATATAAAGAATATATCTTTGCTCTTTTCCTTGTGTCCCCAAGTTACCCGTGTCAACCTTTGTCTTGTCTCATCCTCAGCATAGGTGCTAAACCCTTGCCCTGCAAATTTATTGCCTAGAGTTCCCTTCCTTTGGCATATGACAGTATTCAGAATGATCTTTTTGCTTGTCTGGAGCTCACTGGTACCTACTCTGGTACCAAAGTATAATGACTGGGGGATCCACTGTTTTGCCTGTACTTCTGATAAGCATCAGCCACAGATCATGCTCTGGTTTGATGTGGAAACTATTGGGACAGTTTTTTCCGTGGTAAAAAAGGAATCCTTTCTTGGGGGTGACTCTTTGGATGCCAAGAACACTATGCCATTGGCTTTTAAGTAGTTGGAAGGACTTAGGAGACTTTTTTTTAATCAATTATATCCATCAAAATGTTGTTTATATTATCAAGAGATAGGAAACAACCTAATGTCTACCAGTTTGAAATCAGTAAAACATATTACGGTATATCTATGTATATTCATCTATCACCTGTGCATCTATATCTACTACCTATCCATCCGTCCATTCACATATGCATACATACAATGGAATCACAATCCCCTATACTGACAGACTGGCTAATATGTTCTAGGCACTGAATGATAACTCATGATGTGGCTTACTTAACATTATCTTCTTAGATACATTTGAAAATAATACTCTTATTGTCAATTCTTTTTAATAGATGATATGCTGAGGATTAGAAAATTTTAGTGATTTCTTTTTTTGAAGTTGTTTTCAGTCTATACTGATTATTGGATTAGTTCATCCCAGAGACAGACTAACTGTTGTGCCCATATATCTTAAATAAATGGCCCTCAAGATCCAAAGGGGGCCCTCTGTCCTCAGACAAAGTTGGTGAACAGTTCAGTTTTAGTTGAGAATGAAGACACTGGTGTTCCATGGTCATTGTGAGAGTTTAAAACATCTACCTGTAAGGTGAATAGACTATCATCTCATGTAAAAGCAGCCTCCAAGAAAGGCATGCCAGGTGCCATTATAGTGCCATCTCCTTGATTTTCCTGGATATGAGGCTGTGCCACAGTATTCTGTGCTCGGGGAGGTGGGGGCGGAAATGGGAGCTCCGCGTTTGCCTTTTCACTTGAGTACTTTGGGTTATGGTGGTTTCTAGGGCATGAAGTTTAGGGTAGGAATGTTTACCTTTGAATTATAAAGAGCAATATTGGGGATCCCTGACCTTTCATCTGGTTACAGTTGCTTTTAAAGGATTATAGTAAAAGTTGACCACATCCCTAGAATCCTGCGCAATAAGTCCATGGTGCAGGCAGAAGGTAGGGAGAAGGAGAAGTTCTCCCCACAGTAGTCCTGGAATCATCAGAGTCATTGCTCTGCTTGAAGAGCTACCAGTGAGCCAAACACTGATCAGGAGTGTTACACAGAAGGAAACCGCATTGGAAAGCAGACGGTGGAGGAGGTGGACTGAGGCGCGGGCAGTCTACTCTGTGTGACCTGCAGCTTCCGTGTGGGATGCTGTCTGCACATCCTCCCACCCCTACCAGCTCTACCCTTCTGAAATGAAATGAAACGTTAGTCACTCAGCCATTTCTGAGTGTGCGATGCCAGGCTCCTCTGGCCATGAGATTCTCCAGGTAATACTGCGATGCCAGGCTCCTCTGGCCATGAGATTCTCCAGGTAATACTGCGATGCCAGGCTCCTCTGGCCATGAGATTCTCCAGGTAATACTGAAGTTTGTTGCCATTCCCTTCTCCAGGGAATCTTCCTGACCCAGGGACCGAATCTGGGTCTCCCACATTGTAGGCAGATTCTTCACCATCTCAGCCACCAGGGAAGCCCTGCTGACTGCTTCTCAAATAGGAGTGGACCCAGAAATCTTGCTCTATGTGCTCACGGCTCCCTATTCCTGCCCCTCACAGTATAATATGTTCAAACATTATTAATAAGGAAGTGTTTATGGACTTTGCCTTCCCCCAGTTGCCAAAGGGAATCATGCTTGGCCAGTCCAATGTCTTTCCTTTCCCCAGCTCTGCTGAAGAGGAAAGATTTTCTTGCTGGAAGAAAGACAATGCTGTGAGAGAAAACAATGCACTGGGGTGGGGGGTGGGGTAAAAAGAAAAATCACATCAACTCAGAATAGACTGTTGTCAGATGGATTGAGCCAAGTAGTGCCTGAGTAAGGAGAGTAGGAAAAAGAATGGTAGAAGAAAGAGAATTTTAGCAGGTATTGCTGTGGACTTTACAGTTAGGTTCTTATAATGGCCTTTAAGGTATTTGAATACGGGATCAAATTTTTTTAAACTGAGTGTGGATGTCGACATGTGTGCAGAGACAGAGCCACAGGCTTTTTCAGATTTGTAGGGTTTGTTGTTGCTTAGCCACTAAGTCGTGTCCAGCTCTTTTGCAACCCCATGGAGTGTAGCCCACCAGGTTCCTCTGTTCATGGAATTTTCCAGGCAAGAATACTGGAGTGAGTTGCCATTTGCTTCTCTAGGGGATTTTTAGACCCAAGGATCAAGCCCGTGTCTCCTGCATCGCCTGCATTGGTAGGTGGATTCCTTACCGCTGAGCTGCCAGGGAAGCTCTTATATTAGGATTACAGCAGCATTTATCAAGTGGGAAATGATTCTTGTGTGCTTCTTTGCTTCGTATCTGTGTCCTCCTTAGGCGGTAATGAGGGGAAGGAAATGGGTCTATTTAAGACACAGTTAAACCCCAGCCCTTGGCAAAGTGCTTGACACAGAGAAAGTCCTTGGTAAAAATATACTGAATAGACAAATGTGTGAGAGAAGGCATGGCTGATGGTTCTAATTAATTTTTTCCTGCTCTCCCTCATTTTATGACCCTGTTCTATGTTACTGAAAGAATCAGCTTCAATGGAACTCCCTCCTTTTTGTTGACATTTTGTTGACTCTTTGTGGAGTACTGGATTCTCCTTATAACCTAATTCCCTGTGCAACATTTTTCCTGCAGAGTCAACTCTCAGGCCTGTGGTTCACTCTAGGGCTCAGAACGTTCCTTCTTAATATAGAACGTGGAAATTATACAATCAGTGGGAAAAAAGTATGCCAAGTAGATAAAAATCAGTCCCACTGTAGCATAACTCTCCAGAGAGAAGAGATAAAACTGCTTGATACTTAAGTTAAAAAAAAAAGTAGCAAAATATTTCCAGTTCCGGGAACTGAATTTCATTCCTAATGTAAATATAGAAACCTCTGGAGAAGAGGATCATACTTGGAAGAGGGAAGGAAAGCAAAGGGAACAGTAGCAAAGGATTTCACTACCAAGCTCCATAGCTTAATAGTAGGAAACAGCCCAAATAGAGAAGTCAACCACTTCTTTAATAGGGGGTGTCTCAATCAGAAAACTGAGTTTTATCCTGACTTCTCCTCCTCCCCCAATCCCAACATTGCCTCATCACCAAATCCGAGTGGTTTTATCCACTAGATATTTTTAATTGGAGTATACTTGGCACTTAGCATTGTGTAAGTTTAAGGTGTACAACATGTTAATTGCAATGTGATTACCACCTTAGCACTAACACACACCTCCACGGCATCACATAATTATTTCATTTTGTGGTGAGAAAATTTAAGACCTAGTCTCTTACTTAGCAACTTTGAAGTTTGTAATACACTATTGTTGACCACAATCAAATGCTAAATATGTCTAATCCTATCTATTTTCCTCCTTCCCATTCTTCTAGTCCAAGCTATGCGTTTTTTGCCTCCTAATTGTTCTCCTTCCCCTCTGCCTCTCTCCAGTTTGTTCTCTAGGTAGTTATCAGGATACTTGTAAAATGCATGCTTGATCCCTTGTTCGAAAAGTTTAAGACTCCCCACTGTGCATCATTACAGCAAATATCTACTGTAAGACAGATGATAAGAGAATAGAAATGAAGAAGAAAAGACAGACACCTCTTAGAGAGGACTTGCTATAAAATGGAGCAGAAGGCTGATGGACAGACTGAGAGCAAAGTGAGGTCTAATCGTATTTTCTTTTTCTCTGAGATGAGATAATATGTGTAGGCTGATTAGATAGTAATAGTGAGGAAGAAGAAATTGAGATGTTGGAGGGCAGCAGAATCGTTCCAGGAGCAACAGTTTTGAGAATGTGATTTGGAGCCTGGGAGGGCAGCCATGGCCATGAGCATGGTGTGCTGGGAAAGGTTTACTTCTCTGGACATCTTTTAAAAATGAACTTTTCGATGAGGGTGTTTTGGCAAGGCAAAAGGAAATTTATTTAAAAAAAAAAAAAACAACTGATCTGTATATTTAACATTGAACATGGCTACTGTAGAATGTGGAGAGTTTTTTCACAATTATATATTCCATTTCCCCACATTCCTATTCCTTTTGATAAATTTAATGTTGTTTTCTCCATATAGCCAGCTCCAGAGGCATTGAGCTTGGCCCTCCATGCCCTGCTTTCCCTTATTTGCCTGGAGAGTCTGTTTACACCATGCAGGCAGGCCCTTCCATGCAGCCTTCCTAACCTAGTACTAGGACATGTGAATAGGACCCTCAAATCAAGCTGGGTAAACATCTCCTTTAGTAACTTGTCTTTTGGCCACAAGTCCCAAACTGACATTCTTGGAGGCCCATGGACTTTCTTTTTTCCCCAATGCAGTGTTTAGAAAGCACTATTTTTGGATTAGATGGCAGCATTTAAAAAATGAGAATTTCACACAAAAATAATTCAGTAATATTCAAATAATTCAACAATGGCATTCTTAAAAAATGAAAGATGGGCATCACTGGGGCTGCATTCCCATGTGGGGACAACTGCCTGGAGCAAGCGAGGGTTCCTTGTCTGTTTTCCACCCCAGCTCACCCACTTCATGGTTTACCATCACGGTCTCTGTGGTCAGAAGCAAAGCATCGAGTTTATGGCCGCTGCTTCAGGCCCTACAGGCTAGAGCTGTGACTTGTCTGCCTACTGCATCCTAGCGAACCAGTGAAGTGCCAAACAGGTAGTAGGTCCTCAGTCTCTGTTCTGAACTGAACTTCCCAGGCTCCTCAGCGACATCTTGCACATCTGCATGCTTGACAGACAGTCTGTCTGTTCTTCAATGGGCCGTGCCTGCATGTGCATGCTCAGTCGTGTCCAACTCTCTGTGACCCAGCAGCCTCCTCTGTCCAAGGGATTTCCCAGGCATGAACTGGAGTCAGTTGCCATTTCCTTCTCCTGAATGGGCCCTGTCTATGCCCAAAGCCCGGATCCTTAAATCTGCTCTCATTTCCTCTGCTTATGGTGCCACCCCACCTGCTTACTTCATTCTTCACATCTCAGCTTAGATGTCCCTCTCTCTGGAAACCTTCCCCAACCCATCAGGTTAAAACAGATCCCACTGTAATACACTTTCAGAGCATTCTAGACTTTTTCATTGCCCTTATCAGTTTGTTAGTTAGACTTGTATGGTTGCTTAATGCCTCCTTGCCTCACTCAACTATAAAGATCCATGAGGGTTCAGTGTTGCTGTGATTGTTATAGAATCCACCAGGTTTCACTTGGTGCCAGATGAAACCTTCAAGGTCTATGTGAATAAATGAATGCTTCCAGGAAATAGGCCTTAAGGAAAGTAGAAGCCAGCATGTAGAGGTGTGGATGTCCGTCTTATTCTATGGAGCATTATGAGTGTATTGTCCTTAACACTCTAAACTACTCTGAGTATAGATTCCTCTTGTCTGAGATTATGAGTGGCCTAAGGGCAGGGGCCTCTTGTTCCCTTTTTTATCTTCTGTACCTGATACAGAATTCCAAAAAAATGTATATTGAATGACCAAACTAATCAGCATAGATTTCTTTGTAAGATGAGGATGGTGGCTTCTCTGCTTATTAACTTATTCATTACACTCTTTCATCACCTCAGATTGGGCTCTATTCCAGAGCAAAAGTGTATCAGCAATGCCCACCACAAATGATCCTGATGGTGGTTGCAGGATGACCTAGCAGCTCTGGTCATCAAGTTTCTGTTGGTGCATGGCCTATTTGCTGAGTTTTTGAGGCATTTTATAAGCATCGTTAAGCTTATCATGTCCAATAATTGTAAAAGTAGAGAAAGCATTGAATGTGCAATGGGAGAGACTTATGATGATGATAGAAATTAAAGTGAAACAGTTTTACAGGAGTAGGTGCCTAGTGGGTGTTTGTGGAATGATTGACCCTAGGTAAATTTGTTTTTTTCCAACAGGAAAAATGTCTTATCGACATGGGATTTAAAACTATAGATCATGGAAAGTTCTGTGTTCACACATGCCTCCTCCTCAGTGAGCCAGGGCACATAATTGACCAGAAAGCTCACTGGGATTAATTAGCAGTAGTATGTGAAGAGCTTGGTTCAGACTTGGAGCATGGAGGATGACTTTCCAGCGAGGCCAGATCCTAGATTCGTAATTCAGTCACTTCAGGGGGATCTCATTGCTTGCCTCGTGTAATCGTTGGGGCTCTTGGCTCAGACCAGGATGGGCATTGTGCGTCCAGCTGCTACCAGCAGAGGGCAGCAGTACGCTGTGTGTTCAATTTGCATTCCAGATGAGCAAATCCCCATGGACTGACAGAGGGGAAGTGGGTGTCCCAGGACTGCTCTGCTGCTTTCCTCTGGGTGATGACACTGGACCCATGCCGTTGCACACACAGACCTTTTTACATTATGTTGGACTTGGGCTCATCCAAAATAGAGAAATGAATACACAACTAGGAGCTGTCATCACAGACAAGAAGTAACTTTAATTAAATATTGTGAAAGTTGAAAAGTTTTTACAGCTTGAATGTTTGCAAAAAAAAAAAAAAATTATAACAATCTCTACAGTAGTTAGGTTCTCTAACGATTGAACTGTACAGTGTGTGTCCTATTCCAAAAGTCTGATAGGAAGGTGAAAGGTTAGATTTAGAGATGACTTCGTTAAGCTGCATCCTAGTACAATGTGAGGCCAGGGTGTGTTATGCAATCCAGTCATCAGAAGCTGTATTTTTCCCCCCAAACTGAAATCTTAGTTGAATTCTCTATTTTGTTTTCTTCTTAAAGCCATATTCTGTATTTAGGGGAACATCTTTTATTTGTAAAAAGTTCCATGTAGAAGAGAGAGGGTCAGAGGGCCAGAATGACTTTTCATCTAATCAATGTAAATAGAGGCAACAAAACACAAATTATACACATTTTATAGGCTCTTTGGACTTTCAAGAAAAGTTCTAACCACTACAATGGCTGACAATGGGTGGCGTCTGTCGCCAGGGTCTGAGCCGGACACCTCACCGGCTTACCCGGGGTCCTTCACAAACAGTTAAGGGGCTCACCAGACAAAATATGGCTTTAAATTGTACACATCTTCAGGCCAGCGCTTACCACACGAATTCAGACAACCTTTCTGAGTACCGAGAAGCAATGTGTCCACTTTGCTTACATTTTCCAGTTTTATTATTATTATTTATCATTATTATTTCTCACCAAGAAAAATCAGCTTTCTTCCCCTCCCTTCCCTCCCGCAACACCCCTCCCCCACCCACCCCAACCCATAAAAATCGCACTCTGACAGTCTAGTGAAAACCATTGCAAAATCCTTATGGGGGCATGCACAGTTGCAGCATTGTTGTAAATTTTCTTGCTCTACTAGAAAAAGTTACATTATCTTAAGGTAACAAAACAGTTCTTTTGTGCTTTTCGATTTCTTTGTTTTTTTTTTTCTTTTTTTTTCTTTTTCTTTTTTCTTAGAATGTGAGTGATGACTGACAGTTCGGTGCACAGTTACAATGTACAAGTGAAATGAATATGATTTGCATTGTTAAGGCATCCAATCTGCTGGTTTATATTTATGTGAAAGACAGAGGAAATATACAAGCAGACTTAGGAAAGAAAGTATGTTCATTGATTTCTATGAAGTTTCTCCCTGGAATTTAATGCACAAAATGCATCACTCCAAAGGGAGAGGTTCCATGCATATTAATAGAGTAAAACAGCATTAGGGTTTTCTTCTGTAAGCTTCCAAAGCAAAGGATACATTTTTTTTTTTAATCTACGGAACTAAATGCTACAAGAATAATATGCTACTATTTTTTGCCATAAATTGGAAAAAACTTCTTAACTTACAAATAATACAAAAATAGACAATGGCTTTTGGGTGAAAATTAAAAAAAAAATGAAGCATGGTTTAAAACAATACTAAAAATAACTATAAATGAAATGTTTAAAAATCACATTGAAACAGCTAACTATAGGTGACCAAACAAATACGCACTTTTCACATAGCAAACATACACAATAAAATAAACTGGGAGTCAGAGGAAAAGGAGGAAGGGGAAAGCAATGTACAAATTCCAAAGATAAATACATTATTTATATGGATATCTTACAAAATCCCCTTTAAAACAAAAAGCCTTTTAATTAATTTTGCAAGTATGTGCAAGCTAAAGGTAGTGAGCTTTTTTTTCCTTTGCAAAATATGCAGTAAAATCTTTTTTTATGATATTGAAAAACCGTCTTAAGACATTAAAATGTATAAATAGAACAACAACTTTGGCAAAAAATCACAAAAAATCTACAGTATTTATAACTACATACAAAAACACAACAGCAAAGAAAAAAATATCAGGCAAATGCATCCTCGGAGCTTTGCTGCATCTTCGCCATTAACTTCTATTGTAAGAACACTTCCCAGATAATGAGAGCAAAAATTCCCATCGAACAGAAAACTGTGTTTTGAGGTCTCAACCTTCTTCTCCTTTCTCCCAGTTTCCTTTTATTCTTGATTCCAAAGCACTTAACCCGTTGTTTCAATCTACTATGTTACAAATAGTAAGGGTCGACAGACAGAGGCGCTATCTCAAATGGGAAATCTGAAAGACCTGCTGTGTTGGAGGATTGGGATGAAGTCAGCATTTAGGATGAGTAAACTTTAACCTTGTAAATGGCGGCGTGTTACTGGGATTTTGGCTTGATAACTAACTGGAGGGAATAATTTGGAATTCTGTGCCTGACCCTGTTCCATGCAGTCTCAAAGGAGATTCTCACACAGTATGTGTGCCTCCAAGCTCTCGCGAGGCCATCGGCTTCAGAAGAAGTTGATGTAAGCAAAAGAGAGAGTGCTATCAGGTTTAAATATGCAGTTTTAACATCTGTCTAGAGGCACTGGATTTTCGAGTAGAAGGGGAAAATGTGATCACTTACATCACTGGTTAACTTTCCAGGCTGCATTTATTTACACAGTTACTTAAGACAACAATACGAAAGGGAGAAATAAGCTTGCACTGCTAAGGGGTGGCATGTTAAGTTAGATACTGGAAATGCACTGTCCGAGTAACTACCACTTGATATGCTTTAAGGCGCAGAAGCCGACCCTTAGTTTCCTAAAAAATCTAACTGGCATTCCTATTCTGTCCCATACAAGCTTTTTTTTTTTTTTCCTTTTTTTTTTTAAACTTTTTTGTAAATATCACCACTTCATTCTCCTTTTACACAGCTTTAAAAACATCATAAATTAAAACATGGAGTCTTATTTATAGTGTCCCTTGTATACAGCTTTACGGTTTATAAAAGACAAGTGATTGCAGACTTAAGCTAAAAAAAAAGAGAAAGAGAAAGAAAAAGTGGATTTGCTTTTATCAACACAGAATAAATATATCCCCCCAAGGATGCGGGAGGTACAACTGTAACCAACACCCTGCGTTAGCAGATCCCTTCCAATTTCAGTATTTGCAAGGTCGGCGATATTGTTTGTTTAAAAATCTGCAGTTATTGTGATTCCTCTTAAAAAGGCCTGAGTTAAAAGTTCCACTCTGGGACTTGTATCAGATTACTCTCTGTAGCAGAATCCAACCTCTTCATTAATAAAATTCTTCAAGGCAATTCTTTCACATGGGAGGAACAATCATGCCAGATATTGCTGTGGAAAAAGAAGATAAGAGTCAGTGGCTTTTGTGTCCAAACTTCCTACCGAGAAAAAAGATGGGGGGAAAAAAAACACCCACACACCACTATGTTCGTTGAACATTAGCCACAAATGAGCTTTCTCATCTTCCCTGGAAGGAATTTTTAATTAGAAAATATACACGTACTTTATTAAGAATGTAGTGTTATCAGTGAATGTATGTGTCTTTAACAGACGATTCTAAACGTCCCTCCAAATCTGATTTCAATTTTAAGACATAACTGGCAAGTCAGAGTTTGAATACTGCTGGGAAAGTTAGAGCCCCATCACTTGCAAAAGAGTGGGAATTTTCAATTTGTCACTCTTTTTTCCCCTTGCTTTCACTTCCAAAATATAAACTGAAAAACTGGTCCACCATAACAGCCAGCAATTGCTACAAAAAACCGTGGCTCTGCCTGTGTCCTGTATTAGCATGGGAGCTGAGCACTGAGGACCGGAGCGTCGATTTGAGCGCCTCCACCCCAGTCCTCAGGCCCGCGCTGAGCAGCAGCCAGCTCCGGATGCCGTCATTCCCTGGGGGCGAGGGTGGGGGTGTCTCCTGTGTCTCTGCAGCAGTCAAGGTTTCTGCGATGCTCTGACCATGTCTCTAGAAAACCTTAGCCTAGGAAAGCTGAAGGAGATCCTAGGCAAAGGGAAAGCTGTGTGGGAGAATCAAAAATCTTGCAAAGCATTGTTAGGAGGCCTCACACAGTTGTAGTGAAAGCGCATGGGATCCCACAGGCCCACTTTCCACCTCTTTCCTGTTTGCTGAGTAAGTCCCCCAGAGGTGCTTGCTTGCTTGCTTGTGTGCATGCTCAGTTGTGTCAGATGCTTTGCGACCCCATGGACTGTAGCCCACTGGGTTCCACTGTCCATGGGATTTTCCTTTTCCACCCAGAGTTATTTACTTGTCTCCATGAACCTCTCTGCCTTCTCGGCTAGGAATGGGGTATATTTGCTAGGGCCGTGATACTGTTAGAGTTGTGGGAGATTTAAATGCAGTGACCAATATGAAGTGCTTAGTCCTGATAAGCTCCTGGTGAAGACCTAATAGAGTTGGGCTCCTATTAACTTCTGCTGCTAAATGAGCTGCGTGACCTAGTGCAAACTGCTGAACTTTTCTGGGCTGCGTTTCCTCGTATCAACTAGGTATTGGCCAACATGGAACACTTCACTTGATGGGTATAAGGAATAAAGGGACAAGTGCAGAGTTCAGGATGGCAACTTTAAAGTATGTGGAGATGAGAGCAGTGCTTACATTAGAAGCAAGAGGCAGCCATCTTTGGCTCTCAGTGATGGCTTAGCATCCTGTCAGGCAGAGAAAGGAAGTCATTGCTTTCTTTTTGTTGGCAATTCTAAATTTAAATTAATGTCCTTGTCAGTGGTGACTGCATCTAGGAAGTGACCCTCTAAATTTCCCAGCTCTCATATCTCCATTAATGGGCTTTTTAAAAGTGAGCCCCAAAGCCTTCAGTAGACATGGGAAGGCCAGGTGAGGCTCTGAGAGCTGTGGGCCCCCGCAAGCCTCTGCTTCCCCTCCCCCACCCCCTGACATTTTCGATTCAATTTTTAAAAAAGCATTTTGCCAAACACTTTTTCCGTTAATTTTTAAACCCATCTGTATTCACAAGGAAATTTAATCCACATGTTTCTGATTCATTTACACGTAAATCATCCAAATGTTGTTTTGCAAGAGGCATTCTGCAGTCCAAAAGCTCCTAGAGTCTTTTTTGTAAGTCCTCATAAGCCATTTTTCTTAGAAACAGGAAGTGTCTCTTGCCAAATGCAGGCCAATTTAAACTCCCAACAATTTGGGATCCATTGGAAATGCAGTGCGCCCCTAAGATGCAAGTGAGCCCTAGATTTCGACTGACACAGGAAGCTGGGTATTTCAATCCAAACCTTGAGAATTCAAGATGCTGTAGCTCCAAAGGCAAGGAGGATGGACTGGGAAAGAGGGTCTTTGCAGAGGGAGAGCTCAGCATGGTGCTGCTTCCCTGAGGATCTTTTCTTCCAGGCTGGAGGTAGGTCTGTGCACCTTTACTAAAAGGCAGACCTTCCCAAGGGAGTGCTAAGGCCTCTGGCAAAAGAAGTGTCTCCTTATGCCTTCTGCCAAAATCTAGCCTGTGTGCCCAGCAGTCTCCTAGAGCAGAGCCTGATCACCAGGCATTTTCCATATGATACAAAGCAAAAGGGAAAATGGACAGATTCCTGCTAATTTGGGTGGCTGGACCCAGTCAAAATGTATGAATGGGGCCCTAAAAACATCAGGACTTTTAAAAAATTCTAGATGACCAGAATTAAAAAAAAAAAAAAAAGCTTACTCAGTGTTCTGGTACCTGAATCATGTGTTAAATCAGTAAGATGAAGCTTCTATTATGACCACATTAAAAGCTATAAAGCAAAGCTAACTAACATGCTGCCAGTCCAGAGCTAACAGTGTTTCTTAATCTGGGACACAGGGGTTAAAAACTCCAGCACATCAAGAGCCCAGGCTGGCATCCTGAGTGAGCCAGGTTCCCACTGTGGGAACTGAGGTGGCTCAGCCAGAGTTAGGCCTTCTGTAGCGTGAGTGGCACTCACTGCTGCCATGTGAGAAAGCCTACACATAGCCACATGTTCCGAACTACTTCCAGAGAAGGTGGAGAGGTGGAGTCTCTAAAACATAAAATAGCCCAGTTTATTATATGTGTTAGCAAAAAGTTAAAATCAAAGCCAAATAAACCGTCTGGGGGTATCTAGGGGTGACTGTGGTCTGTTCCCACTTTCTTCCCTCTCCTTCATTGGCCTTCAGATTCCTCTGAGGGTCTAACGGAAGCCAGGGAACCTCTGTCCAAGAAGGCTCGGAGATGCTTACACCCAGAATTTTGCACATAACATCAGGGGGGTTACTGCTCCCTAAATCTCTTCTATCACTTTCTAAACTCCAGATGCAGAACCCTTATTGATGAGTAAATTTTGGGCAAGGAGTCCTGTTTGTGGCCTCTGGGTTTAGGCACTCTAAAGAGGCCTTTTAATAAAGAAACCTCATTGCATGACTGCGGGGAAGCTCCCGGGATATTAGAAGCTGTTTTTCTTGTGTCTGTGCCGTAATCCTCAAGATTACTTATGTGGGTGAGATGGATGGGTGTTTGAGGCTTAGAATGTTCCAGAAATGCTGCTGGCACACAGACTTGCCCAAGTGGGGCCCATGAAGATTTCCATGAGGACACGACACCCCGACACTCTCACAGAGTAATGTGTGCCAGGGCATCACAAGACCGAAGTGGCTCTGCCATCCCCCCTGGCAGCTGGGTGATCACGTTCCCTGACAGAAGCTCAGAAGACTACTGGCTTCAGAGGCAATGCATTTTTTTGATTGGATAAGAACAAAGACAAAATGGAAAGTTTTGCTGAGCTGGGAGAAATCTGGATAGGGTGGAATGTGATCTTCCTCGAACCACCACATGTGTAAGGATGAGGAGCTAATCGGGAACAGGATGAGGGGATGAGCTTGCACAAACTCAACATGTGCATCAAGCAGAAGACAATTCCAGGAGATGTGCTACCAGACTGTGGAGAGCTGGGTGGGGCCGGCCAGCCTATGCTCCAGGGAGGTGGGGAAAGGGGAGAAAAGAAGCACTATGTGGGTACGATTTCTGTGAAATGACTCTGACCTTTTAATTTTTCACTGCGGAGACTCTCCGGAACATAGGGTTTAAAATCTCTACCTTGGGGGCAGGTCCAATGACATGGTGACAGCATTCTGGGGGCTGCCAATCTTTTAATGAAATCCTTTGGGGCCCAAAATTAGAATCCATGCTTCATGGGCCCAGCTTTAGGAGAAGCAAAAGTGTGTCTCCAGGACTATAACTGAGCATATGAGGTAACTCAAGTGTTGGCCTCTGAAAACAGACACACTTAAGGAGTCTAAGATCAGGACTGGCCAATGACATCTTGATAAGAATGGAAGGAGATTTCTCTGTGTTGTTATCTTTAAATCCAAAATACGTCTAAATTTTACATAGTTTTTCGTAGGATGTTCTTTGGTTCTAATGGGCCAATAAGCAGTGAACTAAGAGGGAGACTCTCTTCTGTTTAGCTGTGGGGTGTCTTAGAGCCTTTAGTTAAACTTGCATGCATTGTGACTCCAAGATAGTAAGCACGATTTTCGAGGTCTGTTTGACCATAACCATTTCTTTCTTTTTTTTAAAACAGAACATCTTATGAGACTCCAGAAATACTGAGATAGATAAGAGTTTGTCCTACAGGTGTCTCAGGCAAATGGTAGATTGTCCAAGGTTTTACCTACCTGGGAGAGAAAACCAACTGGAATCACAGGAGAAACTGCCAATTCTAAAATACAAGAATGGCGCTGCTGACTCCCAGGTAAGGACTTCCTTGTTACCCTCTCTCCCTGCCTCTTGGTACCTGTGCTCTAGGAGGGTACATGGCTTGGCGGCTACCACGCAGGACTCCGGCTCAGGTTATCCTTAAACCTTCTGCTTAAAATGCCTCCCCCCTCACCTCATCTCCCTGGGCCTGAATCCTACTTGCCCCTCATCCAAGGTCCAGTTCAAAGTCAACCTTCTCCACGAGGCTGGTCTGAATTCTCCCTAATTTTTCCCTCGTCTGAACTTCCACAGCTGGTTGCCCAGTGGCTTGAATATGACCATTTAGTTTAACATAGGGGCTTATATTGGGGCTTTCCTGGTGGCTCAGATGGTAAAGAATGCACCTGTAATGCAGAAGTCGCAGGAGACACAAGTTCAATCCCTGGGTTGATAAGACACCCTGGAGGAGAGCATGGCAAACCACTCTACTGTTCTTGCCAGGAGAATCCCATGGACAGAGGAGCCTGGCGGGCTACAGTCCATGGGGTCACAGAGAGTCAGACACGACAGAGCAACTAACACTTTCATACTTACATAATAGTCAGTCGGGCTGGGACTTAACCCCAGTCTCCCCTGATGTGCTAGTCCTATAACTCTGGATGAGCCTTCTCAGCTCTGTCTCAGTTTCTGCATCTGTATAATGGGGACAGTAAACAGCCTGTATCTCGGGCTGGTTGGGAGGAACACACAAGACAGTGAAGAAGACAGGCTGGGAAGAAGACCTCCCACATTAGTGGCTCTGACCATTGTCATCACCATCATGTGAGACCACAATGTGTATCTGTTGAGGAATAAATGTGTGCTGTCACCAGAGGAGGCTGAGAAAGGGCTGCTAAGGAAGCGGATCTCTAAGTAGTTGGTTAAAAAAAAAAAAAAAAGAATGATGGACAATTAGCAGAGTGGTAGCTGGAGGTAAATAGACCTTTAAAACACTTAAACAGCCTAACTGTGTCACCTCTAATCTTGCTTATATGGTCAATTTGCTTAACCAACTCTTCCTCCGTCACTTGCCCTGTCTTAATGATCACAATTCTGAACAAGGTGGGTCCAAATGAAACAGCTGTTACTGTAACAATGACAGGAGGAGGAGAACATCACATTCAGAGATTCTCCTCCTCAATTCTCTAGCCTACCTATGTCTTTTTAAAATTTTTAATAGAAGTGGAATTTAGAAAGCTGAAGATGAGGTAATTCTTAGGTTTTGGGTCTAGGAGCCCACTGTCAGAATATTACTTTTCTCAGAAGCCAAGGTCCCCGGCAAGAGACCCCTGAAAACAGTGGTGCACCGCACCCACATCTGCAGGGAAAGCATGCAGAGGCCAGACGTGCAGCCCGGGCCGGGTGGGCCCTGCCTGCTGAGCGGATGGTGGGAGCAGAGTGGGCGGGGAAGAGGAGAGCTTCCTGGAAGTTGGTGTCAGTTACTGCGACTTTAATTTCTCTCCTCACATCTCCTCGGCTGCCATCACCCAGAAACTAAGGACCTTTAGTGCATGACAGAATTCGTAACACAAAAACCACCAGGACCCACACTCGACCAGAAGGGAAGGGCAGTGTCATCCACAGCAGCAAGTTGAGCACAAGCAAGCCGGAGCTGTAGGCCCCAGAGCCTCCCGCTGTGCGCTAGGCAGAGGGGGAGAGGTGGGGACGGCTGCAGGTCAGAAGCGGGAGGCAGGCTCTGCACTTTTGGGATCTGTGCAGGCTGGGTTAGAAACGCTCCAGGGGTGACAAATGCACACACTTTCTATGTGGCCCTGTCTTGATGCCATCTCATCATTACTTAAGTATACACACACACATACACATACCTTACACCACCAGAAGTTCCCTTAATCCAGGAGGTTCTAAAATTCGGGCTGAGTTCCTCCTTTCAGACCCTACCTGTTCCCTCCTTGATCCACACAGCACGAAAAAACCTTTGGCCTCACCAAAGGGCTGCCCACTTCAGTCACTGACCCTCCAAGAGCCATGGGCCTTTTCTTCTCACATGCCACCCCCTCCATGGCTGATTACAAACCCCATTACACCTACTTCCTGACGTCAAGTCTATGATTAACAAGGGCTGTGACTGGCAGCTCAGGAATGGTAGATTTCTTCTTTCCATATGTTTTTATCCTTATTTAAACCCATTATAAGTTATGTTCACTTAGGCATTACATCCTCAGTTTGCCAGCTGGAGGTGTAGTCAGGGTGACAGAGCATTATTTTTAGCTGAAAAAGATACTTGCATGAATGGGTGGCTCCCCTTTAGGGGGTGGGCATTTCCTATCAGGAACAATATTGCCTGAAATGTCATTCCAGAGTCTGAGTAGCTTCCTCCTCCCTCTAAGAAGACGGCTTTGCTGGGGCCTGTTTCAGGGGTGGGCACGGGCACTCCCCTTGCCTGTGCAGGGCAGACTGGCCAGCAGGTCTCTGAGCAGTGCTCGGCAGAGCGCTTCTGGAGTCAGAAAGGCACAGGCAAGAGGAGCTCAGGTTCAGGAGTCACACAGCAGGTTCGGTTTTGGCTCCATCATTACCAGATACGTGACCCTGAGCAAACTGGGCCTTCGTTTCCCCATCTATATAATAGGAATAGTACTGCCCTTATGGAGTCTTCGAGAGAATGGATGTAAGTTTACATCAGTACAAAGTACGTGTACAGACGTATAAATAAATAGGCAATAAGAAACAAGACTGCCTGCTTGACCGCTCTCAACCTCCATGGCTGAGCTGTCAGTGACGATGGGCAAGCCGGCCACTGAAAGGAAGGTCCTGTGGGGCGCTGGGTTGGGGCACAGATCCTCAGGGTTTATTTTCATCCCCTCTGTTTCTGCCTATGACTCTTGGCAGGTGTTTACTCTCCTGATGCCTGAATTTTACCCTCTCTACAATGGAGACCATAACGGTCCTTGTGTTTCATCAGGAAGTTGAGAGGATCAAATAAGATAAAGCAGGCACAGTGCTTAGCACTGGTCAGTGCTCAAAGAATGGCAACTGATGATTTTATTGATCTTACTTCCCTGCCAGCTGCCTTAGGAATCCTGGATGCATCCTGTTTATCCACTCTGAGTACTACAGTGCTTGGAAGATAGAGCAGGAGATAGAACTTTTGAGCTTGAGTTTGAAGCCGACCTCTGCCACATACCATTGTCTTCAAGTCAAGCCATTCCCTAACCTCACTAGTCTTTTGCTTTCTCGTCTATAAAATCTGAGTACCGATCCCACAGTCCCACTGTGGGAAAGGAAAGAGGCCGTGCAGCCCAATACCCCAATTCAGTGCCAGCACTTAAGGAGAAGGTAAGAAACGGTAGACCCGTTTTAAAAGGTTCCTTTTCTCTCAATGAATAGAAAGGTCCCCTAAAATCTTGGTGACTCTTATTTTCCAGATTCCATGATGGGGAGGAAATCAAACAATTTTAATATGAACCAGGGTCCTCCAGTGGCACTTTGGGCTTTCTGGTTCCCAGCAGTAGTAAGCTTTGAGTGTTTGGTCTAAGATGTAACCTCAGGGCCCTGACTGGGCTGTCACACCCCCTCCCCAAGATCAGCCCCATACATGTTCATGCTGACATAGGCAACAGGAAGGAAACCTACTTCAGGAGAAGGCCAGTCCTGGGAGAGACCCTGCAGTGGAGAACTTGCTAGAGTCCACAAAAGACTGATCTGATTATGGCGACCACAGGGAATGAGAGAGGAAAGAGAAATGACATTAGTAAGTGGCGACGGTATTTTTCAAGGAAATCTAGGGCCTGAGCAGAACTGCTGGAGTTGGAAGAACTGCTCAAGCGACTCCAGCAGAGGAGGGATATGGGGGGCCTGGGGCCAGGTCCGACAAGGGCGAACACACAGGAACAGAAGAGCTGAGGGCAGACAGGGGCAGGCAAGCCCAAGGTCGAGCCCTGGGCAGCAGCGCGTCTGCTGCAGGCCCTGGGAAGGTGAGTCAGGGCGCATCTGGTTGGCCCCGGCTGGGGCCTGGGGCTTACCTTGCAGACTGTTCCCGTTGGTGCTGGTGCAGGTGGGAGGTGGGGAGGTCTGGGGTCTGACGACAGGTGCAAAAGCACTCTTCTGTTTCACGGCTGAGACCATGTTGGCTGGTGAGAAGGAGAAGATGCCAGAGGAGCTGCTGCAATTGGAGGGGAGGCTTGTGGAGGAGGCCATGGTGGGGCTGGATGGCACAACTAAGGGGCAAGAGGAAAAGAAAAATCAGCGCCTCTCCCGGTATCCTGACACACAGCCTCTCAGCTCCCACCCTGACACCCACCCCGCTCAGGCCACCCTTCTAGCAGGAGCCTTCCCTGAACTCTCAGGGTCTTGTCAGCTTTCATCATTTGGTACCTGGCACGTGTTTCCTTTCGTTGGTGATCTTTGGTGTGTTTATTGTAGGCCGACTATGTGCCAGGCAGTATGCCAGAGCATCTCAGGCCAGGAGGCAAGAGTGTTCTTACAAAAGGAACAGTGTCACATAATAGCTTCAACAGTAAGTATGGCCCACTCTGGGGAGTCGGGGAAGGGAAACCAAACAAGGTTTCGTGGAGGAGGTGTCAAAGGAAGTATTTCAGGTAGGCCTATACTGCCTGAGGTTCTAGCAAAGGGTCTGGGGATACAAGAGGCAGGAGGTGGCCTGACTGGGAGGGTGTGGTCACTAGTGGAAGGAGAGGTATGAGGAAGAGGAGTGAGTTGAAGGCAATGCCAGGGCTCTAGTTTAAGGCACTGATGAATGGATGGCGGGGTGTGTCCGTTCTCTCCCCATGAAGCTACTACAGCTCCCCGAGGTGTACGTGTATGCGGGTCAGTCATGTCTGACTCTTCAGGACCCCGTGGACTGTCGCCTACCAGGCTCCTCTGCCCATGGGGGTTTCCCAGGCAAGAACAGGCCATTTCCTCCTCCAGGGGATCCTCCTGTGGCAGGGACTGAACTGGAATCTTGAGTCTCCTGCATTGGCAGGTGGAGTCTTCACCCCTGAGCCACCTGGGAAGCCCTCTTGAAGGATATATCTCCATGTTCCACAACACAGATAGAGGTAGGTAGGAGGCCAGATGGATAAATAATCCACCACGTGCTTTCTGAGTGACTGATGAGGGACTACAAGTCAAAGTTCCAAATCCTCTCTACCTCGTGCAGAACTGTACAGAGATGCATGTGTGTGAGCTAATAAGCAGCGGGATCGGAGCTTTATGTAAATACTCACAGTCTGGGAGTGGTGGGGACGTGGATTATCAATGACAGGAGATCTCTGGTGACTCAGAGAGAGAGAGAACCTAGCTGCTTGGGGGATATGAAAGAGTGTGAGTGATGCAGGTCCTCTCCACCTGGCCTTTCATCTTTCACTAGTTGCTAGTCATCTCAGGTCACTTTAGGAAATAGATATTGTACACACGAAAGTCCTCTACACTCAGGACTTAGGGCCATCACACACCCACCTTCCATCTCCTCTGTACCCCAGGGAAAAGTATGAGTTCTGTCGATGATTTTCAGGCACTTAATTCAAATTCTAGGTACTTCCTCCTCACTGTATTATTTTCCACAGTATGTAATAAACATTCTATATTGCTTTGTCACCTGCAGGAATCTTGACATCTTTTCCATCTATGTCAGTAGCCAAGCAAGCTTCAGTTGGGACCTTTTTAAACCTTTTTAAACCTGAGCAAACCGAGCGAGTTGAGACTCAGAAAATAGTCCAGGGACTGGCCCCAGTGAGTGAACTGAAAGGTGAGCCCTGGAACCACACCCCAGTGCAAGGCTCTGTCTACGAGGCTGCCCTGCAAAGCACACGGATCACCAGGGGACAGGCCCCTTCCCAGGAGCACACCACAGTCCAAGTCCCTGAGTAAGTGGCCTCCCCCTCAACCTCCTGGCTTTGGAAACTTAGGGAAGAGCTTATCAAGTCAGTCACAGACAGCAGTTGCCATCAGGGGGAAATGACCTCTTCTAATCAGCCCTCAGCACTACACAACCCAAACGCACTGGATGTTTTATGGAGCAGAACAGGGAGCTGCCATCCTCAGGATTTTCACAAACATTTTCTAAACTGTACTTTTTCTTTTAATGAGACCAGCATTTTTATACATCTCTTAGGATTTGTAAATGTGAAAATGCGCTCAATAATAACACCCATTTAAATTGCAAAACTCCTGCACTGGAGGTTTGATTTTTAAATATTCGTAGACTTGAAATCCTGCTGGTTCACTGAGGAAGGCAATTAATCTCGTTGGCAAATGCGATCATTATGTGTATTTAGAGGTGGGGAGTTTGAGGGGGGCCTTAACAGAGGAAGGGGTGAAATATAGTCAAGCAGTTCCATTTGTTATAACATTATTAGTTAGCAGCCACCACACCAGAAAGGGTGTTCACCAGTGGAAACGTCTTATTTTATTTTTTATTCTGTTTGGAATTTTTCAACATGAGTGGTTTATGAATAATTAAATATTGTGGAGGCAAAAATTCAAATCAGCTGGGCTTTTTGTTTATTGTTTTATTTGCATTTATGCAGATAAAACCGTCCCATCTGAGAGCCTATTTGAGAATTTAATACTATATTTGTGAGCACTGAGAAAATCAATTAATGGAAATTAAATGTTGGAAGTTTCACAGTCTGACAGATGCAATCTCAGGCTCAGGTCGCTGGGTGTCTGCACAGGCTTAGGAAGACAGAGCAATCCAAGACCCTAAATTGAATTGCTACCATATAGCAATTAGGTTATTGATTTAATTAAGAATGCCACCTTTTAATTTTCAGGTCATGATTGAAACCTTTTCTGATTGAGTAGAAACGAGAACACTGAAATGACAGATTTGTGAGAAACAATCTTTTTATGAATCAAAATCTAATGTGAAACTGGCCCCAAACATTGATGCTTCAGCAGACAGATGTAATATATGCAGATTATTAGAGAGAATTTTAAATGTACAACAAGCTGCTGATTCCAAACAGATCGAGTAGCTATAAAGAAATACAGAGGTTTAGCTCACACTGAGCCTACAAATTCAGCCGAAAGGTAAATGGCACTAAGTATTGCTTTCAGAAGTTAACTTCTTGCAAAGGCCAAGAATGATCTTTCCTCTTTCAACAGCCTAGCACACTCTGCATTTCCACTGTCAGAGAAAGCATCATTTTCAGTATTTTTAGCTGAGTCTCTCATTTTTTAAAAAATCATACCATTCCTTCATTTAACAACACAGTTTCTATCAGCTCACAAAATTCTCAGAGCTTAGAATTATTATACACCAGAAGAGCCACCCACACTGTCCAAGATGAACTTGGTTTTCTATGTAAAAATCCTCAGAGGGCAATTGAGAGACTGTGAAGACACAGCTCATGACATTTTGTATGTAAAGATGCCAGTTCCCTGAGGTTCTTTATATGCAATTGAAACACTGCACCCCCCCCCCCCAAAAAAAAATCCTTTAACCTCAGCTTCTTTAAGACAGGGACAAGGCACAAAAGAACAATTTCTTGTATATGTTTTTTCATCATGCCAAATTTTTGGGAAAAATAAAGTGTGTTTTTTGGTTTGAATGTTTGTTTTTCTTTGTACATATTAAACACAAGGGGAAAAAAATCCAAACATTAAAAGAATAAAGGAGAGGGACTTCCCTGGTGGCCTAGTGGCTAAGACTGTATGCTCCCAATGCAGGGGGCCCATGTTCCATCTCTGGTCAGGGAACTAGATCCTACATGCCACAACTAACACCCAGTGCAGCCAATTAAATAAATATTTTTTTTAAATAAATATCTTTAAAAATAAAAGATTTTAAGGTTTAGATACTCATTACCATGCTAAACTACTAGCACCACTTAACATTATCATTCTATCATTATGATTATTACCGAAATTTACTGACTGCATCTCCCATGGGCTGAGCTTTAGGACAAGCTTATTACATGCATTCTCTTATCCAAGTCTCACAACTGTGTGGGAGGGAGAGTGGCTTCCTTCCCCATTTTACAGATGAGAAAACTGAGGTTTAGAGAGGAGATGAACCTGCTCAGGGCCACCAGTTAGTGACTGGTAGAAGAGTCAGACCCAGCTCCATCTGACTGGAAGGAAGCTTGGGATCTCACAATGACCTCACGTTGCTACTTTGGTTGCAGGCAAGCTCTGCTAGAGAGACAGGGGAGAATGATGAGCAAGGAGGGTAGAGATTCCTGCTGGGACAGTGCTGCCTTGGGTCCCATCACCTGGGTCCACGCCTGGCAGGGCGGGGTCCTCAGAGCAGGCAGACCTGCACAATGAGGCAACACAGCACACTGCCCAGGTTTTGGAGCAGAAAACGTGCAGAAACACAGGACACACGTCCTTACTTACTGGCGTAGGGTGAGTTGGCAGCTGAGCCGTTGAGGAAGGTAGGGGAGCCGCCCAAATTGGACATGGCAGCGGTGCCGTATCCATTCATACTCGTGGTGACCGAGTTATAGTTGGTCTGCTGGGGGGTGGTGCTCGGCACATACCCGTGTGGTGACACACTGCTTGAGTTGCGGGTGAAACCTGAGGGGCAGGGGAGAAAGCAAGGATGAGGGTGGCATTCATGTGGGTGGTGGGCCTGGGAGGCTGGGGGAAAGGAGGTCTCTGTCTCTTTCCCCCTCACCACATCCTGAAGGGAAGGGGCAGAGTGATTCATGGGTGGGTTGATGGTGCTAGCTCTGTGATTAAAATGGGAAGCGAGCGAAAGACACATTTCTCAGGAGATCATAAATACTTGGCGGGCCCGTGAGAAGTGGCAACGCAGGACCTATAAATTATCATTTTGGAACAGAAATAAATCCCAATCCGAAAGATGTACCCTGGAGGTAACAGGTTCCTACTCCCTGTGTGAGGGTGATAGGCTCTGGCCCCTCCAGAACTTTAATTCCAACCCTCTTTGGGACCTGTCATTCATGGTTTACAGTGAAAAGTCAAATGCAGAGATGGCTAAATGCATGGATCCTTTCTAGCGCCCCCACACCAGATTACCAAACATGATGGCTAGAACCAGAAGTCTACAATAATACCTAATACACACAGACCTAGGAATCTCCCTTTTTATGGGAGGGAAAAAAGAATTTTAAAAAATGAACACTTTTGTGTCAAATAAATGGGGAGGGGTAGCTTGAGGTTGGGAAGGGGCAAGGAAATCAGCGGGAGTTGGGGTGGGGACAAGGGCGGGCTCCTGACCCTGATTGGTGGCCTGCGATGCCTCGGAGACATTCACGGCCAGTTGTCCACTGAAGGAATTCACGCCCATCATTCCTGCATGAACCGAGGTGTTCGTGAGGGCCGGTAGCTGGCTGTGGTTGCGAGGGACACTGTACAGAGCCTCTGCGATGTCAGCCGCTCTCTTCAGAATAATCTCCTGAAAAGGAACAGGAACATCCCATTTAACTGCCCCAGTCACACTCCTGGGAGTACCACATCCCAAGTGTTTACTGTAGGCTGTACTCAGGGCTTTCCATGATTAATTGCACTAACTTCTGCAACCTTTTCAGCAAACCTGTGTGTTCAGTCTCATCATCATCAAGCCCATACCTCAGATGGGCCAACTGAGGCTGAGAGAGGTGAAGACCTCATTTAAGGACACTTACCTCCTTAAGGTGGAGAAGGCAATGGCGCCCCACTCCAGTACTCTTGCCTGGAAAATCCCATGGACGGAGGAGCCTGGTGGGCTGCAGTCCATGGGGTCGCTGAGTTGGACACAACTGAGTGACTTCACTTTCATGCATTGGAGAAGGAAATGGCAACCCACTCCAGTGTTCTTGCCTGGAGAATCCCAGGGACGGGGGAGCCTGGTGGGCTGCCGTCTATGGAGTCGCACAGAGTTGGACACAACTGAAGCGACTTAGCAGCAGCAGCAACCTCCTCAAGAACAGAGCTGGGCTGCATAACTCTGTGTGACTTTGACAGCCCATTAACTCAGGCAATCCTCCATATGGGGACAGCAACCTGCAGCTTCCCTTCCTCACCAGTAACACAGAAAACTCTGGGGTCACTCTCTCACACACACACATGTGCCCTGAATCTCATCTCCCTGGATGAAGTTAAGGGAAGGTTTACATGACAACCTATGTCCTTAAGTATTAGGGCTGTGTCCCTTGGACACTGACCGATTCAAGTGACACAAGAAAGGAAGGATTATCTCAGACTTGTAGTTTCCTGAGCAAGTTGAATCAGAAACATGGAGTTACTTTATGAAACAAGCAGACAATGTTCAGGCCTTGTTACATTTTTCAGGAGAAGAAATTAAGCCCCTCGTTTCCTCCTAAATTTTCTCGAAAACCTGAGAGGAATAAAATTGAGCACCAGTAACTCTCTTCTTCAATGATGAAGTATATTCCCACAGGAGATTCCTTTTAAATGAAGTACCTTTTCTCATAAGAAAAATTATTCCCTAGAAAAGGCAATAAAAGATTTACAAAAGAAGAAAGAAGAACTGAATGGCTTTGCAACATGTTAGGCCTGAATGACTTATACTCTGAACTTATGAAAGAGCTTTTATAATTTTCATGCTTTTTCATTCTAACAAGGACTCAGAGCTTCAGCTGAATGTGGAAGGTTCGAGACCCAGCACGCTCACCTGGTTGTTGTGTGGCATCCCATAGAGTGCTTCTACCAGATCTGCAGCCCTTTTGAGTATCACTTCCTGTCAAGGAGAAAAGCAGATACAGTCCTCTGAGTGAAGGCAGGATGTCATTATCTCTTCACATGGTCATGTTCTATTTTCCCTCTCACCATCCTTTGCCAACACACTGCTTTAAAAGCAGTGGGTTTGGGGAACCCCAGAGTGGTGTTAAATCACCAATTTATCCCTGTTCATATACACACTTAATCAAGTCAAAAGGTGAGCATCATTGGTACTGCAAGATAAAATACATCACTCAATAGTCTGCCATAAGCACGATAAAGCACTCATATGTTTATTGCTGAATACAATTGCAAGGTCATTTACTAGATTACTACAATCGATGTCAGTTGGTGCATGTTATGAATCCCTAAGATGTGTTTATTTTGCACTTAATTGCTTATTCCAGGAACCATGACCTTATCAGACAGGTCATTTTCAAGAGATTTCCAATCAGTCTTCAGCTAGTAAGAAGCATGTGGCATCAGACTCCTCTTGTATATCTCCCTTGTGTGGCAGAGTCATGAGATCAGGGGGTGATGTGCTGTTTTGTCAGAGGTTCTTACAAAAGAATTCTCCTGCCCCCAGAAGCTCCCTCTGCACCAATTTTCATGACTGGCAGAGTCTGCTTCTTTTATAGCAATTCTTTGCTATTTCAGAATTGTTTGTCATTTTCCCCAATTGCTCATTCATCCTCCTCCTAGGTGTTATGCTCTGCTGTTCACTCCAGTTGAAGAAAAAATGTCTCCTTTCATTTAGGTGGACTTCCATATTTAGCTAGCATGCGTGTTTCTAGTAATACAGGGCACTCTACAAAAATATGTGTGGTGGTAATTTTTTTCATTCTAACCACAAGAAATTGTTCCTTTATTCAGCCCCAATTTTCTAAAGATTCATTTATACTGCAATGTGAAAAGCTAAGCTAAGCTTGATACATATAAAATGGAGGTTTATCAGAGAACCAAACATGAAGGCATGGTATGATTATCAGAGGTGATTTGCAAGAAGATATGTTTACATTATTATTTTTTTTTTTTTGCTGTGGGTAAAGTTTCAAAAAGAAGTTTAACTTTAAACATTTTACACAATAGATTTCTGCATGGAGAAGCAGTGCTGTTCAATTTTCACATACTGCAGACACTGATCACAAAATAGGGATATAATTACATTCATTTTGCTGTCACCATAGCCTCTTCAAAAATTCTTGAACAACTCTTGAAATGACAAGCTTTTAGATACATATTAGCATTTTTCAATTTTAAATTCTCTATAATATAAGATAAAATAGTTGTCATACTGCAGTAACTACTTATGACATATATAATGTCCTAAATTCAAAAATGAGATAGAGGGGTTTTCAGTTCTCAATAAACATTTATGCATGCCTTAAGCTGCTGCTATACCCCATTTACAAAACAGTTCTGTTATTTTTCAGATAAGGAGTGGAAAACATTATATAATCAATGGGGTTTGAATCAATCCATCTGAAATAATTTCTTTATTTTTTAATGCAAGCTACAAGATAACCTACCACATTTTTGTTTGCAGTGCTGTCTGACCATAGCAGTTAATAATTTACTATGGTGTGGGCACAGTAAACCCTATCCCCAGATCAAATTCAGCCCGTACTGCTTTCATTAAAACCTCATGGCTTTATCTGGCTCTTAGAAAAGATTAAAACAAAACAGGATCAAGTTAGTTTATATACTAAAAGTTGACTTCCCTGGGTCTATATTCATTTATTTCTTCAAATGAATATTTATGTCAGTGTTTGGGCTTGGCAAAGAAGGTATTTTTCTTTCTTCTCATTTTAGGGAAAAAAATACAAGACTCCTGTTTGTCAAAAGCAAGATGAGGTGCAGTTAGAACCTGCATTTGTGAACTTCAATCTTGGAACAGTATCATTGAGGATTTAAAGCAGTGCTTATTTTAATTAATTTCACAGGACCAGGGAGGAGGCAAGTTCCAATAAACTCCAGTATCTTTAAAGTTCTTGTACCTGAAAAATCCCAATTATCAGGGTAGGCTATATACTTTAAACTGATATATTTTTAGTGGTAACAGGTTTTGATGACATAATTCACTTGTTTCTTTTTCTCCTTACTCAATGCCCAGAGCTCTCATCAGCATTCAATCCCCTGAAAGTGAAACATGTGAACCTCACTTCCTAGAGTTGCCTCCTCCTTCAGTCCATGGAGCCAGGACACGCTTTCCACTAGGCACATTGCTGTAGTTCAGTCAGCAGCCCAGCACTGCTTCAGACCAGCAGTCTTGAGGACAGTGATCCCAATGTCATGTCCTGAAAGCGACTCTCTTAAATGGTATCTTGCCTATTTTAAAGTATCCTTCATCGTGGTTTCAACTTTGGAGCTTAAGGGGGAGATGGCTTTTGGCTCAGCTTGGCCAGTGTGATTCAGCTTCTATTAGTCATTTCTGCAAATCGGAAGGAGAAAGGAAATGTCTGGGTCCTCTCGGAGTTAGTGCAGCGAACCTGCAAGGTGCTTGGATTTCGGTGACCAGAAAATTGCTCTCACCTCCATGTCATTAGGCTCCCAGTGAACTAGCCCCCAAGCGTGTTTGTGTTGGGGATCTAATATATTGCCTTTCAATCAGAGCTGAGAACCACTGAACACACAGACAGAACATGACGAGCAGGTCAGGAAAGCAATAAAGATTTTACAGAGCTGTCCAAGGTGCTAAATTTACTCAATAATGGGTTTGGCACCATAGTGTTAACCTCTCATTTACTACCAGTTTGAGGGACTAAATTGAAGTAGCTGACTTCATTTACCTTGAAATGTATATTTTATGACATTATGTAAGTAGATTGAAAGGGCACTGCAGTTTTAACAATTTAAAGGCTAAAGCATGTTTAAGATGAAACTTGAATATTTATTGTATATTGCACTTAAAGTATATAGAATGTTAAAATGTATTGATTAAATTTGTAAAAGGCATTATAAAAATGACAGGTAGTATAAAAGATGTATGCCTTTTAAAATCAAATTGATAGTATATGCTATCTCTTTGGTGGTCACAAGTGTAATTTTTTTGCAGTTTTATATGGTAATTTGAAAAATCTGTAATTTCACATTAGGAAATGATTGAGCCTGTGATGTTAAAAAAAAAAAAGAGAGAAATTTCCCATAAGGGGAAGAGCTGGATGTTTCACATAATCTTTTGTCTCTGAAATTGTTCCTTAAGTCTTATTTTTTGTGACATCGTATAAGGATCCTTCGATTCTAATATGCAATTTTAATATTTCTGAAAAGAAAGAGCATTTGACTAGTACTAATATCTAATTTTTCAAAGCATTTATTTGTCAGGAGAGATTTTCTCTTCTCTTCTTAATGTTTAAAATGACTCCCTGCTTGCAGTTTAAAACATGAGGGTAGAGATTAGACATTTCCAAGATAATTAATCCTATCCTTGGATTAAAAAAATAACATATCCCATTGAGCAATTAAGAAGACAAATACTAGTACCCAAAATATTGAAAAGCCCCAGCGTCTCCTTATAGAGGTAATGCTTATTCTCCAACCTATATCCTGAGTCAGACTATTTTTCTTTTCATAGTTTGGACTTATTCTCTCTTAAAGACATAGAAAATGTTTACTCTTTAAAAACAACAACAACTTTTTACTGACCTATTTCCTTTCACAATCAAAACTTGTTTTTACCTGCCTTGCTATGACCATTGATTGATGATTATGTGAATGGGATTCTGGAGAGAAAAAATGGATAAGCTATATATACTAAATCTGTTTAGAGTTAGTAGAAACACTGGAGAGATTCAAGGAACAGTCAAGTATAACTGTCATAAGTTTTGCTACGTTTTGAAACCTTAATGATAAAAATGGGCTACAAATACAGTGAGAAGATGCGGCTTTACTTCCCATGTCGCAACCCAGTCAGTTAGCAAATAATTTTTAAACTTCCCGTTGCCTAAGTAGTTGCACACCAACATTCCTCTCCAGCACCTTTCAAGGCACCCTATCTTCCCAGAATTAAGGTACAGGATTACTAGGAGGTTGCAAAGGTCTCCACCCCTCTTTATTCAACCTTCTCTCCCTATACATCTGAAGAACCGCTGTCTATTCTGGGCTAGCTAGGCCTCCTCAGTCTAGAAGGAACATGCTGGGCCCCTTCCTATCTCCAAAACATCACTCCTTTGCTCTTACTTCACCTGAACACGGGCTTCAGTCGGTGTCCATTTGCAGTGCCTCCCCATCCTGTAGAGTCTGGTAATGAATGTGGTACTGGTGGTGGTGGGAGAGTAATGGAACAGAGAGCTGCTGTGTTTGGAAAGGGAGACTTTAACTCACTCAGTCCTCATGGTGAGACTCTGTATCACCATTTGGCAGATAAGGAGACTGAGACTCAGAGAGGTCTACTAATCTGCCCTGAGGTCACACAGCTAATGAATGTCTGAGCAGGGATTCAATCTCAGTCCTGTCACACATCAGAGCCTGAACTCTTCATACTTACACTATCCTATCAGAACGAATTCCACCTTCACTGAGACTCCACCTTCTAACCTCTCTCATTCCTCTGAAAGAGTGCTGACTGCCCTACCCAGAGACACACAGAAGTAGATTCTGTAGGGCCATTTTGTTCTGCTCTTAAGTGTGCGAGTCTTCAACCTCCAACAACTAGACTGTAGATACTCTGAGGTCATAGCTATGTCTTAATCTCCTTCTCTAAGCCCCTAGCACTGTGTGTCGTGTCCGACTCTTTGCGAGCCCATGGACTGTAGCCCACCAGGCTCCTCCGTCTATGGGATTCTCCAGGCAAGAATACTGGAGTGGGTTGCCATTTCCTTCTCCAGGGGATCTTTCCGACCCAGGGGATCAAACCTAGGTCTCCCACACTGCAGGCAGACGCTTTAACCTCTGAGCCACCAGGGAAGCCCTCAGCAAGCCACAGCCCTTGATAAATTCTTATTGAAGAGTTTATTCTAAAATAGGTACTGATTTTTAAAAGTATGTGCTTAATTTATTTGAGGAAATGACCAAGTTATATATTTGGCATAGTTTATAAAAGCAGAAGACTTGAATTTGGTGCCCCATTTGGCTCTAGACTTTTTAATCCAATATATAAATTCCCAAAGGTCAAGTCTGGGGTTTTTTTATACCATTTTTTAAGTGAATTTGCTCTTTCACTCCTGCTGCCTTATACTTACACTTTAATTTTGTGATTAATATAATGAATCATCTTGGGTACAGACATTATCTCAAGTTATAGGCTGCTATCAACATGAGGCTGGTCTTGATGTACATTAGCCTTTTATTAACTGTACTCCTATACTCTTAGAAATACTTAGGTTTTTGCTACTCTCAGGAACAAGGCATATCATATCTGATATACAGACATGGCTAACTCATCTTTCCTTCTGTTTTATGACAGTAAAATCTCTGAGGATTATTCACCCTCCATGTGAATCGTCGGCATCTGATCCCAAATGTGTTGCTCTTAATAATAAGTCCATACTCACTGTGCCCACCCAGCCTCCTAGGGAGAGTGCAAAGGATGTCTAACCATCCGATACTGAGCCCATTTATAAATCCAGTTCAATGTTTTGAGTAATTCAAACCCAGATGAGCAGGGGAGATGGCCTGAACTCCCTTCCATTCAGAACACATACAGACCAACTCATAAAGCCAGATGGGTACCCATTTACCAACACAACATTAATTTCAAATATCAGAATCAGATTTTGAGACTCTGGAAACTCCCTCATAAAATTAAAGACCAGGGATGCTTCAGTAATTTCAGAAGACAATCTGTGCTTGGCTTTATGCTCCCTCAAGTAGAAAATAATGTTTTGAGGGATGTAGAAAACAGAAGCTAAACAGTAAGCATCAATTATCAAAGTCAAGTTGACTTGGGTGATTCCTACAAAAGAAGTACAATACTTTCCTGTCACTGCACTTTTCCCTGACACCCATTTATCACCAATCTACTTTCCTTATCAGGGAATTCAAGATACAGTGGGTCCAAATATCAGCAAAATATGGAGTGGAATGGCAAAATCACTCCTGATTTAAAGTCGATAAGCACTTATCACTGAAATCAGCACTGACTCCATGCACCTCCTCACTCTGGAGTTTACACTGGGTTCAAATTTTAAACAGTGTAACTCAGCTTATTAGCCTTTAAGTTCCAGCTGTCTCCCCACTTGCTTCTGAAAGCGTGGGTGACACTACCGATTGGAAAGTCTAAAAGCTGAAACACTGATTGGAAGTTTCTGGCAGCCCATTTCCCACAGAGCTGGATGTACAGCACAATAAATACTAGTTATACTGAAAGGTATTTCTGTGAAGGGTAGTTTTCTATCCCAACTTCCTTTATGTTTATTCAGCCAAATGGAAAATTCCACAATGGTAGACTCTGCATCCTAAAAAAAAAAAATCATATAATGAGGGCAGTGAGGGAAAGAATAAAACAAACCAAAATAATACTTGAGCACTGTTTAGTTTCCAATCCTCTGAGACATTCCTTAAATTTTTCATTTTTTCTGGTATTATGAACTTCTCAAAATGGAGCTTACCGCAGATCATTAGAAGCCTTTGGTGTCACACTTTAAACACTCTTTACTCAGAAGCCCTATGACTGAGAAGTGTCGCTTACATTTAGCATGGATATAATTAAACATGTTTCTGTTGAAAGGGGCATTCTCATTATGGCTAAGGACCACTTTAGACTAAACTGAAATGGAAAGGAGGAACATAGATGAGATGTAGGTAGCAAGTGGTTATTTCTAGGGAGGCATAAAATGCCAAATGTGTAACAATTATATTTTACAACCCTGCATTCTAAAGACTTCAGAGCATTTTATTATACAAGAAGCCCCAGCTGAAGCTTACGGAGCATTCCAGCACACACTCATTGCCCATAGCCTTTAAAGAAAAGTAAAATTTAAGCCATAATCAAAATCTGCAGAAAATTTCAAAACAAAGGATTTAAGTATTTTGAAAGGGTCTACTGCCATTCGCACAAGAGGCTTCAAAAGTATTCTAAAGGCACTGCCGAGGTTTGAAGGGGAGGGGGCTTCCAAACCTCCTCTAATTTTAAGGTCGATTTTATGTTCAGATTAGATGCTACTCCTCTTACTTCTCAAACGTATGTTAGGTATCCTGCCACGTGGCTGAAGGTGCACCAGAAAGCTTTGCATTTGTTAGAAGCACGGTATCGAGGACTTCTGAATCACATGAAATTAAGGTAGGTTGTAAGCTAACTCAGCTATATCAACGTAAGACATACTAACTTACATGATTGACTTTTACAGTGGAAAGAAAAAGGCTGTTTTCAGGCAGCTGTTATTGCCTCAATGGAAAAAAAAAATCAATGAAAGTGAAATGAACAAGAGATTTTGTCTGAGTTGCAGTTAATACCACTGAAGAGCTATGGATATTAAAAGGTCAACAAATAAATTAGCCAGAGTGTTATGAAATGAATGATTTGGCTTATAATTTTATTGAGTGAAAATTGTTCGCTGCCTATTAGACCAGGTAATTTTTATCTCGTGCCTCAATTACTGTTCCGTAAGCAATAATATAGTTGTAAGAGCTGCTGGTTCGATCGCGTGACCTCTGAGAAGCCGGCTAGGACAGCTGACTTTACTATGATGGATAACTAAGCTTGGTCTCCACGAGGTGCCAAACCTCCCTTTCCTGCAAGGGGATCTCATAAAAGAAACATTACAGCTTGATTCATTTTACCAAAATGTTCGACTTTTCAAGTGTCAGCAGTTAAGTATAAATTGTGAAACCAGGTATTCCTGAGAAGAGTGATGACAATGGCTTCCCCCCCTCTTTTTGGTCTCGTGGCATTCTCTTCTAAATGGTGTCATGGTAATTGGTGAATGGGAGCCTGGGGTGCTTCCCGCCACAAATACAGTGAAAAATGGTGTCTGCACCCTTGTGGATATGACCTGCTTGGAGGTACAGAGCTGAACTTGGTAACCTCTGGCTGGCTCTTCTTATTCCGATTCATTGTACTGGTTTAAGACCAACGCTCTGGGTTAGGTCCTGCTGAGTGGCCTTGGAAATCGACTTTCTGATCAGGATGAAAGTCTCAGCTTAAAGAGAAGGCTGTGGACAGAGGTGCCTTTTTCAGGGCTAGGTTGTAAAGTCAGCACATGAAACAAAAACTGCCTAGAGTCAAAATTACCCTTGAAACTCTTTTAAGTTGCCAAGGCCTGGGCTCTTAGAAACACAAAAGCCAGAAATTAACTACTTGTGTTTCTCTTTGTCTTTTGGCTGTGGCTTCCCTTTCCCTAGGGTGAGAGAGAATAAATATCTAGTTTGAAAGTAAGGACCACTGAGTAAACAAGGAGATTTATTTTATGTATGCCGGTGTGTGTCTGTGCATGTGTGTATACAAATGTATGTGTATATTTATATTTTTGAACAAGTACGTGTAGTTAAACTTGAGTAAGTGATACATGCAGGCTGGAATTACGCTGGACTTTAACAGTATCTAAGGTAGGCAAAAATAGAGTTGGTTTTGGCTTCCTAAATTGTTGAACATCACTGGTGATCGCATGTACCTCCAGACAAACGGTATCCGTAAATGATGATTCCCAAAGCTTTACAGATGGTCCTGACTGTAACTGCAATTAAAATTCACTGCCTCAAGACTGCTGGGGTTCTGTTGGTTCTTATTACTCCAGTGTTGAATTGAAGTGTTACTCGAGGCTGAAAATAGCAAGCATGGCCGGAGACCTCCTAGTGTCTGATTCTTTGGTCTTTAAGAGGACGGTGTTGGGTGGTTAGGAGGTAGAAATGAGCCCCTTGTGCCTTCTCCTGTGACTTCTCCTTGAACTAATGAGTAATTATATTCAAAGCCCCTGTACACAGGGTGTGATATGAAGGTTAAAGTTACCCCCCCCACACACACACACCCACGCATCAAGAGCTCCATGCTAAAAAAGGACTTGAAGTAGGCTCAAGAATACAGCTATTGGAGTAACTGTTATTACAAGTCCCTACCGCAATGACTCGGGGGCTAAAGAGAAAGAGAATTATCTTCTGGTACTGTATGTGTATTTTTAATTCCTGCTGCCTCTTTCCCCTGAC
Organism: Odocoileus virginianus; assembly: GCF_023699985.2. Classification (NCBI taxonomy): domain Eukaryota; kingdom Metazoa; phylum Chordata; class Mammalia; order Artiodactyla; family Cervidae; genus Odocoileus; species Odocoileus virginianus. The sequence goes on from NC_069676.1 coordinate 65,936,609, forward strand.
TCAGCCATCTGTGAGCTACCCTCAGTCCCTGCTACCACCTTCCTCCTCCCCCTAGCTGAACTTGCAGAATTCTAAAAATCTGGTTTATAAAACTGCCCTTTTTCTTACAATTCCCATTTCTTAATTCTAGGAGGCAGTGCTTTAGAGATTCAGGCTCTGGAATCCAAAAGCACTGGCTCAAAACCTGCTGGGCCACTTTCAGCATCGGAAATGCAGCCCTCAGTTTCCTCTGTTCCATGGGTGGACTCAGAGCAGCTTCAAGCTCAGCAGACGGCCAGTGAGGCTTATGGAGCAGCAGGCAGTGATAGCAGTGCCCTTACTTATTTTCCAGAGAATTTGGGCAAATTGTGTGCATTCTTAGAGCCAATGTGGGTTATGTGCCTGCAAAACCCTGTGAAAGACTCTGAACAGACTAATGGTAGGAAATCTGGAAGTGGAAAATCTCTATTGACAGCTGCATGACCTGTCCTGAGCCTCAGTTTCCTCATCTCTAAATTGGGCATGATTCAACAGTGACAGAATAACTTACTGCAGAGTTGGTTAGTTAAAGTAACATAAATAAAGTAACACAATGAGAATTAAAACTTCTGTGGGAGTCATGGCCTTTTTAATGAAGCTACAACCTCCCTCCCCAGAAAAATAATGTGTGCATGCAGCTGTGTGCATGCTCATCTCACACACACTCTTGTGTACACAATTTCAAGGGCACGCAAAACTAGGTTAAACTCCCCCAATAAAAGAAGCGTAAGTAGGAGGGGACACCAAGCCCCTAAACTGGGCACATTATCAAAATGGGGAAATGGAATTTGCTTGAGAGAGTTTTCTGGCAGAGACAGAGTAGAGAGGGGGCAAAAAGAACTACATTCCAGTTTGTGTTTTTGACAAGAAAAGGCAGAGACAAAATGGTTTTCGGAATCAAACCCAAGCATGCTTTTCCTAAGACGTGAATATACCATATGATTTGCTTTTGTTACTGTACTTTTTTTGGTTTGAGTCATTTTGGTCCCCAGATATAATGTTAATAGAGTTTCTTAAAATTAAAAACAAAACAAATAAATGATTAGGATTAGAGAGTAGGGTCAGTGTCACAGTGTGGAAGATAAAGACATAGGGTTTTTATTTCTCCTCTTCTGAAACCCTCAGCCATCCCCTTTTCTGCTAACAGGCAATGTGGTTATGTAAAGATTTCTTATTTGTATTTTCACTGATGCAACTGCAGGTTTTGAATTACGGATAGTCTTTGCATAAAGACTAAAACAATAAAAAACATAATTAGAATACATGGTATATAGCCGACTCCAGTTTTATTTTGCCCCAGCTCTGTATTTATGATAAATCACTAAACACGATCGATCTTTAGGGCGGGTGATTTTGGGTCTCGTCTCTCCATTGAACAAAACCAGTGCCTGTGACTAGCGTCTGAATTTCCATTCTGCAAGTGTACAGTGGAACTGAATAATATTTGGCACAATGCAGTGCACAACTGAGCCACTAAATGGCTGATTTACTAAATTATTATTAGATGAGCCCTTGCTGTTCCAAATGAAAGTGCAGTCACTGTCTTCCTTCATGGTGTGTTCAGATTGTTCTGTGTTTAAATATTCAGCATGAGGCTAATGCGAACTGATGAACTGAGACTATAAACATTCACTTTCAATACAGATAGAGCGACAGAGATGAAACATATCATGTGGCCTGCGGAGGTGAAAATGATTTATATTTAAGGATGTTGCTGCCTACTTCCATTACTTTAAGGTACTCTTAATTAGCATGGTGTTGGAAATGACTAATTCCCGCGTACAGGAAGAAGAGGTTGGGATTGTTATTTTTTTGCACACCAGTGAACGAGAAGCTACACCAAGGATCTGCTGCCTATGTTGTGGTTCAGAACCTTGAGTTTTATTCATGGCGGGCTGCACCATGCCAGCAGAGTCTTATTTCTTCTGGGAGAACTACAGTTTCTAACATTCAGTGTTTCTTCTGTACCCACCCAAAGGGTCCACAGTCCATCCTCAGTACCATCCATACCTCAGCCGCCCACCTTCCTTACCACTGGTATCTACTGCACCTACTCCACAGTCAACCCAGCACCTCACTCTCCATCTCACCAGCACCTTTACTGACACCTGCTGGAATGAAGAACAAACCTTGCTCCTTGGACAAAGATAATCCCCTCCTCCTTCCTCCCCTTTGAGGGCAGTTATAGGCAAGCACTTAAAATACTGTGATCACTTACAGTAGATTAGAATTTTTTATTGGTGCCCTGTTGCCATAACAACATGAAGACAGCAGATGACTTAAGCTAAGCTTGCAAAGCAAAAGGCTGCTCATCTGGCAGTTAAAATGAATACAGTTCATTTCACAAGTTTCCCATATGGACTCTTAGTGTATGGTAATGAGGAGACCATATGGTGAGAGAAAATGCAGCGAGAACAATTGGGTTCCACTGGCTGAGTGGGAAGTAGGGAGAGAAAACCCGGGTGAGAGATTCTGGTGTGTGTGCTCTCTGGGTTCAAGGTTTGGTTGAGGTTTGTTTGGGTTTGCATTTGGGATAGTTGTGTTCCGTAGGGGTTTCGTGTTTCTTAATCTGTTCCTTAATATGTCGGCTGCGTGAAATGACAAACATCTTGCAAATTTTGCAATATCATTCATCACAAACTGTCAGCAGTGTTTGCAAATCTGACTTGCAAGATCTTTTAAATGTGTTGTGCTTAAAAGGCAACAGTACTAAGTTTTTAGACAAAGTGCAGGAAAATTTAAGCACTTCTGACAAGCAGAAACATTAACAGTAATCATTTTAAAAACACTAGCATCTTTTGCCTGTGTGTTTAGCTGTAAATAATGCTAGAATGTATAAAAGCTTTAAAGTAAAAAATGTAATAAATACTTTTTATTATGTTTCATAAAGGATAACAACAAAAAAATGCTGTGCACCGTTTGTATGTGTTATCTATAGGTACAGAGGTATGGAAATACCCCACTCTCCTCATTGCTCACCAGATTGGAAAGTGGGGAGGACAGCTTGAGAAAGGCTCTAAAGTCAATTCTGTACTATACATGCTTCATAAAAGATGAATATAAATGCATTAGTTAGACACGGTGAGCTAAATTAGAAGGTCAGGCAGGGCTGGGAGGGCTGAAAAATCACACAACCAATGAGTGTAATTACTCTTTTTTAAGTCTATTAAGTGGTGTTGTTCTATCAAGGCTCAAGGGTATAGGACATGAAGAACAAGATAAAGTAATGTGTATTTATTACTCCCACTGGATCAATTTACCAGATATTTTCAGCTCCATAAAGCAAAATACACAAATGCCGCCTTTGTTACTTTTCTCAAACTGCTTTATTTTCTCTAAAAGAGGGACTGGCTCTTGGAGAAGAGACACATTTGCCCTGTGGAGGTCCCCATGCCAACCCCTCTGGGCGGGGAAGAGAAAGAAAGCTGGTGCATGTTTAAGTAGGACGGGGCTGAGGTTAGGTGAGGGACAGGAGAGAGAAGCCTGTGGCCTCAAGGCAGAATTACTTGGGTTTCCAGAATTGGAGGGAAATGGGAACTTGATGCAGCGAGGCCCGAGGCCCTGCGTGCAAACCCTAATTTTCCCATGTGCTTGCTGTGAGTGGCACACCGCCAGCCCTCTGGAAACTCTGACCTTGTGATGTGGCGTGTACCCATCTTGCCAGGAATAATAGTCCCCATATACTGAAGTCTTGCTATCCGCCCGAGAGACCCCGTTGCATAAATTATCTCATTAACACCCAACAGCCGCACTGTGGGGCAGCTGCTTTACAAAGGAGGAATCTGAGTCTGTGAAGAGTGAGTCCGTGCACAGACAGCACGTGTGGTTTTCAAAATCCACGTCCACCTAACCTGGGAACCTCCCTCCCGACCCCTGTGCTTTTCAGAAACCTTGATAAAGCCATGTCAGGCACATTGCGGGCACGATGTACATGTTACCTATTTCCTGGGACTCACCGCAAACACGCAAATGCCGGCCAAGCGCGACGCCTCTGTCCTAATGCTCACGGATCACTCAGGAAGACAGCTGGCAAGCTGAAGGGACAGAGACACCTCTGGCCTTCAAAACAGAGACAGCTAGCTCCCTGCTCAACACTGCTGGATGGCCTCCTGCATTTCAGCATCTCAGCGCTTCTGAGTGACCACAGTCGCCATCCCTCTCACCTCCACATGACAGAAGTCAACTTTCACCCCAAAGTTGGTCAAAATTCCTCTCCCTCCTGCCAGGATCCAGAGAGGAAGGCACATCTGTATGACAGAAGAGAATGCTGCAGCTGGAAACCCTCAGCCTGCCCTTCTCCACGTGCACACCTGGGCTTTGCATGATGACACTATTTGATTTCGTGTTTTTTTTTTAGTGACAGTATTTTAAATTGGTGTGTATGGCAACTATCCGTGATGGTAGCTTTCAGGGACAAAAATCATCTACAGAGAAGGATTCCCACTTGCTCCCATTTTCTCATTTGGTAAATGGGAATGAGGTCTGCTTTCCCGACTTCTCTCACCAGAGGGGCTCCCATAAAACAAAGCATGTACAAGTTCTTTGAAAAAGCTCAAGCCAGTATACAAAGGCATATTATTATGGAAAGCTGTCTGCTTGGTCTTTGGAGCAGTTTCATTTGACAGAATATGTGGGTGGTTGTATGAATTTAGCTTTGTCTATTCACAAACACATGGGTTTAATAAAGCGGAGTTTGTTTTTTAAGGTGTGTGGTCCACGGCGCACTGAAACACTCCTGTTTGACAAACACTGACCACGATTCTAAGAAAGGCGGAGCCCGTTTTCATCCCTCAAACAATGGACAGCGGGACTATAAATCTCCCAGGTCCACAGGAATACCTCGTGCTGGCTCCATCCGCCACTTCCTGACCCTGCTCTTGAACTCTCACTCCACCTTCACATTCAGAGCCAAGAGGACACCACTCTGATCTGAGTCACAGAGAGAGCTTCCTGGGGTGGGCTCCGGCCAAAGCCCTCGCACGGCGCAGAGGCTGGATGCAGGCTATGGAGTGTTTCCTTAACACACAAACCCATTGTGTCCTTGATTACTCTTCCCAAACCCAGGAAAGCAGGGCTGGGAATTTCACCATCGGGCCACCAGGGACATGGTGACACGTGCCTGGGCTATTTGTTCAATGTTTCTGAACGTGATGTACAACCGTGAAGATGTTTTTAAAAGCAAATACACAAAACTCAACCATATATTCCTGTTTCTCTCCTTTCTTTATGAATAAACTGCTTGGAGCTAGAGACCTCAACCATTAAACCAAATTTGTCTCCTGTTTTTTTCAGTAAATATTTATAGAGTGGCAGTGGTGGGCCAGAAACTATACTGTGTAACACACAGGATTACTTCTTTTTATCCTGATGTGATCCCAGTAAAGTCTGCATGTTTATTTTACCCCCATTTTATAGATGAAGAAACTGAGGCACAGAAGATAAAGCATACAGTCCACTGTTGACCCAGATTGGGATTTCCTGAGTGGCAGAGATTGGTTAGGAGAGCTCTCCAAAGTCAGAGTCTCATTCTCACAGCTGGCAAATAATCATAGCTACCTTTTTGTTGAGTGATAAATAAGTGATAAGGCAACCCCCCCAAAGAAGGAAATATTACTATCTCCATTTGACAGAGAGGGAAATTGAGACACAGAGTGGTAAAGAATTTTGGGGCAAAAAGGAATCTTGACCCAGATGACAGAGCTAGAGGTGCCATGGTTCTGAGTTCCACCTCGCCCCATCTGACTCTCCAGTCCCTTCAGCAGACTCGAGAGATGCCGAATGAAAGTGAAAATGGTTCCCAAATGGAAACAATGGGAAGAATCTGCTATGCACTCATGACATCTTTCTATCACTCAGAAACAAACCTTAGGTACTGACCACTGGGTGGACACACATTATTTACATCCTTATGCTATGAAATTATCAATTATTTTCCCATAGGAAATGCATGGGAGCTAGGTTCTTGCCAGACAAAGGAAACTAAAGACAATTCTCTCCATGGCACACCTATGCTGCAGAAGCAGAGGATCGGTCACTATTACTCTTCAGTTCAGTTCAGTCGCTCAGTCGTGTCCGACTCTTTGCGACCCCATGAATCGCAGCACGCCAGGCCTCCCTGTCCATCACCAACTCCTGGAATTTACTCAAACTCATGTCCATCGAGTCAGTGATGCCATCCAGCCATCTCATCCTCTGTCGTCCCCTTCTCCTCCTGCCCCCAATCCCTCCCAGCATCAGGGTCTTTTCCAATGAGTCAACTCTTTACATGAGGTGGCCAAAGTATTGGAGTTTCAGCTTCAGCATCAGTCCTTCCAATGAACACCCAGGACTGATCTCCTTTAGGATGGACTGGTTGGATCTCCTTGCAGTCCAAGGGACTCTCAAGGGTCTCCTCCAACACCACAGTTCAAAGCATCAATTCTTTGGCGCTCAGCTTTCTTCACAGTCCAACTCTCACATCCATACATGACCACTGGAAAAACCATAACCTTGACTAGACGGAACTTTGTTGACAAAGTAATGTCTCTGCTTTTTAATATGCTAAGTTGGTTATAACTTTCCTTCCAAGGAGCTAGCATCTTTTAATTTCATGGCTGCAATCACCATCTGCAGTGATTTTGGAGCCCCCAAAAATAAAGTCTGACACTGTTTCCACTGTTTCCCCATCTATTTCCCATGAAGTGATGGGACTAGATGCCATGATCTTAGTTTTCTGAATTTCTATTACTCTTAGATTCTCTAATTGCTCACCGAGAATAAGTCAGGGTGAAAGGGAAGGAGGTGTAAGGTGGAGGCCCCTTACAAAGACAAGGATCTGAACAGACTGACACATCACAGGGTTTCTTCTTCAAGTGAAATGCTTGCAGGAAGTTTTTCTAAGGTGAATAGCACCCAGTGGAGGTGAAATTGCAATGGGAACTCAGGGCTGAGACTGAAGGCTCTGTAGTTCCTCCCAGGCTTAGGAGAGGACAGACTTGGCTTGTCACAGTTCTTCCTGTCTTCCGGCAGGTAGGGTCCCTCACCACCCTGCCAGCCCCTCATATCTGTGCATCAGTTTCAGGGGGTGGGGTAGCTTTCTCCTGGACAAGGTCCATTCTGACAGGTGGCCCTGCCTGCCCCCCCCCGCCATGTAGCAGACCCCACAGGTAAGACGTGACGATGAACTGATCACCTAAAGAAGTTTGCTGAGCTAGGAAGGATGCCAGTTTCATTTTTATAAGTGCTTTATGAGGGGAAACAGACCTGGAGATGACATATCTCTAGACTTACTATCGCTTGTGTAGTCAATGAAATTCCACTGTGCATCGTGCTGCCCTTTGACATTCTTTAGCATTTAGCATTCTCTCCTCTGATCCTCACACAGCATTGGTTGTCCTTTTGTTAAATGTGACTATTGTTTTCTGTTATGCATGGTGTTGTATATGGCAATATCTCCTACACATGGCCTGACTTCCTTGGGTACAGAGATGGGAATATCTCAACACTGACAACAGTACAGAAGAGAAACCAGCAGACGTGCATTTCCTTTTTTCTGCACTGGCAATTAATGACAGATCACTGTATGCCATATATTGCTCTGACTGGAATGTCTGTTTAACTTCTCCCAATTGTGTCTTAGGTGGGATGTTTCTGGAGGGAAGAGGCTCATGTCTCAGTGACTCAAATGCAAGATCTGCCAATATGTTTTCCTTTGAGCTCTAGCTGTCCCCTCACCAGGAATAAGTAATGATTGTCATAAGGGAAGAAAGCAATATTCTGTTTCTTTTTGAGAAATGATATGATAGAATGATTAATAATCTGGACTCTGGAGCCAGGCTTTGTAGATCTGAACTTCAGTTCAGCAGTTTACATGTTGTGTGACCTTGGGCAATTGATTTAACCTTAACCTCTCTTTAGTTACTTTCTTCTCTAAAATAGAGGTGGTAATGGTACCAATCTCCAAGGGTTTTTGAGAGGAAGAAATGACACACTGGGCTTCTCAGGTGGCGCTCATGGTAAAGAACCCACCTGACAATGTAGGAGACCTAAGAGACGCAGGTTTGATCCCTGTGTTGGGAAGATCTCCTAGAGGAGGGCCTGGCAACCCACTCCAGTATCCTTGTTTGGAGAATATCCATGGACAGAGGAGCCTGGTGGGCTATCATTCTTGGGTTTGCAAAGAGTCAGACATGACTGAAGCAACTTAGCACATATGTACAATGACCCAAGTACAAATAAGTACCATGTTACCTGGCACATGAGTGCTTATTACTCTGATTACTGCTTACCTTATTGTACTAAATACACAAGGCACAGAAATACTGAGTTGCTTCTCTATGAAATTTTATCAGTAGCAAAGTTTTCTGCCAATCATCCAAGCCCACATCTCCAGAGACTACAAACCAAAGAGAAGGTATCCTACCTTTGGCAAACGCTCAGGGTCGCCAGGGTGCCGGGGAATAACCTTCTGTAACCTCTGGAAACCATAATCAATGGTGGGTTCGTTGAGCGCTGCAATGAAAAAGTCATACAATTAGAACAATTTCAGGAAATAAAGCAGCATATGATTTGTAGCACTTACGGTGTGGAAATAACTGGGAAGTCCAAGGTTTCATTGATACTTTTGAATTAGAGCATAAAATGATGGACAGATGATCCCTTTTGTTGAACACTTCCACCATCTATTCCTGCTTTTTACCATGGTGGGGACTGACTCACTCTAAAGAACATGAGAAGCAGGTCCTGAACTCTGCTCTTCTGGCCAAATTCTGTATTTCTTACATTGTTGAAGGTAGAGTTAAAACACTAGAAGGCTTGTCCAAGGGTGTTTACAGTCATAAACAGGAAAAGTATCTGCTCAGCTACAAAATATTGAGTGGCCCTCAGCTGACAGAGGATCTCAATGCCAGCAGTGGCAATTAAGCAAGAGTGTGGCAACAGACACAGGAGACTGGCTCTTCTCAGCACGCAAAGCCTATGCTACCCTTGGAAGACTCCAAAAAGAGACAGGTATTGAAAATGCCCTTGATATGACACCCTCACATCCAAGATGACAGACTGATGCACCAACATCAATATTATTTCAGGAAAAGGCTAACCCCTATGGAGCAACTATCTTAGAACAGCTGGGTCTCCGAGATGAATTTTTAAAGAGAGTAAAAGAAGAGGATAATATTTGGAAATAGTGGGCCTTTCTGTACCCTAATTGACGACACTTTCTTCAAAGCATCCTTAAATTCAACTTGCCACAAAGTGGACTCTGGTAGATCATTTTCAAAGTTCCTCCCCAAGATATGAAATATCTCCAGCCTTCCTTGCCTGGCCAGAAAAAGATGGCAGCTCCATCCTCTACCTCACCCCTTATCTCCTCTAAGTAATGGGTAGGTGTGGGGGTTTGTTCTTTTATTTTTAGTGTAACCAAAGTATTCAAACACATAGTTTCTCCCTTACTGAATAAAAAGACAGTCTTTGTAGTTCTGACATTTTGCTATACATTTAGAAAACAAGGTGCCACATGCTTTACTTAAAATGCATTTCCATTAACCTAAATTTTAAAACTAAGATTCATACTACAGCTGACTTCAAAAAACTGTATTAAATTCAAATAGGTCCCAAGGCTAATGGAAGCAATTTGTATACCAACCCAAACTGACTGGCCCACTTTTCAAAATACAGGTATGATAATCTTGTGGTTTTAAAAGGACATTTAAATTGAAAGACTGTGAATTTAGTACATAATTATACCAATAGAACCCTTTAACTTGTCAACTTGTAAATCTAAAAGGCTATCAATCATTTCTAAAGAGGAAATAAACCTTAAAATTCCTTGATTGACAGTGCTTACTTTTTTATGTAAGAAAAAAAAAAATGAAGGGAAAAAAGGCTGCATAAAGTGGCCAGAAATCCATTTACAAAAGTACATTGTTTTACATAGGTGAGTAAAAAGCCAATAATTACACCTCCAAAAGACATATAAATCAGAGTAAGTACTTTTTCCTCACTTGTGTATTTAAGTTGGAGTGAACTTCAGGTAACTTTTTATTAAGAAGATTTCTTTTACCCAAATGCAGTGCTTGTTGAAGTTGTTAATAGAGCAGCATTTTCATTTAAGATAATGTAATCATTTTTGCAAATATGAGATTTAGCCATTTCTCCCACGTTCTCCTCCTCCCTACTACCACTTCCAAATGGTAAACTTTCAATCTGTCTCTTGTGGAAATTAACTAAAATTACACCCAGGTGAACCAAACCTCTCTATACTAGTATATGAGTTAAGGCATAATATTTATTATTCCTCCCATTTTATGAATTACTTTCTAAACCCTTGAGAAGAATTCTTTTTTCAAATCAGACTTGTAGAGAAAAAGCCATAGAATTCTTTATGTGGGGAAGCTGTGACTCATAAAATCCCCAGTATTTAATCAAGAAATGCACAAGAGCAACAGGAATGAGCACCTAGGTTAAGTTGTATATCATAACTATCTCCCACCCATAATGCTAATTGCCAGCAAAGATGTTTAACCATAAAGACTGCCTAAGGCAATTAAACGTATCATTTTAATACCTAAAGATATAGTTCAGCATGCTGAAAAGTCTAATACTTGGTTTTATTTTTCAGTGTAAGCCACCAATAAAACTTGACTTGTCGACCTACCCCTTCAGTTGTTTGCATAATGAATTAATTCCTACTGTGTCAAAAAACTCATGGTTAACTGAATGACTGTCTGATGTATTGGGGGGAGGATGTATTTCTCTGACTACAGGACCAACTCACAGCAGAATGACTGACATTTAGTATCCACAATTAAAAGAACTGATTCAAATATCATATGGAACTAATAGCTAAAGAGCCGAGGAGAAGTCATGCGGCTGCCACAAACAGTAATTGAATTAGATATATTAAACTCATTATTCAAAGAAAAATAAGCATCTAGTCTATGGAAGTATGCTATGTGAGGGGAAATATTTTAGGTAGAGGGACAAAGGCTTTTAATTTATTTCCTATGCCTTTATGATTTGCTCTACACTCATGTTTTTTTATTAACCTGTCCTCAATTTAGGTACTGAATATTTCAATGGCATTGTCCAGTGCTGTAAACAAAGATAACACTAAAGATATGTAAGCAAAGCTCATTGTCTCAATTCAAAGTTGCCTGATGACTTCTCTGACTGCAATGACTAAAGGAAAGTATTAAACCAATTACTGAGTGAGAAGGGCCATCTGATAAAGATTGTTACTTATAAAAAATAAAACTCTGAAAACTGATTAACAGTCTAGGGAGGGGGATGGCTAAACCCATTGTGGCACACCCATAGGAATATGATGGAGTCTTCAAAAGTAATGCTTTGGGGAAAAAAATAGGAAAAAATATTTAGTGGCATAAAATATATTGCTATGCCAAGAAGCAGATCACAGAAGCATTTTGCCATATGGCTACTTTTTTTTTTTTTTTTAATGAATATATACAGAGAAAAAAGAAAAGGTTTCTGTGTATAAACTGCCTAACAGTAGTTCTAAGAAGCGAGTCTTAAAGTGCTTTTCTTCCTGCTCTTTGTGCTGTGCATTGTATACATTTTCCACAATGAACATATATTACTTTTATAATCAGAGAAAAAGGTTAAGAGCAAGAGATTGTTCCCAAGATGGAATCTGACCTGCTTGTATAAAGTAATGACATAAGAAACTTTGCCTTAAAAGGGGTCTGTATACCCTTTAATAACCTTGCCTAGGTTATTACAGACCATAAGAAAAATAAGTAGTATACTTTAGGCCAGTTGTATAAATATGTGACTATTCATAAACTCTCTGAAAATCAACAGAGAGGGTAACGGGGAGGAATCATAAAGAATGGTATATTTATTTTCATCAGTGGGGGTAGCCGTACCTTAGGGACATACATCTACTCTGCAAGAATGTAATATAAAGTTAATCCTTCAACAAAGTGACTTCATTGTATTCAAGCACGGGGCTGGGGTGGGGGCAGAAGAAATGTAACTAGTCAGTTTTTTCCCCTCAAAATCTGGGACAAGTCTGAGAATTTGGTAGAGAAAGAATAAAACTTAATCAGACATGATTAGTCACAAAGTATCTTAGGTTGTAAAAAGAAAAAACAAATTGTCAACTGCAAAAGGATTGCAATGATGAGAGCCCCTCACATCACCCCATTCCCAAACACCTAGTCCACCTAATAAAATGGGACCAATGAGGGTACTTTAAAAATTCCGTAAGATAAGACTACCCTGGTGGTTCAGCGGTTAAGACTCAGTGCTCCCAGGGCATGCATTAAATACCTGGTCAGGGAACTAAGATGCCACATGGAACAGGGGAAAAGAAAATTAAAAGGAAAAAATTCCACAAGATAATTGTCCATTGATTCTATAATCATTTTTAGTACCTCCCATGTGTTCAGAGCAACCCACTGCAGTACTCTTGCCTGGAAAATCCCATGGATGGAGGAGCCTGGTAGGCTGCAGTCTATGGGGTCGCTAAGAGTCGGACACGACTGAGCGACTTCACTTTCAGTTTTCACTTTCATACATTGGAGAAGGAAATGGCAACTCACTCCAGTGTTTTTGCCTGGAGAATCCCAGGGGCGGTGGAGCCTGGTGCGCTGCCGTCTATGGGGTCATACAGAGTCGGACACGACTGAAGCAACTTAGTAGCATGTGTTCAGATGATAATGATAGGAATTAACTCTTTTATGTCACATAAGCCCTTAAATGAAGTCAGTAGCATCACCGACTTGATGGACATAAGTTTGAGCAAGCCCTAGGAGTTGGTGATGGACAGGGAAGCCTGGCATGCTGCAGTCCATGAGGTCACAAAGAGTTGAACACAACTGAACGACTGAACTGAACTGTAGCCCTTAAAAATAAAAGACACACGTACCCCAATGTTCACTGCAGTGCTGTTTACAATAGCCAGAACATGGAAGAAACCTAGATGTCCATTGACAGACGAATGGATAAAGAAAGTTGTGATAGATATATACAATGGAGTATTACTCAGCCATAAAAAGGAACAAATCTGAGTCAGTTCTAAGTGAGGTGGATGAACCTAGAGCCTGTTAGAGAGTAAAGTCAGTCAGAAAAACAAGTATCTGTAAAAACACATATATACAGACTCTAGAAAAATGGTAATGATGAACCTATTTGTAGGGCAGCAGCAGACACACAGATGTAGGGAACAGGCTTGTAGACACAGCAGGAGGAAGGAAAGGGTGGGACGAACTGAGCGAGTAGCATTGAAACATATATTACTGTATGTAAAATAGATAGCCAGTGAGAATTTGCTGTATGATGCAAGGGAGCTCAACCCAGGGCTCTGGGACAACCTAGAGGGGTGGATGGGATGGAAGGAGGGAGGAAGTTTTAAGAGGGTGAGGACATGTGTGTACCTATGACTGATTTATGTTAATATATGACAGAAACTGATACAACACTATAAAGCAACTATCCTTCAATTAAAAATAAATAAAATTAAACTGTCTGAGAGGTGTACATAATCTGACCCTAAAGAGAGATGAACTATGACTGTAGGGTTGTAACCCAGCTCCAGCTCCCCTGGCCAGGCTTTCTTCCTGCTCAGCAACGCATCCTCTTGCCTCCCTGATGATCAGATGGTGGGTCACCCCTCTGCTCCTCTCTCTGACACTAGGATCACACTCCACTCCACAGGGCCATGTGGACTGAAAGACAGGTTGGACTACTGGGGAGCCACAAACATTTGCATTCAAGATTTCCTGCCCTGATCACTCTTAGAGGTAGATACATATTAGCCGAGAAAGCTTAGTAAGACCTCATGGACTTGTGTATATACATACACTACAGGAAGTCTGAAACTTCCCTATCAATGCACAAAAGTTGAGATTAAATGACTCTACACAACAGAGCAAGCTTGCAGGGCAGATGTATCAGCTAACACTTCAGCAGGGTCCTCTCTCAGCTATGACAGGATACCGTGGAATGGTTTTGGGAGGAAGCATAGGATCCACGAATGGAGGCTCAGTAACACTGGAGTCATTATTTTTCAAAAAGGAAGAGTTAATAGTTTAGAAAACATGAAAGCACTTCATGTGGCCTTATGTAGGGTCAGCTTATACATAGGCTCTGGGTTCCCTCCCAAACTCACAATCTCTAACTCTCCTAAAGGAAACCAGCAACTTTCCATGCAGAACCAGTCTACACAGAGCCCTTCCCCTTGGGACTTCAACCGAGGTTCTGGTCAAGACAGAAAGCTCTGGTTATACGAAGCTATTTACAGGGTTCAAATGTCCATGTGGCTACATGCAAAGAAAATTTAGAATAATACAACCAGATTTAATATACTACTCACAATGACAAGATTACAAAACTCAATCAAAACATCTGGTAATGAGTCAATCCTAACCAAATATATATGTGGATTGTGGCCTTTTCATGCCTTTAGTTGTCATTTTTTTAATCCACTTCAAAAGCACATCAAATAAAGAAAAATCTCTTTTTCAGGATTTATTTGCAAATTAAAATTGTGTAATCAAGACAAATGCATTCTCAGCTATGAGAACTGAGTTTTCTCTTTGCCGAGCTGCCTTTTAGAGAAAATGCTCCTTGGTCCTCCTTAACTTCTGGAATAGGTACTCCTGGAAACAATGGGAATAAAAGGCAAGAGAGTTGTGTTCCCCAGCATCAGGGGAACAGCGCTTTGGGTGCCATTCCAACATGAGCACTCAGAGTCCCCTTGCTTTTGTGGCTCAGCGACTCACTGCAGTGCTTTAACATATTTTCTGGGGTTTTAATTTCCTTTTTTTAATGGTTGTGTGACATGATGTCATTTTGACTGGAAATAAAAAGAAATGCAGATATTAGAAAGGTAATATTTATATCCTATTGCCATTTAATGTCCAAACAAATATCTAGACTCAATGCCAAGTAATGAATAAGGCCTCATAGCAGACGCAGTGACCAAACCAGCGCCCGGGTCTCCACGCTTCCCTGGTGACTACTCTATACTGGAACTAAAGAGCAGCAGAGCATTTCCCTTCGAGGCAGATCCGTCCTGGGCATAAGAGTTATTGCATATGTGTTAGGCAGAGTCTTTTTGTTCCATAATGACCCTATTTTTCCCTCAGTCACTAAATTAACAACCAGAGGCGAACAATAAAACAGCAAGTTATCTTCACGAACCTATCTTTAAGACTGACTTGAAAAGATATAAACCTCAAAATAGACCAGAAACCTAAACAAGAGCCAGAAATACGCTTAGTGAAGAAATGTGTTGCATTTCCAGCCGCGTGGATGGTTCATCCCTTGCCTAGATATGTAGGGCACACAGGTATTCCGGGTTGCCTCTTCCCGGAAGGGATACACTCCCTAAGAAACCTAACACCAGACCCCTTGCAAGCAGAGCCCGGGCTTTCGGCTTTCAGTGTGAAATGCTTTCACAGCCTGGCGCCCTGCCCCAGGAGCCAGGGAAGCTCAGAGGAGCTTTAGGAAGAGGCTCACTGAACCGCAGAAAGCCGTCACTGAGCCAGAAGGGTGTCAGGATGAAGCCAACATGGGCAGAATTTGCCAACAGAGGAGCCAAAGAAAAGTGTCCAAACTGGCTCTGAACATGCTCTGAGTTCTTATTTGTCGTCTTCAACCTCTTGATGTGGAGCAACAACATTGAGACCCAAAAGTAAAGCAAAGGCAGTAACACCTCTCTCAACTGCAGGTCCCATCAGAGGAACGGCTGGCTTGTGTGGCTGCATTCTCTTTAGAGACGGGAGCCAGAGCCTGCGAGGTAAAGACTGGAGAGAGGATGGGAGCCGCAAAGTGGATCGGAGCCCAGCATGAAGAAATGCACGGGCTCTGGGAGAGAGAGATGGAGGACCCTGAGGACTGTCACTTGGAATGCTTTTAAAAGGACTGCGTATATTTGGAAATTGATAACTCCTCCTGAAGTGAGAGCAATCAAGAGCAGGAAGTTGTTTTCCAACGTGGAAAAAGCTTTACTGCTTTCTTAAAAGGAATATGAATAAAGGATAAGAATATTCTTATCATATAAAAAATACAAAAGAAATGCAAAACAGTGGGGAAAAGCCCCATAACAGATATACTCTTCAGTGAGTGAGTGAGAGTCGCTCAGTCATGTCCGACTCTTTGCAAACCCATGGACTGCAGCCTGCCAGGCTCCCCTGTCCATGGAATTCTTTAGGCAAGAATACTGAAGTGGGTTGCTATTTATTAGTGTGTAGGCTTTCAGGCATTCTTACAATATTGGTTTATATAAGTATAGATTATACACATATTCATATCCATCCCATTCTTTTTAATGGTTGTAGCACATTATATTATATGGATATCCATAAAGCTTATGCAATAAACCCCCCGATAGTGGGGATGCATTTTTTTCCCCAAATTTTCATTGCTTAAGTGTTGTAATGAACAATATTCAGGAGAAATTGTTGGATAAAAGAATATATACATTTCAAGACTTTTGATTCATATATTTCCTAATACTCCTTCATAAAATGTATACCAATTTACATATTGATGGGTTACTTTTGAAGGCATCTGCAAAAGAAAACTAATTTTTAAGATTAGTTCATTCCTGAAGTCAATTATTCTCTAAGTTATAAGGACCTCTGAACATTTTTAATAGGTATTAAAGATCACAATGATTCCTTGGAGAAGTATCATTTCAAACACACCCCGAGGTCATATAAGGCCCTTTTCTCAGTAATATCCTAGCACTTTATAGACCTTATCTCATTGATTCCTTTAATATGCCCTTGACATAAATGTTAAAATTTATTACTCCCAACTTGAAGGTGAGAAACTGAGGCACAGGAAGAGTTGGCTGCCGGAATCAGAACAAAAGCCTCAGTGCTCTGCTTCCTAGGCCACGACGACTGTTTTAACATAGATAAATCTCAGTTAGCAGCACACTGACAAGTCCAGCTACCAAATCAATTAAATGGAACCTTTTTTGGAAACTAAATATCTGTGCAATGGAAACGCAGCACTAGGAGGAATCCTTGTGCCGGACTCCTGACTTTTACAGGTGAACATGTACTTGGCCTGATTTCTTAAAGCTCACTTTGTCAACAAGCACAAACCTACTGAAGAAGCCCTCTCCTGGCATTTAAAACTTGCCTCCCAAGTGATCAAGAAACTGCTTTCTGTCTCATCGAGTTCTTATAGGTCTGAGCTGTGCTATCAAAAGTTGATTTGTCTTTTGAGAAAAACATACATAATGCTGTTGAGATCCATTAAACTGACTTATTTCCTACCACAATCAATTGGTATTTTCTAGAAGATCTTTGATGAGAGGCGAAAGTGGAGCATTTCTTAAAACATACCCCTTTCTTGCCCTGGAGGGTTATACTCTTATCTAAAATGGGAAGTAGGTGAATGTACAATCATTAGGGAAAATTGTACTGCTGTCTAATTGTGATGAAGTTGATGAGGTTGCCCCGGTTATTACATATGATGTGCTCTTAACAGTTTGGCCTTCCAGGATCCTTAGTTTTCCAAATATGATGCAAGTTTAAAACTAAAATTAAATCCCTCAAGCAAACAGAAACTTAAAGATCTCCAGGATTTTTTTTTTTTTTTTTGCCTTTCAATCTCTTCCATTTTGGAGTTTCATTTTGTAATTAATCACTTATGATTAGGTTTCAAAGCCACATTTGCTCAATTGAATGCAAAGAGGTCCATTGTCAGTGTGCAATGGATGCTGGTGTTTTAAGAACTGGAGGCCAACACATTCTGTCTTTCTTCCTTAATGTTTAAAGGTAAATCCATCATTCTCTTCCCTATTGGCATATCTTCTGATATAACAAGAGTAATATTCCTTCTATAATTGTTCTTCAGATTTCTTCCCAAAGAGTTTTGACAATAACTGTTATCAAGGGGGTAAAATCACCCACCCTGTCTGATAAACATGTTTTCTTGTGTTCCCACCCAAGCGAGTGCTTGACACTATACTTTTATCATCCAGTGTGTGTTCAGAATGAGCTTAGAACAGCAATTGCCGGGAATAGGCAGGCGATAAACCGCATTGATTTAACACATCTTGTTTTCAATCATGCTCGGATTTTCTGAGCACGCATTTTTCCTGTACACTGGCTTGTAGCTTTTATCTGACGAGCTGATCCCTTTTCACTGGAAAATGAAAAGGTCGCACAATAAGACACGGTTTACTGGAACTTGAACGCACACCAGGGAAAGTATTTTAGATAAATACTGTCAGACATAGTGGAGCTGAATTTCAACAACGCAACTGTTAAACAACAATACTTATTACTCTCCTAGAACAAGCTACCAGCGTCTTATAGTTCTCAGCAGGGAAGAGCGCCGAGCCAGGCGCCAAAGCTCAGAAGCCCGCCCTGTGCCTCACGAACGGAGTGTGGAGTCTGGGGCCGCGGTCCCACTCGGGACTGTTGATATCACAGCTCAAAAACTACCGCCACTGTCACACTTGCTTCCTCTAAGCCAGTGGTCAGGCTTCAGAAGAACTGGGTGACGAAGTCACAGCAGAGTTCTGCAGACAGGCTGGGAGGGTAGAAAAAGATCCCAAGAAAAGCGACCAAAGTGTGATTGCAAAGAGCCTATTAATTCTACTAAGAAGACAAGAGAGCACTTGTGACCAACAGATATTTGAGGATTAAGTACTTATTTGGTTATATTCTAATGGCCTCAAAGAGAACATGTAACAAGCATGCCATGTGGAATGTTAATAACGGCCTTGCAGATAAGCCGAGAGGTTTCTGTCAGCCTGGACTCCAAACTTAACAGCATGTGATATAAAATAAATGAAGTCAGCCTTCCTCAGTGTTGACCCAACCTAGTGATATTATTACTGCCTTTCATTAACCTTTGATTTAGCCAGAAAGTCTGCTCTGCCTGAGTGTTTGAGGCTGGAATTTCACCTTTTCAGCCTCAACACACATCCCGAACGTATTATATCTCTATTCATTTTCTGTGCTAGAGTTTCTTGAACTTTCTCCCTTCACAATTATTATTAGCCATCTCAATAATCTTCTCACAAAGCCTTCAAGCCGAAAGAAATGCCTGACAATTCTGTTTAATTAACTACTTAGGTCCAAATAGATTAGTATTTATATCCTCACATCTTAACATTTATATCCTAATAGCTTAGTTTTTTTGGGAAAAAAATACAACAGAAATGGAAATTAAAAATAATATAATAATACTTTTAATTCATCCTAAAACAATCACAGGAACTTACTCGTGGCGTGTGTTCTCCTACTGAGCGCAGCACAACTTCTCAAAGTTTCAAATAAGATCGGACATTGACACCCACTTTTCTATTCCAAGCTGGTTTTCACAGCAACTGCTGAAAACTCAGCCTCGCAAAGTTATGATTCCATCAAAAGGAAAGCAGTGCAATCTAATATTGAGCTCTGAACCACCTGGAACTAGCAGCTTGTCTGATAGCTGACAAAGTACCACTTGTTTCCCTTTAATTTAAACAGCCCATGTCACCCTGGACGTCTGTAGGGACACCTGGCGCATACGTTTAAGGAAACACGGACTACTTAGAAGCACAGAATCAATTAAATGCTAAGATGCCTACAAGGATCCATGGCATTCATTGTGTCTTTTGTTCTAATGATTAATATAATAACAGCACCAGCTAACATTTCCTAAGGACTGACTATGTGCCAAGCACTATACATAGATTAACCTATCTGCTCTTTACCAAAACCTTAAAGAGAAGTATAATTGTTACTCTTATTATACAGGAACAATACTGAGGCATAGAGGAATTAAACATTTTGTCACAATACACAGAGCCAATGAGTGAAAGGCTAGAGATTCAAGAGCAGTTAGTCTGCCTCCCAAGGTCTGCTCTTAACCTCTTTGATAGAATAGCCTAGCTAAGACAACCAAGAGGTCTCCAGGACAGGCCTCTAGCAATTCTAGACCTGCAATACTCCTCTAATGCTTTTCTTGCTCCCAATATACCCCTCTATGTACATCCTCTAATGCTTTTCTTGCTCCCAATATACCCCTCTATGTACAGTCTGTTCTAATTCTTACTTTTGTCCCAATTTATGTCCTACTCTAGCCTCATTTGACTTGCATTTCTTTAACAGCACACTTCCTGCCTCTGTTCCAATCCTTTAGAGTAAAACAGAGCTAGATTATCATCTGGGCTATGTGACTGACCAGGTATGCGCCTTCTGGAAAAGTCACATTCCTTAAGTCTCCTAGTACATATTGTGAAGATGTGATATAATACTATTTGTAAAATGCTTTGCATACAAAAAATCCTCAATAGGCAGTTGTTACTACTAATAACAGAATACCTGACATGATCTTGAAATAGGGGCAGATGTGGGGAATACAGGAATAACTAGATATATTTATGTATTCTGCACCCTCAAGAAACTCCAGAGGCTAGAGGGACATAAAGACAGAAATGGAATTGTATAACAATGTGATAATTAAACTATGAGGATAAAGAATTATAAGGGAACATCATGTATTCTTCACTTGTTCTTGAGATTCAGCCTTGCCTCCCCTACTCACACTAATAGAAAATTACAGTTCAAAGAATTCCACCACTTCTGACTCTCAAATGTTGCTCTGAAACAGGGCTCTATCTGGAATAGGACAAAATTATTTTAAAACCATATAAATTTTGTGATAAAATGGAAACAAAATATAGGTGGGAGACACCGAATTCAACTGGGATTTTTATCCCAGAGATGAGTTGTTTTACAATGCTTAATTAATTCAATAAGATTGAGTACTTGCTATATACAACCAGGTGCTAAAGAAAATGAAAAAGAGAGAGAGAGAGAGAAGTACAACACAGGCCCAGTTTTCCATGCGATGTCCAGCGAGGAGATGGTTCCATCTGAAAACTCTCCCAGGCACTGTGATGTGCCTGAGAAGAGTGTATAACCCAGGGAAGACAGGACTATAATCAGTCACTCAAAAAGATACAAAACTGTAGCATTACTAATGCAGTAATCCTATACTGCGCAGGAGAAGGGAAAAATAATTATTTGAGTCAAGGAAACATAAACCCAAGAGGTCATATCTGAGTTGGATGTATAAGGACAAGTAGGATTTTACTACTGAAAAGG
Source organism: Odocoileus virginianus (assembly GCF_023699985.2). Taxonomy (NCBI): domain Eukaryota; kingdom Metazoa; phylum Chordata; class Mammalia; order Artiodactyla; family Cervidae; genus Odocoileus; species Odocoileus virginianus. The sequence continues at coordinate 65,957,692 of NC_069676.1, forward strand.
GTGGGAAAAGAATTTGAGACAAAAGAAACAGAAAGATCAAAGGCAAAGAGATATAAAAGGATATGATGTGTTCAGATACGATTAGATATTCCAGCTTGGGGAAACCATAGTTCATATATTGGGAGTAGGCTGTTGAAGGGTAACCATGACTAACAGTATTGGCCTGTAGCGCCTTGCTAAGAAATCTACCTGGTGAGTAACAATGGGCTCTTAAAGATGTTCCATATCACAGAAGAGACACCATCAGATCTATATTTCAAAGACACAACCATAGGAGTCCAATAAAAGATGGATTTTAAACTCAGAACTATCACAATAATCCAAATGGAAAATAAAAGACCAACTAATAATGAGGCGGTCCTGGAGAAAAGGGTAGACTTCAGAGATGTTATAGAATATAAGTTTCATGACTTCAGTAACATGGTAGATGTGAGGGATTATAAAAAATGGAGGATGATTCTGACACTTCTAATGTATCTGACTAGGTGAATAGAGTGGCCATTTAGCAGGATAGAGAATGGAAGAAGAAAACTATCCACAGAAGGAAAAATCATGAGTTCAACTTCAGAAATGCTGAATTTGGGGTACCAATAAGATATCCATGTGAAAATGTTTAGTAGACAGCTGGAAATAAAGAACTGAAATTCAGGAAAAAGATCAAGGATGGACTTAAAAAATTAACACATTATCAGTAACACTGAGATATAGGTAATAGCTGAAACCATGGATGTGAGACGAGAATAAAGAAAACACAGTGCTATGGGGAATGCCAGCAGTTAAGGAATAGTTTGAGAAAGATTCAGAGACAAAAAAAAAAAAAAAGGTAGATACAAAACAAAGAAAGAAATATCAAGAAAGAATAATGTCCCTAAAGTCTAATGAGGAGCTTAAAATTGTCCACACCATCTAGTATAGCTGGGTGCTTGACCAGGAGAGGGCTGGGGAGGAGCTATCAAAAGAGACCACTCCAAGATGAAGACTCATGACTACTTTAACCCAGAGGTTCTGGCTTTCTTGTGTCTCACTCAATAACCCCCAAAGACAAAGATCCAAGCACATCAAATTGGTAAGGGATGAAGGCAAAGCTATTCGCCCAGCTGAAGTTTAGCTAATCCCAAGAGGCGGAAGAGAGAAGAGGACATTCAGCCCTGATTGGAGTCACCTCAGTCCTAAAGGAAAGTGGAGAACTCCAGGTGCCCTGAGACAAAATCTATGATGTCAAGCTCACCTCTAGGTCTGGCCATTTCTCTTGGAAATTGGAAGGTATAGTTGGAAGGGTGAGGATGATGGGATTTTCCATAGCTCTTGAGTTTTTCTGCTCCCAGTCTTGATGCCTGTCTTCTCAGAAGTGGACAGAACCCAGTTAATCCCTCACAGCACCTCAGTTAGGCTCTACTGCATGTAACCTACTCTACATCTGGACTTGTGAACCATAAGGACTGGGTCTCCTTGCCACAAAATATTGACAAAAATACGTTTATATATGTAACCAGAATTTAATCTTCTTTGGATGTCGGTGGTCTTAATATTGGTCCCTGATGACTTACAATCAATAGATGTTTAGTTAAGCAGTTCACTTGTTTTGGAGTAACAGTTATTGTGTGGGTAATGGGTATGTGGCCACTTCCGCAATAACCCCACATCCCCTGATGGAGTGAACGTTACAATCACACATTTGTTGTTATTAGCTCAGGAGATGCTGGAAACCAATTTTGAAAAGCAAGTAATAAAGCACCACATAAAAAATAATGGTGTAATTACTTCTTGGTCAGGTTAAACCTACTGTGACGATAAAAACCAAAGGGAGCAGCAAGCATCATAAGTGGGTTTGCTGTAAATTTGACACTGGTTCTGACCTTCAGTGAGAAAAAGTCTTGGACTCACCCACCTAAGCCAGGTGCACAAAAGAGTATTTGTGTCACATAGCTTTATCAAGTCTCTGTTTAAAAGCACTTTAATGAATGTACTCCAGGAATGCTATGTCAACTCTCAAGAGCTAAAGAGAACAGACCAATTGCTAAATTACTGACCCACAGGCTTTCAGATTCCCATTTGAATTTAGGCCCTTAAAAAGCAAAAACAAAAAAAACACAGATTCAGAAATTTCATGGGAAAGCTATTGTACCATGAGGGTACAATTTGTTCTCTAAATGTAGAAGAAGAAAGTAGGGGGTCTAGTTGGAACATGGGCCACACACGTCCAGGGGGGGAAGGAACTTCTGACTGTTGGTGTCACTCTATGAGCAAACACTGGTAACCCACCAGTGTGAACAGAAGACACACCAGCCTCTGCTTTCAGGATGTGATCTTACATATCTCACCTGAAATGCTTGAGAGGCTTCCTCCATCCACATGAAATACCACAGGTGGGGATGTGAGTGTAGGGGGTGGGGAGAACCTTAGCCACAGTTATGACAGAACGTTTAAGGATGACGTGGCATAGTCCATGCGTAAAAATATTACTTGTTGCCTTTGATTAGTTCCAGCTTTTGGGAAAACAGTTAATATCTTTGCTTAGCCCTTCGAGGAGTTGCAAATGGTTCTCCTAAGGTTCATGCATTATGAACTGACACTCTGACAGGATGCTAAAGCCAGAGTTAGCTCACTGGAAAAGCAACAACAGACTCACTTTTACTAATGAAAGTGACTTCTGTAGGTTACACTCTCAATGACAGCAACGCTTGGAAATGCAAGTACTGTTGTATGCTGATGGTTGTTTAGAAATGGGTACAAACTTTCTGCAGGGCAAACTAGCTAGCACTGAGTGGAGAGGATGAAAGATTAAATTCAGATACTAAATCATGTGTTTAGAAACATCTCCAAAGGAGGCCCAGTGGCCACACAAACCACTTCTAACTATTTTTCCAAGTGGACATGGCACACACCAGACTTGATAGCCTTCAGAAATGCCATCGTGTGTTTCAGGAGGTCATTGTTCTTGCTTCAACTCCCCTGGATCCTTCTCTTCCTTCAAACTGGAAATAGAGACTGAAATTCTCCAAACCGAATCTTCCAGCTCTGTCTAAATTGATGGGTGCGATGGAGTGGTTTAAAATGAATAATAAATGAGAAAACGAAAAAGAACTGACCTTCCTTCCATATTCTCCCTCTACAATCTACCTGTCCCCATGCAGGTTGGTGCATTTAGAGGAAATGAAAATACATATTTAACACCATCTGTGGAATTCACTTTGCCTGAGGCCACTGTGTCAGATATTGTTGCTGGGTTTTTCAGAGGGCAGGGGCATTTCTGCAGGGACAGAGACTAGGCCTGATAAACTGCTGACCTAGTCCCAGATGGAAAATTTTTATGATTATATTGGGACAATAGGTACTGTGACCCTTTAAGAACAAAATCAAACATACTGGATTGCATTTTTCAAAGGCTACTCAAACAACTTTTAGGGAAGAATACATTCTTCTAAGTCTCCTTTCTAAGTCTGGAATTAACAACTTGATCTTCATGCGGTCAGGCAGAGGGCAAAAGCACATCCATTCAATCAGCTTCAGAACTTTATTGCTGCAAAGATCCTTCCTTTTACAGCAAACACAACCAAGCTGAGAGATCCTAACTGATCAGTGCAAGATCCCACAGCTAGTTAACAGTCGAATCAGAAAGAAAAACTCAAATGTTGGAACCCAATTCACACTAGGTCCCACATCAGTTTTCCACAAAAAGCCTGATTTAAAACAAAAAGGATCATTTACTGAGAAGTGAGACGTGGTACTGGGCATTTAAAATTTGTTAACTTACGTTTTTTTTTTTTTCTTCAGTGGCCCCAAAGGTTCCTGTTTCACAGATGAGGAAACTGAGGAGGTAAAGGGTGAGTAGGCAACGAAAAGAAATATGACTGGATTATATCCATGGAAAATAGACAGAAACTGCTCTTTAGACCATCCTCATTAAAAGATCCACCTACTATAAGTGCTGACCATTTCAAAGCCGAATGGTGCTGCCATTTTATAAAACGGCCATTGACTGCAAGGAAGGCCAGCAAAGGCTTTCAGGATCTTGAAAATATCATGGAGGATGTCTACGAGGTGTCCACATTTTAACAAAACCATTGCCAATCTCTCTTAAAGTCCATTTTGCGAAGGCTCCTGGGACAAAAAACAATGTGCTCTGACTTGACCTAAATTCTTGCAAAAGAAATGTGACAATAATTGTAGCCCACAAGAAATGATGCATGCTTAGAATGTACCAGAGCTGTGCTCAGCACTATGTTATACCTCATTAATTCTTAGCCATCCTTATGAAGTCTGTCCTGGGACTGTCACTGTTTTCACAGATGAAGGAAGACCCTGAGGACAACAAAGATGTGATGGATCCTGCCCAAGTTTTACGGCAATAAGAGCAGAACCTGGATCCAAACTTAGGCAGTGTCCAATGCCCACGCTCTTATCCACCCTCCACACTGGACTGCCCCATGGAAGCACTTAGCTGATACACTGGAAGGGATGACGCTATCCTCCCCTTGATGGAAACATGGGTGAAAACAAACAGTAAAAGATTGTATCTGGCAAAATTATCTGGCTTTGATTTGAAAAGATAAATGTGTACCCATATATGCTACATACACTCCAAGAGGACATAAGTTTAAAAAGGGAAACTTTCCAAAATGGATCACACCTGAGCCCCAAACCATTTTCTATGAGGTGTATGGTGGTGATATCACCCATAAGAAGGATGCGAAATGACACACACTTCTCCATTATCACCTCCCAGCTTGTTTAATCTCACCTGGCAAGTTCTCCTTAATCAAGGAACTTGAAAATTGTATGGAGTCTTTAGGTAGCTCTGGGTAACACGGGGAGAATTCTGATATGCTTTCTTCATTAACTGCTCATACTCCAGAAATGAGAATGAAACTTCTCCTCCTAGGGAGTCTTTCACTGAGAAACTCATCTTAATTGAATGCACAAATCAGTTAACTATCTTCGGATTCACAACCCATTAATGCCCCATTCTCAAAGAGCAGCTTCCTTCTGGCTTGTTGAAAGGCTGGCGCTCCCAGGGCTGTGCTGAGAGGGACGTGAGATTCAACAGGAACACGGAGGGGACAGCAGAGAGGAGGGCTCACTCTTCACCAGCAAAGGCGCGTTCCAGGGCTGAGCAGGAGGAACCACGGATAACGCTGCCTTTGCAAAACTGACATCCTCCCGTTACCAGTCTGTGTCAACTGTCAGGGATTCACAAATAATGCCATTGTGCCCTCACAATGCCTGTTAAGCAGGCTTCAAATGTGCCTACCAAGGGAAGATGAGGCTTACAAATGTTTCATGGACATAATACCAAGATGGTATTAGTGACAAAAGCAAGTGGGAAAGAAAAACTAATTGCACATTTCTCTCTAAAAATATCCAGCCTGTCTCAAAGTCCCACTTTTCTTTCTCTCTCTGGAGCAGGAAGATCTAAGTAAGGTTTTGAGGTGTGTCCCCAGAAGACTCCTGTTAGGTTGCTCTGCGGAGCACAGGAAGAGATCCTGGATTAACTGCCCTTCTGTGACAGCCGCGGCTCAACTCTGGAGCAAGAATTATGCCAGCTGGATCTCTTACTGAGCCACTTGAAGGCAGAAGAATGTGAGATTATGTCTCTGATGATGAAGACATTTATAATTAGACTTTGTAAGAGATATAAGCATATTTCTTACTGGGTGGGGAACTATTTAGGCTCTATCAACTTTTTTTTTTTTAAATATCATGCAATTTTCAGAAACCATCAGGAAGATCCATTTCCCAAAATATGCAATACCATCTTTTTTAGACAGGCTGATCTTGCTTTTGAAATAAACTCAGAATCTGTGCTTCCCTTCGCCAAGGTTCTAAAATCAACCATGAATATAATTCTGTGAATAATAGAAAGGAGACGCCTGACCTGCCACAGCCTTGCCTTGGGCTTTGCAATTGAAGGTACCAACCAGCCTACAATGAAATCCACACTCGGTAGGAACTGATGTGAAAGTAGAGTTCCAATACACCTGCTAGTAATGCCATTAGTTGTGACATAAGCCCATAAGCTCCCAGAAAGTTTACGATTTGGAGAAAACAAAATAACAGTGTTACATGAGGGAGATAAACACACACTGAATAACAACAGTTATGAGTTTCCTTTACGTGGCAGGAATATTTTCTTGGCTTTGGGATTTAGGATGTCAACAACGAAGGCTGGGCATGCCAATTCCCTGAGTTTTGTTTGCTTGCCAGAATATTTAGAGGTCTGGGCAAGGTAAACTAACTCTCCCACATTTGTGCTTAAGGCAACATGCCATTGACTTTTCCCAATCTGGGTATTCAATTATCTGTCCTCATGATGATACCAACATGGAAACTTTATAGAGAACCAATTTTATAGTCTGCAATATGGGGCACTGGATTTTATTTCCCTTTGGACAGTAAGATTGTGGTTAGCATAACACAGTGAATCCAACATCAATCCTCTGTCAAAAATAGTTTTATGAAGGCCAGAGGGAGGGTGGGCACACAGGATGCACACCCAGTTGGCGATATATAAACATTGAAAGAGAAACTAAAATAAATGCTGTAAACAACAGAAGTCAAAGCTTTCTTGCAATCATTAAAAACTGACACCATGATACTCAAACAATAGGATATTTACTGAAATATTAGATCAATTCTTAAAGGATTTCAGGTCCCAGTGGGCTTTATTTGTAGTCCTCTGTTCAAAGTCCATTAGACAGGGTCCCTGCCTTCAGTAGAGTGGATCCAAATAAATTCTAAGAGAGGAAACAGATTCCATTCTCTCTGTTTACTTTATTACTATTGATTTCTGAATTCCCTCCAATCTCTTTCTTAACTGAGCAGATAATATACATTTAGTACCAAAGGTAATTATCCCAAATGAATACAGTTTGCAACTGAGTGATAAAAAAGAGAAAGGACACTGATAGATTAAACACTTATACATTAAAATGTATGTCTGATTAATATATGCAAGAGCTTTAATATGCTAACTTTATGGCTAGATATAGTTTCCTAGGCTAATCACAAGTTCATTTGTACACTTAGACATATTTTAGTTCCACTAGTTTATATTTTATAGCAATATTATATAGTGCAAATGCTAAAATAATAAAAACAAAATCATTTCAAATATTTTTTCAAATCTCCTATCTACAAAAAGAGACCATTTAGACAATGTTTTTAGACATGTAAAAGGGGTTAGAAAATTTAATTGCCAGAAATGACAATGGTTTTTAAAGCATCAAAGATAGAAAAGAGAACAAGGAGTGTATCATTTTTAAAGTATATATAAAACAACTTAAATACCCAGTGACAGAGGAATGAATAAATAAATTTAGTATATCCACACTGTGGGAGATTATGCAGTCTTTTAACACTATGTTTATAAAGAAGTTTTAATGCGTGGGAAAATGCTTGGTATTCTGTGAAAAAAAAAAATAGGATATAAAAATGTGTGTGTGTGTGTATACACAAACACAGTATAACCACAAATATGAAAAAATGTTTATATATATTTGTTACACATAGAAAAATATGAAAGCAATATACAAAAATGTAAGCAGTGGTTATCTCTGGGTGATGGGTACCGGATGGTGTTCATTTCTATTACTCTATCCTGTTCTTCTCTAAATTTTCTAAAATTAGCATACATTATTTCTACATAGTGCATATGATAATGTAATCACTATAATTACCTAAATATATAATCACTAAATACATGACAGATAGATGAATGGATAGACAACTGACATTGGATGGAAGGTCTGACCCATGTTATGTTTATTCCTGGCTCAAGACTATCTGGGAGCCCTTGCATGCCAGGGGCTTCTGTTCTGGCTCCTCTTTGAAAAACCTGCCCATCTATGGGTGAGTCTTCTACAGAGTCCTACCAGATCCAAGTATCGAACATGTAGTGATCATCACATTTTTAAAGAAGGGATATAATTACATAGACACTGAAGTTCTTCTGAGAGACAGCACAGCGGAGCAGTTAAGAGAATGGATTCTGGAGCCAGACTGCCTGGGTCTGACTAAGCCTCCTCCACTTACATTTGAGTAACTCTGCAAAATGACTTAGTCACTCCATGCCTCCGTGCTCTATATAAAGTATATAAAGATGCTCTATATAAAGTATTGACCTCACAGAGATGATAGGATGTTACAGCATTATATGAAAGTGGCTCAGTCATGGCAACCCCATGGACGATACTGTTTGGGGTTTCCCTGGTGGCTCAGCTGGTAAAGAATCTGCCCTCAATGCGAGAGACCTGCATTTGATCCTTGGGTTGGGAAGATCTCCTGGAGAAGGGAAAGGCTACCCACTCCAGTATTCTGGCCTGGAGAATTCCGTGAACTGTATAGCACTAGTATCTTTAAAATGCTTAGAAAAGTGTGACACATAAACACTTAAATTATCAAATTTAAAAAAAAAAAACTGACTTGTACCAATCAGAATAAATTTACAAATAAAGAAATGAACAAAATACATGTAAAACATTTGAGTTTTTGTGTTTTGATAAGCTCATCTGGGATGGGAGTATAATGTTCTGTCAAATTTAAGTGAGTACTCAGGAGTATAGTAGTTTTTGATGGCTTTCCCTTACTTGCCAGAGATCTGTCCATCATCCATTTCTAGAATGTTGGTGATGATCCTAAGGTCCAATGGAATACTTACTATGCACTAGTACTGTTTACAATGCTTGGTTTGTGACTCTGTGAGTGCGTGCTAAGTCACTTCAGTCATGTCCTACTCTTTGTGAATCCCATGGACTGCAATCCACCAGGCTCCTCTGTCCACAGGATTCTCCAGGTAAGAATACTGGAGAGGGTTGCCACGTCCTCCTCCAAGGGATCTTCCCAACCCAAGGATTGAATCCATGTCTCAAAGTGTCTCCTGCACTGGCAGGTAGGCTCTTTATCACTAGCGCCACCTGGGAAGACTCTGTGAATCTATAGTTAGACTCTTGGAGAAGGAAATGGCAACCCACTCCAGTATTCTTGCCTGGAAAATTCCATGGACAGAGGAAGCTGATAGACTGCTGTCCATGGGGTTGCAAAGAGTCAGACACGACTGAGTGACTAACACCTAGACTCTAACAGAAGACTCAGAACTAAACTGGGTGTAAAGTAAATGGTGTGCAGAGGGGAAAAGTCAATGAATTAATTATTTCACCCCATTTGCATCAAGTTGTCCAAATGCGGGCATATTTCCACAAAGGGAAATAACAAGAACTAGAGTTGAAGTGTAAGGTTCTTAGGATCTAAGATTTATTTCTACTGTTATAATATGAAGACAATGAGACGGTGTTATCAAAAAAGAAGGGCAATGAAAAAAACTATTCATTCTGGAAAAGTTGTTGTTGAGTGCTTAGTGCTCTAAGGCCTACCAGGATCCTTTCCCCGGGGCATCCGTAAGGATGGAGGAAGCAATGAAAGTGGAGAGATACCAAGACAGCCATGGCAGCACCAATAAACAGAAATAGAATGTCTCACTGGTTCTCTGGGTTTTTTCCTGCCAGGTAGTGCATGACAAGAGAAATCCAATTCAACTGAAATCAGAAACAACACTTGAAATAACAGTATAGAATGGTCAATTTTACTGTAATAAATTTCTTTATTGAGTGAGAGAGGAAAACATTTTTAGACACTGTCCATCATTTTGTATGCATTTCAAAGTTACTCTTCACGCATCTAATTTCTAAATTCATAGTGTAACTTTGAGCATTTTGTGGAGGTCTTGGCTCCAAAGCAGCAAAGGAGAAGTGAAAGGTCCCATGGTTGTAAACTCTTGATAAGTTCTCAGTGTCACTTTTTTCAAATGTGGAACTGCTCAAACCACACAGATAATTATAGATGACCAGATTGTAACTGCTTTATTGCTTCTTTTTCCCCATAAATTTTAATTTTGGAAAGTTAAGTGAAAATGTGGTTCCAATCTTCTACAAATTGCACACAATTTGGTTTTAACAAGAAAATAGAAAGAAAGGGTATGTTCTTTAAAGTGAATTATGAACTAGAGTTTGTTTTCTCTCGCTCAACACCACAAGAATAATAAAGCACAAAATTTAGAAAAGAGGCCTTGCTAAATGGAAATAATGAACTATAGTAATAAAAACGTAATTTTTTTTTATCTAAACATGATTTAAGCAATCCAACAGGATAATATGACTGAGATAGTCTTTCTATCTCTGGTGAAACAAGCTGAAAGGAAAAAAGAATGAAAGGAAACAGGGTAGAAGTCGACAACCTCGATGCATTGTATAACAGGAAATCTCTTAATAAGAAAAGCCTGTGCACGTCCCCATCTTATTCTCTCCAAAAGTGCCACCAACTACAGAACTATTCGAAACAATTAATATAGAAAGCATTGAAATGCACACCTAGAAACAGAACAAAAGACAGGAAAGAGATTTTTAGTGAAAAGAAATTACAGCAAGTTGCTCTGCTCTGGCTATAACCTATACAGTTAGACCAAAATATTTTCTCTATTCAAGGTGAAGAAGTGAAGTCGCTCAGTCATGTCTGACTCTCTGCGACCCCGTGGACTGTAGCCTACCAGGCTCCTCTGTCCATGGGATTCTCCAGACAAAAGGACTGGAATGGGTTACTATTTCCTTCTCCAGGGAAGGTTATTCAAGGTAGTAGACAACAACTGGCATATCAAAGAGAGGAAATCCATGGTGTGTGTCTACAACAAAACTACCAGCCTGATGGCAAATAATGAAATCAATCAACCAGCTGTTTTTCTCTCCTTTGTGCCAAACATTGGGTTGAATATATTCCTTAAACTAACCATTGCTTTCATCTTATCAACAAAGTAGACTATATCTAAGTGTGAGGCAAAATAAATTATTCAGATAATAAACGATTTCATCACAGCTGTCAATCTCCATTGGTCAAATTGCCCCAGGACCCATATTATGTAATAGCACTACCATGGCTTCCCCCAATTTCAACTTCCAAAACATTTACTTTCACACTGTGACAACCAAAGATCACCTGTGCTTTGCTTGTATCCTGGAAACAAGGCCGATCAACCTTTAGTACTTGGTGTTACCTTGTACCCCTCAGTTTTCTTTCTGAGCCAAAATGTCGTTCTTGCTGAAATGTTTCTATCTGAGGTTAAAGTTCCAAGTGGAGAGGGCCTCTGATCGTTGGAACACCAAGTTCTGACTTATGAAGGTCCAGCTATAAACTGGGACTTGGCAAACTTGAAGTATTACTCATTGACTAATAATCCTATTAGTCAAAACTGCAAACTTCTGGTCAACTGCATATTTTACATATTACTGCACAAAGCTCGAGCAGAAGTTCACCATACAAAATGTCCTTTGAAGGCATCACAAATAAGAAATGATTTACTCTTTCAAAATATAAATGCTGAATTGTTACCCCCCAAGAAGTCAATAAATCTACATGTTGGTAAAGAGGTTCTTCCCTACCTGTAAAAAGTCAAGTTATGTAACCCTCAGGCCATGTACCTTGGTCCCCAGTGTTCCACAGATGATAAAGTCTGATTAAAATGCTGATATAGCAAAATGGAAGGATTTCACAGCAAAATGCTCAAAAACCGCAATAACTGAGCCAGAGGGAATCCACAGAAGGGCATCTTGAGAGAGAAGCAAATGAGAAGGATTACTCACAAACCCAGGCTGATGCACTCTTCCATTCATTCTTCCAAATACTTTTCCATAAGAACTCCCTCACCTACGCCTCCTACTTCAGCCTTGTTTCCACATCTATGACATCAGATCAAAAACATCATCCTTTTTACATGACAAGGATTCCCAAATAATTGGCTCTTATTTCTAAGAAAAAGTGTCTGGATGATACTGGATAAAGATAGGAAACTCTAGTCACTTCAATGCAAGTAATTGTTCTTACTCAAAACTGAATGCAAGTGAATGTTCAGGATTTTCCTTAATAAGATGAATAAAAGTACACTAAATGCCCTCAAATACCTTAGCAGGGGCGTGGCATGGAACATGAGGGCAGGTAGTAGCAATGCAAATGATGAGCTTAGGAAAGCATTTGTATATAAATTCTGGAATAGTGTAGAACATGTTCTAAGAGCTAAAAATGAAGAGAGGGAGCTGAGTGGGGCAGAATTTCTCTCATAGCTTCTTATATAGTTTTCACATATAAAGACTGCCCATTTTTGAGATGCTAGCGCTCCATAACAAGGGGAGAAAGCAGGAGACTAGAACTGAAAGAAGTCCTACACCCTCAGAGCCCCAGGCAAAACCTTTCCCTAGGGCAGAGTTCCCCGGACCCCCAGGCTGGGCTGCCCTCCCACTCCAAGGCCATTTATCCAGTTTTCTATCAGAGTGTTTTATCTATCTGATTAGCATCACATGGCAACACCACCAGCCCTCAATTTATTTCTGCTGGGCACAGGAGTCATATTTGTATCCCCGAGCCTTTGCACCATACTTTGCACACAGCTGGCACTCAATGAGAGGCAGAGAATGAAACTCAAGTGGACAACAGATTTGCCTCTGTTTTAGGAAGTTCATTTTACTTTTTAAACTCCTAAACCCTTCTTGGGATTAGTTTACCGAAAACCTAAAGGTGAGAGAAAGGACAGGTATTGAGAGGGCATTTTGAGGTATTTGATGGACCTGGAATACTCACAGAATTAAGTCTGAGGCTTACAAAGGACCTAGTACAATGCCTGGCCCAAGGTAAGTAAACCCTTATGAGCTGAGAACATGCATTATTAAGAGAAGCAGGGAGCAGGAAAGGGACTTCCAGGAAGTTGGCTGGTGTGGAGGGATGTCAGCAGACCCTGTGAAGATGGACGAGGGGTCTAGGACAGGTAAACCAGTAGATGTGAACATAAGTACCCATATATTCAAACCATAGTTTGGGGAAAGATCCCCTGAAAGAATGTAAATCAAGACAGCTGGTGGCTTTTCTATTGAAAAAAGCAAAGTGTAAAAGCAGATTTTTTTTTAAAAGGTTTTTCCCTGAAACTTCTAACCTGGAGAAAACGTTGGTGGCACTTTAATGGCTTAGAGAACTTAGGAGCCAAATTTAGGGAGTTTTGGAGTTGGCCCAGAGTCCCAACTTAATGAGCGTGCTATGCCCTGGAGGTGGGTTCACACCATCAGGTCATGGCTGAGCCTCTCAGATCCAAGCTCTCATTCCAGCAGACTCTCACCCTTCAGCCTAATCTCAACCACAGCTAAACTTTCCCAGCCTCTGGAGACAAGCATTTGGGCTGCCTTCTGACCAAGTGTGAGATAGGTTTTTTTTTGTTGTTGGTTTTTTTTTTTTCTGTTTATGAGATAGGCTACAGAGCCTTTCCCAGGATAATCAGTCATCTTGACTCGTGACCCCAGGCAGAGGCAGACAAAACTGGGAGATCTAAATCAATGGATTTGTTTTGTAAAAATCACTCAACTCTACTGGGACAAATTTGATTTGGTTTTACTTTTATTTGCACCTTTTTTTTTTTTTAAATTGAATGACATTTGTTTTTCAAGAGTTAATTTGAATATTTTGATTGAACCCATTCCTAATTAAAAATAATCTCTAAGTATAAAAATTATGGTTTTCTAATTTTCTTTTTATTCACGCATCCATCAATCTGTCCATTCAACAGTTATTACTAAACTTTTTACGCCCCACCAGGCATTACGCTTAAAGTGATCAAAATGCAAACTCTATCCTTCCAGCAATATAGTTTTTCATTCCCCAATAAATATTTGGTAAATAAAGAAAATGAGGGACGAATGAACTACGTCATGAAGGAGTCAAATACAAATAAGAAAATAAGCAGAGGGGAGTGAAATTTATGCATGTGACATTGTTTGAACACTCAAATTCTTAGCAAATTCTGCCACAGACTCAAAATGTGGGCATTTATTGGCCACTAATTCCTGTGGCCTTGATGATGAGGTTTTGGACATAAAAACAAAACAGTTGGTGGGACTTTTCTGTAAAAATGATGATTTCTGACCCAGATGCTCAGAAAAGAAAATAAAGTGAGCTCTTCCCAGATACCCCATCCCCCTCCTCCATGGGCTGAGCCAGAGGCTTATCTTCTGGTTAGTCTGGAGCAATGATTTGCTCAGCTCTGACCCAGAGGTTGGCGTGGTACAGATGGCAAAGCCACACACCTGCTCACAGGATTGAAAAACCTCAGCAGCACCTAGAGCTTCACAAGGCATGCATCCTATATTCTCTAGAGAGAAGGAGGTCTGTGTGCTGGGTAACCCACAATCATCATCACAGGGCCACCCTAACTGTCTCCCTTTTAGGCTAACCCTTGTACTCTCATTTCTGTACATGTATAGCCTTCCTTCTACTGCATCAAGTAAGACATCAAAGTGTCCTTCATTCTAATAGTCACTGAGGAAAATATGGGATGAATTGAAATCTGAGAAAATCAGACCTTTTAGACTATAATCTCCATGAGGGCAGAGCCTATGCGCATCTGATACATGGTATCTCCAGTAAGTACACTATGGATGATGATTAATAAATATCTACGGAATGGATGAATGAACAATCAAGGCACAGTGCCACATTTCAACTAGCTTGGTGGCTAAATACTAATGATAATGCCACATGCTCAGGATCCTAAGGCCATCTGCCTGTAGCCAAATCCTGGTTTTGCCACCTTCTTGTTGCATGACTTGGAGCAAATTCTAACTCTTCTTTGACTCAGGTTCTTCACATGTAATTTGGGGATAATAATAGTACTTCTCTCACAGCGTTAGGTTGTTCTTTTTTTAAGAACAGATGTCTAAAAATATGTCATATACTTGAAATAGTGAGTAGAGTGTAGTTAGTACCTTTTAAGTGTTAGCAGCAATAGTTGTTGTTATTTGCTGAAGACAATTGGGGGATTCATTCAGTCAACAAACATTTTTTGAGCGTCTGCTCTGGGGCAGACATAGTATTAGGCACAGCAAATGCTCTGGTGAACCCAACAGAAATAGATTGTCAGATAATCAATTCACAGATTGAGAACTACTTAAGGTCATCAATTGTAACAATTCCCATTTCTTGAGTCCTTAATATGCACCATTTATAATCTGCTAAGTGCCTTACTCATATTATCTGTTTTAATCATTATAACAAACTAGTGAAGACTATATGTTTATTTCCCTCATTATTCAAGATAAGAAAATAAAATTTTAAGTAGTGAAGTAACCTATCAAAAGCTAGAGAGCAGGGCTTTTACCCACTCTTTCATTCAACAACCACTGGGAACCACTGTATTCAAGGCTCTATGTTGACAAGAGAAGAACTAGTACACACGAGAAAGTCACAGTGACAGCCAGAAGTTTTTCAAAAGCAACGTGTCTCAAATTAAAAGCACACAGCAGAGAAGGATTATAATAGTTGAGCTATGATATGACACTTATCTCCATGAATATGGGACAACAACACTAAACAAGTAACGTTCATTTTGACAATCTGCTTGCCAACAAGCAAACAAATAGTGTTTTAAACTAATTCAAATGCACCTGCCATTTAAAAGCATTAATAATTTTAAAAATATATGATCTATTAGAAAAATAATCAGCATTCTTTTTAATTCAGGCACTACAAAAGCTAAGTAATCATTGTTGCAATTAATTGCTTCCTTGTTGCTTGCCATTTTCCTTTCATTATAAGAAATTAAAGAGTAGAAGCAATTTTACAATATATATTTATTCAAGCTAAGATGACTTGACATCATTTATTGTATTTGTACTTCCCAAACATTAACTTATTATTCTTTTAAAACTAAAATTCCTTTAGCTCCAAACTGACTTAGCATACTCCCTGCAGTGACACACGCGATAATCATGACTCAAAAATGTGGAGCTGGAAGGGGCTGAGATAATATGTTGTCACTCCCATATTTATCATTACATTTCCTGAATCACCCAGCTTCGTAATGATGATTTCTTTCCATTCATTGCACTGTTTGGCAACTACATGTTTTGTGAATACCTAAGAACACTTATAAATATTCTCCTTCCTTGCAGCCAATAAATCTTTAAAATTAAAAGACAAAGTTAAAATGACTTCTGCACTTCACCAATGCCTCCACTAAATGTACCATACATCTCGCAATTTCAATATTCACAGTTTAAGACTCAGCGATGACTTTCAATCTTACTTTGTGGATGAAGAAGGAGGGGTATGCTTTGTAGTTTATTGAAAGCTATTTTAGGAGTTAGTCTTGAGGGTTGGATATTTTATTCTTTCTGTTTCTTCATCCTTCCCTCTCCATCCACCTTTATTGACATGGGCATCAGCCTCTTGTTCCACAGAATTTTTTTTTTTCTTTTAGAGCCAGATATGGAGAGACAAGTATTATAGAAACAACAATTTCAAGGATCTGGTGCAATGACATGGATCAATGCTTATTGAAATTTCTGGAAGCTTGATCTGCTGAGAACACAGTCAGCCGGTATGGCTCATATTTCTAGATGATGATCACAGAGTGACTGGGGGATGGGGCGGTGAAAGTGAAGCTTCTGGGCAAATGATAGCAAGGCTTTAGCACTGGGGGAAATCCACAGATGCTGAGGAAGAAAAGTGTGTCTGGGTGATGCTCTGCAGGCTTGAAGTGATATCCATTTATATACTGTTCTAACTCTACTGAACTATTTGCTATTTAAAGAAGCCCTCCTCCCACCTTTATGCTCTCTACCCGATCACACTTATTTTTTTAAATTCATTTTTAATTGGAGGATAATTGCTTTACAATGTTATGCTGGTTTCTGCCCTACAACGATGTGAATCAGCCATAAGTATACATATAATTGGGCTTCCCTCATAGCTCAGTTGGTAAAGAATCTGCCTGCAATGCAGGAGACCCGGGTTTGATTCCTGGGTCAGGAAGATCCCTTGAAGAAGGAAACAGCAATCCACTCCAGTATTCTTGCCTGGAAAATCCCATGGACAGAGGAGCCTGGTGGGCTACAGTCCATGGGGTCACAAGAGTCGGACACGACTTAGCAACTAAACCACCACCCCCACCATACAAATATCTCTTCTCTCTTGAATGACCTTCTCATCCCTCCTGCCAATCCCACCATTCTAGGTCATCACAGAGCACTGGGCTGAGCTCCCTGTGTTATCTAGCAGCTTCCCACTAGCTATCTATTTTATATATGGTTATATATATAAATATCAATGTTACTCTTTGAATCCGTCCCCCATCTGCTTCACCTGCTATGTCCACAAGTCGATTTTCCACATCTGCTTCTCTGTTCCTGCTCTACAAACAGGGTCATCAGTACCATATCCATGTGTTAATATATGATATCTGCTTTTCTCTTTCTGACTTATTTCACTCTGTATAACAAGCTCTAGGTTCATCCACCTCACTTCAACTGACTCACATTCATTCCTTTTTATGACTAATATTTCATTGTTTAAATGTACCACAACTTCATCCTTTCATCTTTCAATAGACATCTAGGTTACTTCCATGTCCTGACTATTGCAAACAGTGCTTCAGTGAACACTGGAGTTCTTATTTCTTTCATAACACTTTTACCAGTCTGAAAATTACATTATTTACTTGCTAACTTCTGTATTGCCTTCCTTCTCTTACTAGAATATAAGTATCTTGGAGGCAAGAACCTCATTTTTCTGGGTCACAGAGCCTAGAAGGTAATTGGTATCAAAAACCTTTTTGTTAAATTAGAATGTTAATATTATTACATCTTCTCTTTCAAAAAAGAAACAAAATTATAACAAAATATTCACTACTGATAGAATAATCTTAAGCTTTAGAAAGAACTTAGACTTCTTCAGCAATGAAATACATTCTACCGTTTTAGGAGTTACTATGATGATGGCATATTGTCAAGTTCATGTGTTAACATCGTAAACATTAGAGATAAATTTATAGACTCATGATTGATGCATATAAATGTCAAAGTTTCAAGCCATCTTAAAGATTTTGCTCAGAAACAATACTACTACAGCCTTGTCCAAAAACTGTCTTAAAATATAAAAGGATGTCATGTCAAAACAAAGTGGCATAAATGTATCACATTCAACTTAGTAACTTATGAAGAGATACAACAGATGCAAATGTCTTCAGACAAGACAAGAATTCCCTCCAAATACAAGAGCCCATAATAGAAGACGAAGATCTCTCTGGTCCCTAAATGAACCACACGGCACTGGGATTGTCATTTGCTATTGTAAGGCAACGAAGAACTTATAAAATAAGAGCCAATGTGTTATTAAGACCAGGCACAGTGGCTTTAAGGCAATATAGATTTCTGAGCTATTTATTTATTTATTATTACTATTGCGGGTCCCACTGTCCCAGCTGCCACAATCCCAACTCTGCAGGGCCCGTGTAACAAGGCGATAGTATCTGAGAAATAATGAGCTGAGGAATGCTGTTCTTTCTTTCAGAGCAATCTCAGGTGCGATCTTATACCGTAAGGACTGGATCAATACACCCAGCAGCAAACCGCTCGATACACCCTGAATTATTGCTTCATTTTTCTTCTTATTATAGATGAGTTGTGTTATTATTTTCCCCAAATCAATATTTTACAACCTTTTTTATCCGTTTCTCCATAAATTTTGTGATTACTTTAAACTGGGAATTCCGGTACACTAAATAAGATGCAGTATTTGAAAGGGACGGAATGTACTGACATGTTTTTGTTTTTGTTTTTGTTTTACTCTTTTAGAAAGAGTGCCTTGTTTAAAGGCACATCATAATCAATAGCTGAAGGAACGTTTTCACAGAGAAAAGTTTAACATGACCCTGTACTTGCAAAATAAAAGTGCAAATCCTTTAAAATAGCAGCAGCCCAAACAACTGCAAAGCTGAAAAACACAGAAGGAGGTGCGATTGATCAGCACTTTGCATCTGAAATTTCATTCCTAATGCTGCTTCTCTCCTCCAGTTTAAGGGCCAATGCAATTCCCTTAAATTGTTTCTCACAAAGGAGATAAGTCTATGCACCTTGGAGAGAGCTAATTGGCTTCTATAGCTGTCTCCTGCTAAGTGTTTGAAACATCAGCAAATCAAATCATGTAAACTCATACCCTGTTCTGCTGTCAGTTTTGTCCAAGCTTGATTATTTAGATGTTCACATTAGCAGTGCCCACACTTAAGAGAGAGACCGGGAATACACTCCCTCTGTGAGTTCCGGGATGACTTGAGTTAATTCTATGCTTCCTATGAAATAATGTGTGTTATTTGGCAGAGATGCTCAGTGGTAACTAAATAATCATTACTGTGCAGCCAGTGGTAATTACATGGTCATTCACATTAACTTCATAATAAGCACTGTATTTTTCACTGTATCCATCTGAGGATGAAGCAGAATCATAGTCTTTCATTTCTTTTTAATGCCACCCAAAATAAAAATAAAGTAAAATCAAGGGCAGAAGGACAATATAGCCCTGGTGAGTTGAGCTACAGATTTCATTAAAGAAATACTTAAATCCATTAAGTCTAATTAGACATGACATTCCAGAATTCACAAACAGCACTTTTAATAAACTCATTAAAAAATTTTGGTGGCTTCTTTAGAAAATGGGAGGAAATTATGTTATATTACAGGCTGTTATATTACATTAAGGTTTTATAATTTTATATGGCCTCTTCTCTTTTTATGTAAAAACCTATGGAACTTTATAAGAATAGTTCTACTTAAATCAATGAGTCTTAAACAACAATGTGCTTCTTGTAATATGTACTTAATAATGCAATAAACTATTCTAAGTGGTATAGAATAAAAGGTGAAGCACTGTATTTTGATTGGCTGAAAGGTACCAGGATAAAGAGACCTAATTCCTCATAGCATTGCAGTGCACAAGTTACATTCAAATCTCCATTTACATATATATTATTTAATTTGGGCAATTATCAAATCCTGAAACCACTTTTCCATTACAACCTGGACCCTTAGAAGGATTCACATCATGAATGCATCATATATAAGTGTACGAAAAAGAATTCTGAGGAGAAGAAAGCAGTGGGAACAATTTTAATTGAATACTTATATTAGCAGATTAAATTGGGTCTGTTGTAAATGAGCCACCCTTAATAAGCTGCAGTTAGAAGTGGAATCTTTTTGCCTTTTCATACTGTTCATGGGATTCTCATGGCAAGAATACTGAAGTGGTTTGCCATTCCCTTATCCAGTGAAGAAATTAAAAGACACTTGCTCCTTGGTAGAAAAGCTATGACAAACCTAGACAGCATATTAAAAAGCAGAGACATTACTTTGCCAACAAAGGTCTGTCTAGTCAAAGCTGTGTTTTTTCCAGTAGTCATGTGTGGATGTGAGAGATGGACTATAAAGAAAGCTGAGTGCTGAAGAATTGATACTTTGAACTGTGGTGTTGGAGAAGACTCTTGCATGTCCTTTGGACTGCAAGGAGATCAAACTAGTCAATTCTAAAGGAAATCAGCCCTGAATATTCATTTGAGGGACTAATGCTAAAGCTGAAACTCCAATACTTTGGCCACCTGATGCAAAGAACTGACTCATTGGAAAAGACCCTGATGCTGGGAAAGATCGAAGGCAGGAGGAGAAAGGGATGACAAAGGATGAGATGGTTGGATGGCATCACTGACTTGATGGACATGAGTGTGAGCAAGCTCTGGGAGTTGGTGATGGACAGGGAAGCCTGGTGTGCCACAGTCCATGGGGTCACAAAGAGTCAGATGCGACTTGAACTGAACTGAGGAAATGGAATTAATATATTTTATTTTTGATTCTACTCATTACATTTAGTATCAGTGAACAACTAGGTCTTTTTTACTTTTCACCAACAACTGAGTACCTTTTAAGGATGGTCTGATAAAAAGCTTTATTTCAATTCTAACATAAGACCCAAGCGAGGTTTCGAGCTGAACCTCCTTATACAATCTGGATTTGTTAATGGACTATGATATGCCACTGAGGCAGCGGTATGTTCTTCTCTGATAACTGCAGAACATACCCACAAGAATCCATACATTCATTCACTGGCAGCCAATCAGGCAGCAAATAGCAACTGAAACACCTCACTGTGCCAGGCACATAGCATAGATCTCTTCCCAAGCAGATTTGCATCTTGGTTACCATCATCTTACAAGTATTTCCCTCTTACTGCCCCTGATGATGATGAAGATGATGATTTTGCGTCTAAAGCCACTAAGTGTAAGATCACTGAATGCAGCAAAGCGTGACACATCTCCTCAAGGACTTTCAGGAAACTGAGATTTAAAGGCAAAGTGGAGGGCCCATAGGTGTCTTCAGGCTGAGGGAACATGCTCCCTAGTTTCCACAGGCACTACACGCAAGGGTGTGGTGGGGACAGCATATTCAGGTGGACGCTGCCTCGCCCCTCCCTCATCTGGACCTTGGGACAATGACCCTCCTGTCTAATGAAGTTTCCTGACACTTTCTGGTGACCAATGTAAGTCTTGATCTTAAACTGGGCTCTCACCAAAAGACAGGATAAAGAAAATGCCCTTAGATCACAAAGTTCCACTTCAACAAGGGTAAAATGGCACTTGACTTTCCATTCAGAGTTTGATTTACTCAGAGACGAAGGAAAGTTCCTTCATCTCTTGTCAACAAAAAGTCAAGAATGTAAACAAACCAGCATGGTGGTGTCTGACACATTTTTAAAAAAAGATCACATATTGGAAGCCCAGGAATCAAACATCCTACACTATCTCACCCTTTCCTTGAAAGATCAGAGACTGATGACCTTAAAGAATTCAGAAAGAGCCTGCTAAATACTATGGTGATGTTGGTTGAACGATTTTTATATCCATGCAAAAATGTGATGTCTTTACATATTCATAAATATGGAAGTCCATTCACAAAATAACTAGTTAAGTCCATTTATGTATGATTTGTTCCAGTTCTGTATGCAAATCAATTATACATCAGATCAGTTTGGGAAAAGCTCTTCCTACAGAAGCCTCAGTTACCTCTTCTACGAAATGGGCAGGTTGGTTCAGGATATCTCCGAGGGCCTTTCTGGGTCTAAAATTCAGACTTACGAGTCTGCTTTTCTCAAATCCTGTTCTGATAAGATCCACTGCTAAGTGAGCACTAACTGGATGCAAGTACTGTGCTAAGGGTGTCACATGCATTATCTAACTGGATCCTTACAGCAACCATATGGGATAGTATCATTCCCCATTTTAAAGATGAAAAAACAATCTAAGACTGTATCAATAATAAGAAATAATTCAGATCATATCAACTGGTGGTAAGTGCTATGAATAAAATAAAACTGCTATGTATAATAAATGTGCAATACTGGAGAGGCAGCCTAAGACTCTAGAGGCCTCCATCTAATTGCTGAATCCTATCCGCAGAAAACTAAAAAATAAAGTAAAAATATTTAAAGTCCATTTTTAGATGTAAAAATATGAAATACCAAAGTGTCTAACCAGTTACTTAGGGTGAAAAAGATCCAGTACCAGAACCATCACTAGGTAACCTAGATGACTTTAAATGAATCACTGTACTTCTCTCTAAACCACAGTTTTCATACCTGATAATGGGGCTAAAAATATTTGCCCTTTCTACCTTGCAAAAGAGAATTAAACGGGAAAGGCTTGGTCAACCATACAGACTGCACTTAGGTAAATTTACTTAATTACATAGACATAAGATAAAAAGGAACAAAATTGGGCCATTTGTAGAACCATGGATGGACCTAAAGACTGTCACACACAGTCAGTCAGAAAGAGAAAAACAAATCTTGTGTACTAACACATATATGTGTGGAATCCAGAAAAGTGGTATAGATGATCCTATTTGCAAAACAAAAATATGACAAAGACATAGGGAACAAATGTATGAACACCAGGGGAGGAAGAGGGGGAGAAATTGGGAGATTGGGATTAACAATATATGTGCTAATGAAACTATGTATAAAATAGATAAGAACCTACTGCATAGCACAGAGAACTCAACTCAAAGTTCTCTGATGACCTAAATAAGAAGGGAATCTAAAGAAGTGGGAATATATGTATACATACGGGCTTCCCTGGTGGCTCAGTTGGTAAAGAATCTGCCTACAATGCAGGAAACCCAGGTTGAAGATCCCCTGGAGGAGGGCATGGCAACCCACTCCATTATTTCTGTCCTGAGAAGTCCATGGACAGAGGAGCCTGCTGGGCTATAGTCCATGGTGTCGCAAAGAGCCAGACATGACTGAGCAACTAACACACACACACATATGTATACATACAGCTGATTCACTTTTCTATACAGTAGAAACTAACACAACACTGCAAAACAACTATACTCCAATAAAAATTAATCTAAAAAAGAAAGACAAAGATGAGACACAGAGGCCCAATAGTCAAGCTTGTTCTTTGGTCCCTAACATATAACTTTCTGACAAGTCACAAAAATTTTTTATCTTTGATGCCAATAATTTTATTAAGCAAAATCGCCTAGTCTTTAGATGATCCTCCTACATCGTCTGAGCTAATCGGTGCACATGCTCCATTTTCTAGTCTTAAACAGACTGGAGAAGAACAAGATATACAACCTTCTCAGAACAGATTTTTTAGGGATGCTTTCCTCCACCCAAACCTCCCAATAAACTCAAATAATCAGCTTGGTCTCAGCAAATATTTAACAAGTCAGTTAACACCAAAAGGAAACTGTGTATCTGTAGCATGGCTGGAAGGACCTTATTCTGTGCAGATATTTAATGCAAATATATTCTTGGCACTAAAGTGAAAGTGAAATTCGCTCAGTCATATCTGACTCTTTGCGACCCGCATGCTGCGATTCATGGGGTCACAAAGAGTCGGAAACTACTGAGCAACTGAACTGAACTGAATTATATAGTCCATGGAATTCTCTAGGCCAGAATACTGGAGTGGGCAGCCTTTTCCTTCTCCAGGGGATCTTCTCAACCCAGGTATCAGACCCAGGTCTCCCACATTGCAGGTGGGTTCTTTACCAGCTGGGCCGTGGCAGTTGAGACCTCCTGACTCTAACCACCGAGGCTGATCCCAGGTGGCACTGTCCAGCCAGTCAGGCATCCCCCTGTGATACACAGAAGGGAGTTACAGTTGATACTAACAGGAAAAAGATGAACAACTACATCAGGAGGCCAAAGAGCCATGGGTTCAAGGGCAAGTCTGCTCTTTTGATGTTATTCCTGCCCATGATATAGGGAGTCTCAGCTTCTGTTTACTCCCTCACCGTTGAGAGGTTTAGCAGAAATTCACCAATCTGACATTAATGGTATGATTTGTACTTTAAGTGCCCTGAATAATATAACATCCATTTAAGATCCAGTCTACTCAAATCAAAAATGCTATGTGGTATAGTATTCAGTTCACTCCAAGAATCACATTCTCCAGGCAAGAATACTAGAGTGAGTTGCCATTCTCTTCCCCAGGGGATCTTCCCAACCCAGGGATCAAACCCAGGTCTCCCTCACTACAGATGGATTCTTTACCATCTCAGCCACCAGGGAAGCCCCTCATTGTATTCAGTTCACACCAAGGATCACATATGCCGAATGACCCACCAATAGAAAAGATGGATCAGTATGCTGACATAAATGGACAAAATACTCTTCTTTTAAAAAGCTCCCTTGTTATATACTTGAATAATTTTAAAGACTCTCTTAAGACAAAGTGGCTTCCAATTATGTTATTTTTAAAACTAAATACTATTTGGGGCAGGAAGCAACTATAATCCATGATGGTTTGGTAATGCCTACGAGGTCACCTGAAGAGAACAGGAGAAACGAGGAAGATTAGAAAACTTACATAAATGCAGCAATTTTCTCAGATAGCAATGGTCTCTCACCATTATAAATGTTCCTCAAAACAAGACTTTCAAAGACCAGTTTTAAGAACATTGCTGAAGTGGTTATGTTTGGAGACTTAAATATAGAAAATGGTTAGTTATGGCTTTGATAAAATTTCCAGAGAAAGCACCATGTCCAGACTGAAACAGAAGACCTCAAACAACTGAAATAGAAGAGAATATAGTGGGACTAAAAATGGCTCTGATTTTGCTAATAAT
Source organism: Odocoileus virginianus (assembly GCF_023699985.2). NCBI lineage: Eukaryota > Metazoa > Chordata > Mammalia > Artiodactyla > Cervidae > Odocoileus > Odocoileus virginianus. The sequence continues at coordinate 65,982,672 of NC_069676.1, forward strand.
AAAACAAACTGATGTTAAAGATGACTGTAATGAGTTTGAATAGAAGTATAAACCCTAAAGGTGGAAAAAGTTATATTTGTAAATGTTGTCAATTATGTATGGGATTTTAAATATGTATACTTAACTAAATTAATGTGCAAAATACTATAAATAGACTCACTGGCATCTATAAATACATATGTTTGGCTTACTTGGTCCTAAAATATAAAAAACTTTTTAGGAAAATGACAGAACACCTTATATTCAAAATCATCCTCTTGTTCCCACAAATACGGTGCTAAAAGTTCCCTGAAAGAAAAGATGTGACTATCCAACAAGAGGGGAACAATTAGGTAAATTATGATGTGGCCACAAATAGACTATTACATACCCACTAAGATGCATTTAGGAAGAGATTAAGCTAATAGAGGACATGTTTACTCTCCAATTCAAATTATAAAGGAGGATAACAAAACTATATAAACATACTGTGATTAACTCTGACAGAAATACATAAGAGTTCCCAAAATAATCTTAGAAGACTAAAAAACAATAACAGAGGGATGGGTTAATGGATCTCTTCATGCTTTTTGTGTTTTTAAAATTTTCCCTCCTATATGAATATGCATGATGTTCCTCATGACATGATGTTTAAAATACACAAGGCTCTAGTTCCTCCTAGACCTCCTAGAAATACCCCTACTCTCCCACTGCCAACAATCTAATCTTTTTGAAATCACATAATTCAAAAACGGAGTAAGTGAAAGTAACACCACAGGGGATTTACTGCTTCCCAGGCTCTGGTATCCTTTGACTGGGGTCCAAATCCAGCTCCTCCATTTACTAACTACATCACCTAGGGGAAGGCACTTCACCTTTCTAAGTGTTTTTATCTAAAGAGAGGTGGCCTTACACAGATTCTCAGAGGAAAAAATGTTTTACATTTTTTACATTGCATTTGCAGTAATGCAATCAGGAAGAAGATGAACAGAGAGGATATAGTAACAATAAAAAAAAAAAGTGTGAAATAGGAGAGAACAACAGTAGAGAAGTCCAGAAAGGCTGTTGGAAGCCCACGTAGTAGAGAGAGGAAAGAAAACAGGAGTTCAAAACTCTAGTAGGTAACACTGCTATCCTGGGGAAGAAGGTCGGAGAGGGAGCTGCATTGCCCCACCTATTGTTATAATTTTGGAATTCAGAGATGTTAAGTGTTTCAGATGAGTTCTCGTTTTTACCTGTGGGAAGCACAGTGCCGCTTCACATAGTGGGGGAAATTTTACAGACTGGACTTCATTGGTGGTTCAGGTTGAGAACAAACAGCTATGGGGGAGAGGGTGCTAGTCCAAACCTCTGAGACTTGGGTCCTCTGACACTTGAGGCCTTCAGAGCTACTTATGCACAGTCAGCTGGGGTAGCTGATAAACCCCAACCAATAAGGATGCCAAGAACAACATGGGTATAAGACCAATGACCTTGTGCTATAGGCTTTTCAGGAACAAAAGGAGATGAGAATCCAGATTCAATGTACCTATGCTTCAACAAGAAGGTGAAGATACAACTCGCGATAAGATTTTAAAGTGTGAAATGATCATGAGAGATTAAAAATTATTTTAAATTTATAAAGCTCTGAAGTTTATGATATGTAGTTAAGTGAAAGACCAAATGAGTGTTATGTAAAGAATCAACCTGTTTTGGTAATGATTCAGATATCTGCATAGGAAAAAGACAAGACATATCCCATTAAAAAATAATATTGACAGCTAACATGTGTTATTTATGTATAAAGAACCGGGATAAATGTTGATACTTTTAATACTGTTTTAATTATTTTCTATTGGTGCTTACTGAATTGTCTGAAATCAGCATGGGCAACTTTGCAATAAAGAAAGAAAAATTTTAATGCTCCAGTGGGTGCCATACCACTAGTTAATGGACAGAAAGACAAACATCCATACCATTATAACGGTGGACACATGAAACAGAAAATACTTTGCCATCAAACATTTAGAATAAATGTTAGGAAAGGATAAAAAGAAAGAACTTCATTTTCATTTCCCTCCCACCCACTGCCCTCAGGATATCAGAGAAAGTTTCAAGGTACACAGTTTAAGTACTGAAGGGTTAATTTATCATGATGCTGGGTTAAAAAACAAAAAACAACAGCCTTGAAAACTTCCAAATAGTTTATTGGCTTTGAAAACCAAATCATGTTCAATCATACTAAATAGATTAGAGGTTCAAGGCTTTATAGTATTGCATTACGTTGGCATGAATGCATATAAAGCTCAGTCCCTACCTTTATTGTTAATAGCTTTCTAATCCCTGACTAGAAATTTATAGTTTAGAAATGGCAACACATCTTAAAGATTAAAGCCATGTGACAAATAGTTCATGTCCCTTAATAACCAAATCACATGCCTTAGATTGGGGAAGCTTATCTGCCTTTTCCTTCTATACGGTTTCATTGGTAGGAACTACTTTATATCCCTATTACATGAATGATGAATGGGGCCGTTGGTTATGGTCTGTTATTTGCTTGGCTGTAGTCAATATGTTTTCTTTGGACAGGGATTTCTGTGATTTATCTCTCTCCTGGCCTTATCACTTATTAACTCTGGGTAGACAGGAAAAAGCCAAGGTTGTATATAAGGCCTAGTGGCCATTTAGACCTCTAATGTCAGTGAAAATATCCCTTTTAATGATCCTGTTACACTAGCTACTCAAGTCCTGATTACACTCCACTCCAAATAGGAAATAAAGGTCGTATTTCTTGGAAACTATGTACATAAAATATGCAAAATAATATGCTTCCTTCAGACTAGCTTTATTCTTTGCAGAAACGGCTTTCATTTTACAGATGTCACAGAAGTACAATGGGTATTTTCAGTGATTCTTGTTGCTCTTGTCCCTGTATGGCACCAACGGTGTTTAAGTTTACAGATGCCACTGGGTTGAGGACCACCAATCACATCAATGTATGGCAGATCAGGAGCGATCGTATTTTGTGAAAAAATTCCCTTTGGCAGAGGAGAAGAGGCTTGGAGCTTAGCCTTTGGATCACAAAAGCAAAAACGAATAAACATTCTCTCTGCCTTGAATTCTTTTCTTTGTGTGTAAATGGCTCATTTGGAGTAATATTTGAGACATGTGGACAGGAGCAGCCTGTTAATTTTTCTTTCTTCTTGGGTCTTTTCCAATTAGGACACAGCTAAGGCAAAACTGCTCGTCAAGTGTTCATTACACAGCTCTCCTTCAGCTGAGTCCTAAGTGAAAACAATCTGATATAAAAGAAAACACATTCTTGCCTTCCTTTCCCCCATTCTTACTGAATTTTCTTAGACCCATCTTTATAACAATTAACACATGTGCAGAATACTGCCCTTTATAAAGCATTTTCATGCCCATTCTTTTACTGATACCCACAAGACCCTTGGGGCGCCCAGAGGAGGAATAACCCCACTATCTATTCACTGAGAGGAATCCAAAAATCGGCCTGTGCCCTTCATCCCCTTCACCTCCATATCCAACCCATCCCCAGGTCCTGTCCACTTTTCCTCTTAAATATCTTTTGAATCCTCTCACTATATTCCACCTCTACCCATTACTACCCAAATTAAATTCATCAAATGCCTTTCCCAGACTACCGCAAAGGCCTCCTTACAGGTCTTACTTACAGCATCCATTCTGGTTTCCTATGCTCCAGCCAGCCAGAGTTTTTCTGCTTCTGTTTTCTTTCAAAATAAAAGTCTGGTTATGTCCACCTATCCACTTTAAGGACTGCCCATTGCTCTTGGGATGACAGACAACTAAATTCCTCCCCAGGGCTACAAGGCTTCATAGGCTTGTCTCCGCCCACTGCTCCAGTCTTTTCTCTTGCCATTCTTTTCCTCTCTCTTGATTTTTCAGCCTCGGTGGAATTTTTACAGCCTTCCAAGATGTCACATTTCCTCTCACTCAGAGCCCTCTTACTTGTTCCTCTCTTCTGGAACACTCAGTTTCTTTCGCCAAACGCACCCAACCCAATCCTTCATGAACTGCCAGGTTAACTCTTAATCACCCTTTAAATCTCAATTCATGCAAGTTTATCTGACAGAAAATATCTCTAACTGACTGACTGAGGATCCTTTGTTATATTCTTGCCTGAAACTCTGTACTTGTTTTTCTGGACACTCAGTAGGTTTGAAATTGTAAACTTGTGAATATCCATGTTCCCTCTTAAACTACAAGATCCATGAGAACATGGTTTTACTCAACACAGTTTTAGAACACTGCCTAGAATAGAACAGACAATCCACAAATACTTGTGAGATGAGTGAATGGATTAACAAAAGAAAGTCATAAAATCAGACAACCCAGATTTTTTGATTCTGACTCTAATACCTAGAAAGAAACTATTTCCTTAGTCAGATGAAAGCTGGCATATATGTAATACTAAATAAAATGTGCTCTCACAACCAGTTCTTTATAGTTTGAAGAGAAACATACTCATTATCTGCTTTTCTCCTTTTGTGTTTGCTTTTAGGGAGCACTCATACTGTACCAGGAAAGCATCACATACATTACCTATTGACTTCTTAGATGCAGTTACTGTTAAAATATCTCATTTTACAGACAAAAAGTTAGTACTATGTAATATAGATCCAACCCCACTTTTTTTTTCTTTAACAAAAAATCCAACTACTATGCTCTCTACATGTAAGTTCACATTAAAGGAGATAGATTCTTAATTAACAGCTCTTATTTACATTCCCTGCCATCCAGAGCACAAAAATCAATGAGGACCCATTGATTCTGTGCAATATGTCACTCAATTACTAGAGAACACCTATCGTAAGTAAGATACTGAGTCAAGGTGCTTATAGTGGGCAAAACAAGATAATTTCAGGGAAGGCTCGCTGCCTGTGGACCTCTGGAGATGCGTCTATATGAGAACAGAAGAAGAGAGTGAAGGTATAAGGAAGTGAACGATGAACGAGCCATGTAAGCATGTAAGCACATGCAGCAAAAGAGCTCCAAGGACAGCGACTCTCCCAGCTGATCAAGATAAACTATAGGAAGCATCAAAGTCCCCTAGTCAACCCGCTCACTTACAATAAAAACACTGAGGTCTGGAGCACCTCAGCAACTTGTCCCATGTCTCACTGCCAGTTAGCAGGGCTGGGACTAGAACACAGACCTCCCTGACCTCATGCTCTGGCCACTTGCTACAGTGGCCAGAGGACACTTCAGAGGGGAATCAAGTTTGAACTGGATCTAGGAAAATCACCATATTCAAAGTTGCTAACCATGAAGTAAGCTTGAGGCATAGTGGGGAGACTGGGACTAGAGGAGCCCAGAAAGAGCTGGACCCAGGGCACAGTGAAATGTGAACGGCAAGCCCAGGGGTTTGGGCTATATCTTACATATAGGGAGCAAATAAGAAAAGTTTCTCTGCACAGAAATGATACGAAACTGATTTTCTGGAAGTTTAATCTGGCAATGAATTAGTGTAAGAAGAGGCAGAAAAACAGGAGATTCACTTGGTGGAAACTCTACTTTCTCCCTAAGCCTGATAACTTTGTTTATCCCCAGGATGGCAGCCTTCATTTGTGCAGATTTCCAAGAACTAAAAACAGAGCTTTCTGCCCGAAACCTCTTGAAAGGGGAGTTAAAGCTGATTATAACCTAATACCCTTGAAGGGGGCTGGTGATAGATGGTACCCATGTTACCATGGCCTCCAGAAGAGGGGTTGAAGTTAGGGATGGAAATAAGAGAACAAGTGTGCTGTTCCTGAAAAATCAACACCTGAGAACTTAATAAATCTGGGATGCTTTATTAAATGTTTATTATTTGAGGCCATTTCTAAGAAAATACTTGTTTAATCAAAATAGTATGAATAATCAAAATAATATGAATCACATTCATAAATCTTTTTCTTGATACCATATTTATACTGTGCTGTCTTTATTTGCAGTTGATTAGTATCACTTATTTCTCTAATTTACTGATGACTATAGGTTTATTACTAAAATTCCAAAGGACATTTCATAGACCTCTAGAACATGATGGAGAAGATAAACAACATGTAAAATATTTACACCATATTGGGGACAGCAATGAATGAATGAATAATAATGATCATCACTTATTAATGGAAACTACTAATATCTGGCTAAGTGCTCCTGCTAGCTCACCCTAAGTGCTTTATACACATTTCCCTGCTACTAAGAACAACCCCAGCAAGTTATTTTTCCTTGTAATAATGTAAACATGAGGTAACTGTGGTTTAGAGCCATCACACTACATACCCAAAATAATCTCTCTGGTAAGAGGCAGAGCTGAGATTTCAATCTGTACCCATCAACTCTTAAACCCAAGGACTTAATCACTATGCTGCATCATCTCCTTGGAAGTGAGAAAGACTACAGGGGAGGAATGAAAAGAGCAAGAAGGGAAAAAAGAAGAAGAGTGGGGGTAGAGAGAGAATACAGAGGAATGGGGAGAGGAAAAAAAGAAAACTGGAAAGATATGGTACATGTCATCAAGTTTCATGGAATATACTCAGGCAACACGACCCCTTCTACATGCAAAGTAATTCTGGGCATATGGTACAAACAGGAAGCATTTCCAGGAAGAATATTTACTTCAAAGTAAAGTCTGAGACTAACAAGAACTCTGTTTAGTCCTTCCACAGGAGCAGGAAGCTTGGTGGAAAATGTAAAGAACAGGAGAACTCAGCAGCAGAAAGGATTAGAGATGTGACCCAACCAAACCAAATCTGAGCTGTTAGATGAGCACCCTTGGGGCTTTCACCAGCTTTTGGGCAACAGGCAGTAAATGGTTCTTGGTACACACCTAAGCTGGTCTAGCATCCTGGTGGCCCATTGCTCCAGTCATATTTTTCCCCAAAGACACCACCCACTCCAATAGAGAAAGAACTGGAAGGAAGTTTAAAAGTACATTTGGATTTGGGCATCTTTTATGAAGAAAAATCAACTCAAAGAGCTTTGAAGAAGCAGCTAAAACCTCCTGAGAGTCTTTTATCAACACCCAAGGTTACTTCAACTTAGCAGGAGAGAATTCTACAAGTCACTTAAAGATGGAACAGCAAAGAAGCTACTGAGAAGAACAAAGATACCGGGGAGTCCCCCTCCAAGGCAGTGGAGGTTTATGGGGATTGACTTCCCACTGGACTGACGGACCAGACACAGGATTAGGGAGGACTTTGAAAAAAGTCCTGTCCTCAGAAAGGGATTTTGTTTCCTCCTATGAGAAAACATGATTTAAAATTTAAAGTCAGCCTTGCTGTGCATTTACATGAGAATAACTGGCCACAATAAATCAGATCAGGGACGTGACATCGAGCTCTTTTGTTCCAATCAGGTTGGGATTCACTTTGCTCCCTCACTCTAATGGAGCAGACACCAGAGAGGGCACAGCTGGCAGCTGAGAATCTGCACGTGTCCCTGGTCTGAAGCACCAAAGATGGAGAGCTGCACTCCTGGCCCTACAAGTGGAGCCAGCTTGCAGGCAATCTGTGTTTAGTCAAATTCTTTCCTCCCACCCCCAGAAGTCTGCTTTTATTTGCATAGATTAGGCCAGGCTGTTCCTGTCTCGGTTGTGTGTGGGGTTTTTCTTTTTCATTGATTATGGATTTTCAGAGCCTTGCACATACGCACGCGCAAATCCTCTCACACGCACTCAAAAGCAGTACGTTTGGGATGTTGTTTTTCAGTCCCAGGACATTTTTTTTTTTTAAAGGAAAAATTCCAAGTGATATTCTCCTAGAAACAGTGTTGGCTCACCCTACCCAGAAAACCAAGCCTCGCATCTTGAAATGCCATAGATGTTAAAGAAAATGAAGTGTGAGCTTCTATGGAAGAGGAGGGCTGCAGGTTTCCAATGAGCTGAGTGGTTGTTCAGATACAAAGAACAGAGAGAATTTATGACCCATCTCGATGCCTTTGCTAGAGAGTGGTGACAAGCAGAGAGGTAAACTGAGCAAACCACCAAGGTCTGGCAGCACCAGCCATGAATGTGTGACCCTTGGCAGGGGCATTTAACGATAATGATCAAGAGTCTTCGGTGTGGTTCACCAATTAACAGAGACTCTCTTGTTAGAAGTGATGTAGTCACAGTGACTGTGAACAGCCAGCTATATCAATGGGGAAGTTTTTGTACCGGTTTCTTCGAAAATTTTATTTTTCCGAAGCAGAGAGAGGTGAGTCTCTCTCTTAGAATACTTAAAAACTAATTCTTCCTATCTATGGTCCACAGGTTGAGGCAGGATCAGCAAAAGCATTTTTTTCATACTTTAAATTTCCCGCACACTTACACATGTGCAAGCACACCCAGGACTTCTCTCTCTTATCCTTAACTACTTCGTGAGACTTGCAGATCGGCCACTTTTATCTTTGATCTTAATTCCCCCGTCTGATACAGGTTTTCCAAGATGTGATTTCTAAAATTGATGGCAATTTTTTTAATGGTTAAAAAAAAAAAATCCCAATAATGATGGGTCCCCTAGCTATTTTCTTTTGAGAACTTAAGTAATTTAATAAGGATGATTTTTTTTTTAACTTTTATGGCCAGGTGGCTCAAGGGGATATTTTGTTGAGCACTGATTAAAAATAATTTCTTCTAAATGAGACCTGACCACAGAATGGAACCATTAATGGGCAGAGACGCTGTCACCAAAGCGGAATCACGCTTGATTGCCTCTCGTTCCTCCCACCACACGAGCGTTTTCTTCTTCTTCTTCTTCTCCTTTTCTTGTTCTTAATGGCAGAGTAAATAAGCAGCCAGCGAGGCCTAAATGTTTTCGACCAAAAACAGAGTCCAAACTCCTCAGAGAAAACATTTGGCCTCTGTGGTTTTGTAATATGTTCCAGAACACCGAGTTCAGTGAAGAACATTGTGAAAAACTCCCATCCATCGGAATGATGGTGGGGAATGTTACAGTATCAGAAGTTTCAATTGGTCCTTTTCCTGCAGGCCCATAATGAGGCTTGTAAAAAAAAAAAAAAGAAAAGCGCTATGTGGAAGTTCTCATGGGAAAAATGAATGGCAAGAAATCCTAGCTTTAAAAGAAACAGCTAATCTGCTAGTTTGATTGTTCTTCAAAACTTACGCTGAACCAATGAGCCTAATTAAAAACACTTGGCCTACTTCTATAAAGCATCATAGCTTTCTCTATGCTTCGTTTGTATACACCACAAAACTCCAGATAGACTATTATTTTTTCAAGTGCTTGCTAACAAAGTGCTGACTTTGTTGGGATAGCTGAGCTAATTTCTTGAACTCAGTGTGAAACCTTAGCTAAACAAAATTGTGGTAATTTTCCTTAATTTGTAAAAGTGATTGGAGTGCAAATAAAATTTTCCTCTTGGGTCAATCCTATAATTTTCAATTAACTAAAACTAATCGTCAGGCAGGCACCAAACCTGCATTTTGTTTAAAGGACTGGGAGGCATTTCCAAGGGTCAGGATGCATTAGCTGTTTTTATAATTTTGAGAGAGAGGATTGAGGGGGGAGAGCGAGTCACTGATAAGCATGGTCGGTTTTTTTTCCTCCTATTAAAATGCAACAGGAAAGATGCTTTGAGATAAAATGTCACAGTAAAATAAAATTTGTCCATTTAATTGTATGGTTACAATTAGGATGTGTTGACACAGTTGTCCCTTCATGCTTTGGAGTCTCTTTGTGTGAAAGCAACTTACACTCTGTACTTAATCTGGCTTTGTGGTCCTTTATTGATTAAAGAAGGAAACATGGGGCCAATTTCTGGAGGCGCCAACCCAGCAATGACTGCTACATAGCAGAGGACCTAGACTGCCCCCAAAGCCAGTGTGGTCCTTGGACCAGGATCATCAGCCTCTCCTTGTGAGCTTGTTAGAAATGCAGTTTCAGATCCCACCCAGAGCTACTGAATCAGAATCTGGATTGCAACAAAGATCCCTGGGTGTTTGGTTTACAGGTAACACTCTGAGGATCTCTTGACTACACACTAGGCACTTAAGACTATGCACTTGATGTGTTTCCACAGAGAACCTGCCTGATTCTCTCCAGGTGATGTGAGGAAATTCACCTTCACCCTAGAACCCTACCTTCTTAATGCAAGATAGATCCATGTGCCAAGGCAGGTCCATGTGTTTGGGGTGGCAGGAGGCAGTCATGGGGAACAAAATGAAGTTTAAAGGGAAAGAAAGCACCAACCCAGAATTAAATATGAAAATCACCAAAAGTCTTTAAATGGCCATGCCCAGGCTAGAAGAAAGTTGTATTGTGCAGTCAAGCACATTCCTACTCCATAAAGCAAGCAAACCCGCACATGATGGCTTACCGTCCCGAGACTCTTAGGACTGTCTAGCACTCCTCCTTGCTCATGCCACTGCCTTAGGTATCTAACCCACAATTTCAACAGATCCTGTCATTCAACAAGGACACCTAGATGAAATCTTATCTAATAATAATGGTAATAATAATAGTAGTAGTAGTAGCAACTCATTTCATCATAAATGAGGTGAAACAGACAAAATGGGTCTTAAGAAGAAATAGATTTTAGAATAAAATAACACTTATACATACAAGATTGAGTCAAAGACCCACAGGGTCAAGACCGCTCTGTCCACCATCTGCAGTAGTTCTTACCTGTGTAAATGAATCTGCCAGGTGTCCCTTTGCAGAACTGTTTGGATTTGTAGGACAAGGTGACCTCTACAACACCAGGGATATGCCGAGGAGGAGTCTGCACACGGATGGCATGAGGAGTAATCAACTAGTGGGAGACATTTGGGGGAAAAAAAACATTGTCATTGCAATACGTAAAGGACTCATTTCACATCTTTTTTATCGGTTCTCAATAAACATAGCCTTCAAACACATAATTAACCTGTCCATGTTTAAATACAATCATGATGGAACCTGTATAAAAGGCACTGACAACAATATTTACAAGTGCTCTGAGAACAGTCATAACAACTTTATCTGAGTTTTCCTACATGGCAGGCACTCTGCTTCCTGGTTTAAAAAGTGAACCTGGTCTAATGAAATGATTTATCTACTACAGGATATCCTTTGGAAAAATCTCTGTTTTGAGGCAGACACCCAAATCAGCACTGAGCTCTGCCACACCTCTGCAGAAGCTAGTGGGCCTGGTGTTTGAACTGAGCCCTTCAACATGTGCAAAACACTGAGGTAGGAAATCCATGGTCAAGGTGCTCTGATGAGCTGCAGAGCCATGTAGGAAATGCCCTGAAGACCATTTGGTACATTAACTACCAGAGGAACTATCAAAGAGCTTTAAAGGGGAAACCCAAGAAGCTCTCTCCCTGGACAGCTGAGGGGTCTGGCAAGACTAAGGGCTGTCCATAAAAGGGAGCTGGAAGCTGGGGAGGGGCCGGAGGATGATCAGTGTTCCATTATGCAATGTTACGTGTGCAAGGAGAAAGTTCATTTCTGAACCCTGTTGGCAATCAGAGCACACTGCAAAGCAGAATTTGTGTTTTAGTACTCTTATCATTGTTTATATAACTAAAATGTTATTAATGGCCATAAAACTGGCATTATCTGCTTCTTTGAAAACTCCAGCCCTGGTAGCTGACCTCTGATGGTGCTGGACTCTATGTGCTCTCTCTCTGGCATGTGCAACTGCCCATTCCTTGACTGCTTTCAGAGTCGTTTAGCTCAGGGCAGCAGTACTGGGTCAGTATGTAGTGGGTGATCATTTGTACTGACTCACGTTTGTGCTGTTCTTATAACTTAGAAAGGGCTTTTGTGTCAATGTGCAACTTTAAATATTTTGTTCAGAGAATCACAGACGAGAATCTGTGACTCCATGAGAATCAAGGTGACAGCACAAATGGCAGCCCCTGAGTCCTACCTAGGTAAACAGTCCCAGCACAAAGTCCTGGCAAAAGAATGGAAGAAAGCTGCTCCTGCTAAAATCCACAAGTGATTTCTATCAAATGCTCTTTATTGAAACATAAAGGTCATCTGCGCAGAAATCACTTTAACTTAGTAATTAGAAATGCCTACCCTCTCCCATAGAATGTGTGCACCCTTATTTGCTGGAAATACACAAAAGATTCTTCAGAATACCATACTTATGTGGAACCACTGGAGACTGAGCTCTCAATGGCTGCGTTTTTTTGGATGGCTAAGGGTTTACCCGTAAAAGCACAAAAAATATTTATTTAAAAGATTTTGACCTTTTCATACTGAAATTCTTCCAAAATGAATTATATGTTTCCTAAAACAAGCAAAGTATATATAATTTAATTTAGCCCTAATAAATCAAGATTTTCATTTGAAATACCCCTTGTTATATCTTAGTTCTATTTATCTTAGATCGATGTATCTTCTAGAATATAGAAAAGGCCTAAGTGACCATGAGGTATGAGGGGCTATTTTCCCCTGCAGTAAATGGCTCTGGATGCTTATGAGTTTTAAATTATTTCTACTTTGTTCATTTTTTTGTCTTTTTTCCTCCTAGTGTCCTTTGCACCTTCTGTACTTCTCTTCTAATCTTTAAGGATCGAAAACAGGAAGTCTAGTTTACTATTGTATAGAGAATAAGAGAAGGAAGGAAGCTCTGAAAAGCAGTAAAAGATGATCTTCCAAAATCAAGTGTGTGTTTAATTTCAACTGATCGGACAGTGTTCTTGCAATGTTGGGATTAACACTAGTTGAGTACTAGGGTAGGAGGTTACCCACCATGTCATCGAAGGTTTTACTTGAAAGCACTAATTTGGTCAGCTCAGTAGTATGTATTCTTAACTACTTTTTTCAGATATGAAAACAGAATCATAAATTGTTAAATTGCTTGCACAAAATCACCCTCATAAGAGTAAGTAAGAGCAAAAGTGACCCTGATACAGTTCAAAAAATGGCAGGGAGTAATTCTTCCTATCTAATCATAAAGAAGAAATTGTTCATATTTATATCTTTAAACTTTTTAAAGCTAGCATCAAACTCAAATTTTTCAGATCCAACACTACATGTATATGTGTTGTTTTTAAATTCACATGCTATTCATTTTTCATTTTATATCTGGTCCCTGGTTGTGCCTTTGATGGTGGAAGTTGCCATATAGTTATATTCCAAATAAGTTGCATGCTTCTATTCTAAAAGTTACTTGGACTGTAAAGTAACATTAAGTCACAATAAAATTTAGGAGAACTTTCAGACAGAGAATATTTCATCCACCCTCCCTTTTCTCAGGGGAAATACATTTTAAAAGATGGAAAGATATCAGTAAATAGAATATGGAGACATCTTTTTAAGTATAAGGACCTATGAGTTGATACACTATGTAACAAAATTGATTTAGAAAAGTTATAAAATTTACAAATTGATTAGATATGACTGCAAAGAAACTACTTAAGAGAGTAGGGAGTTGGCATAAAGGAAATTGAAACATTTTTGTTTACAATTTCATTTTCCATTTTAATCAATCACTCTAACTAAAGCAGAGATTCACTCTTGAAATAACTGTCCTTTGAAAATAAGGTAGAATATGAACCATCATTAGAGAATGAACTTGATGTTTTCCTTGCTGTAGATGTTATTCTGGGAACAGGCTCTCACACTGACACATGATATTGATGGCATTCAGAAGGAAAAAATTGTATCTAACCACTATCAATTAGATAGAGGAGAGGTTTATTTATTTACAAGAGGAGAGGTTTATTTATTCACAAGAGGAGAGGTTTATTTATTAATCACTCAAAGAGTTACAAATTTATTGCAGGAAGGAATGCTAGTAATCACTTAAAACTAATAATCTCATTTTAATAGCTAAAGACACAAAAGTCCAAAAAAGTCTAGGGGCTTCAAAAGTTGACCCAACATCTTAGGAAAAAGAAAGGGTCTAGATTTGGAAGTCTAGTACCCAAAACCCACCCCAAACCCCTTCCCCATCTCAGGATAAATTTCTCACATTGTTCTAATCGGGCTGAACTAAAGGCAGCCCCTCTAAGTTACAGAAGGAAGAAGAGCTCTAGTATAAGTCTAAATTTTTCAAACTTTCATCCCTGGAATACCACTTCCTAAGTTTCACCATATCTATAAACAACCCATACCCATGTAATTATGTACTTAAAATCCTTAATTGGTTAACTTTCTGCTTTGTTGTTGTTCAGTGCGCAGCTGTGTCCAAGTCTTTGTGAACTTGTTTCAAATAACTTATTTTAAAAGGACACTATATTACTATTGCAACTGGTTGTGGTAATCTTAAAGTTAATATTCTAGTTAGATAACCTTGACAACTTGAATGGGTTTATTGAAAAGGGAGTTGAGCTAGTGTTAGAATACAGACTTGTTTGCTCCAACTGAGACTTTCTCCCTTAACATAAATCAGAAGGATTAAAGGAGAAATAAAAGGGGAATCACTTTCTCACGATGATTCAGTTCTATTTAATGTCTGTGTCAAATCCAAAATGGTCTCCTGTACAACAAGGGGTACATGCCCCACGCTTTGGTAAATTCTGTTCTAAGTGATTCGAGAACAGATTCACTCTCTTGGCTTAACTTCCTTAAAGCACAAAACGAACAATTTGAGTTAAAAATAAACATACCTCTGAAACCCTGTAGCATCTGATATTACTTTCTTCCTTCTTGGAAGTCTACACTTTCTTCACTTCTATGACACTAATTATAAAACCTAAGCCTCAGAGAGTGTCTAATGGTTTACCAAAGCACTTTCACATTCACTATCTTTTTAAAGCCCATCCTTATGGGATATGTATTACAGATGAGCAAAAATTGAGAGTCAGGCAAGTTAACTAATATTATTTGGAAAGAGCAGGAAAAAAATCAACCTCTTGTGCCTGTAAATAAGTGTTTTCCAGAGTTCCTCTCTCATTCATTGATTCCTGATCTCTTCCTGTGCCAACTATTTCCTTCTGCCAACTTGTTAATTGTAGACATTTCACAAGTCTTGTTCTAGATTTTCTCTTTCATTTGCCTAACAATTCTTGAGTTCACTCACTGGCTCAACCATGTTAGCTAAACTGACTTCCAAGTCTACGCCTGTGGCTTTGATCTCTTTGGCCAAACACCACATTTTTATCAGCAACAGAGTAACAGAATTTCCCTGTATGTATCTTACTGCCACTTCAATCTCAACAGGATGCAAGATCATTTATCATCTTACTACGTATAACTGTACTTCCTGATCCTGTGTTCCCTCTCTCAGCTAAGAGAACACTACCCTTTGAATTACCCAAAAGAGAAACCTTGGGATTATCTTTTATTCTCCCTTCAAATTTTCTTTTAGTCATGTTGACCCTACCTTCTACTGAATTTCACTGGCTCCCTGCCTTTCTCCTTTATCCTGGTTCAGGCTGTCACCATTTCTTACTCAGACGATTGCAATATTATAAATGCCTTCTAACATGGCCTTTCTCTACTTCTACTTTCTCAACCAGAATAGTCCTCTTCAAACCAACCTCACTATGCCATGCCCTGACTCAAACTGTCACCTGCTCCTTCATGTATGGTATGTAGTCCAGACTCCTTAGCATGGTAGCCAGGTGCTCCAAGGTTTGAGAGCTGACTGCCCTTGTGAGTCATCCTTCCCACTCTGCCCTTCCATACTCTGGAGAGAAGGCCATGTGGATATATGAAAATAGCCTAACATCTTTGCCTTATTCATGCCATTCCTTGCCTAAACATTCCCCTACTGCTATTTCTCTTGTTCCTTAATATCCTGAAGAGATGTTCTCTCTTCCAGTAAGTTTCACCTGATCCTAAGAGTCACAGTTACTCACACCTTTGTAAAAATTTATATAATTATGGAATGCATACTCGAGAACTTAGCATCCTATTTTACCTTGTGCTATAAAGATTTTCTTACACATCTTTTTCTCAGACAATCCTTGAGGTCAGCAACAGGGTGTAATTCATGTCCATACCCTCTAAAGTATTTAACTTAATGCCTCATATACAGGATATTTCCAAAATATTTCTGACATAAATTCTTGTATAAATTAGGCCAGAATTCTACTAGATGTTTGACTGCATTAAGCTAAGTAATAAGAGTCCACCCTATCCATAATATAGGATCTCCTATCTTTTCTCCTTGGAAGAAAAGCTATGACAAACCTAGACAGCATATTAAAAAGCAGAGACAATACTTTGCTGGCAAAGGTCCGGATAGTCAAAGCTATGGTTTTTCTAGTAGTCATGCATGTATGTAAGAATTGGACCTTAATAAAGAAGGCTGAATACCAAAGAACTGATGCTTTTGAGCTATGGTGTTGGAGAAGACTCTTCAGAGTCCCTTGGACAGCAAAGAGATCAAACCAGTCAATCTTAAAGGAAATCAGTCCTGAATATTCATCAGAAGGACTGATGCTGAAGCTCCAATACTTTGGCCACCTGATGTGAAGAGCTGACTCATTCGAAAAGACCCTGATGCTGGGAAAGAGGGAAGGCACAAGAAGGGGATGACAGAGGATGAGATGGTTGGATGGCATCACCAACTCAATGGACATGAGTGAGCAAGCTCCAGGAGATGGTGAAGGACAGGGAAGCCTGTGCTGTAGTCAGTGGGGTTGCAAACACGACTGAGTGGCTGAACCACAACTATTCATAAGAGCCCACCATTCCTAACCTGATAATATTTAACCCTCGTCCCCTAAGTTGCTCTTAAAATTATCTAGCTGGCCCAGGACTCAGATCCCTGCATGAGACCACTGCTCAGATATCATTTAAGAGGTAAAAAAGATGTCTAAAGGTCTGTGACTCACACCAGTGAGAACAGATAAGGTGAAAGAAAGAAAAATATTTAAGCAATACAAAAAAGTGAGCCACAAAAGATCATCTCTCCAATAGCAGCATTTATCTCTAGACTGATGATGCTAATGAGATACAACTTCTCTCTCCCCATTCTTCCTCATATGTGTGTGCACATGTGTATTTGTGTGTGAGTATACAGGTGCTTGCACAGGAAATAATGGCCATATAAACAATTTTGGAGTAAATAAATTCACATATTTATAGGTATTAATTATGAGAAAAATCTTACTAAAATCAAAAGTAGAATCCTAGCAGTTTGTGCAGTATGTATTGCATGTGACTTAAATGAGAATTAGATATATATTTGCATGGAAGAAAGGCTAAAAGGAAAATCATCAGGGTCAAGAAAAGTTACAAGATGGTAAAGTTGTAGTTTACTATATTTTCTTCTGCATACTTCCCTGAATTCTCAACCACAAGGATGCATTAATATCAGAATTAGAAGAAATCATTTTTAAGTGTGATATTACAATGAAAATAACACACATAGTTTCTGCAAAGCCCCAGTAGAGGCTGCTGGCACACCAAGGACCTACCAGGAAACAGTAGTTATACTCTCTCTGAGCTACCTATATGAGCATTTTCTCTTCATATCAGAGCACAGGAGCAGAAGAGTCCTGAGTGGTCACCAGGTGAGGCATGCTTCTGGGTACAAAGTGAAGCTTCTGTGGCCATGAGAGACAAGACACAGACATGGAGGTGGTGGGTGGGGCCTGTCCTTGATCAAAGTGGGAAACAGAAGAGAGGAACGCCTCTGTCCGTGGATGCACAGAGCATCATGGCAATGCACAGAGGTGGAAGCAAAACCCCCAAGAGGCAGTCTGCAAAGTCTGGGAGTCTAGACGAGGGACATGGGAGAGGATAATCCTCCATGCAGTTTTTACATAAGTCTCAAAAGTATGACCACTTTTTTGGTGGGTGAATGAGAGTACCCAGTATTTTAGAATATTAATGGGGACATGTTGGAGAATTCTGGGGGAAAGGGGCAAGTCTTGGGAATCACTTTCTTCTCTGAGAGCCGGTAGCACTTACTATCTGTACTCCTCCGTGTGCTAAGTGCGTGCTTGCTAAGTCGCTTCAGTCGTGTCTGACTCTGCACAACCCCATGGGCGGTAGCCCGCCAGGCTCTTCTGTCCATGGGATTCTTCAGGCAAGAATACTGGAGTGGATTGCCAGGCCCTTCTCCAAGGGAATCTTACCGACCTAGGGATTAAACCGTGTCTCATTATGTCTCCTGAACTGGCAGGCAGGTTCTTTACCATTAGTGGCACCTGGGAAGCCCCTTATCCCTCTAGCTCACATTAAATGGATGGTGATAATGACCTTGATGGGGACTTTAGCAGCAATGACTTTTCATTGTCTTCTAACTATGTGCCAAGCTATCTGAGAAGCTAACTATGTGAGAAGCTCTTTCAGTGATTTTTGCTCTGTCGTATTAAGGGCAAGCATGGGTATTAGCTGGTTCATACGTATGAAAAATGAATTTCAGCAAAGTTAAGAAAAATGATCAAGGAACTGATATGAAGCATCAAGTCTGCCTGTCTGGTGACCACCACTGTACAACTGTCCCTCCCTACTGCTATTTATTGTTTTTCTATAATTCCTCGTACTTGTACTTTTCATCCTACCTCCACTGTTGACAGGATGAAATGGGTCCCCAGTCTCTCCTACACCTAAATAAAGTTCTGGGAACATAGTAGGTCCTCAAAATACCCTTTCTCACTGGTGAGAAGCTGGCTGGGAATTATTTCCCACCAAAACAAAAAAGCAATTCCAAGATAAGCCTTCATCCATGTTTTTCAACCAATGGAACTATAAGAAATAAATGCAATTTGAAGTTCCAAGCCACAAGACAAAAAAATAACTGGAATTACTAGAAAGCACACCAGTGATTTTTCCTTATTATGCTTTGGACTTAATATTTTAGCCTTAATCATTTTCAACACTAAAAAGTTAAAAGGAAGAAAAAAAAACCCTTCAAAACAAGCAAAGCCTTAAAGAGAAGGGGTAAAAGGAAGGAAAGGTTTCTTCTCTAGAAAAACAATTAACAGTGATGACTAGAAAAAGCCTAAAGTAGGCACTGATAGAGCAGTTTTTAGGTATCACCCGTCCTAGAGTCTGGGTTCTGAGGGACACTGGCCCATTCATCCACTGTCATGCACTGTGCCTCAGTTTACCATCTTGTCCTGCATGTGCTCTGTTCTGTTGGAGTACTGATAATAATGTTAAATATGCTTTGTGTTGGGTAGAGCTTCTGCAGGGACCCTAAAGCACTTTCCAGTTTAATTTTTTAATTTATATATTAATAATTCTCACAGCATTCTCCCTCCTCCTCAGTTAGGGTAATAATATCTATCTCTTTTGAGACAGGCAGGGGGTATTGAGTGATGGACATAAAACAGACACTTAAATAAGGAAACTATAACATAAAAACATAATTAAAGCTTCCAAACCAAATCGACTAAGGATTTTTAAAGAGACACCATAGTGTTGGTGACCATACAAGCAAACT
Organism: Odocoileus virginianus; assembly: GCF_023699985.2. Lineage (NCBI taxonomy): Eukaryota > Metazoa > Chordata > Mammalia > Artiodactyla > Cervidae > Odocoileus > Odocoileus virginianus. Next base: position 66,001,944 of record NC_069676.1, read on the forward strand.
TATTGTCCTTCCACTCTGGGGTGTTCATTTTTCTGTAGTTAAACATGGTGTTTAAAAAAAACATTGTTTTCTGGAATTCTTAAAGAAAATTGAAATATGATCAGCATGTATGCTTGGGGACTGTGCTGGCTGAACCTACATATTTTATCTCTATTTCCCCGAAGTGGATACAACATAAATCAAGGGATGCCAGTTCTTCTCCCAAGTTCCTCAGTGTATTCTGGTTTGTTCCCTAATCAGGGTTCCTTGGGTTTCGTAAGACAGATTTTTTCATTCCCAAGAATTGCCTGTCTCAAAGGCAGTATACGATTTCTCAGGGAACGTGAGAGAAAGCCCATGGAAGCATTTACTGTTTCACAAACATTCTGGTTTCCTTTTGTCCCTTCAAGAAAATAACTAAACCAATGTTTAGCAAAATATGTTGGGTCACATGAATTCCCAAAGATAAACTTTATGTATGAATGTCAGAGGAGACTTTGGAAACTAAAGTCTCAGAAACTGAGTTAAATAGGGGATTTAAAATCTAGATTTTGAACAGTCAGCAGTATCTCCTAACACTGTCTAAAATTTCTCTCATATCGGTATCTACATAGACATAGATACATAGAGAAGAGATAGAGATCTATTTTCTAATTGACTGTCTGTATCTCCCAATGAGACTACAAGCCCCATAGGATACGAACTTGGTCCTTCTTGTTTTCACTACTCTGTTTCCAGTTTTAAGAGTGTCTGGGAAACTAGCAGACATTCAATAAATACTTGCTGAAGATTGAATGAGTAAATACCATGACACTATTAACTGCCACTAATAATTAGGGTAAAGATTCAATAACATCCCTTATGCATCTGCCAAAAAGATATCATCAATACTACTCCATTCAAAAAAACTTTTTCTACTGAAGAAAAAAAAAATGTTAACTTTGCTCCCACAGACTTCCTGGCAGCCTCATTAAACATTCACAAAAATATACTGCTCAATTCTTCTGACCAAGAAATTAACCAGGTCCCTAAATCAATGCAGTTAATTGTACAAAACAAAACAGCAATAAGATCATCTTTCAAAATAACAGATCGAGGAGAAAAAGGCTAAAATAAATACATTATACTTGAACTACCTTTGGTTTTTGTGGGTTGATTGATTTATTTATTTTTCGGTAATTTATTTTTTAAATAAACTTTCTCCAGCTCTCTTCCCAGGATGTAAATCTTGTGCCAATTGGGCCCCATTAAAGACTGGATCCTGTCCTGACCATCTGGGAGCTGGAAAAGCGCTGGCGAGTTTCTGAGGTCCAGAGTATTCCAGACAGAGCGGACTGGACACCAGCAACACCAGCCCTGTGGTTTCAAAGTGTACAATGGGCTCTTTCTCCAGGCTTGTTTTTCTACATTCAGTCAAGAAGGAACATCATTCCCTAGTTGGGCTTGGCTGAGGGTCCTGGGTTGCTGCTTTCTTTGTTTGCAAATTAAAATATAAAAGAAAGGCCAGATACATCTTTGGAAGGGGTTGAGTGTTTGTCATCAAAGTTGGCCATTTGCAGGCACAATCTTGCCTGCAAAGATTTAGGAATTAGGAATGAAAAACACAAGAACCAAAAGGTAGAGTAGCAAGCTGTGAATTCACCTTTCACCAGAAAGTCTTTCAGGTTCTTGTGGAGTTCTAAGAAAAGGATATCAAAGCTGTAAGACACTAAAGACTGACTCATTCTAATGTGCTTGGGTGGTATAGTTCCTGTCTGCATCCCATTTACAGTGATCCTTGCACATATATTCAGTAATTCCCAATTTAACACGTGCCTCCAGGAAGTGAGCTCTGCAGAAAACCGAAGCCAACCCCCTTAAACACTGTGCTTTCACTGAAATCTTTCGAGGACATGTTATACACATCTTGCTGTTTCAGACAGAAGATACTGAATATAATTGCCTTCTCTTTCTTGATTACTCAGGGTCACTGTCATTATGAACAGTCATTAATGTGCAGCACAGTAATATAGTTCTGCATCTGCTTTTTAGGTTTTCCTTTCCTGCCCTTGACATTAAGCTGTCACTTCTGCTGTCAACGAGCCTTCTTCTAACAACCGCCTATACTTTGCCCCTTCTAATTTGCTATGTCCTGGGAAAACACATAACATAGTTTGTTTAAAATTCATGTTCTGGTTACCTCAAAGTCTGTTATTTTGTTTATCTTTTTTTCTTGTTGTTTTTTGCTCACTTCCGGTTTCATGCTGAATTTTGGAGAGTTGCAATGACTACAACAATCTTCCCTGGGTCAATGGGGTTACACTACATTCTTTTTAGATGGTTAAAAGATAATGCTAGAGCCAAATGGATTTTGGTTCAAGACCAGGTTTTGCAAACCAGTTGTGGGATCTTCTGAAAGTCACTCAAGCTCTCTGGATTCAGCTTCACTGTCTGGGAAGGGGGAGGGGCTAGCTATCTAACTAGTGTTGCTGTTGTTTAGTCACTTAGTCATGTCTCTTTTGTGGCCCCATGGTTTCCCCTGCCCACGGTTTCCCCAGGCAACAATACTGAAGTGGGTTGCCATTTTCTTCTCCAGGGGATCTTCCCAACCTAGGGATCGAACCAGCATCTCCTGCAAGTCTCCTACATTTATTATGGGGTTAATTGACTTAACACCTATAATGAGTTTAGGTGAAGGCCTCACATTATCCATCACTTAAAAAGTGTTAGTTTTATTACTACTTAATCCTCACCATAACCAACAGATTTACACTAAGGTATTTATGTGCATCCTTATTGCACAATAAATATACCTAAATATAAGCTACCTATTTCTACCTGTATTAACAAAACCTAAACTGCAGTCTACCTGGTTCTGACACTATGATGCAGCACTGAATATAACAGTTTCTAAAAAATAGCATTTGTTTGCTTGAATGAATGAATCACCAAAAGAAAGTAGTGTCATTCAACACTATTTGGTATAAATTAATGCCTCTAACATGTAAGGCTCTGTGCTAGACACTGTAGGGGACTAAGCTGAATTCAGCATGGATCCTGCCTTCAAGGCAGAGAGCAGCCTCTTAAATCAGAATAATTAAGGCAGGAAGTGATAAGGAACATAAGATGGTACAGATAAGTGCATTAGGAATTTTGAAAGAAGAGAAAATACTTTATACCTAGAGTTGTGAGGGAAAACTTCACGGACAAAAAAAAAAGTGGTTTGGGGGGATCTTAAAGGGCAGAAGTATCTGGGCACAGAAAACAGGGAAAGGCATCGTGGAAGGAGGAATGGGATAAACAAGAGCACAGAGCAGGAAAATTAATGCAGGCATAAAGAGCTGCAAACAACTCATTGTGATTGGAGCAGAAGTTAAAATGAATGGCGGGTTAGGATGCAGAGAAGAAAGGTCAAAGCGTTACATGGCTGTGCTTGAATCCCAAACGACGGCATCATGGCTTTAGGAGATAGGAAACCAGTAAGGCTGCATCGGGGGGGATGATTTCAGCTCAGATCATCAGGGAGCCATTCCAGCAGTAAGCACTGAGCACAACGCTATATAAATATCGATTTCCTTCACTAAAGTCACAAGACTACAGCCAGGTGTGAATTCTGTCCTTAATTCTTGTTAAAATTAGAAATGCATCACACTTTGGGTTTTTCCATTTTTAAGTTACCTATGTGTACGTTTTGAATGCACTGTAAACAAATAACTGAAAATGTCAACCTAAAGGAGTTTTTAACTATCTCATAATTATCAACACAGATGATAGATTTAAAATGCCCTAGTCATTAGCAATAACCATACAGACTAAAGCATTTTAAAGAATAAGGTGAGCATGTTTGTAACTATGTGATTATATTAAAAAGACTATTAGACTATTTTTACATTGTTTTAAATATGCTGACTCATTTAGAAATCATTCCCTATAAGTTGAACTTGAAAGGTATTCATCAGAGTCATACTCAAAGTTTGATATAAGTGATTCACAGTGCTCTTTTTATTCTTAATGAATGAAGTGTAAAACTTGGCATTAAACATCTGCCTCCTAATGATCAATAAGTATATGTGGAATATAGAGTTGGAAACTTATATATTTAGGAAAAAGTGGGCAACTAGGAATTATTTAAAGCCTGTACATTTAACAAACTTTAAATTAAACTTATACCTGTAAGCTTCAATATATTTAAAGTAAATGACACAGCTGTTTACACTGTACCCTATTTATATTATAAATTTTTGAAAGATGATATTTGAGACAACGTCTTTCTCCACCTTTCTTAATTTTCTTTTTGATTTTAGTGGAATTGTATCTCATATAAATGTGTTATATATAATAGTCATTGGAATGGCAATGCCATCATGCATAAAACTTGGGATGGTTTGGTAAATAACAGGAAGTCTGGTGGCGCTAGTGGTAAAGAACCCGCCTGCCAATGCAGGAGATGCAAGAGACACAGGTTCAATCGCTGGGTTCAGAAGAGCCCCTGGAGAAGGGCATGGCAACCCACTCCAGTATTCTTGCCTGAAGAATCCCATGGACAGAGGAGCCTGGTGAGCTACAGTCCATTAGGTCACGAAGAGTCAGATGTGACTGAACCAACTTAGCACATGCACGAATACTAAAAAAAAAAAAAAAACTAGGGAAATGTCATGAGAAGCCTTGGTAGAAAAGAAAATTGAATGGGGAGTGTGGCTGGAGTCTGGAGAACTGGGCTAAAACCCCGGCACCAAGTAGCTAAAGTATTCCCAGGGCAAGTCACTGTACCAGCAAGCTCCAGAACCTCTTTTGCCTCACTTTCAAAATAAAAGAGCTGCATCTAAGAACTGGAAAGACTCCTCAAAGTCCTCAAAATTTTGTGACTCTGCATGTGGTTCAGTAAAAATCAAGGCCAGATATAAGGCCTCAGAAACTTCCAGTGGGAACAAGTATGAGTTGTAGTTATTTGTTCTTTGATGTCATAGAGGAGAAAATACCATTTATTTTTATTTACAACCCTCCCTCTGAGCTATGTGCACAAATGAGAATGGAAAGTAGATATATACACTACTATATGTAAAACAGATAGCTAGTGGGAAGCTTCTGCGTAGCACAGGAAGCTCAGCTGGGTGCTCTGTGATGACTTAGAGAGGCGGAATAGGAGGGTGGAGGTGGGAGGGAGGCTCAGAGGGAGCGGATGTATGGATACTTATAGCTGATTCATGTCGCTGTACAGGAGAAACTAACACAGCACTGCAAAGCAATTATACTCCAATTACAAAATAAATAATAAAAAACTTAAAAGAAAGCAGGTATGGAAAGGAAGGAAGACAGAAAATAAAAGCTGTTATTTAAAATCTTATTTTCAAACTTTTGGATTCAAACAGCAAAATTTCTTCTCCGCCCCACAAGCTGCCATTTACCTAACCAGAATCATCCAGAGGTCTCTCCTGTAGTGGCATCTTTTGCCTTTTCCCTGTCTCTGGGAATGCAGTTGAAGAAAACATCCATCTGGATGAAAAAGAAAATGTATGGCCCTTGGATGAGGCTAATCAGTTCATAGAGTGATGTAACTCTGACTTCTCCCATCTGAGATAAACAGTCCTGGCAATCTTTAAATATAGCTGTCCTACAAAATCACATGGCATCTAATGCCAAGTGTACATGGACTAAAACCAGCTGCAAAATATGAGTGAATTTCTGTTCAGAGCCTTGCAGCATTAAACAAGAATGGCTCCAAACATTGTTAGTCTAATCTGAATAATACTCTGCAAATATTTCATATTTTCATATATCTACTCCAGCCCAATCACTTCATGACTGGGTTGCATGACTTTACTTCATTAATATGAAATCCACATGGACTTCAGCCACTGTTAACATATTTTCCTATAAGGTGATTCCTGGGGGGAGAAAAGGGTTCTGTGGTCACAAGAAACACCTGGAGTAACAGGCAAATTTGGCCTTGGAGTACAGAATGAAGCAGGACAAAGGTTAATAGAGTTTTGCCAAGAGAATGCACTGGTCATAGCAAACACCGTCTTCCAACAACACAAGAGAAGACTCTACACATGGACATCGCCAGATGGCCAACACAGAAATCAGATTGATTATATTCTTTGCAGCGAAAGATGGAGAAAGTCTATACAGTCAGAAAAAAATAAGACCAGGAGCTGACTGTGGCTCAGATCATGAACTCCTTATTGCCAAACCCAGACTTACACTGAAGAAAGTAGGGAAAACCACTAGACCATTCAGGTATGACCTAAATCAAATTCCTTATGATTATACAGTGGAAGTGAGAAATAGATTTAAGGGACCAGATCTGATAGACAGAGAGCCTGATGAACTATGGACGGAGGTTCATGACATTGCAGAGGAGACAGGGATCAAGACCATCCCCAAGAAAAAGAAATGCAAAAAAAACAAAATGGCTGTCTGAGGAGGCATTGAAAATAGCTGTGAAAAGAAGAGAAGCAAAAAGCAAAGGAGAGAAGGAAAGATATACCCATTTGAATGCAGAGCTCCAGAGAATAGCAAGGAGAGATAAGAAAGCCTTTCTCAGTGATCAGTGCAAAGAAACAGAGGAAAACAACAGAATGGGAAAGACTAGAGATCACTTCAAGAAAATTAGAGATACCGAGGGAACATTTCAGGCAAAGATGGGCTCAATAAAGGACAGAAATGGTATGGACCTAACAGAAGCAGAAGATATTAAGAACAGATGGCAAGAATACACAGAACTGTACAAAAAAGATCTTCACGACCTAGATAATCACAATGGTGTGATCACTCACCTAGAGCCAGACATCCTGGAATGTGAAGTCAAGTGGGCCTCAGGAAGCAACACTACGAACAAAGCTAGTGGAGGTGATGGAATTCCAGTTGAGCTATTTCAAATCCTGAAAGATGATGCTATTAAAGTGCTGCACTCAATATGCCAGCAAATTTGGAAAACTCAGCAGTGGTCACAGGACTGGAAAAGGTCAGTTTTCATTTCAATCCCAAAGAAAGGCAATGCCAAAGAAGGCTCAAACTACTGCACAATTGCACTCATCTCACATGTTAGTAAAGTAATGCTCAGAATTCTCCAAGCCAGGCTTCAGCAGTACGTGAACCATGAACTTCCAAATGTTCAAGCTGGTTTTAGAAAAGGCAGAGGAACCGGAGATCAAATTGCCAACATCCACTGGATCACTGAAAAAGCAAGAGAGTTCCAGAAAAACATCTATTTCTGCTTTATTGACTATGCCAAAGCCTTGGACTATGCGGATCACAATAAACTGTGGAAAATTCTGAAAGAGATGGGAATACCAGACCACCTGACCTGCCTCCTGAGACATCTGTATGCAGGTAAAGAAGCAGCAGTTAGAACTGGACATCGAAAAACAGATTTGATCCAAATAGGAAAAAAGAGTATGTCAAGGCTGTATATTGTCACCCTGCTTATTTAACTTATATGCAGAGTACATCATGAGAAACGCTGGGCTGGGTGAAGCACCATCTGGAATCAAGATTGCTGGGAGAAATATCAATAACCTCAGATATGCAGATGACACCACCCTTATGGCAGAAAGTGAAGAAGAAACCTTTTGATGAAAGTGAAAGAGGAGAGTGGAAAAGTTGGCTTAAAATCAACATTCAGAAAACTAAGATCATGGCATCTGGTCCCATCACTTCATGGGAAATAGATGGAAAACAGTGGAAACAGTGGCTGACTTTATTTTTTTGGGCTCCAAAATCACTGCAGATGGTGACTGCAGTCACGAAATTAAAAGACACTTACTCCTTGGAAGGAAAGTTATGACCAACCTAGACTGAATATTAAAAAGGAGAGACATTACTTTGCCAACAAAGATCCGTCTAGTCAAGGCTATGGTTTTTCCAGTGGTCATGTATGGATGTGAGAGTTGGACTATAAAGAAAGTCAAAGAATTGAAGCTTTTGAACTGTGGTGTTGGAGAAGACTCTTGAGAGTCCCTTGGACTGTAAGGAGAGCCAACCAGTCCATCCAAAAGGAGATCACTCCTGAGTGTTCATTGGAAAGACTGATGTTGAAGCTGAAACTCCAATACTTTGGCCACCTGACGCGAAGAGCTGACTCATTGGAAAAGACCCTGATGCTGGGAAAGATTGAAGGCAGGAGGAGAAGTGGATGACAGAGGATGAGATAGTTGGATGGCATCACTGACTCAATGGACATGAATTTGGGTGGACTCCGGGAGGTGGTGATGGACAGGGAAGCCTGGCAGCACGCCAGGGTCATCCATGGGGTCACAAAGAGTCAGACACAACCGAGCAACTGAACTGAACTGAACTCAAAGTTTGGTACATGCAGCATACTATGTTTTAAATAGTCAAATGCACGTGAGTACCTCAAAAGCTCTAAAAGAAGACCAGCTGAATTTATCAGACTCCACATTTCTCAAATTTGGGCTTCCTGGATAGCTCAGTTGGTAAGGAATCCTTCTGCAATGCAGGAGACCCCAGTTTGATTCCTGGGTTGGGAAGATCCACTAAAGAAGAGATAGGATACCCACTCCAGTATTCTTGGGCTTCCCTTGTGGCTCAACTGGTAAAGAATCCACCTGAAATGCAGGAGACCTGGGTTCGATCCCTGGATTGCGAAGATTTCCAGGAGAAGAGAAAGGCTACGCACTCCAATATTCTGGCCGGGAGAATTCCAAGTCCATGGGGTCACAAAGAGTTGGACACAACTTTGCAACTGAACACCAAATAACTACCTTAAGCTGTATAAATTCTCTCTGATTTGTCAATGACTAATTAAAAGGACTCTGAGAGCCTCAGAGTCCACCACAGAGACCACCTGGATGGACTAGAAACCTGACTGGTTATTCAAGCAGTCTACTTCTAACTATACTATTCCCTCTGCCTTCTAGAACCTTGCCTAGAATTTTAAACCACAAATTTAACTCTGCATTGCATAAACATGGAAGTCTCTAACTTGCTACATGAGAGCAAGCTGTCTTTCTAAATAAAATATCAGGTCCCACAAAGCCTAACATTAATTATCCACAGTACCCACCCCAGTGTTAGATACCAGCAGGCAAGCCAACCAGTACTCATTGTTTAGAAGTTAGAAAGATATGAAAAATTGAACAATTAGCTCTACAAACCAGTAGCAGGAGCCCCTCCCTCCTCCTAATCACAGGGTGATAGAAAGGCAAAACAACAAAATACATCTGTATTCAAGAAAAAACTGAACCCATCTTAGCACAGATCAACCTGTTGGTTTTTCTGGTTTTATATGTAAAATACTACAAAGAAGTTTTTTTTAGTCTTCTGGGGTAAAACGTGTTAAGGAGTACCAAAGTATCAGTAAAATAATTTGCTTTGTAAAAAGAGAGAGAAGAGAAAGGGCCAGAAGCAATAAGGAAGAGCAACAAAGATGGCGGACCACATTCACAAGAATGCCATGTAGTTCACCCCAAACTCAGGAGTTCGCAGAAGGCAGCCCTGAGTTGGGAGCAGTAGGCTGCCACCTTTCTTCTTCCAACCCTCAGGGGGCAATCAGTGAGCTAAACTGAATTACTCATTTGCAAAAGATTGGGCTGGAAGGGAATGGGCACCGATGAGGGTAAATTAAGCCAGTCCTATTTTCTCTGGCTCTTTTTTAAATTCTTTAGCTAAAAATAGTCTACAAATTATAACATCAGCTGCTAATCTAAAATGTTATCTCCTTGTCCTGGCCCACCAGCCTGCTTCCTGAGTGCTCTGGGCTACAGAGTGAGGAAATGGAGAAGAGAGAAAAGTCTACTTAAAATTAAAAGTACTAGATTTCAGAGGTGGCATAACCTCAAGAGACAATGTGACCAGGGACAAAGACTTTGGACAGATCAGGGTCCTAGAGAAGAGGCCCAGACAGGTTAACTGTCTTAAATATATAAGTAACTTACTCACTTATATGGAATAAGCAGGAGGTTGTCTTCTGCCTCTAACACAAAGCACATACTCTTCTAAAGGTAAACTCTTCCTATATGTCAATGGCTCCACTCACAAATTTATACAACTAGAAAACAAAAGGATTGCTCTTACTTCTGATCCTCTACATGACATGGCTAGCTTACCTTGGGAGGTGATAGTGACTGTTAAGATACTGTCCAGCATAAGGCATCAATGGCAAGTCCACCCTGGTCTAATATGGTAAAAAAAAAAAAAAAAAACAAAAAAAAAACCCCTAGGGTAAACATTTTGGCATAGGCTAAATCATGAGAGTTGGACCATAAAGAAGGCTGAGGATCCTTGAAGAATTGATGCTTTCGAACTGTAGTGCTGGAGAAGACTCTTGAGAGTCCCTTGGATATCAAGGAGATCAAACCAGTCAATTCTAAAGGAAATCAACCCTGAATATTCATTGGAAGGACTGATGCTGAAGCTCCAATACTTTGGCCACTCGATGCAAAGAACCAACTCACTGGAAAAGATCCTGATTCTGGGAAAACTGAGGGCAAGAGAAGGAGGCAACAGAGTATGAGATGGTTGAATGGCATCACTGACTCAATGGACATGAGTTTGAGCAAACTCTGGGATATAGTGAAGGACAGGGAAGCCTAGTGTGCTGTAGTTCATGGGGTCGCAAACAGCTGGACACAACTTAGTGACTGAACAAATCGTGGACAGTTAAAGTGAGCTCAGGAGTTGGACTGTATGGATTCACATCCCATCTCCAGCACTTGATAACTGGACAGCTTATTTCATTTCCCCAAGTTCAATTTCCCCATCAGTAAAATGAGAACATGCTGCACACGTGAGCTGTCACCATGTTCACAAAGAGCCTTAGCAAACACTTAGCATAGTACCCGGCAGGGACTAAGTGCTCAATGAATGTTAGCTAATACTAGTCCTATTCTACTTTCATAGATATCTTCTCTTAATATTCACAGTTATCAAGCTTTGATTCTACTCAGCAGAAGCCTGGAGACATGGCCCCCAGTTTTTTGTCCCTACCAAAATAAAAGGCACATACTTTTGAAAGTGAAAGTGAAGTTGCTCAGTCGTATCCGACTCTTTGCAACCCCATAGACTGTTGCCTACCAGGCTTCTCCATCCATGGGATTTTCCAGGCAAGTGTACTGGAGTGGGTTGCCATTTCCTTCTCCAAAATAAAAGGCACATACTTTAATACTGATCAAAAAACAGCCACAATTACTACTACTGTTGCTGTTACTACTCCTCCTACTGTACCACTTGGATTACTGTGCATGTCTTTTTTCTCCTCTTTCTGTCCTTTGCTCTCAAAATTCCACCACATGCTCTCTCATTAACTTGGGCTTGTATTTCCTTTGTAGAAACATACATTGTGGTTCAAATCCCATCTCTAGCACTATCTGTCTGTTTGATGGTGGGTAAGTTTCTGAACCTCTCTGACACTCGGTTTACTTATATGTCTCTAACATAAGGCTATAAAAAGGGTTGAATAAGATAATATTCATGAAGAGCTTATACATGAAAGCCCTCAGTACGTGTGAGCCATTTCTCAATTTCTCATCAGTATACGGTAGATTGAGGGTCTTGGAACAGTACCAGATTCTCTCCCTGCACTAAAAAAGGGAGAGCATTATATTTGTCAAATAGCCTGTATGAAAATCTACATTTTATAAATAGTTTAGCATATTTATAAAAAGTTCACCTCTGCAAGACTCATTTTTCTAAATGTCAGGACCATCATGATGATAATAGCCCAAATTAAAGTCCTCCACCCAGACACTCAACTGCTCATGCTGCAGGGCATTTATCTGCTAAGACCTGGCTTCCCAGGTGGCACAGTGGTAAAGAATCCGCCTGCAATCCAGGAGGTACAAGAGATGCAGGTTGATCCCTGGGTTGGGAAGATCCCCTGGAGAATAAAATGGCAGTCCACTCCAGTATTCTTGTCTGGAGAATTCCATGGACAGAGAAGCCTGGTAATGTGAAGAGCTGGATGCAACTGAGCACCGCACATCTGCTAAAGATATTGGGACACTACATAGTGGGCTTTCACCAGGAAAGGGTTAGAGCTGATTTATGATAGAGCCACAAATAAGAGCAGCTTGGGAGAAGGAGGTGGGCAAAGAAAGTGAATGTACCCCCCACTCTCACCTCCCAACTGGACCCCCCAGATCCACTGCAAGGGGCTTCTGGTATAAGCAAGGCAAGGAGGGAGGAGGAGGAGGACAAAGGTATCACCTCAATGGATGTTCCTTTTCATGATGTGCATTGATTTTGTTTATGGAAACAGATTCTTTAAAGCAATTTTGGGCTTCCCTGTGGCTCAGTTGAAAAAGAATCCGCCCGCAATGTGGGAGACCTGGGTTTGGTCCCTGGGTTGGGAAGATCCCCTGGAGGAGGGAAAGACTACCCACTCCACTTCTGGCCTAGAGAATTCCATGGACTGTAGTCCATGGGATCGCAAAGAGTGGGACACAACTGAGCGACTTTCACTTTCTTTCTTTTAAAGCAATTTAGATAAACCTGAGTTAGAATTTAACCTCCCTTTTCTGTTTCCAAAAGAAGACAAGAAAGTAGGGGAACCAAGAGGAAACTGGGGGACCTGGACAAGGTGGAGGAACAAATGAATAATTTCCTGATGTGCACCACATCCAACATGGTACGCCTGGCCTCAGACAGGCACAAGTTTGTAAAAGAAGCATCACATTAATCTCACTTACTCTCAGGGTCAAAAATACTACTGATTTGAGCCCCACCTCTCAAGCTTCACTGTGGCTACTGTGATCTGGATAAAAAAGTTCATGTTCTGTTTACTCTTCCCCTCTCACAAGGTCCAGGACAAGCAACAGAATGAGAGAGAGGAAGGGATGAAGACACAGCCTACGAGACCCGGGAAAGGTCGTCCTTGTGAGCAGCCCTGCCCCCAGCAGCAATGAAGGCACCAACTTGCAAGCAACATACACCAAGTACATGGAGCTTCTAATTTTACAACCCGAGGTTTCCAACAAAGAAGGGGTGCAGCGGCCAGGGGAGTGCACTTCACCTTCACGTGTGGCATGTTCCAACTTGACAACAATCCGTTTGGTGGATTGGGAAGTTCATCCCCGATTCCACTCTCAGGGAGCCTTGATTCTCTGAGCCAGGCTTGCTGCTTGTCACCCATGTGGGAAATACAGATGCAGTGGCAGCGTGGGATGGCAAGGGGCTTGCCAGAGTGGGTTCTTGGCAGTGAGATACGTATACAGAAGGCTTAAAAGAAGGGCAAGCTCTGCTTTGGAAAGATAAACGTACTCAGCCAGCACAGTCTTAACTTTTTGCTTATCTCTGGGGCCCCTCTAAAGAGAAAACACAATACAAATATCTGGATGAGCTAAACAATGGTGTCATGGGAGAACAACCAGGAATGGAGACAGAAAACCTGCGTTTTCTGTCCAGTTCTGCTACTGAGTCCTTTGTATGGCTACATACCTATCACTAACACTCCATGGGCTCTGGATGGCTGCTTTTGGCTTATGTAGTTAAATATATATAATTATCATATTAAATAAAATACAATTATATTATTACATATTATACATATATGTATAATATGTATAATATATATGTATGTGTGCAACATATATGTTGCTGTTTAGTCACTAAGTTGTGTCTAACTCTTTTACGACCCCATGGACTGTAACTTGCCAGGCTCCTCTGTCCATGGGATTTCCCAGGCAAGAATATACTGGAATGAGCTGCCATTTCCTCCTCTAGGGGATCTTCCTGACCAACCCAGGGATCAAACTCACATCTCTTGCAAGTTTTCTCCATTTGTAGGCAGATTCTTTGCCATTGAGCCACCAGGGAAGCATATATATATGCTTAGACTCTCTCACTATATTTATATATATTTATGTGTGTGTGTGTATATATATATATGTATATATATATATATATACATTCTAAGCCTCAGTATCCTTATCAAGAAAAGATACATACTAAGAGTATTTACTTTGTGGTGTAAAGGGAAGATTAAGATGATCTATGTCAAGGGCTCAGCACAGTGCCTAGTGTATAGTAAGTCTCAACAAAGTTTCGTCATCCTTTGACCACTTGTAAAGTGTGTAAGATATAAGTGAGCTCAACAGTATCTTGCAGCCCTAGCACTATTTTTATTCTAAACTTTGGAGAGATAAAAGAAAACAGGATCTGGGCATGCTGGCTAAGAAATCAAGTTTCAGTATTTAGAAAGCAAAGGCAAGTCTGCCATGCCTTCTACAGAATGGTGATACTCATGTTTTGTAATTTGAGATAACATTGATTACTGCCAGGCAAGTCAACTGGCAAATTAAAATAATGATCACAATGCTTGGAAAGTACTGCAAAATCGGAGCATAGTCATTTTCATATGGTTGAAGATCCATATTGAGATGCTTGGGAGGTTTTAAATTCCTAGGGCATGAAAGAGCCCTGAGTTAGTCTAGGTTCCCCTGGCAAACCACTCACTCTTTGACGAGGAGTCACTGAGTAAGTCAAGAACCACCTACACCCAGATTGTTACTGTCCCATGGACGGTGATCATTAAAGATGGATGTATAGTTGTAGACTCCATCTGCAAGTGTTCACAAATTACTATCTTGTTACAGGGGTTTGCCTATATATATATTTGTGAATGTGTACCTCCTTTCCAATTCCCAACACACAATAGGACCTCCACACCATGGCCTGCCCATGTAGACAAATGACGAAACTCTCCTGGGGCTGACGGACCAGTGGGTGGAAGTCATTCCAACAGAAAGTGATGTCTCCTGGTAAACCCAACCCATCTTTCCTAGTTTCCAGAGTTCTGCAGACTGGAGCTGGCCCACCCAGACTGGCACCACAAAATTCTATACACTCTATTAGAAATTCAAGTGTAGACAGTATCCTCAACTAGACCAAGCTATTAGATATTAATGCTCAGACAACACCTACCTCACTCCAGACCAGCATGGTACCGAATATGACCTGTAACCCATCAAAGAAATTGTCCCCTATGATGATCACAGTCGCACCTCCTGTCGTCCATCCTTCACTCGGGCTGATGGCTTTGATACAGGGAGTAGCTGCTTTTCAACACACATGAAAAAGAGAAGGAGTCTGCTGTTAGAACCAAACTTTAATGATGGGAGACTTGAGAAAAAGAAAAAAAAAAAGTCTTTTATCTTTTCATGAACAGAAAGTCCCTCAAGATCTCAGCCAATTCCTAGTCACGTTAGCACCTGAAACTTCATGGTGCAATTTCAGTTTTTAAAAGCATTTTTTTTTGTTTCTATTAAGATACAGATATTTTCACCCAAATCTTTTTCAAACCTGAAATCTTATGAAATAAAACATAGAAGCAAAATTTTTTTATGAAATGTTAAAGATTTTTTTTCATGGGTGACATTTTGGAATATACCAGAAACCTTAGAGAATTGCTTAATAATTAAATATATCTCCTGAAAAGAAAACTCATAGATTTTTAGATAACAGTCATGTCCAATGGGAAGGGAAGAAAGAGAGGAGACGGGAAGAGAACACCATTCTTGTTCCATGCCTTCTGCCTGTACCACTAGTGGAGCAATACTCCTGAATAAAAACCATTATATCTTTTGCAATAAATGTCATGGATCCCATTTTATAGATGCAAAGTATGCAGGTCATTCAGGGTGAATTATGTAACCAAATGGCTGAGTCAGGGCTGAACCACAGAAAGTCCCATGACCTTTGCTTGGTTGTCATTCCCAGGCATAAAACCCAAGAACTGGCTTTTTCAAAACTTCCTATCTCCTTTCTTTCCATTATAAATGGCCCTTGGGAGATGGGAAATAATTTGCAAATACTGTGATTCCAGACTGGAGGTGGTTTGCCCGATGAGCATGGCATGCTTTCAACAGAATTACTGGGCATAAAAGAAATCTCTCAGGGAGTACTTTCGTGCCACTGAGAATTGTTAGCTCCACAATGCCATGCTGCTATTTCATGATCACTTTTATGAGCAAGAACAAAGCAAAATTCTAAAGCAAAGGAGATACTGTGTAAGGAGAGAAAATGAGACCCTCTTCTTTAATAAAAAGTGTATTAAGTACTCCAGACTGACTTTCCAATTATTGAAACCAATGAGAGCACCAGTTAATTTTAACGGGAAAAAAACTGGCAAAAAATTACTGGACTTTGTCAAATTTGGCAAAATGTCATGCTTCAACTTTTGCAAGAAGAAAAGAAAATATGAAGCCCAGCCCTAAGGGACCATGGCTCACGTGCCACCATACAAACAAGTAGAATGGGTTTGATTTTGAGTCAAATTAATCTTATAAAAATTGCACAGAAAAATTTGGAAATATCCAAACTAAACATTTCATGTTGGCTGAACTCATAGCAGTACATTTACAACTAACACTGGGCAGTCCAGATGCCTTTTCTCTCCTCCACTTTCTCCCAAAAACAAAATAATTAATCAAAGAAATGTAAATGATTCATGGCTTGAAAATTCTTGTTCAATTTTTAACACTCATAAAGGTTGTGGATCAATGTTCCACAGGCATACGACTTTTTCATAAAATTTTTCTTTAAAAGTAACCATGTTTAAATGCATGATTGAGTACTCCCAAACCAATGGTAGAACATGATGTATGATCCCAAGCAATTTATAAGAGACATAAACTACATTCAACAACTATATAAAATTCTTAAAATATAAACAGTTTGGACACATTCTAGTTAATGTCAAAATCTTAATTCTTAATTTCTAACTCATTATAAGTATATAGTTGCTAGAGTGGAATAGAAAAGGTATTACTATATCCTTAGATACTTCTGAGAAGAATAGAACATTGATTTTACTGAACTGGTCCTGAAAGAGTCTCTCTGATGGCAAAGTGTGGAATCCAATGGTATCATTAAACTCTGACTCTGATTGCCCTCATTAACCAAAAAATAATCTTGGTGCTTATTACCTGTATGAGTTTAAGGATTTCTTTTGAGTTTTTAAATTTTATTTTATTCACATAAACATGTTCTTTTAGTTAAGTATGGGCACCTCCAGGCTTTCTCATCATTGCACAAGGGTGGCATCTGGGCATGTTAGTGTATCTTTGAGAGTCTCTCTTACAGGCAAAGAAGTTATAATAGCATATGGCCAAGAACTGTAGATTTTAGACTTGCACCAGCTTTCTTTTTTCCATTTGATATTGTAGGATACAGAAGGCATGTAATTACATATATGTATGGCAACCCACTCCAGTACTCTTGCCTGGAAGATCACATGGATGGAGGAGCCTGGTAGGCTACAGTCCATGGGGTCGCAAAGAGTCAGACATGACTGAGCGACTTCACCTATATATTTATGTATAGATATAAGTACATATATGTATATGTCTATGTGATGTAAGTACATATATGTATAGATGGAGTGCATATATGTTCAAACATTTCCTAAGGAATCTAACAATGTTTTCCAACCATTCAGAAACAAAGTTACAGGTCAACTAGTTGGAGATAAATGAGAATCAAGTTAGTAGAGAAAAACTGGTGGAGAAACAATATATGAAACCATCTTCTTAGTTTTTTGGGAGGGAAAAAAAGGCTTGGAGGAAGTACTAAAGGAAAAGAGAGGCACCCCTGGGTCCATCTGACCCTTGTGCTCAATACAACCCACTATCCCTGTTGAGGGATGAGGTACTAACCTCAGAACAAGTCAATCGGGCCTCTCTTTATAAGCTGAAACCTCAAAGTTCTCCAGGTATACATGTCTCCTGTGCACCTATGTCATAGCCATCTTAAGAGGAGTTGTTTGGGAAGCTTCTCTACTCCCCTACTGGGAAGATTAGAGAATCCGTAAAAGGAATCCTGGGCTGACCCACTGAGAGAGACGGCTGAGGAAGGGATGTTACTGGTATTTAGTAACCTGGAGTCAAGAATGCTAAGTATTCAGTAAGACATGAGACAGTCCCCCAAACAAAGAATCCGAAAATGTCAACAATGCAAGGTAGAAGCCACTGTGACTAGCTAAACAGATCAGGCTCAAGAGCAGCTGTGAAGAACTCACAGATCCACACCAGCCAAGGCAAGAAACACAAATGAACACAGCAGCCCAGGGTCTCAGAGCAAGCATGAGATGGCTGGCTGGTGACACTGAATTGGGGAGGCTCCAGCCATTGGTATCCCCACACAGATGCAGTTCCTGGGAGAGCTGGTCTTCTGATCTTTCAAAAGGAACCAGAAGCCCAGATTTTTATGTGAAATTTCCCAGTCTCTAAATGCTGGCAACTAATTCATTTTCTTAATGTGTAGGCCAAACAAAATGTTTATGGATTTAAATTTAACTCATAGGCTGCCATCTTACATTTTTACCCTAGTCACAAACTTGCCAGACTAAAAGCAGCCCAGGAAATACTTTCAATTGTGCCTAAAACTATAGGTACCCAAATGTTCACTGCAGTATTAACTGTGAAAAGCTTAAGTCTAAGTGTCCCCCCCTAATAAGGGAGTGATTAAATAAATCATGATATATCCATATATACAATATGTCAAAGGTCATTAGAACAGTTGAAAAAATTTCTATAAACTGACATGGAAAGATGTCAAAATATGTTAGTAAGTAAAAAAAAAAAAAAAACAAAAAGCAATTTGTAGCCTAATGAATAGTGTGATTCTGTTAATTATAAAATGATATATATATATGCTTATAGGCATGAGTGTGTGCAGTTATGTGTGAACAGGTGTGATAGACAAAGCCTGGAAGGATGTCCAACTATCCCCAGTGGGTCTATATGAAAAAGGAAGGTGACTAGAGAAGAGAGACTCTATTAAATTTTACTCTATAGATAGCTGTTTGGTTTGACTTTTTCAGTGAGCACCTACTAAGGTAGTATGTTTTAATTTTTAAAAAAAGTAACACCAGAGCATTTAATTCTGTGAAAGATAAAAGCTGTATGCTTTATAACAAACTGATACTAATTTTTTTAAAGCCCAGATGTACTGACTAACAGACCCTGAGCCTTCCCCCACCCCTTCTTCACTTTGAGAAAGCTCAGAAGACATCTGCAGCAGCCATGGACTTGTTTTTCTTTCACTCAGGATATCCAGAGAGATACAGAAAGATGACAGTTCATAATAATCCCAGTGGATGTAGTCAGGGAAACCTGAAGGTGAAAGTCTCATGAAAGAGTTCAACTCAACCCAGGAGTATAATAATCAACACAATTCTATCTCATAGGAAATATTATGGAATAGAGGAGAGGGGTGGATTTGAATACAAAACCACTTTTATTGACCAAATCTTGATTTAATTAATAAAAGACTCTTCCTTCCTCACCAATAAATTTTCACACTCTGGGTATCCACAAGAACAGTAAGCCAATTCCTGGTTCTAAATCTCATTAAAAATATAAGTCTGGGTTGGTTTTTTTTTTCCCCCAAACCTCTCCTCCCACCCCCAACAGCCACCCAAGTAAAGGAGATTTTCCTTCCTTCAAACTATGACAATAACATGATTACACTACCACAGTTTAGCATAATGGCTCTGAAACGCTCGTGGCACATTGCAGAGTTAAAGTGGAAATTATTAGGTAGCTCTTCTTTGTTATAATAATGATCACTCCACAAATAAAAGCTCTTCTCCCAAAGGTACTGCAAGGCACAAAATGCTAATTCTGAAGATTATGTGTGCGCTTTTATTAAATATTACTATGCCCTGCCTGTTTGAGGGCTTCTCTGCTCTGATTGTTTTATGAGTACCATGTTAATGTCATTCCCATCTTACTAGCAGCAGGCACACATTTTAGCGTTTGTATGAGAGTTGATCAAAGGCCACGTGCTGGGGGAATTGCTGAGAAAACACGGACAAGCGATAAAAATCTAACAGATTAATTGGTTTAAATTTCATTTCAGGGTGTTGAACTTTGGCTCGGGACTCTAATACTACACCGTGAGTCAGGGCCTAATTACCAGATTTCCAATTTGCTTCTGAACAATGGTTGTGGTGAGAAGGAAAAGAGAGGGAAGAATGAGAAGAAGGGGGAAAAAAAAAAACCACGAAAGGAAGAAATCATTCAGGCTCCAGTACATATTTAACAACTAATGTTCTGTGTGCAGACAATTGCACCAGGGGACATTTGCGCTCACCTGCTCTACTTGCAGAGTATTTATATTTCCTTTCAATAGCCACAGAAGGCAGAAGAAATCATGGATGGCCTCAGCAGTTTCAAATTTTCTGATTTACAGAATCAGTATTACAAGATTCTAATGCCTGCTCACCCACACTAGAAGTATCAGGCTCTTTATTAGCAGGTAAATTTATAAGCTGGATCGCCCCTCAGCCTCCAATAGAAATGATCTATTTCACTGATAGAAAGGCAGGGCCAGAAGAACCATGTTTACCTCAGGGTTTATGGGTGGCCTTGGGAATAAGGGTTAATTGAGCTCAGAGGTGCCTGCCCATTGAGGTGAATTAGTGGTGTGTGCAGCTATCAACAGGGGCCTGGGGCTGCTCTTACTTTTGCCTCTGAAATCTCTTTGTACTGTGATCAATACCTCTCTTGTTTGGGGTAGCCAAATAGATGACCTGGGTGCAGCATTTACCATCGCTTCTCCCTAAAATGAGGCTTTTGCGACAGTTGATGTCCCATTATAATGAAGTCTCATTAGAGATGTGTTGTTTAGTTCTTTCCTCCATCCCTGTATTTAAATACCACAGGCAAATGCTCAGTTGGTAAAAAGTGCAAATCCAGAAAAGTTCTAAACTCATTTAAATCTCAAAATAAAATTCCAATGAAGGCTATTTTCCATTTCCTTTGTGTACGGTATATTAAAAAATGGAAGCCCTCTTTTTCCAGCATTCTATTCTGTTATCTAGAACTCCCTACTACTGATGAACATTTCTACAGAGCAGATACCGATGCTTACAATGCAGGTGAAGATGCTGGCACTAGCCCTTAATGGCCTCTGAGTAAAGACAGAAAGATGCAATTACGTTAAGTTGATTTTAACATTCAGGGTATTATAGCATCTGAAAATGGGCCAGAGCTCCAGCTGTTCAAATTCCACATTTACCACTCAGTGTGACCTTGAAGCAGTCACTTACGCTCTCTAAGTCATCCATTCTAAGCAGCAGTGGTACCACCTCACAGATTCCTGGCAAAATGCAGCAAGTGCCTGCTTGGGTTTTGCTGTTTTACTATGTTCCAGGCACATAGGATTCTAGTTGCTAATATATTAGTTACTGTCATCATCAGTTCCCCACTAACCAGAGTTTATTTACTAGAATACATCATAGTCTCACCATCACAGATCATATAACGTATAATAAAACTTTCCTAGGAACTTTCAACCCAGTGACTTGCTAACTTACTGAGGAGGTGGATTTGGCATCAGTACTTACAAACTAGAATGTTTATTCCTATGGTTCTCATTTGCCTGGAATGAATATTAATGGCAATCTTTTCAGAAATGAGGAATTAACTTTAATGTTATTATCCCAAATTCTTGAGACTTGGCAGAAAATGTTGCGAAACCCATGAGCTCAGCTCATTTCTGCGGGACACTTGTGACCTCATAAAATCTCAGGCCTTTTTCTCTCTTGTATTTACTTGATTTTGGTGAGGTTATGCTTGGGCGCAAGACTGTTCCAGAGATGGGGACACAAGGTACCGCCGCTTGGACTCAGTGAACAGATCATCTGCCCTTCCTGTTTAATTGGACTATTGTTTTGCTGGATTTTCCTTTTTGTTTTAGGTGAAATGGTGACTTTCCTGATGGCTCACAGCTCAGCAGCAGCAGCACCTGCATTCTTTGGTCCTGACGACCAGTAGATGTGAGCGAGGGAGGAAGGCAAGTGGAGGGTTTGGCCTGAATGGAAAGCCTGGCCCTGCGAATTTTTACCACGTTCAGGAAGCGAATCGATTCGAGGTTCACCCCCTCTCCAAGTGGAAGCCTTAGACACCAGTAGCAGTTACAATGCCTGACCTGAACCCTAGCACCAGAGGGTACAAACTTCACTTTCATCACCTCACCACAGACTCCTAGTCAACTAGTAAATAGATAGACACATTTGACAGTTCTCTCACTCAAGATGGAAGATTCTTTGTAACACTTATTAACTTGAGTAACCAAATTTATTTCTGCCTCCTTTTATTTTCTTTAGCAATTGCTTTATGCATTTGAGCATTTTATTGTTTATTAGGGGGTTTTATTTGGTTTTCTTATTGGCCTGCATTTACTGCCCTATCCACTAGCATATCTAGATATTACTTGGCAAAGAATCATATACTATATATACAAAAGAGCCTCCCTCCTTCTGTCTCTCCCACCTTCCACCATGTGTACTTGTGTGTGACGGTATGTTTGTCATTTTGAAGAGAAATGTAACCTATGGTATAGATATTTTTCAACACCAGATGCAATTAAATCTATTAAATATTAAATGAGGAGATCAAGTACTTCAAGTGCTTTTCATTCTTTATTCCAAAGTGACTTCTTTCGGCAAGAAAGCCCTTTGCTTTGACAACATTAATGGCTCTCTCAGAAAACAAGTAAAGGAAAGATTCACAGTCACTAGATGGAAAGGTAGATCCAATATCCACCTGTATCAAGGCACAGCCCTAACCTGGGGGGTCACCTTTAGGGGTATCTAAACTTAGTGGAAGAGCTAAGTTCCAAACTATGCCATATGCTAAATACAAAGCAAGCCCAAATTATATCTACTTCCTGTTTGTTTTGCAGATTACTTATCCTATTCTGACTTTAAAAAATGGCTCAACAATCAGTGGGCACAGACCTGAGCAAGGGAAGGACAGAAATCCTGGTGGAACAACTGTAGTCTGAACATTCCAGGACAAGCACTTTTGGATTTCTGAGTTTGTCTATTTGTGATCCAGAGCTCTGTGCAGGTTCACTACACAGGGTTATTTAAAAATTGAGCAGTGAAAAATCTTGACATTTTGATGTACCTGTAACTTCTAAATTGCCCTTGAAAGACTTGCTGAAGGCTTTTTGATTTAATGACACACAACACAGCATTGTTTCATAATATGCAAAAATTGTTTGTTAAAAACACTTCGGAAGCTCAGAATTTTATAACTCAAAGAGATAAGAATATATTGCTTCCCACCTCAAATTTGATCTGCCAAATCCAAAATTAAAATTGATCTGCCAAATCCAAAATTAAAATGTACAAAATATTAACCCTAGAGGAGCTCGTAGCAAATAATGCCATCAGTTTTTCTTTTTGTTGTTGTTGTTCTATGATTGTCAGCAACCCCTTTGCAACAGAGAAAAATAATCATGGAGGGTGAGAGAACCCTCAAAATAAATAATTCATGGATCCAATTGTGATATTTGTTGCAACAATAGTAAATTCACTTGCCTCTGATTATACAGTAAGTAAATAACTCTTTTCTTACTGACAAGGAGAACTTTCATGCACAAAATTATTTTTAGCCTAATTCTCCTTATTATCCTACTATAAGAAGTTCTAGATATGAAAGTCTTGGAGGAAAGGGAAATGAAAATAATTTTCCAAAAATGGACACCCAATACTGTGAAAAGAGGAAACAATTTTTGGGTTAAAAAAAAAATGTCACTGCTTCTTCATGGAATCCTCAAGTCTTTATTTGCAAGCAATCTCTCTGGGTCTGGAAAATCATAAAGTCAAATATGAGCAAGTCTAGTGGAAAATCTGTGACGCTAATCTTGGCTAGAGCCGTATTTTTAACAGGCCTTGAATGTGTGTCCCGGATTACCCAGATGGTCATACAGGAATCAGCCTGATAGGATTAAACCTTTATACTGAACTCTGCTCCATCTGTTCTCCAAGGTTTGCCTTTCCTTATCTGAATATGAATTTTTATCCTCCTTGTGTCTGGAAGTCAGACTAAATTCAGCATTCAAAGCAGAGATGCGTGCAGATAATTTAACATTTCACTAGTTAATTTCAGTTGATATCAGCTTGGTCTTTTTCTAGTAAACATTTTTGTAAAGAATTTTCCTAAGAAGGAATTTAAAAGTATGGAGAATCCATGTTCTTTGTTAGAGGGCTTTTCTCCTCCCACTGAATTCTAGGACTCACTCCATTCACTATTCTAATAGGGGTTTACATTGACATTTGCACATAAAGATAGAAAAGGAAGACCTGTGTCCTCTCTCTAGATCCGACTATAAGAAGAGATGGCATATGATTCCGACTGGATAAATGATCCAAGGAGACTATATTCGTGTATGTTTTGTTCTTTTTCTCCCTTTCAAGTATTAGTCGATATTTGATAAAATTATCTATAACAGCTGTCTCTATCATGTTCATTAGGTTTTCTATGTTTTTATGGAGGCTTTCTTGGGGTGGAGGTTATAACTCAGCTTCATCTTCAGTGCAACAGGTTGGTTTGTTTTGCCCTCCTGTGCCTCTATCCCTAGAAGCAGTTAAAGCAGTGAAGTTACTCATTTCTCAGCTGGAAAAGTTGGTTCTGGGCAAGTTGCAAGACAGTGACCAGTAAGTTGCCAATGGGCCAGAGCTCTGTGGGTGGTTTGGGGGTTTCCAACCCTGTAACAAAGGACAGGGGAGGCCTATGACTGCTGGGCTCAGTGAAGCAAACCAAGATGCAAATGAATAAGTTGCATGAAAGAAGGATCTTTTGGAATCCTACTTTGTGTCTGGTTTATGGCCATGTGGTCATTAGATATGATGTATTTACGCTTGTGATGGAACACAAAAGCCAGCAGCCTGTGGAACCCCAGGCCTAAGAAGATAGGATGCCTCTAGCAGTCTAGCAGGGCTCCAGTGGTTGTCCACAGTCCCCTTGGTAACCCTAGTTTCTGGCTCTATGCCATCACAAATGGCAACAGCAAGCAGCTCATCAAAAATTTAGGCTTTTCCACACATATGTCTAGTTATTATATTTACACAATACCCTTAACTGAACATTCAGGGGGCAGAAAGCAGCAAAACTTCCCATTCAAGCTTAAGTAGACTAACACTTATTGACATAAACATACATAAAACATCTCATAGAACGTATGTGTTGGGTTCCTTAAATTGACAATAATTCCAGTCAGGTGATAAGGGGTGATCCCAATAGGTGGTCCTAACTGATGAAATCCACTATAAGTAATCTCTTATAAAATAAACACACACACACACATATACAGCCCCAGTGTCTATTCTCTACACTTTATCCTAAACAAGGACACTGCACCAGATGTTCGATCCTGTTACTTAAATCTGTATGGTAGCCACTGGTCATTAAGTGGCTACTGAAATTTAATTTTTAATTAATGAAAATTAAAAATTATTTTCTCTGTCATACCAGCCACACTGGCCAACAATTCCATGTGACCAGTGATTATTACAGAGGACAGTACAGAAATAGAACATTTCCACCATCACAGGAAGTTCTATGGGACTGTGCTAATCCACAGTTCAAGTTTAAGTAATGAGCCAGTCATTGACAGGGAATAATCAGAGCTAACCATTTATGGGGTGTCCTCCGTATGCCAGGAATTGTGCTAGGAACAATTAATCCCTAATCCTTCCAACAGTGATCACAAAAGCAAATGTTCACAGGGCCAGACAGGAAAGGAAATATATAAAATGGGCTAGGGGCAACACAATGGGAGAGGTGGGGAGTGTGGGCAACTACAGAGCCTCCCTTATGGAAAAGGGACACAACTTCTCAGCTGAACCTAATCGTTGCCGTGTGAGAGTGTGGCAACACTCCTCGCACGACCACCTCTTCTGAATATTAAGAGAATGGGCACATCCAGATTGTCATGTAAAACATCTCCATTTTTAATTGTAAGACAACATATACATAATTTCTTAAAGCACCATGCAAACCAAATCTAAATATGACTTCAAGCTGGATTCAACCATGATCTGATCTGTCGGTGTGCAACCTCTATGAATCCTTGGAGGGCCAATCATCTTTTAGTCATTAATTTCTGAAACTGCATGTCTAACACTGCCACCGATTCATCAAACAATAAACACCAGCCACAACCACTGTCAGTTCTGTCTCTGTTTGTTCAAGCTCTCTCCCAGAACAACACAGAAGTCGCCAACCATCCCTGCTCTGCTCTGCAAAAGATTTTCTATAAGCAGTTTGGGAAACAAGCTCCGTGCTCCTGCAGGATTTCTACCATCATCATGCAAGACAGCATCGACTTTTTAAGGAAACCATGTTTTGAATGTGAACACCATCTCAAAATCAACCTTGTCCAACCTTTAGCACTGCACGACTCTTGCTTTGTGCTTTTCAGAATAGTACTGTTTACCTTTCTCTCCATGACCAAGGCTACTACTGCTAACATATTTCAGTGAACTTTTATTATTGAGAACCTTATCATTTTGAGCCAGTTTCCTCTCCTCCCTGACACATTCAGGGATGCTGCACTCCAGTGTTTGTTATAGCACAGATGTTTCCGTGGTGATGATCCATGACGTCACAAGCACTGGGATGTGTATCATCAGACTTACACAGACAGAGGAGCAAAGGAGAGTGGGAACTCCACTTCCATTTGAACTCCATGTTGGACTGACACAGCCTCCTCAAAAATTACTCTTTGGGGTCTGGGTTGTTCTATCTGGGCTGCAAAGAGCAAACACACTAGCCTGCTTGTGATTCATTTCTACTACCAGATAATTAATCAGGTGCTAAGTCCTGTCTGCATACCAAATCCCAAATTAACCTTCTTCTGATGCCCACTTTCAAAATGACACTGCCCTACTCAGAGCCTTTCTGTGCTTCCCCTTAGAGACTGGGGTCCCTACAGATCAAGTCCACCCTCATGAGCCTAGATGATTCTCCCCTCCCAACCTCATCCCCCACTTTGCCCAAACTGGAGGGCGTGCTCAGCAGCGTGTGGATCACTGGCTCTGGAATTCAGGATGCCTCAGCTCACACGCCAACTTCTTCACTTACCAGCCTGGGCAACTTACTTTTCTTAAACCTACCACTCTACTTGCAGATAATCCAGGAGCACGCACCTTGTGAGGTTTAAATGAGTTAAAGTGTACAGAGCTCAGCACAGTGAAACAGAATGAAGGGATGAGGAAGGCAGGAAGAAGAAAAAAAGAGATGATGACGGCAGGCTCTCCAAATTTACTGTCTCCAAAAATGCTTTGCTCCTTTCCACCATTTCTTTACTAGGAGGTTACACCACTCACTTCCACCCAAACAGTATTTTGCCAAAAGACTGGTCTTTTGTAGGAAGTTGTTTCTATCCCACTCTACAAACACGTACCCTTCAGTGAACTCCTTCATGTCTTTCCCATTCATTTGTCACTTACTGCACATTTTTCTTGAACTTTCATCTCTATATACATAGGGAGGTGTGTGTACAACCAGGCATGTATATATGTATGCAAATCAACCCAACTATCAACACATCCATTGAAGGCAGGGACCTCATTCATTCATAAACTGGATGGGTCAGTACTCTGTACTTAACCAATACTTGACAATTAACTAGTAGTGTTATATTTTCAAGGGGTAGCCCATATATTATCTCAATTATTCTTAATATCAATCCCAAGTGGTGGGCAAGGAGATGTTATTTTAAATTCCACTTTACAAATGAGGTAACTGAAGTTTGGGAACTCATTTGAACTTGAGACTTTGAGAACCCACATTGGTCGATAAAGACAGATATTTAAAATACCCAAATCATCCTTCAGTTTCGGGTATATCTGAAATTTCTGCTCAGTTTGGCTAAAATACTCACTTCAATCATGTAAACATAGCCTAAGTCCCATAAAATCTTAGTTGTGAAATTCCTTATTCCCAAGACAGAGGGTGGGTATTTATTAACTTTACATAATATTACTACTCTATTTCCAAGTAAAGTTATTTTCCCCTTAAGACTGAGCTCCACATATGAATTATAGTAAATTTTCTCTTTACCTTCTTCTGTTTCCAAGTTCAAAAAATGGCATCCTAATATAATACCACAGGTGCCAACTTAAACATAGGAACACTGGAAAGACTGCCAGACTTCGAGACTGAGAAGATTTTCTATTGTTATAAGTTGGGCTGCTAAATACAGAGTCCAAACATCGCATATAAGTGATGGCACCACAAGAGCTTGTATTTTTAAAGTGTAGCACAGTTCCCCTCAACTTTCATTTTCAACCTGGACATTATCCATTTCAATGGTGTTCATTATAGAATTTTGCACACACAAAGAAAATGATAAAAGTTTACAGATTAAATAGGTTACCCTAAAACGGTACCTTAATAACATTTTCTCCAACTTTTTTTTGGAGCAACAAGGATTGGATTCCACAGGCATTAGCTAACCAAACCAAGGAGAGTTTCTAGGATCTTGCCAAAGTTGAAAGGTACAGGAATCTGAGGTTTGACTTTATAGATCTGTTGCACAAAATTGTTACTGGAAGAACACAGCTGGTTTGGTGATTCAGCCAGGAGATTTTAACAAAGAATAACCCAAACTCTGCTTTCCCGCTCTACTAAGAAATGACAAAAGAAATGCTGGGGCACATTCCCTCACCCACAGCCCCACACACAACATAGCCTAAAGCATCTGCCTCCAGCCTGGTAGGTGTTCAGTACGTGCCCTGCCTTCTGTGCTCAAAAGAGAAGTAGCCAAAGAATCATAAAGAATGAAAAAAAGTTCTCAATTTGTACTAACCGCATTAATTTTAATCATCCTTCTCAGTAACAGCCAGAGTCTACTGCTATTTCTAGGCCTTTTGACATTTGTATATTGCTCTGCCCCAGTTGGATGAAAGAAACTGATGTGTTGAGAAGAAGCCACAAGCCTGACACTGTCTCTGTTCCCCATATTCTCTGGCTACACATCGCCCCCAGAACTATGTGGGGAAGAATGTGGGTTTGAGCAATAGGTGTCCTGCTGATTGCAACTGTCAATAAAATAAACCAGCCACCCAGGAGCATATGTTCACACATAAAATATTAAATTCACAGATTGGGATAAAAATATATTAATACTTGGGTTCCGCTTTCATGCTTAGTGGTCAGGTAAGTATTCGGCCAATTCAGTTCTATTTCTGCGGCCTGTGGGCTCGACGGTGTTACTTTTGTGTTTCACTTTTCTTTTCCTTCTCTGGTTACTGTCTGGTTTCCCATGTCGGTGCCTCCGTTATGACTGACCAGCAGCATACGTTTAAGCAGGATTTTAATTACTAGGTCATCTCCCAGCCAACTTGCCCAAGGCAGGCTGGCAGGAAAGTCCTACAATCCATGCCTTACACTTTTCATGCTCCTCTCCAGATAAATCTCTTATTTTCTGAGGACACTAGACTCAAGATGGCATCATATTCATCTGATAAGGATGATGATCACCTAATTTCTATAAAGTTTCATTTTTGTCCACTGAGTATTTCAAGTTGCAGGGCTGGCACACAGAGGTTGAGATGGGGTGCCCGATAGCGTGACGTGATACCAAGATTTTTTATCTTAACCCAGAAAAGCACCTTCCCATATATCACTGCACATGCCAACTAACGTACCCTGGGGATTTAGCACAGATCTGGCTTTTCAATTTGCCTTTGAGTAACGTCGTCAATTTGCTTCAATTGAAGCAGGAATTATATTACATGATCAAATGGCAGGAGAATTTCTCTCCACCTCTGAAGTCCAATGCAAGAGAATCAGCAATGACTAAAGAGAGGGAAAGAACAGTAGTGATGGCCACCTGCGTCAGCTGCTTGGAGGTCCAAGTGCTGCGGGCACAAAACACCCACTCTTTTTTTCTTTTTGGCTGCAAACAAATTTTTGAAAGATGGCTTCAGCATTCCTCATTTACTAAGTGGAGAGAATAATAGTAGTGCCCTCCTATGGTGGTTAAGAGCATTAAAAGAGATGATATAATGTGCTCAGTATTAAACCTGATAGGTAGTAAATGCTCAAAGGCTGCTATCAAAATAGCAAAACCACCATCATTCGAAACATTGGCCTGAAAGCTAGCATTTTACTGGGCAAAGAATTCCATTAGCCTGTGATCACAAAAATATACTGGACCCACTTCTCCAGGTCAAAAAGAAAGCAATCTATGGAAAATTTCCAAACTTATTTTCTCAAAAATGGATCTCAGACCTAAGGCACTTTTCTGATTAACTCCCCCCAAGCTTCTAATATTTTGTTCCCATGTGAAACTGGACACGCTTTCTCTTCTGCCTAAACTGCTCTTTCCTCCTTGCTTGACAAATGCTACTCCTTATTTTTAAGTGTCGCTGATTCTTCAGATTTGGCTGTGTTCTCTTGTTTAAAGCTCCCTTAGCAGTCTGTGTTCCTCCTCATATTGCTGACCATCATTTCGATTTAAGTAATTTCATGTGCAATTATTTGCTTTATAGAGACACATAAACGGACACACTTACATGACCATATACCTCACAATGTCAACAACGGTGCCTGCCTTGTTCACCTCTGCACCTCTATGGTCTAATAGAGCAGGCAGTCAATAAATAAATGTAAGTAGATAGATACCTGATGGAATAAGCAAACATACTAAAGAATCATCATCAGTTAAGATATTAAGGTGCTAAACAGAGTAGCTGAAAAAGAGTTGCGACATTTTCCAATGGTTATTAACCGCCATGACGCCCACACTGGGCTTCCTCACTGAATTAAGCTGAGGCTCTGTGGAATCAGGTTTCCTAAGCTGATCGGTCCCCCTTGGAGCAGCAGGCATGCCATTCTCACGGGGGTTAAAATTAGCACCATTAAGCTCCTCCTGCCCTGGGCTCTAATCGCGCAAGGGCCCAGGTGGATCTTGCTGACAGATGTTAAGGTTAGAAGGAAGGGGAGCAGCCAGATGAGAAAACAGAGCCACCCCCTTCCGGAGGTACCAGCACTTCCTGTCTTCAGGCCTGGCTGGTTCCTGCCTGCCCCACCCCTCCCCCCTGCATCACTTTCAGCACAGTTGCTGCTCTTTCTGTCATTTGAACTCAAATCCCATCTTCGAAACTGATGGGCGATTCTGCCCCTGACAACACAATGTCAGCTTTGCTCAGTGTCCAGCTGGTTCCGTATATATTATCATAATGTGCTGCCTGGGCGGACCCTGGCCGATGCTCTCCCTGGACTCAAATCCTCCTTTCCGCACTAATTTCTTGCTCTCTGACATGCAGACACCACTTGTTTAAAAATACAAACAGAGTTAACAGCTTGGGAGACATTTTGATTTTCAAAACCCTATGAGGACATTAAGTCTATTCTCATGGTAAAATGAACTAAAAAGGTTTTCTATTAAAAAAACAATATACGACACATTAAAAAAACAAAGTGTTTCCCAGGGTCCTATGCTGTTTCCTGGTAACATGAAAGAATTATTACTTCTCTCAACCCCTTAAGACCTCCAAAACAGTGTTTCCCAAACTTCAGTCCTGATTTTGCTCCGTCTCCTATCACTTACTTTATGACTTAATTAAGATTATAGCTGCTATTTTTGTTTACATTGACTTACTTTTTTCTTTAAATTTAGTCTTGCCCTAAGCAACAGCACCTGTAGGTCACAACTTGGGAATGCTTTGTTTATGGTGAGGTTTTTTTGTTTGTTTTCTGTTTTTTTCCCCTTATGCATTAAGATAGACATAACTTTTTTTTGAGAGTTTTTTTTTTTTAAATTTTTGTTGGGGTATAGTTGCTTTACAACGTTGTGTTAGTTTCTTCTGCACAGCAAAGTGAATCAGCTATATATGTACATACATTTATCTCCCCTCATTTTTAGATTTCCTTTCAATGTGGTCACCACAGCACACTGAGTAAAGTTCCCTATGCAATAAAGTAGGTTCTCATTAGTTATCTATTTTATACATAATATCTAAATAGACATTACTATTTTTTAACTTTTTTTTTTTTAATATTTTCCCCCACCACCTTAAATGATACACATACTGCATGGGAAACTAGTCCAAAATCTCACCACTAACCATCCAGTGAAGTCAATGTTACACCATCTCAGCTGAAGGAATTCAGAGAGAACGCCACGTGAGAGCTACCTAAGGCACAAGTGTCTGCGTACGGCACACTGTGGCTTTTTCAGGAGTCCTGGGACCCGCTGCCAACCTCCTGCAGAAAAGCCCGAGGTGAAGGGAAGAGGTGTCAGGCCTTTTCTGTGGAATGACCTTCACCTTGGTATTTTGGTGGCCACTCACCAAAGCAGTGAGTGTATCACAGCTCAATAGATCAGCTGGGTTCAAATGACAAATCACCAGGGCTTAAAGGGCTCAGCAAGCCCCCTGTCCCCAACTAACAGATGAGGAAACTGAGACCCCAAAATCAAAGTACATAGTGGAAGTCACATAGTACTCTGTTCTCATTTATTTCTACATGTATGAATGAAAAGGTTCAGACAAAAAGATGTTTCAAACCCATCCTGATCAGTGCCCCTAATATCTTATCTTAATAAGATTTATGACCAGTACACAGAAGTTCTTATTTGCATATTTATATTACGTGAATCCTCTGATATCCTCAAGTAAGCAGAAAGTAATTAGGAAGAGGCCCTTGGTTTGAGACAATCAATTATGCAGATAAACACAATTGGAATTATGATGCTTTTGTAACCGAATTTTTTTTAAAAATAGGCTTAAAATGTTCTGCCGTTTCAGTCCAAGTTATCGGCTGAAAGCACCATTCTGCCCCCTCCTCCCATCCTCTCCCCTGACACTATGTGCTTATTAAAATAAGCTAGGTGTGGTTCACTCATTTACTAGGTCACACAAAACACCAAATCAACTGTGGGAAGTTTCCCACAGTTGACAGGTTTGTCAAGACATTTATATAAGAAAACTGTTCCTTGTGGGGTGAGGTTCAGTAACTCTGCAGTATCCCAACAAGGAGATTCTTAGTATCCTACCAGTCTTATAACTCAAAATTTCACACTTTTCTCATGGTCTCCTTTTTTTCTACCTTGTATACATGCCAGGGAGTCCATATGGTCAGCAAATGAGTTCTACAGAGATGAGTTAGACCATCCTTGCAAATAAATAAAATATTACCAGCCTCTCTCTCCTATCTTACCAGCCCCATGAAAAACTTGTATGTCAGCAAAGAAAAGAAGTGTTTTCTTGATTTGACTATAGCCATGAGAAAAATAGGCTATTGAAGGAAAATAAACTCTAAGGTAAACATATGTAATATGCCCATTAAAAATAAGAAAAGATATGTCTGGATTAACTTTTCAAAGGTCTATTTGAAAGTACAACAAGCAAGTATAACTGCCTTACTTGTATTGAGAAAAAAATAAGAACAGTAGGACAAAAAACAGAAAGAATATTAGCATGATGTATAGAGGACGTAATTGAAAGGATAGACACTAAGACTTCCCTGGTAGTCCAGTGGCGACTCTGGACTCCCAATGCAGGGGCGCAGGTTCAACCCCTGGTCAGGGAACTAGATCCCACGTGTCTGGACTAAGAGTTTGCATGCCACAACCAAGACCCAGCACAGCCAAATAAATGAGTTTTTTAAAAAGAAGGAAATAAAACAAAGTATCAACTCTGAAGTCAAGCTTTCTGGGTTTGAATCCCAGATTTAGGACATCCTTGCTGTGTAACTCTGGGCAAGTTATTTAACCTCTCTTTAGTCTCACTTTCCTCATCTTTACAATGGGTTGCCCATAGTATTATGTGCCCAGTATAGTAAGGGCTCAGTGAGTATTTGTGTCATGATTGTTAGCCCCACGGATATGCAGAGCTCTGTGATTATGTAGACCAGGCTTGAGTCCCAGTTTCAACTCTGACTGTGGCCTTGGGTAAGTTAGTGACCTCTCTGAACCCCAGTTTTCCCATCTGTAAACTGAGTGTTACAGCTTATCAGGCTTGTTGAAGGATTTGATGAGATGATATAAGTAAAATGATTAGCAAATGCTCCATAAATGTTAGCTGATAATAGTCCAAAAATAACAAGAGCAATAATTAAGAAGAAAAAGAATACATACTATCACTTTGCCTGGTCCCTATTAAGCAGGATGGCAAAGTCTGAGCACTATTTCTCCTGTGTCAGCAATGCTGGCTAGTGGTGTCATATTCAAATAAAGACAAAGTAGATCACCTGCTTAGCAGTGCCCTGTGGCTTATGAACTCTTTAATCTGCCTGACGCTGAGCACTTGCTGGCTCCCAAGTCTCCAGTGTTAGGATTTCTGGGGTTACTTGCTTTATGGATTACTCAAGGGAGACTTTGAAAATCAGTCTTCACTTACATCCCTGTTCATTATCTTGACTTCTTGCCGGGTCCTTTCTATTGCAAGGGAAGACAAAAAGACACCTTCTGTGCTGCTCAAAGAAAAAGACCTGATGTGATGCTTAAAAATCTGGGGTCTCTGTCCTCTACAACTCATCTGGATATTCTTAACCCTAACGTTCTGTTCTTGCATCTGTCTTGCTTTTCAAGCAGGAAAAAAACAATTGATACGTGACATGCCACCCTCGGTAACAAGAGATGATGCCCATATTTTTCTGCTAAACTAGACCCTTCACTAAAATGGGCCTGGCTGGAGTTCTGCACCACAACTAGTCCCATAAAGGGCCACTGTCCGA
Source organism: Odocoileus virginianus (assembly GCF_023699985.2). NCBI lineage: Eukaryota > Metazoa > Chordata > Mammalia > Artiodactyla > Cervidae > Odocoileus > Odocoileus virginianus. The sequence goes on from NC_069676.1 coordinate 66,036,347, forward strand.
GTGTAAAGCTCTGAGTCATTCATCCTCTGCCCTTGTGTTCTGAAGGTGCATTGCGTTTCTGTCAGGAAGTTGGTGAGATTTCATAGATGTTCTTCTCGCGACCTTGGAATCCCAGAGATTCCTGCAAGTCTAAGCCAGCCAGAACTAGAAAGGCATTGGGGTGGACCCTACATCCTCTGACATCAGAGCAACCCCTGAAATCCATACTTATTGGTCAGCATACCACGGGCAAGTGCAGCTTTAAATGGATTTTGATAGAAACTAGTCATGTGAGCGTAGGCTGGTTAATGCCCTCTACAGGTCTCAGTTTTCTTCTTTGGAATATGAAGGGCTGTATTAGATGACCGTCTATACTTCAGTGACTCTTCACTCAGGATGAGGTGTGTGTCTAGTCACTGACCATGGAGGGAGGGGAGCAAGAGACTTGGGACAGTATGCTTCTCTGTTTATTTTTCAATCTAGTTTTCTTTGGTTGGGGTTAGATAATATACATTTCATATATCCAAAAGCATGGCAGCCCTTCATTCTAAAGGCCTTAGAAAGGCAAGTCTCTACAAGTTCAGAAAGTAAATTCTTGCTAAGCTATTTACGAAAAAAGAAATTCGATAAGCCAAAACCATCTGGAGAAAGAACTCTCCAAATTTGGGACTTGCTTCCTAATTTTGAAGACATGCACTATTAACAGGATGAGAAGTAATGAGGGGTACAGCTCCAAGGTACAGTCAACTACCTAATGAGCTTCCAAAGCTAGGAGGGAAGGGCAAGGTTTTAAGTCACTCAGAGCAATCTTGCCCCAGGCTTTTACGACATACTAGGAGTCTGCGTAATTGACACTGAGCTCTTAAAAGCCCTGCCTGGCTCTCCCATATCATCTCACAACTGTCACTGACCATGGCCTGGGCATCCACAAAGGCCTGCAGGACCTGACCCTCAGCAGCTTCCCCAAACTCATCTCCTGCCACTTCCTGTGGCCAGAGCAACAGGAGCCATTGCAGGCTGCTCCTGGTTCCTTGGACTCAATTAGGCAAAACAGCCTTTGCACATGCTCTTCCATCTGCCTGGATATTTGCTTCCGCCCCCTGTCAGATGAAAGCTTACTCATCTCATGGTTCTGGCATAAGTGAGATTTCCTCAAAGAAGGCTTTCTTGACACTTCACTCCTCCTCTCTGCTTTCATGGCTCCCCTTTGGTGCACAAGTCTAATGTAACGATGCACGGTTACAGTAAACTGTGTTGAGCACCTTCCTTCTCTATTTACATCATACATTCTATGAAGACAGCAACTCTATCTGCCTGTGTTCCTGCAGCTAGCTCCCTGTCTGGCATGTGGTGGAGGCTTAGTATGAAGGAATGGAGGAAGGAATGATCTGAGGTCAACCTCACTGACAACTAAGAAAGGGCAATGCTAGAAAAGTCATTGGAGTTCTCTGTTTCTCCACAGGCACCTCAGGAGGTACCAGCTGAGTGAAGGTACGTGTCAATGGCTTCAGTCCAGAGCATCAGAAAATAGTGCATGTGATGCACATGAAACCTAGAAAAATGGTACTGATGAGCCTATTTACTGGGAAGAAATGGAGACACGGATGTAGAAAATGGACTTGTGGACACTGCAGGGGAAGGAGAGGGTGGGATGAATTGAAAAAGTAGCATTGACATATATACACCATCATGTGTAAAATAAGTAACTAGTGAGAAATTGCTATATAACACAGGGAGACAAGCCTGGCGCTCTGTGATGACCAAGAAGGGTGAGATGGGGGCGGGGAGGGAGTTTCAGGAGGGTGAGGACATATATACACATAATTATGACTGATTTGAGTTGTTGTACAGCAAAAATCAACACAACATTGTAAAGCAACTTTTCTTCAATTAAAAAAGAAAAGAAAATAGTACATGTGGAAAGGTCTAGAGATGGCCCCAGCCAGCCCTGAGAAAACATACACAACTGAGGTCAGAGAAGCAAAGGGGCCTTTTCCCAGGGTCACACAGCTAGTTAATGGCAGCAATAGGACTAGAATCCAGCTCTCCAGTCAGACAGCACATCCTCCTCCCTCTAGGTCCACAGACACTTACTAGCCACTTCTGAGGGCCTCATTACACAGAGGGGGTAAGAGGGCCCTTTGTGTCTTTGGAAACTCCATACTGTCTCTCAATTTGGAGTAATCTCCCAAGCCTGGACCATCTTTCTCCACACATCCAGAAAACAACACAGTTAAGTGCAGCTGCAAGTCAATGGGGCTGGATACCCAGGGGCAACCGACAGAAGCAAAAAACCACTTCTGTCTGGAGCAAAAGGATTAAAGAAGGTCAAATGCTAAAAAGCAAGAATAACACCATATTGTCAAGGGCAGCTGGAAGGGGCCACTACAATGGAAAAGTCAGAACTGACTGGTAGCTGGGAAAATCGGATTCTCTTTCTCCACCACTTTACTTACAGCAAGGAGATGGCCCAGGGAGTCTAACACCACTCAATCTTTATTCTACAAAGGATTTTTAGTTTGACCAAATCCCACTTCTGTTTTATTTTTGGAACCTGGCATCATTATACTTCACATTTCAATCTTTGTAATTACTGTGAAGGGAGATTGAATTCTTTTGTATCCGATGCCCACAAAACTAACTTTCAATCGCTTTCCATTTTAAAAAGCCAGAAGTGTCATTAAACATTTGTGTTTGAGCCAAAAAATTAAGCCCTCAGGTCAGAACTCAAGAACAGTAAGATGTTCATCTTCCAAAAGCTCTTGATTAATATAGTCCTACTGATTTTTAAAGTAAATATCAAGGTTTGTACAAATTTATAACAATTTTTAAAAAAAAACTCTTAATCTCAAGAACATCTCACCAAAGCCTTAACTGCACTTCCAGGAAGGATGACAGATGAGCTCTTAACCCCCTCAGATTTCCCCAAGGACCCTGGAGGAGGCAAGTTACCCAATAATACAGAAAGGGGAGAGAGCAGAGGGAGGGAGAAAAAACACATGCACGCCAAAAAGGAAAAAAAAATGTCCCCTTTAAAAAAATGAGCATTTAAAGTGCTTGTCAGCCGGCTCCCTGACAAAGCCAGTAGTGTATTCATAGCCATTTGCATAAATGCTGCCGGTGAGTTCACCATGGCTGCTAGCGCTAATGGTACATAAAGTAATTTAGTCACTTCTCCCGGCATTCTATGTCAGAATGATGAGCACCGGCACTTTGCCTTGTTGCATATTAGATCATTAGATAATAAAGTGTTAGCACATGCAAGCTGGCAGGGTCCCCACACTACAGCTTTGTGAGGGCACTGCTTTTGGCAACAGGGGGAAAAAGAGAGAGAAACTGATGCCACGTGTGGCCTTACATTCAAATAAACACAACCTGAAATCTCAGAAGAACAATGATAATACACCCCGCAAGCCCTTAGAAGATCCCTGACACACAGTCCCCAGGAATTTGCCCAAGTGATGGGGAGATAAGAAGGGCACAGAAGCCAGGGCTGTGCGTTACCCTCCCTGCCGTCAGCTCAGGGCCTTTGACCTCAAGTCTACGCTTTTTCAAAAACCAGAATCCTGAGAGCAGTTAGGTTCTGAGGCTGCCTCTCTCCACAACTATACATCTTCCCTAACACTACTGCTTAAAGAGAAAACCTCACTGGCCTAAATTCTCTCATAAATATCCAGCCAAAGAAAATCTCAGTATTTATGAATGAAGGAAAAAAATAGGAGGGAGCGCAATTACCATGAGCTACAGCATGCCAGGATTCACCCTCTCTGGACCACACAGGAGTCTGAAATAAATTTGCCTTTGTCAGCTCTCTTACTTGAAATACAGGGACAGTTATTTGAGCACGGAGGTTTGTGAGTCTGTGGGTCACACAGGGAAGATGGCATGAATGTAAAGTGTGGTCTCTATTTCTCTCATATGCAGAAAGGTGAGCCACGAAAGAGAACTTTCTTCCAACCACCTGACAAGCAGGCTATAAAAAGAGATGTGCAGAATAGCTCGAAATAATTCAGGCTACCTGTAAATGAGATGGTAGGGAGCCCAGAATGAGGGAAAACAAGGCTCCTGCAAGTCACCTAGGTGGTAAAAAGAGCGCATGCAGTCTCACTGTGGGGCAGCTCTGTGAGGTGGGGGTGTGAGAAGGAGGGGCTGACACGGGGTATGGCTCTGTGAGTCAGTTTCAAATAGGATTGTTTAATAGCAAGATAAAGTATTACTATATCCTCAAGTCAACGTGAATTAGCATCAAAGTCCACTCCCACACAGCATCATGAAGAAGCCCATAGTCACTCTCTGCTGAGTAGATATTTATGTGTCAGCTTGAAGTGTCTAAATGAGTGGGTGGTTATGTGTGGTTGGTTGATTCATTCTGCAGAGAAGCAGATTTCCACGTTACTGTCATTACTGAGAACCTCAAGGTGTCTGCCTTTTTATTCTTCTGGGTAGAAATGAAGTCAGGTTTTGGTGAGAGGGAGGCCCCCTAGCTGAAGGAGAAAGGACACACTCAGGTCGCAGTGATCGTTAACCATGAATAAACAGTGAAATGTCATTATTTCTTGAGTAATACGCTAAGAAGAATATGGTCATTTGTGGACTGGTCACCTGCAGCAGAGGAATAAAATGTTGTCTTTAAAACTCAGAATACAAACACTAGCCCAACTGAAATATTAATATGTCCACCTAGAAGGGAGAATGTTTGAGCTGGAAGGCAGCTTACAGATATTTTGATCCAGAAATCTCAAACTGTGAGCCTCTGGCTGCCTTCTACCTAAGTGGCTTTCTTCCCCTGTCCTCCCTTCAGGGGCTAAAACACCTGTAATTTGTTACCAACAATTATAAATTGAGAGAGTTTTACTTCTGGTCAGACTGGAACATCTGGCCCACCTGGGCTCTCCCTGCCCTTGATGACAACTGCCCGGGGCTTGGGTCAGCAGAGCATGAACTTGCCCTTCTTCTTCATTCTCCACCCAGCCAACTTCCCCTATGTATGTGACCTGCCCCCACCCAAGGCACACATTTTTTTTTTTTTTTTTACCTCCCAAAGATCATCACCTTCACTTTGCCGAGAAGTAAACTAAGTATCCTCAAAGGTAAGCTGACTTGTCCAAGGTCACACAAAGGCTAGAAGTGAAGCTCAGAACTGGTTTAGTTGTCAAGGCTCTTTCTCTCCCATGCCATGATGTAACACAATGTTCCTGACCTCCAAGCCCTAGAGGTATCCTGGCTAGTGAGTTTGTTTTTCGCTGGTTTGTGTTGGGGGTTTTTGGTGGAGGGATGATTTGCAAGGTGACATGTGCTCTCCCACCAGCTTCCCAAGGGCAGGAAAGGGAACCTAGGTGTGGTCTGCAAATGGAGCACATTTTAGAACTATGAACCCATGACTGTCAGATACCAAACTGACAGTCAAGTCAGTTCCCAGACAGGACAGTAACTAACGGTCAGAGGTGGAAACAAGATTTTGGCTTTTAAGCCAGTGTTGTCCAAATTGTGTCCACTGAGTATTTACCTATTTTTTTCTTCTTCCTTTCACCTCAATCTCTCTAATCATACAATGTCTGAAGTGACTCCAAGGGTATAAAAATGGCAATATTACTATAAAGTGAGGATCCGAATAACGTTAAGTACAGAAATGGAGCTAGGAATGTAATCATGAGCAGGTGTTTCAAATGGCCTCCTGCAAAAAGTAATATCCATCCATCTCAGCACTAATGAAACCATAAAGAAGCAGCTTTTGAAAGATGATGGTTTACTTTAAAAAGACTGTAAAACTGGATGTGGTATAGAATCCCTTCTAAGAGTGTTCCATCTGGCTAATTAATAAAAAGTACTGATTGTGTATTCCTTAGGCACAAACAAAAAAATCAGGCAAAAATGATGACAGTAGTCTGTTTATTAAATTGAGATGCCAGCAGAGAAAGGAGTTTTCTACCCTATGAACTGTATCATGGACAGTTCATGGTCCATCAAAAAATCAGGCAATCAGGTGGTACTTTGTGTGGTAGTGTTTTCAAAAGAATTCTGATGACCTAGCAAACTGAAAGTGAAATGGGGAAAACAAGTGAAGAGTTTAATTTGAGGAGATTGGCGAAAACCTAACACAGTGACTGGTATCCAGTTGAAATTCAGTCACAGTTTTTTGGGTGGATGGATGGATTGATGATGGATGGATGAAAAATGGATGGATAAGTAAAGGATGAATGGACTGGATAGATAGAGGATGGATGATGATGGATGGATAGATGGGTTGATGAATGGATGGATGATGGACAGATGGATACACTATATATATATATAGACATATATATACAAGTAGCACAGAAACATTTGGACATATGCTCAGTCCAGCCTATTGTTCCTTTGAGTGGCATTCACTTTCTTTGGTTCAAATTTTTGTCTGGTTTCCTCTAGTCCTCTCAAAGGTACAACTAACTAGCCATAAAACGAAGACAAGTATGATGTCTTCCCACCAAAATCTGCCTACATAAAGCAGGCTGCATCATGTGGTGATGAGGGGTAAGGCACGCACAGGGCACGGAAGGGACATTTAGTTTGAAATTTATATGTAAAAAGAAACACATCCAACCAAGACTTTGGAAACTTATCTCCAAATGAAGTTAAATGTATGGTCACAGACACATACCAGTAGGACTGTAAAGAAAGTGAAGTTCATTATACAACCAGGTCAACCACAAACTCAAAATACTCAAAATCAGGATTTTTGTTGCCCTGCTTTGGCCTTTCATTATTTTTAAAATCAAGTGGCAGTTTAAAATAAAGCAGTGGTCCAATCTCCCTCTGTCTTTCCACCATAAGGAAGGAAATGTCAGCCATTTCCAGGGTAGGGACCTGTGTAACAAGAAAGTCTGGGCCTCCAAGATATCTTCCTGTATTGAAATATTCAGCATCAATACTGTTCAACAGGACATTTGAAATTTGAAAAGGGGTAGGAAAGATGGTGGAGTTGGAAGAAAGAAGCCAAATAAATGCACAGTTAAAGTAGCAATGACAACCAATGAAAATGATTCGCCTACCATGTTCCAGATAAGAGGGCGTACCTTCCGAGGGGTCAAGCCTCCGAGCCCTCCGCCCATGCTTTGAGTTATTATGGACAAACATATTATCAGAGACTGCCAGGACATGGCCATCCACATTGACTGTCGTAGACACCACGACCTGGAGACAGAAGAGAGAAATGAATGAACATTTTAATATAAAAGCACGGAGGGTAATAAACTCAAGTTAAATAAATAACAGCTGGGAGCTGCAGAAAATTGCATAGCTATTTCACATAATAACTGGTGCTTATGCAGTACAAGTCTAACAAGAGGAGCTATTGATGAGTGGGTCTCTGGCATGGAACGCTTTTGATGCAGTTTTAAGTAAAATTGCACAGTTTATAGTTATACAGCAGAAGGTACACTGTTAACCATAATTTTAACAAGAGGATCTTTATTAGCATATTTTTTTTTACACAAGGGTGGTTGTGTTTCACCTAAATTACCCTTCAGTTTAGACACTGAAGCAGATATCACAGTTGATCATGCAAATAAAAATCTTTTGAATCTTTAAAATATTTCCCCCCCACCACTGTGTCAGGGTTAAGAGGAGAGAGAAATGAAAAAGAGAGGTTTCAGTGAGAGCTGGGATGCAGTTTTCTCTCCTGGGTGTCTTTTTGGGGTTTCTTGTACTTTTTTCTACCCACATTCATTTAGTTAAGCAGACATCAGACCAAAGCCCCCCCTCACCACCGTCACCACCACTACCCAAAAATCCTTGCTAATTAAGAGTCTTAGAGCTGTGTTTCAAGGCCAAAAAGAAGAAGCCCTGGCCCAAGGTACAGTCAGTCAGATACCCTGGCGGTCCCATAAACTGACTGGAGTTTGCCAGAAGGGACCTTTGCCAGGCAAAGGTGTTTTCTCAGAGAACTTTGACTAAAACAATGAGAAGAAATGACCTACACTTCTCCTTATATTAAATGGGGAAGAGGATTAAAACTGAAACCCACAGAGATATGTTTATTCATGCGACCTCTTACAACCAAATATAATAATTGTCTGTAATTGCAGCTTCAGCGCCCGCCTCATGCTTTGACATGGGAAACAGCAATCAGCCGGCTCCCGTTTAATCCACCTATTATGTTGACTAATTAACTTTGCTCGACAGTTTATTTCTTCCTCCATTATCAGCCCCTGTCAGCCGCAAGCACCCTGCAGCATAGGGGGGACCTCAGGCTCTTTGATTGATCACCGATAGATTGACATGCAGATTAATTTAATTAGAATCACCTCACTTGAGAAATGAAAGACAATGGCAAGAGGGCTAATAGATCTGCTCTCATAATGAGGCGAACCTCCAGAGCCAAGGCTGAGGATTTCTGATTTATTTTTGCTCAATTCCCCAGCTGCTTGGGAAGACTCGCGCTTTAATTGTTCTTGGTTTTGAGAGGCATTAGCCCCTGAAGAGGTGAAACGCTTTACAAGGATTGGCACATACTGAGGCCCCAGCTTCTGAGAAGCCTTTTCTCCAAGTTGGGGAAAGGGGACCCTGCCTTCTAGAGTCTTGGGCAATGAATGCTCCGATTTCATCACCTGAGTTGGGCAGAGGGGAAAATGCTGGGCCTGTGCACTGTAAGCCCTGCCTGGAAAAGCAACCCCACTCCCAACCCTGTGGACCCCCACCAATGGATGCCACACTTAAAAGTTTCACTGTCTCCACCTCTTTGACCTCAAAGCATCCTGGTCAAACACAGCAGATTCTCTGCCCCTTTGCCTCCAAGATGGCAACACAATTTTTCTGTTTTCTTTCTGGGCCCTCCCTTCTGCAGACTCGAGGCTCTTTTCCCCCACACCAAGAGGGTCTAGACTTTCTCAGACCCAGGAAATGGGGTCCCACTCTGGGGTCTGCCAGAGATGACTGCTGGGGGTGGGGGGCTCCTGTGGGGTCCCCTCCATTCTCCCTCAGAGTCCTCATCAAGATCCAACCCCAAGCAGGACTCGGACACTCACCTGATTTTATTTTTCACTTCTATTTTGCTAAAATGCAAAGTAAACAATTAAGAGAGTCCATCCAGGGACTCAGGGTGTTCTCCTTAGTCATTGTGAAATCCAAAATTCCAGCCAGGGCAAGTCATTCATGGAAGGACACAGTCAGTTCTAAGCAGCAGTGTGCAAAGTGGCTTTTCTCTTTCTTCATGATTGACCAACCAGATGTGACGGCTTGAGGCTCTGTGTGTGCCTCATCAATTATAGGGTAATTCAGAAGGAAGAGAAGGAGAAAGACTAAGAGGGAGAGGAGAAGAAAGTTCTCTGTTCTTTTATTTTCGAAAAGTACTATGAGTGGTGGCAGAGTCTATATTATTTAAAGAAACAGAAATTCACTTTTCTTTTTAGTTCAGGAGATGACTTCGTGGGACATTTACAATTATGTAACGGAGCTGGGTCTTTCAAAGAAATTTTGATTTACTACAAGACCACAACTGAGTGGTCACTGGAGTCGTTAGCTGAAGAAACTATAAAAGGAATGACAAACGGTATCTGTTTCCAGTGTCAGGAAATACAGAAAGTGGTTATTCTAGACGTCTGTCTTTAAAAAAAAAGAGCAATGACAATCCAACATGCACCTGTAAGTCAGACTGCTACAGGCTTAAAATATTCAGTATCATTTAAAGACACTGTCATCTAATTCCTACATTGAACAAAAACTGAAAACGGTTAGGAAAGAAAACTACACCCCAGATGTCTTTCTTTTCTTGGTAAGACAGGGATTACCAAGGCCACACATGTGATAGGATAATTTCATTGAAAGACCAATTATAATTGGAGAAAGTTGATACCGAGAATTCTCATGCCTTTAAATTTCTAGAAAATAAACACCTTACATGTTCCTCAAAAACTCATAACACTGTACATTTTAACTTCCTTACCCCAAAATAATTTCTCTCATTCCAATTTGAAATGATATATAGTTAAATAAAATAAATGCTGCAATTAATCCACAGAGCAACTTGTAAATACATATATATTTATAAATATATATATAGTATATATATATAATGCTGAGATGCAAAGGGAGCACTAAAAAATCCTTTAAAAATAAGCCTATACTGGGAGGGAAAAGGGCCTTCACAGTTTAAACACAAGATTAATGAGGTGCTGACACGTTCATGCAGGCAAGGGGACAGGCAAGCCTGCCAAATCTTCAACCTTCCCAAATTTTGTCAACAAAACTCAGCTTGAATTTGGGACAGATAAACATGGAAAATGATTTTACATTTGGACTTGACCATCCCTTCCCTTTTCTACCTTATTCCTCACTCCACTGACCCAGGATAAAATGAGGAACAGGTATATTTAGAATTTTATGATATCTGTTATAATTAATGTAGTCTAGAATTATACTAATACAATAACCACACATTTGGCTATTTAAGTTTATGGCTATTTAAATTTAAACTAACTAAATAAAATGTAAAATTCCATTGTTCCTGAGTTTCCATAGTCATATTTCAAGTGGTCAGTAGCCACATGTGGCTGGAGGCTACTATATTGGACAAGGCAGTTACAGAACACTGTCTTCACTGAAGAAAGTTCTATTGGACAGGGCTGCCATAGAATGATTTTGAAATAAATTGTTCCAATTTATTTGTGAGGATGCCCAATTTATTTCTCCTGAAATAAGTATTAAGCTTAGGCATGTTTAGGGTTATATATGTATTATCTTTGTATTTTGGGGGAAGTAAAACTCTATCTGGAGAAGGAGCATGGCTTTTTAGTATAGCAATCCAGAGACACGCTGATGAATACTCAGTGTGTTCCACGGTATTTTCTGTTTGTGTCCAATTCTCCAGGTGACAATATTCAGTGTGAGGGAATAAAAAGGCCACAATTATACACAGACTTTGAAGATTTTGCAATGAAGTTTTCAATTTCTTGGCTGATTACAGTGGTTCACAATTTGCTATGTTATATCCTAGATCTAAATAGACCTAAACATTATTATTTTTACTATCTCCCCAATCTATTTAGAACTAAAATTCAAAACAAAACTTATGACTTTTGACTCTCAAGCTTTCCTAGCTGATGTGACTTTGGCCAAGTAACTCAACCTCTCTAAGCCCCTGTGTCCCTGACTCTCAAATGGAAATGTTAATAGTACCTAACTCATAAGGTTACCGTGAGGCTTACATTATTTAAAGTGGTTAGTATGGTTTCCAGTTCTCATAGAGCAAATGTTAGCAGTGCTAGCAGAGCTGTTGCTTTGTTGGTGATTTCATCAACAAGTTCAAGAACCTGTGTTGGGCTGATAATCTGAAGCATCTTATTTGCCATAAAGAGGACCCAGAATAAATTGTTAATTTAAATACAAGGATACAGAAACTAAGCATTCACCCTTTATTAGTTTAACAATGAAATCTTACAAATTTAAAGACCTTCATGTTCACAACATTTAATTATGTAATTTAGGCCTCTTGTGAATTGCAAATTTCAATGGTTTATGTACTTTTGCTTTTTATAAACCGTCTGCCTATTAGCCTTATACATTCTAAACTTGAAATGAAATGAAACCTTATTGCACTGAAAATAGCCTGCAAATTTTTCTGCATTTTATCAATGCAGTGTATTTTTCCTAATATGTCCTTTTAATGAGGGATTCTCTAAGAATTTTGTTATTGGCTATTATTTCCTTGCTATCATTCTTTAGGCTGTCCCTCTTCCCTTCCAATCAAGCAGGAGACCCTGTATGTCTCAACTATGTTCTCTCAAATTGATGAAGTATAATCTGTCTTATGAGCGGATTTTCAAAAAGACACAGACAGCTAAATTCAGTGATGAGTGGCAGATCACATTAACAAAAGCAGTAGCTCATGTGGAAGAAGGGTTAGGACATAGGCCACCAAGAGTTGAAATCTATATCTTTAAACATTTCTAGGGGGATGATTAAGTCATAAAAATATTTTCCGTGTTTAAATTTAGAATATCTTGGTAAGAAGTACCTCTCTCTAAAATATAACATCTTCAGCAACATAATTTTGAATAACAATTTAAAAATTATAGATCTTGGTTTTTAAGGCTTATATATGATAACTCAATGTAAGGAAATTAGTGCTAAAGTTGGTCTATTTCACAGCTTCCTTACCTCTGGGTTTAGCTTATTCTATGTTTGCATTAATTCAGAGCCCTTAATAAAGGTATGAAATGCACTGGCCTGAAGTACATAAAATTAAAAGGCATTAAGAGGCATTCCATAGAATAGCACTCAGTAATCAAAAGGAATAAACTATTGATACATCTGAATGAATCTCCAGAGAATTATGTCAGGTGAAAAGCGCCACTATCAAAAGGTTACATACTGCATATTATGACCTGAATTGTGTCCCCCTCAAAATTCACATGTTGAAGTGCTAACCTTGGAATTTCAGAATACAACTGTATTTGCGGATGGAAACTTTGAAGAGGTAATTAAGTTTAAAATGAGGCTGCTAAGGTTGGTCTTAATTTAATCTTACTGATACCCTTACAAGGAAAGGAAATTTGGATACACAAGGGTCTTCAGGCAAAGAAAAAACACCATGTGAGGACATAGTGAGAATGTGGCCATCTGCAAGCCGATGAAACCAAGCCTGCCAGCACCTTGATCTAGAACTTCCAGCCCCCAGGATTTGGGAAAATACATTCTGGGCCTGTGGTATTTTGTTACAGCAGTCGTAGCAAACTAGTACACTGCATGATTCTATTTACTACTTCTTGACATAACAACAATTTAGAAATGAAGAACAGAGAAGTGGTTGGCAGAGATTAGGGGCAGAGGGAAGATGGAAGTGGAGGCTACATGAGGCCAACATCTTTGCAGTGATGAAAATGTCTAATGTCTTGACTGTGGGGTGATAGATACACAGACCTACACATGACAAAATAGTATAGCACTAAAATATACACATGGATGAATACAAGTAAAACTAGAGACATATGAATAAGATGAGTGGATTGTATCAATGTTTATATCCTGTATGAATACTGTATGTCATGTCCGACTCTTTGCAACCCTATGGACTGTAGCCCTCCAGGCTCCTCTGTCCATGAAATTCTCCAGGCAAGAATACTGGAGTGGGTTGCCATTCCCTTCTCCAGGAAGTCTTCCTGACCCAGAGATTGAACCTGGGTCTCCTGCATTGCAAGTGGATTCTTTACCATCTGAGCAATAGAACAATAGAACAATCTAATACTGGTCAATTTTGCAAAATATCACTATTAGGGGAAACTGAGTAGAGGATACACAGGATCCCTCTGAATAATTTTGTACAACTGCATGTGATTTAACCATCATAGTAATAAAAAAAATTGGACTAAATAAAAGGCATCACCAACCAGAATGTCCAACAGATGGATGAATAAACAAACTGGTAATCCACAAAATGGAGGATGATGCAGCAATAAAACGAAATACGCTATCAAGGCACAAAAAGCCATGAAGGAAACTTAAATGCAGATTGCTAAATGAAAAAAGCAAACCTGTAAAGACTATATACTTCATCATTCCAACTATACAATGTTTTGGAAAAGGGTTAACTATGGAGATAGTGGAAAGACCAGTGGTTGCCAGGAGTTTGAGAAGAGGGAAGAAGAGATGAATAGGCAAAGCACAGAGGAACCAGTGGGGGAGGGTGGAGATGAAACCA